>NC_088685.1:67404522-68058094 GCF_028017835.1 Emys orbicularis | reverse complement strand
AGTATCAAGCCCATAGCTTCTGGTTGAGCTAGACCATATAGTCTTAAATAATCTAATCTTAATATAAAGACTTCATGTGATGGAGCACTGCCACATCCCTAGGTAAGCTATAGCTAATTATCCTGACTCTTAATTTTCACCTTATTTCTGGTTTGAATTTATCCATCTTCAAGTTTCCAGTCATTGATCTTCCTTTTGTCCACTAGATTAGAGGGTTCATATGTCAGAAATCTCTTCCCCATATAGATACGGTCTTTCTGCCTTGATCATATTCAACTGCTCCCAAATGGCAGGCTTCTTTTTAGTCCCATCTGTATTGGTTCCTGATGAGTCGTAAAAATTTTCTCTAGTGTTGACTCTTTAACAGCTTACTTGCATTCTTGTACTACTTCAGGTCCCTTTCTTGTCCAAGGCTCAATTTCTTATTTATGTGCATTAAACCACTGAGACTTCATAAATTCAATTAAAAACTTAGCCTTATTACTCTACTTAGCTTTGCCCTTTCAACAGATGAAAGATGTCATGTAGGACAAACTGTAGAGTGCTGCTGAGTCAGCTGAATGCTTCTGTCTTTCATTCCCCTCACCTGAAGGGAGTTTCAGATTAAAATGTACATACTGAGGAGTAAACACCGGAATTGGAAAATCTGACAGGCAAAAACAATTGCCTTTAGCCACCTTCCCTTTGGTGCCATCTGTCTCATGGCACCATATCATTGTCTTAAATAAAAATAGTTTATTATTCTCTGGGTTACTTGCATAGGCTTTTATTTCTAGGTGTTTACAAACTTACATGATGTCAATATTTTACATGCTTTCTCTTCCCTCCATCCTGCTGATAACTGTTGCACTGACTCCCGATGCCTTGCTTTATGATTTGTGGGGATGAAAGGGATGGATCAGGTCCTGAATTGTTTTCCTATTTTTTCTCCTATCCCTCATGCTTTTCAGTTTCACTGCTGCAGTAGGGCTTGTTCTGAGTTGCAGACCTTGCATGTGGCACCGGCTACCAAGTGTTTGCTTGCTATACTTTATGCATAAGGATGGTCAGAAGTGTTTTAGGCTGATAGAAAAATTAGCTGAATTTGGTAGTGTGTAAACTACGCTGCTCCCGACTTTTTTGCTTTTAGGGTTTTCACTAAGTGAATAAACTCCACCCTTAATGCATTACCATAGTGTTGTGAATAGACAAATGTCAAGCTGATTGAACAGCAAAAAATCATCAAGTGGAAAGTATTTATTAGAGCTTTCTGAGAGCATAAAATGCTGCCACGCTGCCTTGGTGTAATGTGTAGGAGTGGATGAAATGGCAGCATCTTTGTGGAGGTTTTCCTGAGGCTAATTGGGCTGTATCACTGAAGCTGCAGTATTATGTAATTACTAGTATGTATTTTGCCCTTTAGGAGCACCACTTTTAATAAAGATCAATTTAAAGAGGTGATACTAAAACACCACATTTTAATATACTTAAATTTAGAAAAGTGTTTTAAATCATTATTGTCCTCTTAAAATATCTTTTAAGCCTGTACTTAAAGATGCTCTTTGGGCAAGAGCAGCAGGATAGGAGTATTTATCACACCATATACATCTAGTTTCACACTTCCCAGTTCTTGTTTCCTTTGGAGGTAAAACAGTTGTAAACACGACGCAGATGTTCTGGTAATGGCTGAGCTATAGGTTATTTCGGTTTCCTTCTCCTGGTGATTTATATGAGCATATTATTCATAAACATATTTATAGGCAATTTTTTGGTGGTTCCATTTGCTTTGGATGCCTTCTTCCAGATGACTCTTGTGTACTGTATTTCTTAGAAGATAGTAAACCCTCCTCTGAATTTGGGTCCTAGATTTCCTTTAACAAATCAATTTCAATTTAGGGTAACATTCAGGTTGAAAATCAAAGATGTTTGACAATTCCAGTATCAACCAGGGAAGTCTGGTATAATCCAGGGCCCACATTTGCGCTTAAATCACTGGGGAATTGGCCTTCTGTATTGTACTGACTTTCAAAAGTCTCTCACTTCCTATGTTCAGTGCTTAATTTGTGCCGGGGCTGAGCCCTGGCACCTCTAGGCTTGCCACATCCGTTATGAATGTAAAAAAATTGCTTGAGACCCAGCACCTCTTTCATTACAATTAAGCACTGCCTGTATTATATCCGGTACAGTAGTATATATATTTATGAACATGTAAGTGTGCTTTTTAGTGGTTGTGCTAACTCCACAAACGTCTCTCTTCTGGAAGAACACTTCTGTAAGTTACAAAACTGTGTGCCATGCAGAACTAGATTCAATAGCAGTCTAAATTTTGGAATGCTGTGTTCTTTTAACACAGTACTAATGACCTTCAGTATGTATCGTTTTAGAAATAAACTGTGATGTGACCTAAATAGCCATGTCAGCTAATCAAACATGATTGGGATTTAATGGGTATGAAGACTGAACTACTCCAATCATTGATGCAATGTATAGGTGCTCCTTGCAAATTGTGGGTGAGGAATAGCTGCAGGATATTGGGTCTGATCTTGAGGTGTAGAGCAGCTACAACTCTTATTACCCACACTGACACAGTTCTGAGGAAAGATGGGAGTATGTCTTCACTTCTGCTGTAAGCTGATTCTTCTGTAGAGGGTAGCAGGGTCCTGGATTATGGGTCAAAAAGTGCAGGGCTCACAGTTAGAACAGTTAACATTTAGAATGCTTGGATGCATCTCGAAGAAGAAAGAACCTTACATACCTGGTTTTCTAAACAGTGGTGTGTTGCCATCTAGAGTAATAAATCAAAATCTCTTTAATGTTTCTAGTTTGTTTTTTTGTGTACATAAACGTAAGTAATCATGATCTGTCAACTCTTGTATTCTGCTCTATCATCCCTTTTGCTGTCACTAGTTATGACTAAACTTAGGCCCATTAAGATCTGCATGCTTGAACTCTTTAAGTGCTGTGTGACTTCTGACTCATGTCAGTGGACCTCTGCATGGGCACAAGTGTTGCTTCCAAATTCAAAATAACTGACAGCACTGAATTTTTGGTCATGTTGCTTCAGTACATGTTTTCCTGGTACTGCTTCTGGTGTTCGAAGGTTTAGTTTTTTGGATCTACTGACCCAATCAGCCAAAGACTGCTGTTATAGCCATCAGCTGCATCCAAGGCAAGCTTCTACTGATGGAGGGTATTTTAGAATTGACTCTGCCCCATTTGTGTTCTTATTATGGCTGTAGTGCCAAACCTATTTCTGAGACTGGTTGGCTGAATTTTTGTAATCTTTTTCATTTAAGATTTCAAAACATTGCCAGATATCTGCCTTAATGAAACAGATGCATCTGGGGAGGGCTGGGTTTACCAGTAATGCCGTAGTGGAAAATAAACATATCCTATCTCTTGTGGCTGGGAAGAGTGCTTGAATTCCTTGTACATGCTCTCCTTGGACCAGGCTCTAACTCTGGTATCTGGGTTTCTGGCTTTTAGGGTATCTGATACAGAATCCCACAACCATAGTGTTTTTCCTTCTCTTCCCCAGACCCAGATATTTCTATATATTTTACTCCTTCCCCTTCCCCTCCCCCCCCCCCCCCGACTCCACCCCAAAGCCTCTGGGTTTTGAAGGTTTGGTTTGCACCCATAATTAACTCAATGTATGCATCTGCTGGTCAGAGCTTTTATAAGTTTAAGAAACTGGCTTACATAAAATCACTCTTTTTGCTGCCAAAGGCTATGGAGACACTGGAAGATGTCACTGCAGCAGTTAACATTTTTGAAGGATAGCTTTACAACAAGAACTAGAAACTCCTCTGTTGAAAATAAGTTAAATTCTTCAATAACAGATATCCAGCTTTCTTTGGCCTACGTAAGCAGAGTCCGTGGGCTCATTTATGAATCTCAGGTGACATGGCATTATTGGGTTTGCACCCAGAAGTCTATTACAGAGAACGTGACCACTAAAATATTGTCCTGGCTGATACACCCTTGGTATTCTGGTGAGATCTGCAAAGGCATGCTGGCATGCCTCTTAGGGTTGGGCTACACTGCAGTTAGACACCCACGGCTGGCCCGTGCTAGCTGACTCAGGCTCACAGGATTCTGGCTAATTGTGGTTTAGACATTCAGGCTCAGGCAGGACCCTGGGCTCTGCCACTTTGCTACCAGCCTGAGCCCGAACACCTACAACGCAATTAAACAACGCCTTAGCCTGAGCCTTGCGAGTCAGCTGGCATGGGGCCAGCTACAGGTTACTTGCAGTGTAGACTTATCCTTAGAGCCTGCATTACTAGATAACCAACAATAGTTGGTCTTATCCTCTCACCTACTTCACATAAGACCAAAACTTGTCTTTAACTCCAAAGTAGCTTTTGATAACTTCGAATTGAATTGGTATAACTTCTTTGATAGCCCCTTAAGAATAAATGTTGGGTTGGGATGGCCAGAACACTCTCAGCCTTGAGGATAGATACTATGGTAAATGTCTTTGTACTCTTGTGTTTCAGTATATTATCTGTCATTTATCAGTCTCATTGAAACTCTTACTCTAGTCTAGTCTACCAGATGCTGTTGATTTGTCTTTTCTGTACTTATTGTAACAGTTTTCTTTTTTTTCTTTAATAGATTTGATCCAGGCAACCAATGAGACCAATGTTAATATTCCTCAAATGGCTGATACTCTCTTTGAGCGAGCAACAAATAGTAGCTGGGTGGTGGTGTTCAAAGCCTTAGTTACAACACATCATCTAATGGTTCATGGCAATGAGGTAAGCAAATGGAATTCTCATAAGACCGTGTTTACCCTGAAGAAATTCCTGGATAGGTCATTGGAAAATTTAAAAGTACCTTTTTCAATTGTTTTGATCGTTCAATGTTTCATGAAAACAAAGGACTACACTTGTCAGCTGCTACTTTCCAAACTTAATTTGAAGCTGGAGATGTTGAGAGCCAGTACAGAACTAGCAGTTAGGCTTTCCTTCCAGCAATTGTAACTTGTCAACATAATAGATCAGGTAATCATTCAGTCTTTAACTTCTGCCTCATCTTAATTTTGTGTAACTTTAACTTTAGTTTCTAATTTTTAAGTTGTAACTTTCCAATATGCTTGTTTATGACCATAATGACTGAGAACGTCTTAAGGGGAAAAAAATAGGTAGGGGAAAAACTCTAAATGTTGTAGAATTCTCACTTTTGCATGCCTCCTGTGACTGGTTCTCTGATTTTTAGGTTTGTCTGACCTCTGTTAATGTGTTCCGTTTTGCCTTAAAAACTTGAATTTTATACACCTCTACCTCAATATAACACTGTCCTTGGGAGCCAAAAAATCTTACCTCGTTATATTGAACTTGCTTTGATCCACCGGAGTGCGCAGCCCCCCCCCCCCCCGCCACTTCCCCCCCCCCCCCAGAGCACCGCTTTACCGCGTTATATCCAAATTCGTGTTATATCGGGGTAGAGGTGTACTAACAAAGCGTTACCCATTTCATTTTTATTCATTATATAGCCACAGCTCTTTAGACCATTGTCCTAGTGAATATCTGCTATACAAATGATTATCCTTTCTCCACTGTATGCAAATTTAATAGCATCTCTCAGATCATATTTTCCTAATCCTTGTTTGTGTTGACTTTAGAAAGTTTCTCTCTAATTGGTGGCTCTTTAAATTTAAAACTTCATAGAGCGAATTCAGCCTCTTTACAATTGTACTTTGCATGTGGAAAGAATTCCTCTCTAGCTTGCCACTGTGTGCGCGCACGTGCATGCGCCATGCACTTGTCTCTATGTAGCTGCACCACAATTCCTAGTCCAACTCCAACTCCATTTGTCTGTCACGCCAGATTTTTGCAGTTGGTTACTAGGGTGTCCAGACAGCAAGTGTGAAAAATCAGGATGGGGGTGGGGGGGTAATAGGAGCCTATTTAAGAAAGACCCAAAAATTGGGACTGTCCCTATAAAATCGGGACATCTGGTCACCCTATTGGTTACTAATGTGCTTTCCCCATTTTTGCTCTCATTTTCTGTAAATGAAGCGCTCTGTATATATGCAATGCCTAATACAATAGGACCCTGATCTCAGCCGGGGCTCCCAGGTGCTACTGTAATACAAATAATCAGTTTAACAGCATTATTCTCTGTTCTTCCCTCTTGCAAACTAATGGATCTTGTTGCTCCTTAACTGTCTTCTACCTTTTTGTGTCAGCCAGTTAGAGGAAGGGCAGGACAGTAGATTAGCCTAAGTTTCATTTTGAGTGCTATTAAAACTGCTAAGGAGAACAATCAAAGCCTCAAGCCAAATACATAGGTTCTAACTCCCTCCATGTTCCCAAGTTTTGAGGAAGTTCTAATCTGGATCCAGGCTTTGTGGCTTTGACCATCTATATCCACTTGAGCCAGAGTGGCTCAGGTCAGTTAGCAGGAGATCAGCTGAATCTTCCCTTTATATGTACATATGATCAACTCTAATTTCTACCTGCTTGCAGATCTGAACTGGAATGAAGAGGTAAGGGAGAGGAAATTGACTTTCATTTTTGTGTCTTGCAGAGATTTATTCAGTATTTGGCATCTAGAAACACGCTATTCAATCTCAGCAATTTTTTGGACAAAAGTGGATCACATGGTAAGAATGTGTTCTTCTGTCTGTATTAAACTTTAGCAAGAAGATCCTGCTAATGTGTCATAGGCCTTGCTAACCTATATTAGTAGAGACTCATTGAAAGTTATGAATTAGGGAGCATGTGAAGCCAAAATGGGGATAATCCATTCTAAAATGTATTTCATTTGACAAATTTACATTTTCTTTACAAGTACAACACTTTGTAAATGTAATGAAGCCATAAGGCTAAGTGAGATGAGGCATTATTCTATACTTCCCGGCCGGCCGGTTTCTGCAGAATTTAAGATTTTCATTTTGGGGGGAGGGGGAATAATTGAAGCTCCCATACATCATAATTCAAAACAGAACCTTTCAAATGGGAATAAGGCAGCATATGTTATCCTACTAATCTCTTTATTATGACTGGATGTAATGGAAGTTAGAGATGAAAGTGGCAACTGGTTATATATATTTTTTTATATATTATCCATCCTGGGAAGTACTCTAAATGAGAAATTGTTCCCTAATGTGTCTTTTCTCATTCAGTCTTAAATGCTCCTAATAAGGAGGACTCCATCACTTATTGTGGAATACTGTTGGAGATGTTCTGTATCTTTCAGAATAGGCTTTTTTTCTTATTGTTACACAGCAAGGAAGGGAAAAGTCACTTGGTGGGCAAGAGGCAGTTGAGGAGGACAGAGGGGCCAATCAGGTGTGGGGGAGGGAATGGCAAGTTGGCTTGAGAAAGTGGTTGAACTGTAATTCTACAGTGATTGCTGAACTTTGTAGTGAGGCTTCCTTAATGTGTTGCTATTTTTAACCTAAAAGTTCTCTGTGGGTGGAATAAATTCCCTCTTTTTTTTTTTTTTAATAGCAGGAAGCTATTAAAGAATTATATGAATGGCTTTAGGAGTTTGTGCAGGAAACAGGAATGCTGGAGTGGTTGCTAGCATCAAAAAGATGTTTCAGCTGTTACCAAAAAGGACACCTCCATAAAGAAAAAAAATTTAGTATTTTGAGTTTTGTTATAGGTTCACACACAGGGCAAGGAATAAAACTAGAGAAGAACATATTTAAATGGTTAAGCTCCATGTGTTTGAATTCCTGATGCCTGGTTTGGAGTAATTCTGCTTTCTATGTTGACACCTTCTGTCCCTCCCTTCCCCCTCCCCTCCCCCCCCCACTATTCTTGTCCTCCTTGTTTAGAGGTATCTTAAACTTTAACATTTATAAACTGTATACTGTGGTAAATGAGACCCATAATCATAGGGTAATATATAAAGTTTGGGGAGCTGTCCAGGGAATACTGTAGTGATGGGCCTGATCTTTGTAAAGATATTAAACCTGCTACTTCAAGATCATTAATGAAACTGGCAGTTGATATTGAATTGGAAGGAGAGGTAAATACTACTGAAGATGGAAATACAGGCAGAAAATAAATGTTCAGCTTGGAGAAAATCCAAAACCTAGTTTCTGTACCTTAGAGGGAAATGTGGAAAGATTTATGGGTGATGAGGGATGCTAATTATACCTGATAAGCATGGAGATTTAGCAACAGAAGAAGGCCAGGGCAGTTTGGAGCTGCATAGACAATGGCATCACAAGGGGGTCATTGATAGCACAGAGGTAAGCACCATAGAGGCTACTAGCTCTCAGTTCTAGTGTTCAGCTGGGGGCATCAGGGAAAGTCCAGCTCCTATAGCCTTGAAGTCCGGCATTCTAAGTCACTCTGTGGGGATGGTACTTGGACAGCCTGCTCAGCACTAAGAACAGAGAGGCTGGAGCATGCTCAGTGAGGATGGAATCTTCAGTTGTTGAGCTGTAACTCTTAATCACCTCTCACCAAATGAAAATTAGAAAATCAAAACTGAGGAGCAACCAAAGCCCTCTCTTTGCCTGGCTGTCCTTCGCAAGCATGTCTTTGGATAGGCTTGAGGCACCACTTTTGTATATAGGATGAGCAGTCTGGAGTAATGATTCTTTGCATGCCCCTCCCCATTTTGCAACTGATGCTCTTGCCAATTTTACACAATCTTCCATTTCCAGTGAGGCCAGTCCTCTGACTTATATTAGCCTTGTTCTAATGTTAGATTGCCAGTTTCTCAATCTAGTAGAGAAATATAATCTACCATATTGGAGTAGAACCCTATACTTCAAAGTGTTACAGTAGCGCAATATCAAATACTTGCAAAATCCATCTTTCAGTTAAGAGCAAACCTTTGCTGTTTTGTGCTTCACTGATGTGTACCAGTGAGATCTTTTGTACGGTCAGAGATCTGTCCAGAGTTGATGGCTGCCCACATGCCAGTGTAGGAGTCGGTGTCATGTCTGTCTGTCTGTCTCTCTTGCTTCCTCCCCCTCCCCCCCCCCACCCCCCCGTCCCACCCTGCCATGACTTCACTGGGCCAGACTATAGACTTCCCTTTGGGACTTGTGATCAGTTGGTAAATGCTGTGACTCAAAATAGTTTCTTTGAATCCATCCTTTATTTTAAACAAACATAATGAACAGAGAGAAGGGGTTACAACAACAACAAAGCCTATTTGCATTAGGGTAGCCAACCTTCCCAGTTTCACTGGGAGTCTCCCAGAATCGGACTCGATCTCCTGGAGGCTACAGAAGCCAAACTGGGAGATTTTTAGGCTGACAAACGTCCGGTAGTCTCCTTGCCTGCCCTGGCCCCATGCTGCTCCGCTCCCAGAAGTGACCGGCACGTCCCTGAGTGCTGACTCCATAGCTCCCACTGGCCGGTAACTACAGCCAATGGGAGCTACGGGAGCGATGCCTGCAGGCAGGGGCAGCGTGCAGAGCCTCCAGTCCCCCCCAGGGATGTGCTGGTCGCTTCTAGGAGCAGCATGCGGAGGGGGCAGTGCACGGAGCCCCTTGTCCCCACTTACCTAGGGTGGCTCCCAGTCGGCAGCACAGCAGAACTAAGGCAGGCTCCGCCCTGCAGCGCCCTTGGCCACAGTTCCCAGCCAATGGGAGCTGTGGAGTCAGCACTTGGGCCGCGGGCAGCATGCAGACACACCTGCGGCCCCCCCACCCCTCACACCCCGCCCCCCCGGGGCAGCAAGGATGTGCCAGCCGCTTCTGGGAGCGCACGGGGCTAGGGCAGGCAGGGGACTTCGCCCCGCTGCACCGCCGACAGAGAGCTGCCTGAGGTAAGTGCTGCCTGGCCGGAGCCAGCACCCCCTCCCACACCCCAATCTGTTGCCCCAGCCCTGAGCCCTCTCCTGGAGCCTGCACCCTGCAACCCACTCCCTCCCCCAGCCCTGAGTCCCCTCCAGCACCAAAACTCCCTCCCAGAGTTTGCACCCTGCACCCGAACCGCTGCCCCAGGCTCAGCCCGGAGCCCCCTCCCACACTCCAACCCCCCCAGCCCATAGCCTGTACCCCCTCCCGCACCCCAACCCCTTGCCCCAGCCTGGTGAGGGTGGGGGGAGGGCAATCAACGGAGGGAGGGGGGACATCAGAGAGAGGGCGAGACCTCAGGAGGGGTGGGGCACGGCAAAAGTATTTGGGTTTGTGTGATTGGACAGTTGGCAATCCTAATTTGCATGTTGTCTTACCTAACTGCTTAGGTAGATCTAACTTACCTCCCTATTGCCGCCACATCCAGGAGTGAAGGGGCAGAATATGTTGAGCAGTCACTGACTCCTTCTGACTCCCTCTCAAACTCTTTCATTTTTCCACCTGAAGTGCCCCTGAGGCCTCAAGCTGGGACCTTCCACCTCCAACCAGAGTCCTGATCCACACTGGTGGAAGTAGGCTTCAAAGAAATTGACACTTGTTTTTAAAGTATTAGTGACTGAGTGAGTTAGTCCATTGTCTGCCTTCCAGCTGGGCAGCAAAATCACATAGGACTGAGTTAACTCTCTGCACCTATGTTACAGACAGCATGACAGTAATAGAGGTGCACACAATCTATACAATACCTATCTCCCACATTCTTAACAGTAATATTAAGCCAGTTCTTTAGAAGAAAGCAAACTTTTATGAATATAGGCCTTGAAGTTGGTGGTATTATTTACAGTAGGCCTTCGGACACAAGAAGACTTGGACCAAAGAGAAGCATTGGCCCAGATACTACAGTAGACTCCCAAGTTTCTCCCCTCCAAGCTGGAACCAGATCTGCAGGAGGCCCAGCCTAAAGAGTTAAAAGGACAAAGTCCAAAGTGCAGACATCTACCCAGTACAGAGGATGTTCTCCTGCCAGAGGAGAACAGGAAAACCCAGAGAAAAGGTCTAGACAACAAAATAACTGAGCATAATGTTAGAATTTTCCCCCTATTGTTACTGTTTTAGTGTTACTCCTTTAATTGAACTATCCTACACACAGAGTTTTCTCATCTCTGCCATATTGAGAGTAAAGACCCTTCCTTTTTATTTTGAATTCTGCATGTGGGAATTTATTCTTGGGTATGAACACTACATGTTGGATGCCCACGTGGTTAGTCGGCATGCACACAGCACTTGCTTTTGGGAAGGGGGTGATGTGCTTTCCATAGCTGTAAAAACTAACATTTCTGTGTACCACGGCTCAGACTGTCATGTCCAGGACACAGGGCCGGCTCTAGGTTTTTTGCTGCCCCAAGCTCCAAGAGCGCAACTGCCCAAGCAAAAAAAATGCTGCCCCTGGAATTGTCGCCCCAAGCATGTGCTTTCTTTGCTGGTGCCTAGAGCCAGTCCTGCCAGGACATGACAAAAATACTTCTGGACGTTTTTGCTGAAAACTTTGCTATTTAGTTTTATGGACCCTGCTTCTAGTTGCTGGAAGAGGTGGTGTGTGCAGCAGAATTCAAAGAATCAAACTGTGTGTGTGTGTGTGTGTGTGTGTGTGTGTAGGGGAGTGATGGTGCAAGTTCTTGAAGGTGGATATCTTTCATCTACATGAACAATTTGGTGAACACAAACACTGCCTTGAATATTCTTAATTTGAAAATGGTGGTAGTGTCAGGAGAAATATTCAGTCTCCAGTGCAGGAATTCAGAAAGGGAAAGGTATGGGTTGGTTAGAATGGCAAGAGGTATCTCAGTTGCTAGCTGGATTTTTCCTCCACTGTCACTTGCAGTCAATAAATTGCAGTTAGCAGAAATTGTTAGAGTGGCATTGTCATCAACCCTGATTTATGGTCGTAATAACCAGAAAGCTAGGATGGATATTTCTTCACAACATGTAAATTATCTAGTGGAGTAGACCATCTGAATCTGTGGTGACCTCTTCAGACCAAAGAAACTATAAACGGATTGCAGTACCATAAATTTTCCTTCTTTTTCCAGTCTTTGGCTAATTTGCGAACACAGTATATACTTGAAGCTTCATTGGAAATTGGAGCAATTGAATGTAACATGATCCATAACCCTGGGGTTACTAAGACAGCTGGGATCACTTGAGTTCCCTCTTAACATAGGTTTTGCTGTAAGGCAGCATGAACTAACTCCACCTTTAAAGCCATGCAATAGTTCTCCCAATACACAAGGACCTTCACAAGCAGCAAATTATCACCTGGTATCAACATTCCTTTCCTAACTAATTGGAAAAGTAATTGCTTTTTGCAAAATTCTCAGTCTTGAACTACATCTGTCCAACCAGTGAAGTTTCAGGCCAAGATATGAAATAAACATATTAAGTTCACAGATGGATGACCTACTCTTGCCCATTGACTGACTGGGGTAGGACACTTCATCTCCTATTCGATCTTAGTATTAGGCATGTGGCAATTCTCCAAAAAGGGCCATATATTTGGAGTTTAATGTATCCATCCTACACATACCCACATCACATCATTTGAAAGCTTATTTTATATACATTTAGTTGAGGTGTGATGTGGAGCTGTTAAGTACTGCCATAAGCCTGCAAGCTAGGTAAAACAGTGGTACCCAAAATGTCACTTTTTGCAAGTTCCAGAAACACTGTAATATGGCTGACTAATTTTTACTGTTTAAATTATTTCAACACCTTAATGTTAATATTGGTCTAAGCTACCAAATGGCAATGTATTTAAAATTATTTTTTTATTGGCTTTGCATGGGAAAGTTCCCCCGCCCCCCCAAAAATGGAGCTGTTTAGCATGTGGAAAAAATGGTGGTTCCTCACTAGTACTGCAAAAACTGAACTAGGAGGAGTCCCAAATTGCTAGACTTTCTTATTGATTCTGATGTGTATGCAGCTTGTATTGCAGATCAAATATTGCTGGTAAGCAATTCAGCCATTCTCTACATGGCTTGATTCCAGCATTTGAGACCCTGGGTGATCTGAAACTTTTTTATTCATTGTTAAATGATGTGAATAGGGAGGAGATATTCATGTAGCTCCAGCATTTTGGCAAATGTTGGGTAACACTCGGAACATGTTTCAGTTCTTGCAACCTTTCTACTAAAGAGCTCGATGATGCTCTAACTCTGCGTATGCTGCTATTGGAGGAATTTCAGGGAGGGTGGTCATGGTATGCCCTGTCTCCTCTGTTCAATTATGGCATCATTTTCTCCAAGTCATACTTTTAAATGTCCAAGTAGAGCAAGACGGTTATTGGAAACTTCAGTTACACACACACACACACACAACATGCCATGCTTCAATATTTCTTTACTGCAAACTGGCCCAACTATGTCAGGTAAATATCAGTCTACATTCTTGATATCCCTGAAGAAGTACAGTGCCTTTGAATGTGTGGTGTGGAATTTTATATGCATCAGGTTCCTGGATCTTTCAATGGAATTTGGAGTGACATGGGAACAACTGTCAAAGGCTCAAAGGGCAGAGTGGGACTGTAGGACTGACCAGAAAGAAACTAGCCCTTGTCAGGTGGACTCTGTCATAACACAACTTGAATATGAAAAAGCTATAAGAACAAGAAGTAGTGAGGACAGAGTCAACAAACAAGTCCTTGCCACTAAACTGAAGAGGTATGAAGAGCATGTTACAGCTTTTACTAACCATGTCATCAGCAATATTGCAAACCCATTTGACCCTGAATCACATCTAGAGGTTCCTATCAATGTTATTTACTGGACAGCATGTAACATCAGATGTACAAGAGTTTCTACTCAAAACAGCAGATTCTGTAGAAGAACAAATAGAGCAATTTGTGAGAGGTGCACTTGATCCTGATGGGACCCATAGTTTCTTCATTCCAGTCAAGAAGTCTGGCATCAATACTTTGAAGACAAATTTTAAGTCTGGCAAGGAAGGGACAATCATAGCAGTCCAGAAACTGTTTTCTGAAGAGCCCTGTCATTGGTGAGATGTGGATGATTTTTCAATGGCAACTGTTCTTAGGCACAGGTCCTATTGGGTGACTGTCTCTCCTATGCTGATGGGACAATGAGAAGAACAGACAAAGCTGAATAGGACATCAGCTGGAAGCTCAAGCTGAAAGAATCCATGAGCTAAGACCATTCAACAAAGAAACCACGGTATACATCAGAGGGGCCATGGCTGGAGGCAAATTCCACACATTTGATGAATTGGCTATATACTTAATGCAGGTCCTAAGAGGATGTGACCAAACTAATTCTGTAATCAAAGTCTGACAGCTATGACAACAGTAAATGAGATCTGCAGAAAGAGCAGGACAGGAAATAATGTCTGATGGAAGAAATACAAGGTGATTGGTGTGCCTCCATGGAAAACTTCTAAACATGTCATCCAACAAGCATCTCATACAGGAGTTTTACAAGTGACTATGGTTCAAAATGCCCATATGTGCAGGAGCACATCGAGTAAAGACATTTTCTTACTAGAGGCTTTTCCAATGGTGAATGGTCAAAAACTACTGACACTTGCTAATGGTTTTCAGTTATGGTCACAAGACCAAGTAACATAAAAGCATGTAAATCCACTGATTCAGAACTTTTATTTTATATAATTTTTATATATATATTTTTTTTATTTTTATTTTTTATATATATATAAAACAAATAGAGCTGACTTCCACGTCTAGTCTGGCTTGTGCTGTCACTTAGCTAGTGAGCAGTGATTCTTGTAGGAACTGTTTTTGTTTTGTTTTACTTTTTACCTTTATTTGATGGGGGTTCAACGAAATTTTCAAAACTGAGAATTCTTCCTACGTTTGAAGTGTCACTTTTTCATATGTAAGGCTATGTCTAGTCTCAGTAGTTTTTGCATAGAATGTAAATGGTCATCTTAAAATGCAATGTGCCGTTTTTCAGTTTTAGCAAATGGGTAAGTATCTTTATAAACAATTACACCAGTCCAGTTTAACAAAATATGGAACTTTGTTTTATTGCAGGATATGATATGTCTACCTTCATAAGGCGTTACAGTAGATACTTGAATGAAAAAGCATTCTCTTACAGACAAATGGCATTTGATTTTGCAAGAGTGAAGAAAGGGTAAGCTGTTTGTTTATATATTTAAACTTAATTATGATGGGACTTGAGTGAAACCTGACTCTTCGGTCACTAAAATAAATAATTATCTAATGCTTTAATGAAAGGGCCTGGTTTAAGTACTAGTTGAACAGAAAATGAAAGATGCAACTAAATCTAAATATTAAGAAATAATTCAGTTTGTCAAGTAGGGTAGTCCATACTCCCTCAGTGCAGTCTTTAATAATGTCTTGAGCTGAGATGTGTGAAAACCCCTCAATGCCAACTGGCAGAGGGCACACCATACTGTAACCCTTATCAGGCCTGACACGCTCACTGATCCCAACACAGTTGTCATAATATGTATCCAAAGATATCATATGTAAACTGGTGATGTCTGCTCAGGAATGTTATTGTGTGTATGTGTGGGTTGGGTATAAAGAGTTATGTATGTATATGATCTTGACATGTGGTTTGGAGGCACTGAATGGATCCAGTCTTCCTTACACAAAGGAATGTGGTATTACCTGTCTGCCTGGCTGGATTACAGACAGAGGTCAATGAAAGTACACTTATATGTAAGGTAAATTAAACAGTCCAAGCTAAGAAGCTGCAGCTTAGTGAGCATACCGGGGGACAGAGTCTGTATCCCCAGGAAGTTTTCCTGGCTCTTTAGACAGAGATAATGGACATTGGAAAAGATAACTAGAATGCCTTTTTGTTCTCGTTATCTGTCACTTAAGCGACAAAGGGAACCGCACCCTCTGAGCCTGAGAAAGTTGGATCCCCCGGCCTGGCAGGCTAGAGATGCTGGTAACTTGATTTGAAACTGCTTAAGCAAAGATTGTAACTTGCTAAAATTAAGTTTTAGTCACTAGAAAGTGTTTTTGTTTTGTCGTACCTTGTAACCTTTTTATCTTAGTATCACTGAAATCACTATTCTTTGTTGATAAACTTATTCTTAGCTTTACTACAAATCATATCTGTGCTGTTCTAATTAAGTGTATCGAGTGAGTCCTCACCTAACCTAACAGGCTTGTGTGTACATTGTCTTTTGGGAGGTAGTGAACTAAATTTCTGTGCATGTCCAGTCTCTCTGTGGACACTACAGAGACACATGTCTGGGAACTCGGGAATTGGGAGGTCACAGTTTTTATTTTTTTAAACCTGCAAGGCAGGGTAAAGACCGGCAGAGTGTCAGAGTTTGCTGGTGAGGCAGACTGACTGGCGTGGTAGGAAGCTGACATACCCTTCTGCCTCAACAAGAGAGGTTTACTGTAGATTAGACTGTAACATAGTGGCTTACAGTTCTGGGTGTCCCGAGCCGGGTGTCACAATAAGTCAGGATGACGAAAGTGAGTAGAAAATCTGTATACAGGAGCTTTCAGTGCAGTGCATTTTGTTGTTGTTGTTTAAAAGTACTATTACATGTTTTTCTGCAGGCATATTGCATGTAAAAACTGGAGAGAGTGCTATTGCTCTTAGTCCTGATGCTACCATATTTGGAAGGCTGTACACCGTTCTTGTAGAAGATTATAGTAAAACAGTTCAAGCGTCACAAGAACTGGAAGACTAGACAGAGTGAAGAAGCTAAATTTTATACTTTAAAAAAAAAAATTTAATGGAAGGGACGATGGGAAATATTGTCATAGTTCCATTGCAGATGATGGCTATGGGAGATAGCAGCGCCCTGAAAGAAATATTTTTATGGTTTAAAAATGTTCTCAAAACTAAAAGCAAATGAGCAGTAGAATAGATTACTAAGAAAAATTGTTAGACCAGCTTGATGAGAATTTGGTGAGAATAATGTAGTAATTAGTCTTTCAAAACATATGGGATTGGATCAAATGAGCCAGCTGGCCTTTTCAGGCCCTACTAAATGTTTGAATTGCATTGTGATAGCTGGCATTTTACCGTGTAGACTGCTTTAAGTCTTGCTTGTTTTTTCTTAATAGTACTTTCTTAAGGAACTTGAACAAAATATTTTTAACCAAGAAAAAGGTCTTAATCTTCAGACGCTCTTTTAAAAAAAAACTGTTTATTTTTAGTTTTAGTTTGTAGGCTATTTCTACTCAAACTATTCACTCTTTAAAAAGAGCCTTCATAAGGACGGGCCTTGCAGCTTATCTGGCTCTGGACGAAGGACAGAAGTAAATTCTGGAGCTGAGGCTGTCCACTGAGTGCCCTCTCTCCCCACTCCATCTGTTAACATAGGATGTTCCTGCTAACAGTCTCTAGCTGATCTCAACTGCTGAGTTGGAAAACCTAACAGGATGGCAGAGGTATCCAGGACCCAAACTAGAGGGCTTGCTAGATCAAACACAACATCTTGAACTTCTCTCAAACCAACTGGAACTAGCAAGTTTGGTAACAAACAGGCAAGTGTACACTGATGCACCCCAAAAAATACCCACAGTTGTGAGGCACCTCTTCACTGCCTTCCCATAGCATCAAGGAATCTCATTTGTGCTTGCTATGGATCAGTTCCCTGAAACCAACAGCCTCTGGCAGCACAAGCACTATTTTCCAGACCTTTCTCTCTCTGTGTAGGTAGCGACAGGTACATACCAACCCCTGAGTCCTTGGAACATTCACTTTCCCCTTTTCCCCTAGACATTCTCAAAATTACCAGGTCTCATATTTCCAAAGGAACAGTACACACCAGCTTGTAAGATTCAGCTCGGGACCATCACTTTGCTTAATATCACAGTGCTTAATATATTTATAGTGAAAGCAGTAATAAACTTACTACAAGAAGTAGTTAGTAAGTAAGACTATTCAAAACAAATGGTTACATAGAAAGCGTGTTATGACCATGCTTTCTACAGACTAAACTTAACTAAATGTTTTCTCTCGCCCAAAGTCTTCTGCCGCATTTTTAACTATGGCTGTCTAAGACCCTGCTTTCATGAATGCAGATATGCTGTCTGTTTACTTCCTAGGTGCAGGATACCAGAGTATCTTTGCCTTCTAGAAATACTCCTAAAGTTCATTGTCTTTACTCATAGACCGAATAGCCCTCCATGGCTTTGTTTTTTTCCCCCTGTGTGCTCTCCTGTTGATTTCACATCTCAACATTTGACTACATGTGTAAATAGATATCCATTGTGTTAGCATACAATGTTTAACTTATATCCCAACAGAGAGAGACAGACATTTCTTACCTCCTGTCTGGAGAAACTGGCCTATGGCATGTTATCTTTTGGTGACCTGCTTTTATCTTCTATGCTAAAGAACATAATTTTCTGGTACACATACATAACTCCTTGCATGGTACATGTACATAAATTTCACAATGATATTGATGACCAGTGTGACATCAGCTTTCATTTGAGACCTCACATAACATTCTTGGGTGAACCAGAATGTACATACCAGAATCAGGAAATTTCTGTAACCCCATTGCACACCCTTCCCAGTTGGCATTAAGAAGATCTTAAGTCACAGACGTCCCTTCAAGTTAGGCTAAATATTTCATAGTTGTCTTTCCTGTGGCTTTCCATCAGCATGCAAACATTAATATTCTGTAAAACTGAGACGAAAACCGGTAAACTTGTAGGCAGTGGGTTTGCACAGATGTTGCTGATTTGCTAACTTAGCCCGTAGAATCATTACAGTGCATATTACAGCTCAAGAATGTGTGAGAAGGAAACCTCCACGTGCATTTCAGAGCCCAGGTTGAGTATGTAGCGCTTGCAGTGAGAAAAACATTTATTGGTAAACTGAGCATATTGATACAGAGACTTGAGGCCATGAACATAACTACACAATGCATGTTTTAGAATCCATTTTCAGTACATAAGGACTGCTAGGTAAATGCTGTAAATGTGTGTTCACTTGGAATAACCTAACCCTCTATGAACAGCAGGTTGGTCTCTGTAGTATGAGAATGAATACTCTTGGGTTTCTGTTCTTTAGTGTGAAACAGGCTGGGATTCTTCTAATTTAGGATTTTTTTTTTTGGTCCCTTTACGGCACCAGTAGTTCAGCTACATTCCAAGATAAACAGCCAGGGGCTCAGTGCCCTCTATAATCTTGTTTCAGTTCCTTTGACTGCTTATTGCTAGTTGCCAATTAACATTACTACCAACCTGGTTGGTTACAGCCTCTTCTGCACCCTTAGACATGAACTTCTGATTAGGGGAACACTTATGGATCCCTTGGTTGACTTGCCTTGTCCTCAGTGGTCAAAGCTGTTCATAGCACCAGTATCTGCTTCGACTACTTCACTGTGTAAGTGAAGGCATCTTGGAGTTGCTAGCACCTCAAAAACAAACAAACCCACCATGCTTTCAGCCACTGTTTTGTGTGTTAACTATGCTAATTACCCAAAGTTATTCCTCCTGTGTTCGTTCAGTGCACGGAGCATCAGTAGCCTCGATTGTTTGCTGTTGGCATTGATTTCTCAGAGCCACCTGATTCAGTGGTCTGATCTTACATTGAAATGTTGTGTACTCCTAAGTTATTGACTTCAGTCCCTTCTCAGCACATGGCTACTGGGTTTTGGTCTCATCTAGAGCTGACTGAAGAGACATTCAGAGGGGAAGATCCACTATCAGGCAAGGGTGAATTGGGATACATCCATTCTGCGGATATTCCCTAACCTGTCCAGAAAATAGAGCATCCCTGGTTTCCTGACGTCTCCGAATAACTTCTGTAAGCCTGATTCTCATCCCAGAACTTCAAAAGAGCATTCACCTGAAAATGGATGCTTAGCCCAGCATCTGACATGCTACGTATACCTCACCATGTCTGTGAAATTTATGGCTCCAAACACTCCAAGGCTGTAACATCTATATGTACTTGCTGAGGTGTCTTCATTTCTATGAGCCCCTATGCCTTGTTTTACCTTCCTCATATCTGTTCTGACTCGCCTAGTAATGGTTTGTAATTCCTGGTTCACATTATGAAGGTGCTGCTATACCCTGATAGTGCCATAGCTTAAGTTATGACTGGATGATTTATATCCTCTTACCTGGGAAATGAATACTTCAGGGAACGTTTTCTTTATGGTTTTATTTATTTGCTCTGTTCCTTGGGCCTGGGATCTTGTGTCCTGGAGAGACAATATAGGAATCTTACAGGCTTGCTTCAGTAGCTGCCCAGGAACCAGTTGGGATGCTCCCTGGTGTAAGAGTTTCTATCTTCTCAAGCAAGGAGGTGATCTCCCCCACCCTCCAATCAGTCCTTTTTTATTTATGGGGTTGAAATCCCTACTGACAGGAATATTAACATGGAAATCTTCTGGAAGTTAGTCATCTTATTAACATAACATTAATTTAATTAAAAAAGTTAAATGAATTTCTCCTTACTCTTTCCACTCAGAATTCTCATACAAAATAAATTGTCATATAATGGGGTGCCATTAAGTTTGTGAATAAGCTAGTAATGCACAAGAACCGTACACGTTATTCTCTAGGCTACATTTAGTAGTCTTGGGGCGTATCTTAAGACTTTGAAACTCTTTTATGAGTAATCTAGCTGGTTAAAGTCTGATTTGCATTTCAGAAATCCCTTTCAAGGTATAACATACCTCATACTATGTTATATCTAACTATAGAGACTCCAGACACCTTGCTTGATTGCAGCTGAAGGGGATGACTGGATAACGTGTATCAGATCATCAGCACAGACCTCTGGGTCTATGAGTTAATCTTCTTTAAGGGTAATATACAGGTCCCTGAGCCAGACCTCAAAACCCTCTGTCCATTAATCACAAAGACTTCCAGTCTTGATTCCAGTGGGCCTTAGTGTCTCAAAAACCAGACCACTAGTCTTTCTTAGGCTGAAGAAGTGGTCCATGGTTTGAGGGAGATATACTGTATTTATGGTCAGCCATCTTTGGAGGAGGGTGTGTTCAGTTTGTGACCGTCACCAGGAGCATAGGATGGGTTTCTGTAGGTATTAGACATTCATAGACACAAATAGAGAAATACAGGCAGAAAGACAGACAGGAAGTACCTACTGGGTACTAAGAAAAAAGAACAGGAGTACTTGTGGCACCTTGGAGACTAACAAATTTATTTGAGCATAAGCTTTCGTGGGCTACAGCCCACTTCATCGGATGCATCAGAACTGGGTACTGGAATTGGTTTTTATCCGCTATGGATGGAATAGGTTAGATAAACTCTCAACCACTCAATTTGTTTGTACAAAATATTTACTTCTTGAGGACTACTTGGCTCTGCTTGTTTGTCAGTACTTCCCTCTGATGTGAATACAGTCTTCCTTGTCCTATATTAAAGAGGTCAGTTTTGTGTAGGTCTTTGTTCCTCCATAACAGCAGACTCTGTAGGTTTATGGAGGCTCACTTCAAAGTTCTTAGTCTCCACAAGTAGAAATCTGTTGAACATGTTCGCTTTAGAGAAGAGTTCTACTCCTGTAATTCTGCTTCTCCGAAGGTACTGTTTGATGGAATTCCTGTTTTGTGTACCCATCTTCCCTCAGAGCTGTTTAAGGTCACTTTTTTTTTTTCAAGTGACTGTTTCCTTGGGCACTCAAAAAGAAAGCTCTTTGCTTTCTATGTTTTATCAAGAAAGTGAAACTGAATTTTCACTGCGGGATGGCTGATGCTCTAGAAATTGGTCTCACTATCAGACTGAACTAGTGTTGTCTAAAAGGGTCAAATCTTTGAGAACTATTTGTAGTACCCTAGTGCCAAGCAACAGGACCCTATTGTGGTAGGCACTGTACAAACTAGGGGAATTCCAGTCTCTGTGCCAGGGTGTGGTGACCAAAAGGTAGGAATGATGGAATTGATTCAAAAGATACTTGAAGATGAGCAGAATTACAGGTGGCTAATTGCCCTTGTGGATGCCATAGTGGGAGAATATTTGAGTATAACACTGTACCTTTATGTCTGACATGATACGCTGCACTGTATTTTTTTTCCATGAATACCATGACTACCTGTCACCTTTTTTAGTAGTAATAGACTACAAATTAGGTATTTAGCAAACAATGGAACCTATGAAATAAGTGGACCTCTCCAACACTTACCAAGATTTAACTTCAATTTTACATCTTTTACATGATTCACTGAAATAAACAGGTGACATAGATGGCAAAAAAATGTATTTGAGATGCTGTGTTGTGTTTTGAAACTTTCTAAACCACCACACTATTGTACTTCAGGCCCTCTAGTTAATGAGTAACTGATCTTTAATCAAACTTGTCTGTTAACTTATGTTTTTCTGTCTTGCAGAGCTGAAGGTGTAATGAGAACAATGGTTCCAGAAAAGCTATTGAAAAGCATGCCAATATTACAGGAACAAATTGACGCACTTCTTGAATTTGATGTATGTATTCAGAATTTTAAATTGAAAACAGAAGTATAAACATTACTTCATACATTTTTTTTAAATGCTACCTAAATATGCTGCTTTACCCTAGTAGTAGCTGAGATTAATGGGACTTAACACTTTACTGTAATAGGGCACAACATACTTTCCCTCCAATTTGTTATATTTGAAGGGGTGGGTGAAGTACAGTGTTCCTTTTGAATGTTTTTCTGTTTTCAGAGTAAATGTAGGTTTTGTGGATAATGCAAAGTAGATAGTAGTTGAGAGGATAATGAAAGTGGGCTGTGGACAGGGGAATGTAGTAGACAGGATGAGGCAGGAGGAGAGAGTGGGAGTGGAAGAATTGATGCTCAAGTTTCTTTTTTGTTTTGTTTTTAAACTTGAGCTTGGGAAATTTTTTTGCATATAAAGGAGAGGACATAAGGGAAGGAGAGTGATTGAGAGCAGCAGAAGAAAAAGGTGAAAGAATAATAGGGGAAAAGACTGCTGCAAATCTCAGTTAAGACCAGCGTGGAGCAAATATAAATCATAAGGTTTTTGTCTGTTTATTTTTTAAATCAGACGGAGGCTTTGTAAAACTAAACTGGAAACTTGTGCTATCGTAACTTCAGATTTAAAACTTCTAATGAACTAAATTATAAATGCTAGCGTTTTTTATATGCCACTGCTGGTAGGGTTTAGGGTGACCAGACAGCAAGTGTGAAAAATCGAGAGGGGATGGCAGGTAATAGGCACCTATAAGAATATAAGAACGGCCATACTGGGTCAGACCAAAGGTCCATCCAGTCCAGTATCCTGTCTACCGACGCTGGCCAATGCCAGGTGCCCCAGAGGGAGTGAACCTAACAGGTAATGATCAAGTAATCTCTCTACTGCCATCCATCTGCACCCTCTGACAAACAGAGGTTAGGGACACTATATAATACAAAGCCTTGAATATCGGGACTGTCCCTATAAAGTTGGGACATCTGGTCACCCTAGTAGGGTTTCTTAAGCAGGTAAATAACTTCACTCACAGAATAGTCCCATTGGCTTCAGTGTGACTGCTTGCGCACTTAGTTAAGCATGTGCATAAATGTTCGCAGCATCAGTGGCTAAAATGTTTTTATTGAAAAGTTTTCTTAGTGGCATGGAATCTTTGTCACTTAAAAATTGTTTCCATGTTAACATTAAAAAGTTTATTCACACTTTCAGTGCATTGACACAGTATTGTGAACTCTTGTATGCAAACTGTCCAAAAGTGGAAATCTAAAATTAAGCCCCTAAACTCCTTGGGCACCTAAATCACTTAGGTGTCCATGTCTACACTGGAGTTGGAGGTGTAATTTCCAGCTCAGGTAGACATACCAGTGCTAGTTTTGATCAAGCTAATGTGCTCAAAATAGCAGCATGTCCAGAGCTGCACTGATGGTGGGATGGGCCAGCTGCCTGTGAGGTTTTAGTGCACTAGCTTAATCAAAGCTAGCTCAGATATATCTGCCTGAACTGGAAATTACACCTACAGCTTCAGTATAGACATGCACTTTGAAGCCAGTGAGACTTCTGCTTTTAACTGCAAATAGTGATGAACTATTTGCCAGGTCAAAGCATTTCACTTTTGACTTGTGGAAATGCATTATATAGAAAGGGCATTGGTTACAATCATTGTATAATATGGGCTATTTATTGAACTTTGTGCCCTTCTCACAAGAAGGGTGTTAATGAGACTCTGGACTGGTCTCTCTCACTATAGGTGAGCATTTTAAGTATGAAACTCTTTAGAATAAACTTATGAAAAATCTGAAATTCTATTAAAATTAGGAAATAAGCAAAAAAATCTACTTTAGCATCTTAATATGATATAAAATAATGAAGTCAACTTTTAAAAATGTAAACCGCTCTTCATTTAAAAACATGTTTTGGGTTTTTTTATCCACTCTGGTTGACACTGGTGGGGAGGGCGGGAAGGGGAGAAAGGGAACAATAAAAGAAAGGAAGGGAAAGGAACTCTGAAGTTTTTTCTGACTGGAGGAAGCAGTGGGTGGGGATATGTAGCGCTTCCCTATTAAGAGCAGCAGTGATAGAGGAAGTGGAGCAGGGCAGAAGATGGTGGCTGCTGCTGTTTCTCAACCTAAATGTACCAGTTATTACTGTAGCAATAACTCAGGCTTGTATATTTTATTAATACATTAGCTCTCTTGGTCAGTTTAAAAACTTCATGATTCTCAAGAATATTACAATATCAAATGTGTAGTCTGATGCATGCTGGTAACAGAATATGGAAAAATCAAGTGTGATCCTTAAAAAACTGGCACTTTCTGTCCACGTGAAGCCTGAATGAATAATCAATTAGATTTTTCATTCAGAATATGGGTCTTCCAGATCAACATTGTGGGAATCTTCCACAGGATTGTTAAGTGATAGCAACATGTGCCACTTGAGCACCAAATGATGGAACAGAACTGACCTCTTTCCCTTCGCTTGAATAAAATTGAGTTAGCAGAGTATCCTCAGAATTCAAATACATCTAAATCTATATAATTGAATACTGTATTAACTTAATATGTATCTGCTGCTGAAAGCCAAAATGTTAAGCATTTTATAGATCAATTAAATGTATCTGAATGGAGTTTTATTTGTGTGTAGGTTCATCCAAATGAATTGACAAACGGCGTCATAAATGCTGCATTTATGCTTCTCTTTAAAGATCTTATCAAGCTTTTTGCATGTTACAATGATGGAGTTATTAACTTACTAGGTAAGTAGGCTGATGAGATTTTTATTGTAAAGTAGTAGACTTAAGTAGAAATTTAGTTTCTCGGAGGCAACTTTAAATACTCTCGCCAAATAAAAGATGTGATGTGACTTTTTTGGTAGTCTGTTTTGTTTTATATTCTTAATCTGACATGCAGATTTTCTATAGCAGTTACTCAACTAGACAGGCTATAAAAGAGTTGGATAGCAATGGCATTTGAAAATATGACTTGAAGAAGCAAGGAAAAAAATAGTTCTTGCAAACACTTAATTATTTTAGTATAAAAAAAATTGACTCTTGACACTAGTATTTTTTCCAAGTGTAAAAATACTCTTTTTTGTATTGCCCATTTATTATTCGATAATAAACACCTTGCCTTCTAAAATACCAAGAAAATAGAGTAAGGACTGGAATCTTAAATGAGGAGACTTGGGGTGGGGCTGGGATATGTTAACCTTCATCCCTGATTATTTTAGCCTTTACTTATTAGTATAGAACTTTATAAATCATGTACATCTAACCATTACTATACAAAGTTATGATACTGACTTTTAATGAGTCAGCTAGTATTTGGCAAGGTGACTGGGTATTGTAGCTACTTGAATCTCATAAATGCATACTGAGGCTTTCAGTCTCTTATCAATTAAAAATAAATCCTACTGTTAAAAAGTAGGATTGACATTCAGAGACATTCTTATCAACAGGACAGCCACATGTGACAGGGTGCAGCCTCTACACTCAACCAGTGTGTTGCTTTCTCTTCTGGATTAACCATCTGTAGGGCTGAATTTGTAGTTCTGACCCCTTGCTGACTTTTTCCTTGGCCTTATTGCTTTAACTGCCAACAAAGCTGGTGATACTTGGTTTCAGTTACGTTATATCATGTGATGGGGCAAGTTCACCAGGAACTTGGAGGGTTCATGTACAGTGACTGTTAGTAACTGTCCAGTTGGGATGAGTTTCAACTACTGAACTGGAAAGTAATAGAAGGAAATTAGACTCTCTCTCAAGTCACCCATTTTCTCAGCGTAGGCAACTCAAAGCTGATCAAATGTAGCTATTTTTTATAAAACAGAGCTAATATTTTATACGCCATCATGATGAATTAAAATGCTTCCTGTCTTGTTTTTTTCCCCACTTCTTGTTTCTGATGGAGTTTTCTTTAAAACTGTAAACAAATTTGAAGAGCCTCTAACTTGGAAATGACATGTCTGTCTGAAAACTGTACCTACTGTTGCTCAGAACAGTAACTGTAACTGTCAGATTGTGGCTGGCCCCTTTAAAGAGAGAGAGGTCTTGGTCCATCTGTGACAAAACTGATATGCCTCCCCAGGTTGGGGAGAATGAATTAAGTCATGTGACTAAACCAGGCTGAGGTGGTGTAGAAAAAGGAGGCCTGTGGACTGCAGAGTGATGCTGCAGGAAAGGAGAGTCTGCTGCCATGGTTCCTGAGGAAGAGCGACTGTAGGCTGGAAGCCCAGGGAGTTGTGGCTGGGTACGAAGCCCTGGCTGGAAGTTCTGTTTTATTGCTAGGGAGAAGACAAAGAAGGCAGGTCAGGCCTTGTATCTTTTTCAGCTGCTCTGAGAGCAGGAAGAGACTGTACCTCAGGGAGGAAGGGCTGTGCCCAGTTTAAGGCTGATGTGGGAGATTTCCTGTGTTAATTTTGAACATTGTGTTAATGAAATCAGACCTCAAGAAGGGTGACTGATGTGGGAGCTCATGAAATCCTTTTGTGTTTGGAGTTCATTGTGGAACCTGAAAGAGGGGAAACTGAGGCAGGGTGTCAGAGCTATGCCAGCCACAAGAGATGGTCAGAAGGCAGATGGTGCACTTACAGTAACTACAGCTGCAAGCTAGCCAGGGAACATTCTCTTCAATTTGTGAATTTTGTGTAGTTGGGTGTTTTGTTCGTGGGAAGTTGCCCTTCCTGTTGCATGCAATAATATGGCCTAATAGACTGCATTGGGCTGGAGGGGGGTTGTGTGCATGATGTTCTCCAGGCCCTGCCAGAGGGTGCTTACCAGTAGTAGTTTCTTCTGTTTGGTTGGGATCAAGCTGTCTCCTTAGTAGGACTCCTGTGTGGAGTTGGGACAAACTTTACTTCCCCAAACCTCTCCATGCGACTAGGAAGGAGGGGAGTGGTGTGTGCATTCAGGCATGCGCTCCTTTGCTGACTCTAGGGAAGAGTTGAGAAGTTGGACCTTACCTACTGTTGCTGCTTTTGAGGGTTGCAAAAGTGAAGAAATTGATAGCTGTTTGTGGAAGGACTAATTATTTGGACTAAAGGCTTGGGTATTTGGGTGTCTTTGTTTTTGTTTGTTTGTGTGGGTTTTTTTGTTTTGTTTAAGGTGGTGCTTAAGGAATTGCAAGATTTTTATGATTGGATAAAATGTCCCTCTTTGTGGAATAAATTGTGCTTATGAAGTGTTTGTTCTTGTGTTCTATTCCATAAATCTTCATGGGTTTTTCGTGATGCCTCTTCGAGTGTTCAGGGTTGAGAAACCCGCATCGACCCTGTTTTTATAGGAATGATTGTGAATTTGAAAAATGGGCATAAGACAGTGTCTCAAAGTCCAAACTGAGAACAACCATTTTAGAGTTGTGTGAAACTTATTTGGTATTCTGCAATATAGTATGCTTAAAGGGGGAGGAAGAAGGGGGAAAAAAAGCTCCTTGAACTTAGACTAATTTTAGCTTATTTTAAATTAGTGATAGGTACACAACATAAATGTACTCACTGTTTTTGTTTAAATATTTCTAAAACTGGTTTTCTGAAAGCTTAAAAACCTGCTCACAAATCATACTAAAATTTTTCATAATTTCCATTCTGAAAAATTTAAGATTTTAGCTGCTGGTCATGTAAGAGCCTTGTTAACTTATACTAATGACTAGAAGAGCTACTCAATTAGTTTCACAAATATGTAGAGGTAAATTAAATTTTAACCACGTGCACCAGTTAAACTTGCTTTAATTGTGTCATGTAGTTGTAACTTAAGATAATGTTGCATTTTAGCTAATGGAGGAGGAGGAGGGAAAGAGGCCTCAATAGGACCAATCAATACACCACTTAGCAATTAAATTCTTGAAGTATCTTTTTTCTGTAAATAGGATTGCAGATGAGTGCAGATCTACCATAAATGTAGTTCTAGTGACTGACAAACCGCTAAAGAGAAAATGGTTGTTCACTTTTATATTTTTCTTCCAGAGAAATTTTTTGAGATGAAAAAGGGACAGTGTAAAGATGCTCTTGAAATTTACAAACGATTTCTGACTAGAATGACTAGAGTATCTGAATTTCTTAAAGTTGCAGAGGTAAGTAACCTCAAATATTATCATGAAAAATCTTAAGTGATAAACTGCTGAAGGGTAAGCTATATTTTCTCCATCTCAAACTAAAAAGCACATGTATCAAAATATTACTTCTATTTTCAGACATTTGACATGCTGTGTACTATCTATAGCTCAAGCAGTACCAATTAAATCCAGGTTCTAAAGTTCTTGGTCCCTATGGGCGTCAGTAGTGGGTTGAAGCACAAGATACCAAAACTAACCATAGCTTGTTGCATTCCATTCATGATTAGAGCCACCACCTGTGCCAATGGACAGTCCCTGACTTAAATGTAACCTTGAAGAGGGTGGCAATTTTGGGGACTAGAAGTGATCTTCATGAAGATCTATCTTCAGGTGTCACGCTGACAACTAGATTTGACACTCTTGTACAACATTCTTAGCTCAAGTAGAATCTGCAGCAAGTGTACCCATTCATAATATCCTCCTGCTACATGGACACTGCTCAGATTTATAATCTTCCTTTCTTTTTGATGGGTAGAAGAAGCAGATCACATTCTAAAATCAAGCAAGTGGCTTTGGAGTTAAACTCTAAATTGGAGCGAAAGTCTCAAGGCAGTGAGCTGAGACTTAAAAAATTGGGACAGAAAAATAGAAGCTCTGGGCCACAGCACAACTGGACTAAGGATGCTAGCAGAGATTAATATTTTAACACAGGGGTCTCAAACACGCGGCCTGCGGGCCACATGCGGCCCCTCGGAGTTATTTGCTGCAGCCCTCCAAGCTCCCCTCACCCGCCACCCCTTCCTCCCCCCCCCCCCCAGCACACAGTGTCCCTGTTCCTCTGCCTACCTCCAGGCGTTTCCCACTGTTTGGCGGTGCTTAGCGCTTTCCATGAGGGAGGGGGTGGAGCAGGGAGCCGTGCACTCAGGGGAGGAGGCGGAGAAGAGGCGAGGCAGGGCAGGGGTGGGGATTTGGGGAAGGGGTTGGAATAGGGGTGGGGCAGGGAAGGGGTGGGAAGAGGCGGTGCGGGGCCTCATGGAAGGGATGGAGTGGGGACAGAGCAGGGGTGGGTGGGTTTGTACCTTTATATGAAAAGGTGTCAGTGATGTGGCCCTTGGGCCAATGTACTAGTCCTCATATGGTCCTCATAGTGATTTGAGTTTGAGATCCCTGTTTTAATATTTATTTTAGTTTTCCAAAGAGCTGAAAGGGGCATAAACAAAAGGGACCCAGATTGAAGGGTGAAGAGGTGCAGCTCCTGCAGAAGTTTTCGCTGACAGAGAGGATTAACTGGAAGTTTCAAAAAGAGTTCTGAGTCCTGGATAATGCTTTCTTGAGCTCACTACTGCTGCCTTTTCAGACTAAATGCATTAGAGCTGGAAAGTTTTTGCTTGTATGTGCAAGGGAGTGCAAGACCTGAGTGAGAACTGAGTTTTGTTCGGGGGGTTGTTTCTAAATAAACTTTTTTTGCTCCCTAGAAGGGAGCACTGCAGCATTTTCAAGGTGTTTGGAAGGGTGAGGGAGTGACTTGTGGGGAAAAATCAGTTATGAAGTTTGTAACTTATGTATTTAATGATATTTAGACATAATGCATAAGAAGTTAGTTGAAGAGAAAATATGTGACAGTTTTAATCAATTTGAATACTTGCTGCAGTTGTAGCATATGAGCACTACTGGTTTCGCAATAAAATTGTTTTTTTAAATCCACAGCAAGTTGGAATTGACAAAGGAGACATTCCTGATCTCACACAAGTAAGTTTCTAAATTTTGTATTCAATAACTGAATACAATAAGGAAAGACACAGTAAGCTAGAACTGTATGAGGAAGAGTCAGATAATTGGCATGTACCCTGATATGTACATTTCTTGAAATCCTTCTCAAATGCAAAAGGGAGGAATTTGCAAGTTGTCAACCATTTTTGGCAGATTGATCTCTGCTGGTCATTTAATCCCAGAAGACCAGTTTCATTTTCTGATTGTTTTAAAGTTTGTAACTAGATAATGAAAAGACTGCCTATCTGTTTTCCCTTGTAGAAGTGCAGATTTATCCCACAAGGAGTGTGAATACTGCATTTAAAAAATGGACAAAGGTGTCATAGCCCCGAATTTGTGCTTTGACCTACTTCATCATTTCACCTCTGGCAGAATGTCTTGGTCCATAGATATAAAAAAGTTGCCATAATATGACCAAATAAGAGTATCTTAAACTTTAAAACGTGGTAAGGAGCTAAAACTAGAGGCAGAATTTTATTCCTTGAAACTCAAACATGGATCAAACTCCTTACTTAAAGCAACTACAAGTATTAATATGGCATTCCTGTCTTTAACAAGAACCATAACAATATTTGTTAATTAATGTTTTACTTAATGCACAGTAGCATGAAAATTTTCATTAATGAATGCAGAACAGTGTATTCAAATCAAATTTTAACTTATTGCATATCTCAATGCCTGCAAAATGGCACCGAAACTAAAAGCTTTTAATCAAACTGGAGAGCAACTATATAAAAATCTAATGAATTTTTAATAGAATATGTTCACTATTTATAAATCTATATTAAAAGCATCTAAATATTTGGTTCCCTACTATATTCCATAAATTGTTTCTTCTGACTGGAAAATATCCCTAGTTTCTTAAAGCTCAGAATTGAAATAAGGCTAAATAAAAGCTTGCATTTAACATTTTGGCTTGATTTGAGGAAAAATAACTGAAGCCTAAGGAATTCTTGAGGTTTTTATATAATCTAAAATACTGCATTTACAACAAATTTACTTTTTAAATAGTTCAGTTTCCATTTTAGTCTGCTAGAAGCTAAAATTGTTGCATAACTTGAAAACTGCATTAAATGTTTCTTTTTACAGAGTAATAGCTATATGTGGTGTCAGCTTCCAGGGTAGCTGCTGCACCACTGGCCCTTCTTGGGGTCTGAGTGCACCCCCATAGATGTCAGGCCTCAGATCTTTATCTCTGAGGGTAGAATTCTGTAATTTTCCTGCTTTTAGACCAGTGTGACAGATTTTCGTTACCAATCTGCCTGAGGCCACAGTTGATCAGGCTGGGGACACAGGATCTTTTTTGGGAGGAGATGAAGAGACACACTAAGTGTCTAAATTTTAAAGCTTTTATTGATAAAATAATAAAATAACAGCAGAGAGTGCTGGGAACGCTCCCACATCATTCAGGGGAAGAAAGAAAGCGTTAATGCCCCAAGCCCTAACCCACTTTCATACTCTCACACGCACAACCCAGACTGGCCAAGTCCGGGTGTAACATCAGAAGAAGGGGAGGGGGGGAGGAAGGTGGACGGGAGTGCTGTCCTGGGCGCCCAGGCCGTCCAAGGATCCGCTGTGTTCTCCGAGTTGTTTCAGCTCTCAGGAGGGTTTTAAGTCCTGGGCTCCTTGAGGAGGGGGGAGTTTCGTTCAGGGAACTCTGCTCCTGGTGCTTTGGGTTGTGACACCAGGACTTGAGTTATGTCCCCTTGGATACCAACTATGATTACTTCAGCAGGCCCAACTGGGATTTGAATCCTGCTGTTGAGTTCTCTCCGAGAGCTGTGACTAGTAGTTAGAGCACAGGGACCACACTGCTTTCTCAGACAAGTATTGTTCAATATTACCAGTAGGAATAAAGCAGTCTGAGACATGGGGTACAAATAAGAGGCCTGGCCACATGAATCTTGCATTGCTTTTACCTTAGCTGCTCCTGGCCTAGATGCTTAGGTCCCATTTAGAGAGAGGCTGCTTGCCTACAGCTCTTACCTCTTCCCTATTCTGTATCAGCCTAATAGCATGCTGACCACTTCTCCCTCTTCCTTTCTGCCAGGGCCACCTTCTAAGGTCTCTTATTTTTGGGGTCTCAGCTTCTTTCATCTCACTTACGTCTGATGGCACCATTATTTTTGTTAGCTGCTTTAAAGGTGTTTACCAGAAGCTCTTATCTGTCTTTCCTCCTCAGTTCTTTAACCCCTTTATTTACCCCCCCCTTGATTTAACTCTATGCACTATCATGCAACTATACAAAACTGAACAGAGAAACAGTCTCACATGATGGTGATAAGATACTAGACACTTCCACACTTTGTCACATGTGGATTATCAAGTCCTTAGGCTAAGAGATTTTAACTTGGGCTATGGCTGTTACTGAGATCACAGGAAGCACCCAGAAATTGTTACAATGAAATTAATTCTTGAAGTACTTCTGCATATTTGCCCTTATTATCCTGCTACGCTTCTGCAGCCTTCAGGAAAGCAGTGTCCATTGGACTGCATGAGCAGCTTCTGTCTCAGAACATTCAGAGCCAATACTAAAAGGGCAGTGTGTCGTGTTTATATTTTAGACCCTGACTGACTAAGCACAGACAGTGCCAGTATTTCTTAATGTAAAACCTTAAAAGTCAGGGTCCCTGATTGATCTTGGATCAGTATCTGGCTCCAAAGATGCCCAAGTCAAGTAAACAGTCACTGAAAAATCAGGTACTAGTTCCTATCTAGTCTGACTGGCATGGCAGGAGCAAACCATTCTGAGGCACTGAAGAAACTTGCATCTAGGCAGAATCCGGTCTGGGCAGGAAACCTCAGGTTGGTACCAAAGGAGTCACCAGAGAGACCTGGATTTTGACAACAAAAGTGTTCCAAAACGGGTGTTTAAATTCCACCAGATTCAGATAATCAGTCCCGTAGCACAGTGGTTCTCAACCAGGGGTACATGTTTGAAATTAAAATATTTTTTTTATTTGAAATTTCTTTGTTTCCAATTTTGATTTGGAGGTTAGCCTTTTAAAAGTTTTTGTTTCATGTCAAATTAAAGTCTTCATTTGAGGTCAAATGAAATTTTTGACTGTTTTTTGTTTGCCAAACACAAATCATCTGGGGTCTATCTGAAATTTCTTAAATGTTTTGTTCAGCTGCTGAACAGAAGAAGCAGTTATTTCCACAGCTCTAATTGAAATACCAGTTATATTTTATGTAAGGTGACATTACCTCTGTGTTCTTAAGGCTCCGTCTACTAGGTCTAGAACGGTTTTAGTGGTATTCCTTAGTGATGTTAATAAATATCTCCCAAAATGTCCTATGTAGAAGAGAGCGTAGCACTGTGTACATGTAAATCAACTTGGCATCTAGGTTTGATGCTTTGCAGCCCCAAAGAAGGGAAATATAGTGGGTTTTAACTTTTCATAAATACTTCTGTTTCAGTTATTTCCCAACCATGTCTCTTGTTCTTGGATTTTTGCTTCATATAAATTTTAATCTTTCTGGTTCAGGTTCAGGGAGTTGGAAGCTGAGGTGGGCATCTTAGTTGCTAGAAAACATGAGGGATTTTTAATTTTAGTAGCCAGACAAAATATACCAGGTATGCCTGAAGTGGAGAGAGCAGGCTTGTGGCAGCCACCACCAAACTGAATAGAAGATTAGGCTGACCTTGCTAACTCTAGAGAGTCACCTTCTGTGGATATTGCCTTGTCATCTGTGCCAGAGATTATCCCCATGAATGTGTCATAATGTCTGAATAGCAAATGTTGCCAGCTGCATGCTATTAAGCTTCATATTTAACTGGTTTGGGTGTAGGGTGACCAGATGTCTCGATTTTTATAGGGACAGTCCCGATATTTGGGGCTTTTTCTTATATAGAGGTCTACCCCTCCCATCCCAATTTTTCAGTTACTATCTGATCACCCTATTTGGGTGTGGCACTATGACCTCAGAGGCCTTGGAACTCCTAGTTCTGGAGCCCTATCTATAGTTGTATCAGACAGACTTTTTAGAGTTCACTTGTTTTTAAAATCTAATCTAGCACAAATGCTACAAATAGTATATTTGAAAACTATTAAGTCTCAGGAAGAGACCTGAATATTGTAGCTAGAATATTGAAATATTGATTGGCCGAACACTCAGTGTGCCCAACAAAATACTAAATCCTTCATTATTGTTCCTCTTATCCACAAAAATGGATACCCTATATAACCAAGAATTACCCTAGAGAGAAATAAATAGGTAAATGGCCAAGTCTGTTACTTTTTAGCAAACCTGAAACTTTTGTGGTTTTCGTTTTTCACTACCAGTGAATTCTAGCAACTTTTTCACTTATTAATGAAGTTACCTGTACTGAGCTATTTGCTTGTGCTTGCATTATTTAGTTCAAATGTTAGGGTATGTAAATAGATACAGAACTTTTCAAATCATTAAGACAGCTCGGAGTGTTGCACAACTTGGCCGTGTTTGAATGTTAACCCCTTCTCCTCCTCCCCCCCCCCAACACCTCTGATACTTTTTAATGAAAAAATTAAGTTGTGAAACTAAATGTGCTGTTTCCAATATCTTGTGTTGAGGTTCTTCTGTGTAAGTCTGTCAAGGAATCCTAATGTTAAATACATGTGCACTGGAACACTAAAATTGTGTAGTGAGTAGTTTTATTGAAGACTTGGCTGCAAGAGGGTTCTACTATGCAGCATTACTGTACATCAAATTTGTTGCCTAAAAAAATGTATTAATTTCACATTGATACTGGTGGTAGTCATATCTTATGAAGTTGATTTTAGTCTGGCACTTGAAATTGTCTTCAGTAACACTGTATGTGCATATTGGAAATAATAGCACTGACTTCAAGTATGACAGGTTTTTTTGTTTTGTATTGCTTTTTTAAATTTTCGATGCACGTATTTACACTGAGATATTAAAGAACTTATTTATGACAAACATTTTAGGTATTGCTGACAAGAGTTCTGGTTGATCTGAAAATCACTGATAATGAAAATTCCCCTTTTAAAGAATGTACCATTGATGAACCGGTAACCCTGATAAAATATTGCTGCTATCTACTGTTGTAGCTCTCAAGGGCTTCTTGTTCACTCATTGGTCTTATGGAAATCTACTTATCCAGGCACTATTTTTATACTGGAGTAGCTAAGGACACTGAAACTTGTTCTTGCTTTCTTTCCTTTTTATCCACCATTGTAACAGCAACAGCATGCCTGGGTATTTTACTTGGCTATAAAATCTGGTTATTTAAAGTCTCAAAACACTGAGGATCTTGCATTTAAGAAAAATGAGTGCAGTATTAGTCAAACTTCATTAGACTGAGATTTATTTCATTTTATAAAGTATCTGAAATTGGAATTTTTGAATTTTTCTTCTGGCTCCTGAATCTTGATTACCTGTCCTATATATATTCATAAGTGTTCCCCCCCCCCCCACCCTTTTTTTTTTTTAAACCAGACTATGTAGTTATTTCATGCTATTACCTGGAAAGTGTTCAAATTCTAAGCATAGCTTTTTATAATTAATCTGGACGATTTTTTAATTTACACTTTTCCTTTTAGTGGAAAATACTAGCTGATAAATACAACTCTAACCATTAGCCACAAATGGGAAAAATTGTCCGTGTTTTAGCTAAAAGCTAATTTAGACTCACTGTATACAACACACCCAATTGATATGAGCATAAATACCTGCGTGGATTTTGTTGTTGTTGTTGTAATTTTCACTTAACCTGTGGATGCCTGTGCTGTTGTCAATGTCAAACACATGATCTGGCTGCAAGCATGGTGAGCACATCATGTACATAGGATTCAATAACTGTATAGTAAAGAAAGAGATGGCTATAACTCTGCAAAGAATAAATGTTTCAGAATTGGCTTTTTTATAGAATTGCTTTTTTGTCTTGATATTGCCAGCATGAAAAACTTTTTTTTTTTTTCTTTTTTTCTTTTTCTTTACACAATGGAGTGGAATTGGGGTTATAGCATGAGTATGCAAACTGGTTTTCTTTTTAGCAGAAGATGATTTAAATTGCCCTGATAACCTTAAGGCTCCCATCATTTAGTGTGTTTAAAGAAAAAAATGTGCACCTTTTTTATATTCACTTTCTAGGCTCCCAGCAGTCTTATGGAGACCCTTGAACAACATCTAAACACGTTGGAAGGGAAAAAACCTGGTAACAGGTAAAATGATGCAATTACATGTGTAGAACTAGATTAAAAATTCATCAAGCCAAAAATAGAAGCCCCTCCAGGCCAGAGGGGCCACCCAGCATCCAGAGCTTCCCCTTTTGCTTCTTATTGAAAGAAGCGGTGGCTCTTGGTTCCAGCTCGCTTCTCTCCTAGAGCAACACTTGGATACTAGCCATCTTTAATTCTTCAGGCTGTGTTGATTGTTTCAGAGCTGCCACATTTAAGTTCTTTGCAAGACCGCTGAAGAGAGAAAGTGGTCTGTGTATCACTGTTCTCTGCTGGAACTTCCAGGGAAGTAGGGGAAGCATAGTGAAGTGAGACTCCATTTGCCCACGGGGAGTATAGCAGCATCACACTGTGTTCATCCCAGTATTTGCTGTTCCTCTAATTTATACTGGGTCTGCTTCCCCATACTGGACTTTAAACGCTGCTTGAGATTTTATTTTTTTCACACCATTATGACCATACAAGCAATGCCTTTTTACAGCTATTTTAAGATTTCCCTGTGTTTTATATCTGAAACAAGTATAACCTATACAAATGTAATTCTGCTTTGTTTTGACACCAACTAATTAAACATACATATTGAAGACAGCCCGCACTTATGTCATTCATGATTCACTTTTCAGAACAGACTAAACCTATTATTTAGCTAGCATCATTGACTTCTCAGATGTTTTCTGTTTACAAGCGCCGCTTAATGGAGTTCTTAATTTTACCCCCAAAAAACTGTGTATACACTGCAACATAATGGAATCCACTTAACTTGTATTGCTTTTGTACAAGGACCATTTTGAGGAAGAATAAGTTGGTTCTTCACCATTACTTTATTTGCTGTAAAAATTCTATTTGCTGGGCAGATTTTTCTAATCGTCTTGCAGCCTCTTATCTAGATGTTTATCTTAACTGTTCACTTTTTTGAGGAAAAAAGTTAAAGTGCACTTAACCTATGCATTCTTTCTTTTCTTTCTGTATATCTGTTTGCCGTGCAATTTAGTGAAGGGTAAGTTTTTTAATACTCTTGTTTGCATGCATATTTAAGTGCTCATCTTATTGAGGAGATTGACTGATTAAATCTTGCCAGTTTCTAGTTTCTATGATTAAGTTGCTTTTTCATGAGCTTCGTATATATTTGTGTTCGCTGATATTTGCAACTAATCAAGGAATATTTGCTTTCTCGTGCACGAAGAGGAATATCTAATAGTGTATTTCAGAACTAGTTGTCTTAACCACAAAATTTAAATACATGAAAAATTATCTGATCAATTTCACAACTGGGAATGTACCCAGAAGTTAAACTGGTACAAAAAATTGACTATCAGATTAGTAAAAAAGCTTAGCCTAGAAGTGAGAAAATTGACTGACTCAAACTATTTAGAGAGACACGTGGATGAGGTAATATCTTTTTATTGGACCAGTTTCTGTTGGTGAAAGACACACTTTTGGGCTTACACAGAGCTCTTCTTCAGGTGTTTTACCCTGCTGAAGTTCTGTGAAAGCAGCAATCAGTGACACAATAACTCTTTTTTTTATAACAAACAAACAACTATCTATGGGTAAGAAAATGCACAGCTAGGGCACTCAAATAGCCTTAACTCTGCCTAGTAGTGACAGCATGAGGTAGGAAAAAGCCCGAATACGTTTTTCCTGAGTTTAATCTAGGACCAGAAATATTAAAATGCCTTAATTAAAACTGTATGGTTATTGCATGATGTCACCACAGGGCAGATTTTAGTCTAGGTGTCCTAACTATTCATTGCCATATCTTTGCATATTTGGGCTTCTTTTCAGTATAATCTTAGATATGAATTTCCTGGGTTTGTAATGTTTTGTTTTATTTATGTTAAATACAATAGCCCTGTAACACTTTAATGTTAAATCACTGGTATGTATGCCTTAAATGCCACCTTACCATAGAGCTATATATTTCAGGCATAACTGTCAAGAGCTAAGGCATAGCTGATCTTGGCTTTTGTAGCTTTCTGGCAGCTTAAAAATAAGTGGATTTGACCCGCTGAAGTGTCTTCCTGTTCCATAGTGACTCATATGCCATCCCTTCCCAGCCACCGATACAGGGGGCATGGCTGGGAAAGAGGTAAGGCCAGGCCACCACTTCACTCCAGTAATCCCCAGCTTTCATGGGGCCAAAAGCAGACTTGTACGTTGCTGTCTTACTTACAGTTCTTGTGTAAAGTACATCGGATCTGAACTGTAAGATTTGGCCCAGGGTGTCAAATGCCACAGACAGTACTAAACATAGGCATTAGTATTTCACTGCTTAAAACTTCTCTTTATTTCCTAAAATGACAGACTTCGAGTTAAACTACAGCATGTATTGGTTTTGAAATGGCTTTTAGGCAAGTCCAGCATACTTGTTTGTAATCTCTTTGGTTAAATAATTTTTTAATGAGACCTTGAAAAACTATTTTAATACCATTCTGATGTTTCTTCAGCATGCTTTCCTAAAATGTACTTAACTTGAAAATCTTCATTATCTTCTCTTCTTTTTAGATCTGGTGCTCCTTCTCCCTTGAGCAAGGTAAATATTAATAGCTTATGTACTAATTAAGATTGATTTGCTCTCAGTCAGCATATGCTTTTAAACTACCATTAGAGTTAAAAGTGCTTAAGAAAAATTCTTTATTTGGGTCTGTGTGACTTCCCGCCTCACCCCCCCCCCCCCCAAAAGAAACCTCCACATATCCCAAGCTCTAGGCAAACTACCGTCAGTTTAAAAAAAAAAAAAAAAAAGGGGGTATGTGTGGACGCGAACAATGAAACCTCTGTAAAACAGGGATTGGAGACCTGCTCTTGAATTTTAAGCTGCTAACTCATGGTGGCTGAGAATGCTCTTGAAAGAATGTTGAACTGCCTTGCCAGGAGATGGCAATCAAGTGCTATGTGGAGGCATAACGGATGTCCACACCTTCAACTTGGCCTTTCCCATTTCCCAGTGAGAAGCTGACTCTGTGGCATGTCAGCTTCTCTCCCCTACATCTTTTTCTCTAGTGGTATATTTACTGTGAGGAGACTGCCTTTTTGAGTTCTCCTCTGTTTGATTTGCCATCCCCTATTTGGCTGTTTTCAGATCACTGTTCCCCCCCCCCCCCCAAATGTCTCCATACTTTTGTTATAGAAATTCTAATACCAAGCAGCATCCAGCCTTATCCTTATACCTTAAAGGACATGAGCACCTCCTCTCTCTTAGGCCTGGTCACGTCAGCTCAGAGGACAGGGTCTCTGCAAATGTTTGGCATCAGTCTGTCATTGCCCAGGAAACATGATTCAAGTCATTCATTCATACACTGAAATCATTCTGTAGATCAAACTTGTATGCACTAAAGGCTTCCACGAAGACAGAGGGATCAAATAGTCACCTCACTAGGAGTAAGGTGGCTATTGTGAATTTTCAGTTGTGCAAGGTGTTTCAACAGCTTTTAATGCCTACTTCTTCCAAGGAATATAGTAGTAGTAATACCTACCTCTTCTATAGCCTTTTCATCTGTAGATCTCAAAGTGCTTTACAAAGGAGGTCAGTATCCCTATCTTACAGATGGGGAAACTTAGGCACAAAGAGGTAAAGTGACTTGCCTAGTGTACCCAGCAAGCCAGAGCACTATGAGCCCCCCTCTCCCTCCCATGGTTAGTTTTTCCTGTGTGCTGCTGCCTTATTGACTTCACATTTCTTCAATGCGTTCATATGTAAATAGGCATCCAGTTTAGCTTACAATGCTTAATGTACATCTGAGAGAGGTGAATAAACATTATATGTCTGCCAGAAAACCTGTTTCTCCGCCTCTGCTGATGACTCGTACCTTGACACAGACTCTAAGGACGTATTTTCATTGTTTATGTGCGTAACTCTTTACAAAGTATCTGTAGGTACATTTCACAATGATACTAAAAACCAGTGTGACCCCAGCTTTTATTTAAGACCTCGCATGGCGTTCTGTGGTGAACCAGAATGTACATACAAGAATTGGGACTTTCCTGTAACCCCCTTGCCTGCTGGCATTAAGGGGCTATTGGGTTACAACCGTGTACTATTGTGTTCAGTCTTCATTACTTGTGGTTGCAGAATACAATCACAAGCCCCAGTCAAGGGGATGCATGACTGTGTCCCAGACAGTAATTCCAGATTATTCTGATGGGAAAATCTTTAGTCCTTTTAAGTACCTACACTGCTAACCGCTGGACTGACTTCTGCAAGGTGAATTACTGAGTGAAGAACTGAAGAGTGGCCTGAGTCTTTGATTCTGTTACTCTGAATAGGTGGTTGTAGTTACAATTGATAAATGCAGCAGTCTTGAAACCTACTTTCATGGTGTAGCTTAATGTTTGCAATTTGTCAAATGAGGGCAGCTTCCTCAAAAGTGACTTCTTGTAGGGGTGCACAACTGAGAACTATGGGCTTCCCTGACAGTACATTAGTAATAGGAGAATCTGCTATATGACCACAGAGAGGTTAACGAAGCTATAGTTAGGTTTTTGGTCTCTTCTCACAGCATTAGTTATATTTTGATACCAGATAGCATTACAACACATCAGTAATAGTTTAAATATTTAAAAGGAACTGCTGCTGGTATAAAGCTTTTCAAATTGCCCATAAAATCCTGCAGAGCAGCTCTGTGGGAGTCCAAGGTTTTGGTGCTGACACTTCATTTTACACACAACTTGACCTATTTTTGAGATGGAGCTGACTATTTATTGTACCCTCCCCCACATTCTTGCATTATCCATTATGTAGGATTTAATCTAAACCTCTCTTTCACCATTTGGAAGCTTCTTCCTGGATCATGCTGATTTCTCTACCCTCTAACTTTCAGACTGAGGAGGAGGCACAGTATCTTCATTCCTAATTTCCTTCTCCAGCCCCATAAACTGGATTACCGTTTTTACCATGAGTATACTTACCCACTTCCTAAATAACCCCAAATCCCTTGCATGTTTTCTTGCTGTTCTGCTTTTAATACTCTTATGAAAGGGTAATATCTCTCTCTTCCCACGGGAAGTCTCACTTCAAAATTCTTAAACATCACCCAAGTATTTTCTTTTTAAACTGCTTTATCAAGCTTCTCAGGTTGGAGGGTATGCAGTGGAAAGTAGTGATGTACAAACGTGCAAACATGGCTAGTACAAAGAGAGAAGCCACATATCTATTTTTTTTTATAGCTGACCATTTTTTCTTTTCTCAATTTCACTGAAACTAAATGCATAGGGTGAATAACTTGCATCTCCAAAAAAAGAGATAAGTTGGGATTTGAGCCTTTGGAAAGGCAGGATTTAAGAAGCTTACCCAGTGACCAGACATTCCCCATGCAAGTAAAGGATCCCATAAACCAGGGGTAGGCAACCTATGGCACACGTGCTGAAGGCAGCACGCAAGCTGATTTTCAGTGGCACACTCCCTGCCCGGGTCCTGGCCACCAGTCTGGGGGGCTCTACAATTTAATTTTAAATGAAGCTTCTTAAACATTTTTAAAACCTTATTTACTTTACATACAACAATAGTTTAGTTACGGTATATATTATAGACTTAGACCTTCTAAAATCGTTAAAATGTATTACTGGCACGCGAAACCTTAAATTAGAGTGAATAAATGAAGACCCGGCACACCGCTTCTGAAAGGTTGCCGACCCCTGCCATAAATAGAGCACACAATTAGTTAAGTAGCGTTCTGTACTTGTGTGGTTTTTTCAAATTTGCTAGTCCATTAAAGCATTTCTTATTTAAGAATATTTGTGCTGTTCAGCCTTTGAAGGAAAAGGAAGTGCACTCTGTATGGATACTTGATTTCCTTGTGTTGTCCCCAGATTAATTTTTATTCACTAGAAAATTTTATTTTTGTATTAGAGGTAATATTAGTTTGTAAGGTAGACTTGAAAGCCTAATCTAGTCTATATATTGATGATGGCACTACCTTTTTGAGTGATATGTATTTTGACTTTTTGTCTCCAGTCTTCTCCAGCCACAACTGTTACATCTCCTAATTCTACCCCAGCAAAAAGTATTGATACCTCTCCACCAGTTGATCTCTTTGCAACTTCATCTACAGCAGCTCCAGTCAGGTGAGTTCTGCAATATGTTAATTGTGAACTGTTTTCATGTATTGCCTACAGACCCTTTCCCCATTTCACATTGTGGATTTTAAAAGCTAACCATGTTCCATAGTTCTGAGAAATGCTGTGCCTGCTATACAAATTCCAGATCTCTGGAGTATACCAGTTACAGCTCTACAGTTTGTCACTGGACTCAGTCATAATTTTTAGTTTACTTAACACTGAATGCATAGCATATTTGTGGAATGGTATAGCATTACAGCTGTACAAACACTAGATTTATATGACTAATTCCAAGAAAACTGAAATTAGTTCCATAGCTACTTTGGGCAGTATCCAATATCACAACCGTTAAGCACTGCTACTTCATATAAACAAACAAGTTCTGTTTGACTAGAATCATAGAATATCAGTGTTGGAAGGGACCTCAGGAGGTCATCTAGTCCAACCCCCTGCTCAAAGCAGGACCAATCTCCAGACAGATTTTTGCCCTCGATCCCTAAATGGCTCCCTCAAGGATTGAACTCACAACCCTCTGTTTAGCAGGCCAATGCTCAAGTCACTGAGCTATCCCTCCCCCATATTTATGTTAATGGAAATAGTGTTAACTTAATTTATTGATTTTTATTTCTACTTTAACCTTAAATTATTTATCTTCACATCTAAATAGACATGATGAACCAAAATTAACTTACTTTTTCACTTCATTCTTTTGAAGGGTGACGTACTGAAATGTGATTAGTTTGTGATACAGTTCTAAAATGAGCCCTTCATATGAACTTTTTTCCTGTTGCCTGTTCAGTACCTGGTGCATAGGTCTATAGTTTTCTGACCTAGTGGACAAAAATATTTTGGAAGATAGTTGCTGTGACTGAAAACAGAGCTCCATTCCCATTGGTCCTAAAAGGGTTTTGATTTTCCTTTTAGAAATTCTGCAGTAGTATTTCCTCTATTGTGCTTTGTCCTACAGTATCATTGCAGTTCAATTGTGTCCTCTGGAGACACAGAACAGTATCAGTGTCCAGTAATATAAATAAGTGGTTAGGAACAATGATGTCCTCTCTTCAGGTGCTGAATACCTTCAGCATTTATTGAGCTAAATGTGTGTTTAAAGGCATTTAGTAGCTTCTGAAGGATTAGGTTCTGATCCAGAAAAATACTTGCTTTACAGTGGTTTGACAGATACCCTAATCTTGTTCACAACATTTACACTCCAGTGTAACCTGAAACAGCTTTTACTTTGCAGAATTATACGAATGTCTGTAATCCTACAGATTTGGTTTTTCTTTTTCTTCTCCCTCCCCCTTCTCCTCTACCCCCAATAGCACTTCCAAACCATCCAGTGATCTTCTAGATCTTCAGCCAGATTTCACATCTACTGGGCAAGCAGCTCCAACTGCTCCAGCAGGAACAACTTCATGGGGAGGTAAAGTACCTGTTTGTTTTACTCACTTTTCCTTTTAATCTCACTCTTAGATTGGCAGCTGAACTGAAACTTGACTTTCCCTACTGTTATGAAAAGAACAAACCATGTTCCGAGCTCACTCACTAGCCTCAGCTGACAAGTCAGTGGAACTCGGGTTGAAGGCTCTTTGCAGTGAAGAATCTTCTAGGAGTGGATGTGCACATCCTATAGGGGAGCCAGAGTGTGTAGCCCAGAGAGTGGGAGGGAACAGCTGGGAAGGAGATGGTGGGGTGGGGGAGCCTGGAACAGCCTGGTGGTGTGCTGATAGGGATGGGGCACAAAAGACCAGTGTTCTAATCTATACCAGTGGCTCTGCTCGTGACTTGATATGTGACTGGGGGTAAGTCACTTAACAGTTTTCCCTGCAGGCAAGTGAGATCTGTAGAAGAAAGGCACCATGAAAATTCTAAAATATTGGCACTATTACTTCTTGGATTTCTTAATCTGCCCTTGCTCAGTGAGTGGTGATATTTTTAGTTGTCCTGTAAGTGTATTAACAATCCTAGGAGTCCTAAATGTTGAAAACACTATTTCCTGAAATACTTCCAGGTGAACAAAACTGCTGATGGTAACAGCCATATCTGCATAGCCATGGTATGCAAAATCCTAAAAAATTTCAGTTTGGGCTAATGCTACTCTATATCCGAAACATTTCATGGACTCTCATTCTCTCTCTGAAACTTCTAAGGAAGAAAAGGGGTCTTGGGCAATGTATTTATATATCTGGTCTGTATTTGCTCTGATTTTTGAACTCTTAGAGCAGCAACTCTTGTGGATCTTTTAGCTCTAAAATTTTCCATATTAACCACTATTTTCAAAGATCTTAAGGCGAGAAAAGAAAACTATGATCAGTTCGCCTAACCTTCTTTCTACATAATACATGCTGTAGAATGTCACCTAGTTATTCCTGCACGAAGCCTATAACTTTTGGTTAAGCTAGAGCATCTCCTTTTTAAAGACATCAAATCCTGATCCAAAGACTTCGAGTGATGGAGAATCCGCCACATCACTACATAAGTTGTTCCAGTGGTTAATTCCCCTCTGTGTTAAAGATATAATAAGATACAGTGGTTGGGAGCCAGAGCTAGACAAATTCACGATTGTCCCTTCTATGTAGATACTTACAGACCATGATCAAGTTACCTCTTAATCTTCTCTTGGATAACCTGCATAGATGAAGCTTTTTTTCATCTTCTTTGGTAAAGCTAGCTTTCTAAACTTTTTTCCAATGTGTCCACTTTCTTTTTAAAGCATGGATAACAGAACTGCACACAGTATTCCAGTAATAATCTTAATACCATCTATAGGGGGTAATAATACCTCCTTACTTCTCAATATTCCTTCTTGTACATCCAAGGGATGCGTTTCCTCTTAGCCATTGCATTGCACTGGAGCTCATGCTTAGCTGGCTATCCACTATGACCATAAGTCCTTTTCTATATTCTGAATATATTTGTCCCTTCTCCAAGCCCTATAAGTGTGACCTACATTCCTAGAATGGTTCCTAGAAGTATGACCTTGTATTAACTATGTTAAAATGTATGTTCAAGTGAGTCCAGCTTACCATGCATTTGAATTCAGTGTATAGAACTGAGTTGTCCATGTTGTCTCTCCACAATTTTTATCTGCGGATTTTATTGGCAATTATCAATGATCTGGACGAAAACAAGATCTAGATGTGGAATAGCACTGAGTCCAAAACAGATGGCAGTAGGTCCCCGTTAAAAATGCCCTCAATGAATGAAGTTTACTCATTTACAGTTATTTCTTTATCTAGCCATCTTAGTAACAGATTAAATATGGGCTACATTGGTTTTTGTATAGTATTAATTTTTAATTAGTGCCATGTGGTATCAAGTAAAATACCTGTTAGAAATCTATATATCGTCAACCTATGTCTTTATCAACCAAACTTTAATCTCCTCTTAGGCCAAACTTGATTTATTTTTTTTATCTTTTTCATAAAAATATATTGTCTGGAAAAAATTATGCAGCCATGCTTTAATTCTGCACTGATGGCATCCTGTATTGGCCTTTCTATGATTTTTGTCTTTGGATCATGGTCAAGCTAAGCACCCTAGAGTTACCCAGGTCATCTTACTTACCTTTTATAAATACTAGCATATTAGCTTTTATCCAGGCCACTGGATTTTGTTAAATATCAACATCGCAAACCTCTCAGCCAATTCTTCTAAAAATCCTGAGGTGCCAATTATCTGCAGACTTAAAAATGCTAAAGAGCAATTGTGAATTTAAACATCCTAATTACAGTTGAAGTAGAAAGTATTTCATTATCATGTGAACGTCCTCCACTTGATTCTGCATACAGAACAAAAACATTTTTGACTCCTTCTGCCATATCTGTCACTGACAATTTTAGCATCCTTGTCTAGAAATGTACCTATAACACCACTAGGATTTGTTTTGTTCCTGATGTAATAAGTTCCTTCTTATTTTCTTCTAACCTACTGAATGTAATTTTTGATACCCTTTTAACCATTTTATTAGGAAAGCACTTGTTTCAACAACTCAAATTATTTTTTATTCTAATAAGTCTACTTTACCATTGGCAGTAATACAAATATGGTGACCTGTTAAATATGTAGTAATTCTGTGTGAGATAATATGCTAATTGCAAGGAATAACTCTGTGCCTTACTCTGACATGTCCTTCAAGCAATTGGCAAATCCATTAAAGTATTATATACTGGAATAGGTTGCTTTTTATATATTTTTGTGAGGTTTCTTTATTTTGAAAGTAGGATTTATTTTTTCACTCTTGGGGGGTGGGGTGGGGGTATGATAGGTAAATTTCACTTGATTTAGAATGAGCTCTAAAAATTATAACTAAATATCCAGGACTCCATAAGAGAATGCAAGCTGCCAGTAAATGTATTTTAGAGTCTCTTCCTGTTGCTATACTGAAATTTTTACGCTGTAGAATACACTTTCAGAAAAGCTAGGCTTCCTTTCTCATGGGGTACTCTAGGCTTCCCACCTACTTCCTTCCTCAGTGCTCTTGCATCAGTTATCACAATTCAGCAGAGGAAATCAGAATGCTATTCTTTTCCAGTATTTGTACAGCTCCACTTGTCAGGTATAGGGAAATTTGTTGGAAAGCAACAATAGATGTTTATGCATCTACTCCGTATCCCTCTCTGGGTTATGTGCCTCCTGCACGCAAGGCCAAAAGAGCTTGATACTCAAAGCCAGATCAACTCATTAAATGGTCTAGGAGTGATTCAGAGACAGTTGGTGAGGAGAAGTAAAAATTAGGTTTCTCCTGATCAGAGTCAAATTTTAAATGGTCACTAGGTAAAATAATTAAAAAGAAACTTGTACTGTCCTTAGGCCTTAAAGGTTAATTGTAAACAAAAGCCTATTTCACTTCAACTGGATATGTGGGCTGCCTTGTTTTAAGACGGGAGGATAGTTCAGCAAGGTATATGGTGATTTGCTTTAGGTTTCAAATGTCCATCCCCCACTGCTTCTAGCTGTCTCCTTTTTCACTGGTGTTCCAACATACCTCATACTACATATCACAACCACCACAGAACTCTGTAAGAATAGGGACTGCCTGAGAGTACTGTTTATCCTAGTATGCCCTTGTCAACTTCATATCTTTACGAAGTAAAATAACAATAATAAACTAAAGAGAGTATGAGATGGGATGCACAAGTATGGAGTATTTCACCATTCACATGAACCCTGTGCTACAATTGAAGCGAGTTCTTCTAGAACGAAGACATGAACAGAGCAGAAAAAATTGGACAAATTAAATGTATAACTGGTCAAGGCTCTTCATTCTCCAGACCTCCTCCTTTGCATCAGTCTCTCACAAGTTATTGAGAAGTTGACAATGTACTTATGTCTTCATATGCTAACATATTCCTTTCTTTCAGCAATGCCAAGCAGTTGTAATCTGTGAACCAAAAGTTTTAACGTTCTCTTGTAGCTTGTAACATCCTCTTGTAGGATTCCAGAAACTTGAGTCTCTAGGCTTCAAACCAAGTCTAATTTTATATGCTGAAAGAAGTTTAGAAAAACAGATCTAGAGATAGGGAAAAGAAACCATGAAACTACGGAAGAGAATAGCTGTCGTGGCTAAGAGCCTGTTTTTATTTTCACAGTTTAAGGCACATCAGAAACTTTGTTTTTAGTACAGTGACATAATCTATATCATACATGGTCACACAAATTGTTTTAACAGTGATTTGGATTTTAAAATGTATCTGCACTTTAACAATTAAGTAATATTGCTTTCTGAAAATTTCTCCCTCTTTTGCTTAGCTTCAGTGTAGCTGCCATGCTTCCATTTATTATACAAACTTTTCCATAGCTGTAGGTGCAATAATCCGCTTTCATTTCTTTCTGTGGCAGTAGGTTTTAATAGGGCAAGGTTTGGGAAATAAAAATTGCAGAATTAATGGAACATAATGTACCAAATGGAATGTAGGGAAGGGTGAGCAAGCAAAGAGGAAGTGCGCTGAAGGAATGCAGTGTATTACTAAGGCAGGGGTCGGCAACCTTCGGCACGGAGCCCATCAGGGTAATCTGCTGGTGGGCTGTGAGACATTTTGTTTACTTTGACCATCTGCAGGAATGGCTCCCCCGCAGCTCCCAGTGGCCACGGTTCACCGTTCCCGGCCAATGGGAGCTGCGGGAAGCGGCGCGGGCCACAGGGACATGCTGGCCACCGCTTTTTGCAGCTGCCATTGGCCGGGAACAGCAAACCGCGGCCACTGGGAGCTGCGGGGTGCAGTTCCTGCAGACGGTCAACGTAAACAAAATGTCTCGCAACCCGCCAGCAGATTACCCTGATGGGCCGCATGCCAAAGGTTGCAGACCCCTGTACTAAGGATTCAGTAGATTAAATTTTGCAGTTTCTTGGACTTCTGTGATGAGCGTTTACTTACATTCTTCTCCATTTCTAATTAACACAAACTTGAGAACAGACCACTCTTTTGAGCCTTTCCCTATTTGTTACTGAAATCTTACGCACTTTGGAAAATCCCACCCTAAATGACTTGTGATCCCAAGTTAGCCACCCAGGGTGTGTCTACACTGCAATTCGACACCCATGACTGGCCCATGCCAGCTGACTTGGGTTTGGGCTAAGGGACTATTGAATTGTAGTATAGACATTCAAACTCAGGCTGCAGCGCAGGCTCTGGGCCTTCCTACTTCAGAGTCCCAGAGCTTGGGCTGCAACCCAAGCCTGAGACCTGTAAGCCAGAGTCAGTTGGCATGGCCTAGCTGCGGGTAGCTAACTGCAGTGTAGACATACCCTCAGGTGCTTTTGGAAGTCCAACCCTTTAATTTCTGCATTGTCTAGGATTGTTAGACTTGCAAAGGGAATGATTGATTAAAAGAAGTGAGGCAGTGCTGCAAACTATGTCTACTGAAACAATATATAGTATGTGGGTATGATTCAGTCCTCTAGGAAGTGTCCCAAATGTTAACTGTTCAGTTGTGTTTCTTGATGCCATATTTTCCTTGGACATATAAAAATATTTGCAAGGAAAAATTATGGTCCCTACAACATCAGAATATCATGAAATGTTAAAGTAGATTAATTTTAAACTGTGACCTAATACTCACCTTTTGATAATTTCACAGCTTCATTCCTCTGTTCCACAAAAATATCTGTAACGGCAGTAAGTATAAAAAGCAGTAAAACATTATTTTTAAATCTTGCATTCTTAAATAGTTGCAGTGTTTTCTCTTTAATTGCTTTATAAAACAATAATTGAAACTCTTTTTTACAACGTTTTAGTACGCTACCATGCTAGAAAATTAGGAGGCTTCAGTACAATATAATCATCCATAAATTAGTGAGGTAACAAATTGGTTGTGTGTTAGTATAGACAAATGCAAAGTGTGAGTGTTTCAACCGCAGTATCTCAAGTCAAGCTTTGAAAGTTCAGCCAGGTATGCAGTGATATGTTTTTTAATATACCTCTTGCTACTCTTGTAAAATCCTTTATGGAAGGAAGTATGCCTCTTGTAATAGGAATTCTGCAGTAAATACTTTATTTCTACAGAGTATGCACTTTCTTTTTACAACAATGACTGATGTAAAGATTGGTTATATAATACAAAGGGACGATAACTTTGTTCGGGTCATGCTACATGTATTTATAGTGTTCCTCTACTCTAACTTTTCTTCAGGGAAGAATTTTTAATGACTGTACATATGTGTGCCATTAGCTTGTGCTCCGTATGCTTCAGACTAAAGCTGTGGGCAGACTAGTAAAGAGAGTTGATTTAAAACAAGAAATCCAAACCAATAGTGTCACAGCCAGTGGATTTTGCATCATCGTAAAGATGAGTTGGAACTACAGTCACTCATTTCTGTCGTCTTGAAGTTAAAGGTTTTTACTCCTTGCATCTCTGTAGCGAAAGGTTATAAGAGCTACTGTTTTTGTGAAGCTGTGAAATCTTTTATTTTGCAGTTCTACACTTTGATAGTCAATTGAGAACTATAAGTACCCAGTGGTATTGTGCTACAGTAGAGCTGCCTTGATGTGTAATAATCCTAGGGTGACCAGATAGCAAGGGTGAAAAATCAGGACAGGGGGTGGGGGGCAATTGGCACCTATATAAGACACAGCCCCAAATATCGGGACTGTCCCTATAAAATCAGGACATCTGGTCACCCTAAATAATCCAAAAGTCACTGGCAAATACCAGTTACATTAGTCAGTTATATTTTAAACTAAATTGAAACAGGAGGGGGAGTGCTTCCTGCACCAGCAAGAGGAGGAGGAGGTGTGGGAGAGTCTGCTCACCCAAGTTAGGAAGAAGACACAGAGCCTTTTTTTTTTAATCTGAAGGAGCTGTGCCCCCCCCCCCATTATTTTAACCCTTGACTTCAGTGAAGAAGACAACAGCAGCGATGAGTAGGGCCCTACCAAATTCACAGCCATGAAAAATGCGTCACAAACCATGAAATCTGGTCTCCCCCCATGAAATCTGGTAGTGTGTGCTTTTACCCTATAGTATACAGATTTCACAGGGGAGACCAGTGTTTCTCAATTTGGGATTCTTGACTCAAGTGAGTTGCAGCGGGGTCGCAAGGTTATTTTAGGGGGGGTCGCAGTATGGCCACCCTTACTTCTGCACAGCCTTCAGAGCTGGGTGGCCGGAGAGTGGTAGCTGTTGGTTGGGCGCCCAGCTCAGAAGGCAGCGTCCACCCTGCTAGCAGCAGTGCAGAAGTAAGGGTGGCAATACCATACCGTACCATCCTTATGTCTGCTTCTGCTGCTGGCAGTGGCTGTGCCTTCAGAGCTCGGCTCCGGCCCAGCAGCCTCCACTCTCCAGCTGCCTGGCTCTGATGGCAGCACCACCGCCAGCAGCAGCACAGAGGTGTAAGGGTAGTAGTATCGCAACACCCCCTCCCACCCCCCCCCCACCCCCGCTTACGATAATCTTGCAGACTCACAGCTCCTTTTTTGGTCAGGATCCCTACAATTACAACACCATGAAATTTCAGATTTAAATAGCTGAAATCATGACATTTATTATTTTTAAAATTCTATGACCGAGAAGTTCACCAAAATGGATCATGAATTTGGTAGGGCCAAATGAGGAGAGTCTGTTAAGACTGCAAGAAGTTCAGAGCCAGCCAAAACTTCTTGCAACTTTTAGTATTTGTTTCTATATCTATGAAATATTTTGTTAGTAAATCACAAATGTTACTTTATGAAATGACAAAGGAGGCATGCTCATTAAGGGCTCGGGGGTGGGGGGAGAGATACATATACTAAAAGGTGTGGCTGTAGCTGTGGACGCACATTTTTGCTATGTTAGAAGCTACAATGGTCTCAATTTTAGAGTGTTTTCCACAGATACTACACTTAGTTTCTATCTTGAGTGAAACAGAAGCTTTGGTACTTTAATTTCACAGTCTGTAGCTGTTAAAATGCCAATTTTTTGATGGAGATCACTGAATCACATAGCTGTTAGGGGGCTTATTCCTTCACCCTCTCACTTCCCTGGTCCTTCTCGCATGAACAGAAAGCAACAATACCTGAAGTCCAAAAGTGCAAACAATTCGATGTTTGTTGGGGTGAACTTCCAGCAAGCATGATTCCAGTTTCCTTCCTCAGTGTCCCCCTTCCCAGCTCTGACGCCACAGAGCTTTGCCTGTGTCCCTGTTCCCATTCCCCCCTTTAGCAATACATTATTCCAATTTCCCACCCCACTTCCTGATTGACTGCAGACTATATAGTAAAACTTGAGTTCTGCTTAGCTATACCTTAACCCAGGGGTCAGCAACCTTTCAGAAGTGGTGTGCCGAGTCTTCATTTATTCACTCTAATTTAAGGTTTTGTGTGCCAGTAATACATTCTGACTTTTTTAGAAGGTCTTTCTATAAGTCAATAATATATAACTAAACTATTGTATGTAAAGTAAATAAGGTTTTTAAAATGTTTAAGAAGGTTCATTTAAAATGAAATTAAAATGCAGAGCCAGGACCCGGGCGTGTGAGTGCCACTGAAAATCAGCTCGCGTGCCGCCTTTGGCTTGCGTGCCATAGGTTGCCTACCCCTGCCTTAACCAATCATTTTACTGAAATTTAACTAACCAATCCTAACATATTGTTACATGCTTATCTAACCAATTATATCCCACCACCTTAATTGGTTTACACCCAACAAAATTACACCCAACAGAAACAATCACAGAACCAGACAAAGACCATGCAAATAAACAATAGCAAAGTGGAAACTATAATGACAAAACAATACAGAAGTGCAAGGCCACCCGGGGGGGAGGGGGGGGGCGGGGCAAGTGGAGCAGTTTGCCCCAGGCCCCACAGGGGCCCCCACAGGAATATAGTATTGCAACTTTTTTTTTTATGGAAGGGGCCCCCAAAATTGCTTTGCCCCAGGCCCCCTGAATCCTCTGGGTGGCCCTGCAGAAGTGAGGATTTCACAACTACATCTATAAAGATATAAGGGTTTCCCAGCTGTGTCTATTGATAAGTGAGTTCTTACCAAACAGAAAACTATCAAACTAAATTTCCTTTTACATCTTCTAGGCTCTTCCCTTTATCTGGAGGTGATAGATCGGATCACCTTTTTAACAGCCCAAAACTGCCTTATTTCAGTGTGACTGGTGAGATTGTAACCATTCTCTTCCCAGTTTATGGCTGCCCCTACTGTTTAGTCAAAGGCCTTAGCCTAAGAACAAGGCCTTAGACTATCACAGTGAGATAAGGCCTATAAACAGGCAGACTGTGATTTTGATTCTTGTTTTATACCTCTATAACTAACTAAGTGATAAGAATACACCTAAATTCTTAAAGTATAGGCCTTTGCAGACAAGCCTGAATATCTATATCCTAACAATAGCCACCGCTGTTTTTAACAGATTTGTTGAGATGCTACAAGGATTGACGTTCGCTTCCTATTAGAAGGCTTATATAGATAAAGGTTCTTAGTCTCCTTTTCATGATCGTTCATCTTAATTGAATCTTCTAAATCAGACAGCAAGCACAGTTGTGGCAGGAACCATGAAAAACTTTAATCTGACTCTCTTTCAATGTGCTCCAAGTCTGACCACTCTAGAAGAGGATGGCAGTCTTCATATTAACTCAGTAGTAGGCTTTTCTAAAACAAATACCTCTCTTGCCTTTTGAAAATCTGGCAGTTGGAGACATAAAAACTAAAAAGGACTTCATGGGTCATTGCGTTCAGTTGCCTGCTATTGCAGACAACCATGTTGTATAATCCCATTCTTAAATTTATCAAGCACTTGCTGACTAATGATCTGAAGGTGAAAGTCTCTACATCCCATTATTGCATCCCTGAGCTATTCACTCCAGCTATCAGTTATCACATGTAGTATTTTTTTCTGAACACTTGGTAACAACTTGTTTTGCCCCCTCTTGCATGTTGTGCTTTCTAACCAACACTTTCCCCCATCTATGTAGGGAAATTGCAACACATCTTCTGAATAGAAATACAGGACTTTTTTTTTTTTTTCTTTTTTTTTCTTTTCCCCTGTAATACTATAGCCTTTTTGCTTCCAATATTTAACTCTTGGGTCACTACAGAAAATTGCTTATGTAGCCTCCATTAAGTTTAGGGTGCAAATTGCACAAATCACTAATAACAGGTTCTTTACTCAGGAAGCTATGCAAGAAATTTTTGTTGGGTTGACATTAGTAGAGTACACACGTGGAAATGTAAAGACTTTACTTAAAATGCAAATAAATCCAAGTATAAGGATAATTATACAAGAACACATACATATAACAAAACGCCCCCTGGATCGTACATACTTAGTCTTAGGCTGGTACAAGTTAAACCCCCCCCCACATTGACATATTTACAACCTTATGGAGACTGGTGACAGCGAAGATGGGCAAAAAATGTGGGTGGAGATCACCACAGGAGGGCTTGTTCATATTCGGGCTTCCACTATTCGGTCTTCTCTTGTGTCCCAATTAGGGATGGATTTGACAATCTTTTATATGCCTTTTTCTATTCCATCCACATGCATCCAGGACCATATCTGATAACATCCCAGCCCACTTATTCTGCTTATACCAGGCAATCAATTTCAGGGTTCTGGTAGTCCATATGTGGTATTCCGGTTCCCCATAATTACATTTCCAACGGTTAACCTCATTGATGTATTAACACAATCAGTTCATCTGTTATTGCAAAAAGCCCCTAGATGCTATTGTCCATTTGCAGTTTACCTATTCATTATAAGATGCATTGCTAAACTATCACAAGATACATATTGTTAACTTTTAGGCCACACTCTAAGCCCGTAATGTTTAGGACCTATAGCCAAACCTACTTTAGTTACATATATTTTGGTGGTTCTACTTGCTGTTACAGCTTCAGTAACTTACTTTATTTTACCCAAAACCAGAGACCCTCCAAGATCAGGTCACTGGTTAATAGTAACCTAAAAATCATGTCTGGTTTTGAGGCTTATCTGGTTATGCATCTTAACAGGACATACTTTGCCAAAGTACTTACGCCTCTGGGAGACTTTGCTTCCTTTCTAATGCAGCTGGATTTTTTTCTAATGCAAAACTCTTCAAATACGATACAGTGAACGCCAAACCACTTGTACTGTGTATTAATCACAATTGTGAACTTTCTTATGGAAGGTGTAAGACTACAAAAATCATATAGGATGCATGAGTGGTATCCTGAAGCAATTGATATAGAATGTTTTTGAATTATCTAATTTTGTCACTGTAATTCTGCTCTAGTTTGTGCATAGGTGCTGGAAGTAGGGGTGCTTGAGGTGCTTCCGCACCCCCTGACTTGAACTGGTTTCCATCATACACAGGGTTTACAGTTTGGTTCAATGACTCTCAGCATCCCCACTATACAAATTGTTCTAGCACCTCTGAATGTGTGCCTTTTTGTATAAATTTGGGATGAAGCATGGATATAAAAATACTTCTCATTTTGCTTCCGCATTTTGTACATTGTTATATTGCTACAATGTTTACTCTGATGTAAAATTTAGAATTTGAGCATAATCATTTAATCCTGGTAGGAAAAGACCATTTGATATTCAGTTAGATTTCCACAGAGAAGTTCAATTTCCAGCCAAAACTGACATTTTGAAATGACAAAATAAAAAGTTATATTTAAAGACTCCAATTGTCTGTTGGTAGTTTGCTCCATCATTTTCCGTCTTGCAGTATGGAGTTTTTTTAAATGACTCATTTTGGATGACTAACTTCCTTTAACATGAACTCTAGTCTTGAATCCAAACATTGTTAACCAGCCAATCCAATGTCTTTTTTGTGTGTGGATGTACATTATATTTCTGGATGAGGGACCAATTTGAATCAGTCTCATAGATCATATGTCATAGCAGGCTTTGAGGAAAGGGGCAGATTATAATTGAGTGTTTTGTGTGCCAGTGTTTAGAACTATATTAGTCAAATAGTCCTTAACTCTTAAATTGAGGTTTCATTTTAGTAGGCTATCAGTAGTTGTTATGCAAATCTAAGCAGGGGGAGAATAGTTATTCATAGGTAAGGTATCACTGACAAACCTTAGAGTGGCCCATTATCCTGGATAATTCCATTAACATATTTAGCTGTAAATGTACGGGTTAAAGGCAAGCACTTCAGCGCTTCCGTTGCAAAAATAATCTCTTAAATACAGTAGTCTTGAGATCAAGGACACCAATATGGGAAATAGGGAGACTGGTATAATCTGTGGCAACAAAATACTTATGAAAGTGTTTTCTTGTTCAGCTCTTTCAATGCCAGTATAGTCCCAGATTTTTACTAACTGATGTGACTCAAATTACTTTTCTTACGTAGAAAGAAAACATTTCAGTTAGCTAAAACAAAAAACTATTAATCAGCAGTCCATTCAGACTCACTGTTGGTAGTGTATTTAATAGAAACTATGTAATGAATGAATTTGACAAGTGAATCAAAATTCCGTGCATCAATGGGTAAATAATTGAATAAAGCTATTAAAGAAATTGATTCAGTTTCATGTCAGGCTATTCACTTAAGTCTCTACTTTGACCTTTCAAAGTTCCTAAAACTAGACTGTCCTATATAAGCTCAATTCAAGTTATCTGTGGCATGTCTGGGTAGACTGGCATACTAGTGATTGAATTGTTCAGAAATTGTTTATCACATGTGTGGCTAATGTACATGTTCACTCTGGCAGTTTTGTTAACTCTCCGATTTCTTTATATTGCTATCATGTAATGGACAATGTTACAGACCTCTTGGGAGAGGGTGAGTAACACTTATTTTCTAAGCTTCTTTTAATAGAGAATTGTTAATATAATTTTAACAGCTGTCTTTGCTTCTTGGAGTCTAGTGGTTTTTTTCCCCCCTCTCTTCCGCTTACTCTTTCCATTTGGTCTTCGTATATGGTTGCATATAGACAATCTGGCAGCGCTTTCCAGTGTTACTTCTGAGCCACAGATTTCAGATCCATTTGCTCCAGAGCCTAGCCCAACTACTGCTGCAACTACTGAAATTGCAACTGCTTCAGCGTCTGCTACAACTACAACAACCATTACCGCTGTCACTGCTGAAGTGGATCTCTTTGGAGGTTAGTTTCGTTACTGTAATGCTGCAATTTATACAGGAAGAATAAGCCATCTTGAAATCAACTTTCATAGTCTAACTAAAAACTTGATCTTGTGGTGTCTGGAAGCCCAAATTATTCAAGTAATTAGATATATTTGAATGGAATTTACAGATTAACCAAAGTTTTCTGGGTTGGTTTTTTGTCATTGTACATTCTGAAATGTGTGCAGGGTTTCCCTTTTGCATATCCCCTGTGGAGGGGGAACATAAAACTGGATACATTTTCAACTGGCTAAACTCTGGGTTCTAAGCTTAACTCTTAAGTAGCCAAATATAGAACTAACAATTAACGTTAAAAATTAAATATTGGAAGGATTACTTTAAAAAACTCAGCCGCAGATCTGCATTCTTATACTGTGAGCAAACCTAAGACCTTTTCATTGAAATGTATAGGCTCATGTCCCTAAAATTACCAGTGCTCTACAGCTGTTTGTCATTGTACTTAATTGGCACACTCAGAGACCGACGTTGTGCTATTCTTTGACCTTTTCTTTAAATTCTAGTAATTTAGTCCTCTTAAGTTTTCTTGTATTTCAAAAGGTTTTGTTGAAGTTTTTCGTTGAAAGTAAACCCTAAAAAGTGTTTTGAAAACAAAATTGTCATGGACTGGCATAATTGGTGCCTTTTCCTCATTTTTGAATTGCTGCGTAGCTGAGCCAAAAGGGGAATCCTACCCAAAGAGATTGAAATGGCAAATTAAATATCTACTGCTAGACCTTCAGGTAAAACTGGGCCCTTTCTCTGCCTTTTGCTGGGCCAAGGGAAGAGTGAGAATATCTCTGTAGCCTGATGGCTAGTGCACTCACTTAGGCTGTGGGAGACCCAATTTCAAGTCCCTGCTCCAATTATATACAGTGGAACAGCCTCAAAAGGAGAGATTAGGAGACCCAGCTCAGAATATTTATATTATATACAGGCCACTGGCTAGGGCATTCCCCTGCAATTGGGAGACCAGAGTCCAAATCCCTTCTCTCCATCTGATGTGGAGGGAGGAATTGAACCCAGATCTCCCACATCCCAGGTAAGTGCTGTAACCAGTGAGATAAAATCTATAAGAGTAGCACCACCACATCCACCCATTTTGTGAATCTAGTCGTCCTAGTCTTTGCTCTTGTCAAAATGGCTGAAATTGAACCAATTTGTTGAGTTAGTTTAAAATGTATCAGTTTTGGTTTGGTGAAAACTATTTTTGGCAAATGTGATGTGAATTGGCAAATAGTTTTGGCCAACCCAAAACTGCATTTTTCAGTGAATAAACTATTTGCCAAAAATTCACCCAGCTCTGGCTTCCGCCTCTATGTGCTTGTTGGTTTGTGTTCTTTGATATCCCTTCTACAGAATCTAATCACCTTTTCTTTATAAATTCTAAAGAAAGGTCCTATGAAATCCATGCCCCAAGGAAATGAATTGTGTTATTGAGGAATGTTTGGTTTTGCATTAGAACTTTCTGGTAATGTGTCCATCTGTGCCCTTGAAGCTTTCTTGGTTGACTAAAGCTATCAATAGTCATGTCTCCTTTGGTAAGCGATGATGATGGTGATTTTTAAGGGCTTAGGTGGGGTTCTGATCATAATCTGATCTTTTCCAATTTCTTTCTGGTTTGTCTTCTCCTCATCACAAGCTTCCCACCCGCCTCAGATTCTCAAGCACACAAACATGTCCTGGAGTCATGTTTTGCTACCAAAATGTTTCATTTCAAACTTCCAACTCCAGCTAAAACTGTGTACTTTGCCATATGGTATTTTGCATGCTGGACTCTGTATCTTCTCTTCTGACTCCTATACCAGTAAAACTCAAAGGATTGGGGATTTTCTTACTACAGCTTTTCCAGATTACGCAGGATCCCCACATGTGCTTAAAACTATTTTATCCTTTTTTGAACAGCAAAGGTAAAAAGATTACATTTCTTGAACAGAATTTTTACCCAATACATCTTTCCTATGATTTAAAATCACAGAAGCCCTGGAAGTTCCCAAATCTCTTCTGTACAACCCATTAAATAGGGATTCTTGTTCAGGTGAGCACATGTAAAATGGAATGAGCCTTCATCAGACTGCCTGATAAACAGACTTGTTATCTACAGCTACCATTTTAACTGCACAAAAATATGCAATCCATAAGCAGTCAAGCCATTTCTCTATACTTCAGACTTCACCAGTAGCTCGCTGGAATTGCTGAAGTGCTACTCAGCCCCTAATGAGAAGAAGCTGAGTATTCTATACTAAGGGAGGATGAACATTCATGAAGTACTTTTTCCTCTTATAATGGGTTACTTTCTGAAGTGCTCATGGTTACTATATGTGGCAGAGAAATCTAGGACTAAATTACCTGCCTCAACCTTATGACTCAAGGGGTCCCACTGTAATTTCCAGGAGTCTGAAGGCTACTCCTCATTGAACACAGTTTATACAAATGTGTATAAATTATGTATAGCACAGTAAACATACATATTGCTTTAAATATTTTAAAATATATGAATGAGAAATTGAAATGTGAGCTCTAAGATAGTAAAATTATAAATGTACAACTGCATATACTGCAGAAGAATAGTTAAATGTTTTACCTATAACATTTTCTTATAATAAATGTATTCCTTCAGCAAGGAAGCTGCAAATGTGACTTTCTTTATAGTTCCACAACTAAATGCAATTTATCAGCTTCATCTGTGCCCTGCAGTTAAAAGATGATGATGGCTGGGGACTACCTTTTTGTCTCCATAGGCCATGTTTATAACCTGTGTCAGGGAGTCTGTTAAAATGTCTAGCATGCTTTTGGGTGTTATAAAAATAATTAGCATCCTAAACTATATAGTAGAGCATGTCAAGAAACCTTTCTTTTATCACTTCAATGATATTTGGGTCTCAAGCATTTTGAGAGAGAGGTTATATCTGAGATTATCTGTAACCATCCATAGCTACTTTCCATGGGTGAACAAGTAAAGGTTCTAGACCTCTGTTACCTGGATCTTGTCATTTGAAGAGAATATTATGAAGAAAAAATTGATAATTTTAAATAGCAATCTGCTCAGATCCTAAGTGAATAGCAATTTTTTTCTTCAGAAAGAAGTGGTTTAAGATATTTTTTGCCACTTCTTTCTGGAAAAAAAAATCACAAATCTTAAACCATTTCTCTCATAAGAACATAAGAATGGCCATACTGGGTCAGACCAAAGATCCATCCAGCCCAGCATCCTGTCTGCCGACAGTGGCCAATGCCAGGTGCCCCAGAGGGAGTGAACCTAACAGGCAATGATCAAGTGATCTCTCTCCTGCCATCCATTTCCACCCTCTGACAAACCGAGGCTAGGGACACCATTCCTTACCCATCCTGGCTAATAGCCAATAATGGACTTAACCTCCATGAATTTATCTAGTTCTCTTTTAAACCCTGTTATAGTCCTAGCCTTCACAACCGCCTCAGGCAAGGAGTTCGACAAGTTGACTGTGCGCTGTGTGAAGAAGAACTTCCTTTTATTTGTTTTAAACCTGCTGCCCATTAATTTCATTTGGTGGCCCCAGTTCTTATATTATGGGAACAAGTAAATAACTTTTCCTTATTCACTTTCTCCACACCACTCATGATTTTATATACCTCTATCATATCCCCCCTTAGTCTCCTCTTTTCCAAGTTGAAAAGTCCTAGCCTCTTTAATCTGTCCTCATATGGGACCTGTTCCAAACCCCTAATCATTTTAGTTGCCCTTCTCTGAACCTTTTCTAATGCCAGTATATCTTTTTTTTTTTTTTTGAGATGAGGAGACCACATCTGTATGCAGTATTCAAGATGTGGGCGTACCATGGATTTATATAAGGGCAATAAGATATTCCACGTCTTATTCTCTATCGCTTTTTTGACTGCCATTGCACACTGCGTGTACGTCTCAGAGAACTATCCACGATGACTCCGAGGTCTCTTTCCTGATTAGTTGTAGCTAAATTAGAGCCCATCATATTGTATGTATTTTTTCCAATGTGCATTACTTTACATTTATCCACATTAAATTTCATTTGCCATTTTGTTGCCCAATCACTTAGTTTTGTGAGATCTTTTGGAAGTTCTTCACAGTCTGCTTTGGTCTTAACTATCTTGAGCAGTTTAGTATCGTCTGCAAGCTTTACCACTTCACTGTTTACCCCTTTCTCCAGATCATTTATGAATAAGTTGAATAGGATTGGTCCTAGGACAGGTCCTAGGACTGACCCTTGGGGAACACCACTAGTTACCCCTCTCCATTCTGAAAATTTACCATTTATTCCTACCCTTTGTTCCCGGTCTTTTAACCAGTTCTCAGTCCATGAAAGGATCTTCCCTCTCATCCCATGACAACTTAATTTACGTAAGAGCCTTCGGTGAGGGACCTTGTCAAAGGCTTTCTGGAAACCTAAGTACACTATGTCCACTGGATCCCCCTTGTCCACATGTTTGTTTGACCCCTTCAAAGAACTCTAATCGATTAGTAAGACATGATTTCCCTTTACAGAAACCACGTTGACTTTTGCCCAACAATTTATGTTCTGTGTGTCTGATAATTTTATTCTTTACTATTGTCTCAGCTAATTTTACCGGTACTGATGTTAGACATACTGGTCTATAATTGCCGGAATCCCCTCTAGAGCCCTTTTTAAATATTGGCGTTACATTAGCTATCTTCCAGTCATTGGGTACAAAAGCTGATTTAAAGGACAGGTTACAAACCATAGTTAATAGTTCTGCCATTTCACATTTGAGTTCTTTCAGAATTCTTGGGTGAATGCCATCTGGTCCCGGTGACTTGTTACTGTTAAGTTTATCAATTAATTCCAAAACCTCCTCTAATGACACTTCAATCTGTGACAATTCCTCAGATTTGTCACCTACAAAGGACGACTCAGGTTTGGGAATCTCCTGAACATCCTCAGCCATGAAGACTGAAGCAAAGAATTCATTTAGTTTCTCTGCAATGACTTTATGGTCTTTAAGTGCTCCTTTTGTATCTTGATCGTCCAGGGGCCCCACTGGTTGTTCAAGTACATCAGAAGCAGGAAGCCTGCTAAATACTTTATTACCTTTTGAGTTTTTGGCTAGCTGTTCTTCAAACTCCTTTTTGCCTTTTCTTATTACATTTTTACACGTTATTTGGCAGTGTTTAAGCTCCTTTCTATTTACCTCACTAGGATTTGACTTCCACGTTTTAAAGGAAGTCTTTTTATCTCTCACTGCTTCTTTTACATGGTTGTTAAGCCATGGTGGCTTTTTAGTTCTTTTACTGTGTTTTTTAATTTGGGGTATACATTTAAGTTGGGCCTCTATTATGGTGTCTTTGAAAAGTGTCCATGCAGCTTGCAGGGATTTCACTCTAGTCACTGTACCTTTTTAATTTCTGTTTATCTTTCCTCCTCATTTTTGCATAGTTTCCCTTTCTGAAATTAAATGCCACAGTGTTGGGGTGTTCTTCCCACCACAGGAATGTTAAATGTTGTTATATTATGGTCACTATTTCCAAGCGATCCTGTTAGTTAGTTCTTGGATCAGATCCTGCGCTCCACTCGGGACTAAATTCAGAATTGCTTCTCCCCTTCTGGGTTCCTATACCAGCTGCTCTAAGAAGCAGTATCGAGAAATTTTGTCTCTGCATTTTGTCCTGAGGTGACATGTACCCAGTCAATATGGGTATAATTGAAATCCACCACTATTATTGAGTTCTTCATTTTGATAGCCTCTCTAATCTCCTTTAGCATTTCATAGTCACTATCACTGTCCTGGTGGTCGATAATAGATCCCTACTATTATAGTCTTATTAGAGCATGGAATTTCTATCCATAGAGATTCTATGGAACATGTGGATTCATTTAAGATTTTTACTTCATTTGAGTCTACATTTTCTTTCACACCCCCACCCCCCGCATGACCTGTTATAGACTCATAGACTTTAAGGTCAGAAGGGACCATTATGATCTTCTAGTCTGACCTCCTGCACAATGCAGGCCACAGAATCTCACCCACTCACTCTGTAACAAACCCCTGACCTATGTCTGAGCTATTGAAGTCCTCAACTTGTGGTTTAAAGACTTCAAGGTGCAGAGAATCCTCCAGCAAGTGACCTGTGCCCCACGCTGCAGAGGAAGGCGAAAAAACCCCAGGGCCTCTGCCAATCTGCCCTGGAGGAAAATTCCTTCCCAATCCCAAATATGGCGATCAGCTAAACCCTGAGCATGTGAGCAAGACTCACCAGCCAGCACCCAGGAAAGAATTCTCTGTAGTAACTCAGATCCCACCCTATCTAGTGTCCCATCACAGGCCATTGGGCATATTTACTGCTAATAGTCAAAGATAGCTTAATTTTGGCAATTAATTGATCATACTATCCCCTCCATAAATTTATCAAGCTTAGTCTTGAAGCCAGATATGTCTTTTGCCTCCACTGCTCCCTTTGGAAGGCTATTCCAGAACTTCACTCCTCTGATGGTTAGAAACCTTCGTCTAATTTCAAATCTAAACTTCTTGATGGCCAGTTTATATCCATTTGTTCTTGTGTCCACATTGGTACTGAGCTTAAATAATTCCTCTCCCTCCCTGGTATTTATCCCTCTGATATATTTATAGAGAGCAATCATATCTCCCATCAGCCTTCATTTGGTTAGGTCAAACAAGCCAAGCTCCTTGAGTCTCCTTTCATAAGACAGGTTTTCCATTCCTTGGATCATCCTAGGAGCCCTTCTCTGTACCTGTTACAGTTTGAATTCATCCTTCTTAAACATGGGAGACCAGAACTGCACACAATATTCCAGATGTCGTCTCACCAGTGCCTTGTATAACGGTACTAACGCCTCCTTGTCTCTACTGGAAATACCTTGCCTGATGCATCCCAAGACCTCATTAGCTTTTTTCACAACCATATCACATTGGTGGCTCATAGTCCTCTTGTGATCAACCAATACTCCAAGGACCTCCTCCTCCTCTGTTACTTCCAAGTGATGCGTCCCCAGTTTATAACAAAAATTCTTGTTATTAATCCCTAAATGCATGACCTTGCACTTTTCACTATTAAATTTCATCCTATTACTATTACTCCAGTTTACAAGGTCATCCAGATCTTCCTGTAGGATATCCCGGTCCCTCTCTGTATTGGCAATACCTCCCAGCTTTGTCATCCACAAACTTTATTGGCACATTCCCACTTTTTGAGCCAAGGTCAGTAATAAAAAGATTGGTCCCAAAACCGATCCCTGAGGAACTCCACTAGTAACCTCCTTCCAGCCTGACAGTTCACCTTTCAGTATGACCCGTTGTAGTCACCCCTTTAACCAGTTCCTTATCCACCTTTCAATTTTCATATTGATCCCCATCTTTTCCAATTTAGCTAATAATTCCTCATGTGGAACCGTATCAAATGCCTTACTGAAATCGAGGTAAATTTAGATCCACTGCGTTTCCTTTGTCTAAAAAATCTGTTTCCTTCTCAAAGGAGGTCAGGTTGGTTTGGCACGATCTACCTTTTGTAAAACCATGTTGTATTTTGCCCCAGTTACCATTGACCTCAATGTCCTTAACTACTTCGTTTTTTCCAAGACCTTGCATACTACAGATGTCAAACTAATAGGCCTGTAGTTACCCGGATCACTTTTTTTCCCCCTTTCTTAAAAATAGGAACTATGTTAACAATTCTCCAGTCATACGGTACAACCCCTGAGTTTACAGATAAATTAAAAATTCTTGCTAATGGGCTTGCAATTTCATGTCAGTTCCTTTAATATTCTTGGATGAAGATTATCTGGGTTCCCCGATTTTTAGTTCTGTCCTTCCAATATATTTTGTACCCTGGAATGATTGTGTCCCATTGATTGTCCTCACTCCACCAGGTTTCTGTGATGCCAATTATATCAATATCCTCCTTTAACACGAGGCACTCTAGTTCACCCATCTTATTATTATTTAGACTTCTGGCATTTGTGTACAAGCACTTTAAAAACTTGTCACTGTTTTTATTTGTCTGCCTTTTTCTGATGTCAGATTCTTTTTTATGTGAATGTTTCTCGTCTGATCTGGCCCATACTTTATCCTCTTCCATCCTCTGCTCCTGACTGAAACCTAGAGAATCTCTATCATTAGACTCTCCTCTAAGAGAAGTCTCTGTCCGATCCACGTGCTCCTCTGCAGCAATCGGCTTTCCCCCATCTCTTCGTTTAAAAAGTGCTCTGCAACCTTTTTAATGTTAAGTGCCAGCAGTCTGGATCCACTTTGGTTTAGGTGGAGCCCATCCTTCCTGTATATGCTCCCCCTATCCCAAAAGTTTCCCCAGTTCCTAATACATCTAAATCCCCCCTCTCTACACCATCGTCTCATCCACGTATTGAGACTCTGAAGCTCTCCCTGCCTACCTGGCCCTGCGCGTGGAACTGGGAGCATTTCTGAGAATGCCACCATAGAGGTCCTGGATTTCAGTCTTTCCTAGCAGCCCAAATTTGGCCTCCAGGATGTCTCTCCTACCCTTCCCTATGTCATTGGTACCTATATGTACCACGACTACCGGCTCCTCCCTAGCACTACACATAAGTCTATCTAGATGCCTCCAGAGATCCGCAACCTTCGCACCGGGCAGGCAAGTCACCATACGGTTCTCCCGGTCATCACAAACCCAGCTATCTATGTTTCTAATGATTGAATCTCCCATTACAAACACCTGCCTTTTCTAATGACCAGAGTTCCTTCCCCGGAGAGGTAACCTCAGTGCGAGAGGGTACCCCAATATCATCTGGAAGGAGGGTCCCAACTATGGGAAGGTTTCCCTCTGCTCCCGTTGACTGCCCTCCTTCCCTGAGCCTTTCATCCTCCTTAATAGCACAGGGGCTGTCAGACCGGAGGTGGGACAATTCCTCAGTGTCCCAGAAAGCCTCATCAGCATACCTCTCTGCCTCCCTTAGCTCCTCCAGTTCCGCCACCCTGGCCTCCAAAGCCCGTACGTGGTCTATGAAGGCCAGGAGCTCCTTGCACCGAATGCACACATACGCCACTCGCCAACAGGGCAGATAATTATACATGCTACACTAAGTGCAATAAACAGGATAGCCCTCACTCTGCTGCTGGGCTTCTGCCTGCATTTAGTCCTACAGCTACCTAGGTTAATGATAGGGTTTTTGTTTAAATCAAGAAGTTTTGATTAGTTTAGTTTAAAGGTTTTATAGAATGGTAAGTGTACCTTGCCCCCTTCCCACTCCCCTTCCAAATTCCCTCTCGAAACTCCCTGTTAGCAGCCCCTGTTTACAAAAGCTCTTAAGCATATCTAACTCACACCTTTCCTCTAGTCTTTTTTGATTCTGAGAGTTTTGAATTTTCATGGAAAAGGTATCCTTCATGAGTCACTGAATTGACACAAGTCTGCTATATTCTAAGCATCCATAGATCAGATGCCATATAGGCAGCAGCATTGCAGATTTCATTACACCTGCCTACTAATGTGCTTTGACCTGATGTACCATTAGACATAGGGATGAAAGGATAGTTTAGTCCAGCGGTTCTCAAACTGTGGGTCAGGATCCCAGAGTGGGTCGCAAAGCCATTTTAATGGGGTTGCCAGGGCTGGCTTAGTCTTGCCGGGGCCCGGAGCCGGAGCCAAAGCCCAAGCCTGAGGGCTTCAGCCCTGGGCGGTGGGGCTAAGGTTATAGTCCCCCTGCCTGGGGCTGAAGCCCTTGGGCTTCAGCTTTGGTCCCCTAGTCTGGAGCAGTGGGGCTTTGGCTTTGTGTTTTCTCTCCCTCCCTCCTTCCCCCCCGGGTGGTGGAGCTTGGATGGGCTCAGGCTTCAGTCCCCACTTCTGGGGTTCTGTAGAAATTTTTGTTGTCACAAGGGGGTTGCAGTGCAATGAAGTTTGAGAATCCCTGGTTTAGTCTCCTCCAGGATCTATTGGTCTTTGCCTTTCTCTTGAAGCTGCCCACAAGAAACATAAGTTTAAATGACTCTTGTATAGTAAAGATGTATCTGCTAAGCACCAGACTCAGATTAAAACCTTCTGCGAAAGGCACCAAATGACTATTAGTTAGTAACTTTTGATTACTACTGATCTGGGTCAAACACAGCCCGGTGATCTATAGCTGAAATCTCAGTTTTCCCTCACCAATCCCTTAGGCCAACACTTCCAGCTCTTATTTTCTTCTGTCCTTCTATTTTTTTTGTCCCCTTTGTGTTCACTTAACATTAGCAGATTTTAGATCTTTTAAATTCTTCAGGGCAGGGGTGATCATTAATGTGTTTTGAATGGTGCTGACTACATTGATGCTTATCTTGTTAAGAACTTATTTGTTGACCTGTATGCTGGAGAGTGAAGATGTTAAAGTTAACTTCTCAAAGTTCACCAGTTCTTAGCTATTCTCTCTGGTGATGGATGTGTGATGGGGAAGAAGCCAGAGGAATAGTCTAGAGCAGAAATAAAGACACTAAAGAAAAAAGGACTGGGAAGGCAGAAAGAAGAAAGGGGTGGATGCAGTGGCAGAGGCTTTGTTGCTTGAGCATAGGAGGAAAACACAAAGGGGAGTTTATACAAGAATTAATGTTTTACTAATACCCCTTTTTAAAAAAAAAAAAACAAGAAAAGTGTATTCAATTTACTAGTCTAGAGATCAGGAGTTTAGCTTTATGGGTACTGATAAACTTGCACTGAAGAGATTCAAACTATACTTAGGCTCCACTTGAATTGCTACCCGATCAGTTTATTATTCAGAAAAACAAAGTGGTTCTCCATTGTGTTTATCTAAGGTCAGGATTAATCAATGTATTTTTGTCTATTGCCTTGTTCTAAAAGGAAGCTAGGCTTCTGGATTCAATTAGATACCAGAATAACTTGTTTGGGAGGTAGCTTATTAACTAGGCTAAATGTTAACAATTTCTTACCTTGTTTTCCAGAGAACCTAGCATCTATACTTTGAGTAATAGCTGTCCAAATGGATTGTAATAGAATGCATCAAATTTGTTAATAAAACTGGTGGGGAAACTAAGTGTGGAGGAAAAGGAAAGATCTTGGAATATATTGCATATCTCTGTATTTTGTTGGAATCTTATGTTCACTTGAATTAGTTTCCTCCAAAATATAATGGCTGACGGGCTGGTAAAGGGACAAGAAACTTGAAGCAAAGTTGCTTCACTAAGGCTATTGCTTTTAAAAATGCATGAGTAACTGGTTGTGTTTGGTTTTTTAACTGAGGGATGAAAATTACATGACTTTCCCCATTCTCTAATATAACAGAAAAGAAACTTACCAAGAATCTTCTGAGATAATATTGTTGAATATCCTTCTTACAGACTGTTCCAATTCACTTGTCAACAGTTTGTATCAAACTAATGCTGATTTAAATGTTCTTCACTAGCTGTAGCTCTGATAATGCTTTAATGAACATTTCTTGGGTTTATGAGCTACTGATGATGCTTATTTTAATATTTCTTAGCGTTTTGATTTTTGGTGAGGTGGCATAGTGATCTATGCTGAGAGATTACATGAAGAAAGCAGAGTTACTGGCATTTAAAAGTAGTTTTATCTGCAGATTCATTTTCTTATCTTCCACCCTTTCATCACTGACTTTCGTTTAGTAGAGTGGAGTTGTTTGACAGTGAGTTCATAAGAGAATTGTGCTTCAGTACTAGGGTTGCCAACTTTCTAATAGCAGAAATCCGAACATTCTTGTCCTGCCCCTGCCTCTGCCTCTGCCCCAAGGCCCCAACCCCTGCTCATTCCATCCCCCCCTTCCTCCATCGCTCACTCTTCCCCACCCCCTCACTCACTTTCACCAGGCTGAGGCAGGGGTTGGGGTACAGGAGGGGGTTTGGGGTGCTGGCTCTGGGAGAGAGTTTGGGTGCTGTGGGGATAAGGGGCAGGGGGTTGGGGTGTGGGGTCTGACCAGGCTATGCTTACCTTGGGCAGCTCCTGGAAGCAACGGGGATGTCCGGCTCCTAGGCTCAGGGTGGCCAGGTGGCTCCGCATGCAGGCACCATTGGTTCCCGGCCAATGGGAGCTGTGGAGTTGGTGCACGAGGCAGGGGCAGCGCGCAGAGATCCCCTGACCTCCCCTGTGCCTAGGAGTCGGACATGCTGGTTGCTTCCAGGAGCCACGCGGAGCCAGAGCAGGTAGGGAGCCTGCCTTAGCTCCGCTGCGCTGGCAACCGGACTTTTAGCAGCTATTAAAATCTCCTGGATTGCTTTCAACGGCCACCAGGAGATCAGTGCCGATTCCGGTAGACTCCTGGCCAATCCAGGAGGGTTGGCAACCCTCTCCAGCACGTCTCAGTGCATGTATGAAATATTTTGTCATTTATGGGCCCTATGGCCACATAACATGGCATGCACAGTCTGGAATTATGAATTTGTAGACAAAATATTTTTCAATGGTCTCTCGTTTCAGTGGTCTCTAAGTAAGGAAGCATAATTGTCTTCCTGCAGAACTCAAGAGAAGAAAGATGTGTTGTATTGAAAACAAAGAATTTTTCCTAAAGCAATATGCACATCTAACTTAAATATGTTTATGTAGATGTTAAAAGTATCTCAATAGTCACAAATTGTGTACTCTTAATTTAAGGGTTTCAAAAATGTATGTTTCATACAGATTTAGTGTTTTAAGTAATGCAGTTATTTTTCTCATTCCAGACCTAACCAGGGATCCATGTACCCATTTATTTTACCTTAGTCTATAGAACCAAAACTTTGATTTTTTTGATTATTTCTTTTAAAGTGGGAGTGTAAAAAAAAATTGAGTAGAAATATCATTAATCTTAAATTTTACATCATAAATTCAGAGAGAGCAGTATTGTGCCAGTACTATCGGATTAGAAGGAGAAAATAACTAGACTACTTTATGATCCAAGATGAATGAAATTTGAAAAGTACATACCATATGCAGTATAGTGAAAATTAAGCTAGGCTTGTGAATGTTTCCATTACAGTTAGAATTATATGTGCAGTACAGTTTTTTTTCATGACTTGACTTGACTTTACATGCTTTTCAAAGTTTGTAGCAAAACTTGTGCAGGTTTATTTTTGTTTTAAAATCTTATGCTGAAATACTTAAGGTAAATCATATATTATGGGGACTGCTGCTAAGGTAAGTTTATTTTAGTTTCACAAGCTTTTAAGGGCATCCTTTGTGGCTTATTCTGATCAACCAAAAACTTTCAGAAACTGTCAGGATTGTAGAGCCATTAGAATATTAGTTCACTATTGTAAGTTTTTGTATAGTAGATGGTCTGAGCACTTTAGAAAGTTATGAAAATCATAGTATAGCTAGCTAGAGTTCTGATTACAAGCTGAAAACCTATTGTAGGTCCCAGCTAAGTATGAAACCAGAACTGAAAACATTTATTTGCTATACTTCGAGCCTGCCACTCCCCTTTTATGAGTATTTTGGGGGGGGGGTCCCGGGGGAGGCGGGGGAAGTGTTAACCCTGCTGGAGTTCTTTAGCTGTTACATTTCAGAGATGGTGTTTTACATCTTAATATGAATAAGCTTTTATGCCCTTGCTTACATGGTCTCAGTGCATAACTCATTATTATTCCAAGTAATCCTGATGGGCTTTCTTGCAATCCCACAAGGGTTTTTTATTTTCTTAATGTAATACACTATATTATCAGAACAAAGTTATCTAAAACCAGTATTTACTGAAAGTATTCCACAGTATCAGTCTACTTTATATAGTACATTGGAAGTGTTTATCTCTCCAGGAGTAATACCAGAGATTGTATTCCAGATGAAACTCTCCACTGACTCAAAAGCTGGTGATGTAGGCAAAAAGTCACTCACATACAGACCTTCAAAAGCAATTATAGTTGGAAGTACCCAAATTCAAAAAACTTTTAGTCCAATTCTTTGTTAAACTGATCAGATTTCCCCATTCTTCTAAATCATGTGCCAGTGTGTAGTATTTCTGCAATAATGTAGAGAATTTTTGACTGATTATGTTTTACTGTTTCAACAACTGCCATTCAGTTTTGCCATTGTGAATTCTTGTAAATTAAATACATTTAAATTTCTAATGCAATAATGAGAAACTGCTTATTGGCAGGCTCTTTTTCCTGTTGCTCTTAGTTCTCGCTTTTTATTTGGTCCGATAGAATTAAAATATCAGCTTTCATCTAGTTTTGCTGAAGTTCAGATGCATGTCGTCTTGAGCTTTTTTTTTTTTTTTTTTTTTAAAGAGTAGTTGGCATAAAATTTGTTTTTAAAATGGGCATTTTCATGCAAATTGAAACTTGTTACAGCATGTAAAGCTTTCTCATGCTGGCTTGGCAATGCGGTTGCAGCATTCCTTTCTAACAGGAACTTTGCAGTTAACTATTTTTTCCTCATTCCTTTCTATCTCCTGAGCAACATTGGACATTTAGGACTTAGAAATGCTTTAGATAGCTGAATGTGTTGTGCACCACACTTTAGGACCTGATCATGCAAATGCTACTGTGCACTGATTGCTTATGTGGGTAGTCCCAATGAATTGTCGCTTTAGGACTACTCCATGATAGTAAACACTAGATGTGGTAGTAAGACTTAACATTATGTGCCTAACTTACCCAATTCAGGCCTAGTTGTATAATGCTGGGAATGTATTACTATAATGGTTTCAAAGCTTAAAATGCTATAATGTTAGCACTTGATTAAAAAAGCAAAAAACTATTGCTCAACTATCACCCGAATTTAATGTTTGGGTCAATTTTTAAATATTTAGTCTCAAGGGAACACTGACATAAAATTAGATGGTTTGTTGTCTTTTACTACACCGTATATTAAGATGAACTTTCTTACGCTGTCAAAAGCAAGATGAGCCAACTTATTATTATTATTATTATTATTATTATTATTATTATTATTATTTTTAGAGTTCTTGATTTTTTAGAAAGATGGTTAATTTGTCTGAAGGTCTGTGAAACCCTTTTATAGTGAATCCTCTCATGCAAATCCTCAAGACCTGCTAATGTTTTCTAACAAATTATTTTAGAGGGCCTTATTGATTTAATAAAGATTGACATGCAAAATTATAAGACTAATTTTAAAAGTTACATTATCAAATGGATACATGGATAAAGTCTGAATTTAGACTGCTGAGCTGCAATATATGGAGAAATAGATGGGTTATAGAAAAGTGCAAAGGAGTGTTTCCATATGGGGAGCCCAGTGAGTATCAATACTCATAGGAAAACACTACAGTTCCTGGGATGTTTTATAAGACTAGGCTACAAAAAAAAAAATTTCAACTGCTAAAGTTTTAGTGCAGCACCTTTCAGGAATTAGAAATATTTTAAACTATTACGGTTAATCACAAAGAATGATTGAATTTCCATTCACCGGTCTGTTTTTTTACAATACATAATTAAAATTCCACTTCTCAGGATATCCACATAACTGACCGGTATCTCACAAATGAGGTTTCGCTATAAATGGGATTCACAAATTCTAGTCAATAAAATGCTGCCAGTAGTGCAATAAGAGAACTGCAAATTCTAGTTCACAGCACAAGCTTTTAGCTCCTCAAAATATTCAGGAAACTAAAAGTTACATGCTAGATAAATTATTGTTCAGACATACACTGAGGTTATTTGACTGAACATGAATGTTTAATACCTTAATTGGCATCAGTTTACTGCCAAACTTTTTACATGCTTTAGTTAACTTCTCATGTTACATAAACATGCTGCTCAGAACCCTTATACAATAAGAATCCTGTTGCCTTTAACATGTTAATATGCCTCTTGCCTACCACCTCAAAGTATTAATGTGTAGTCTCATTTAAAATAAATACATTGAGTGGGGTTGGGGGGGGAGATTGAGAATTTATGATGCGTGCTTTATCTTGCATCAGTAAAAATACTAATAAAAATTCATGTTGTATAAGGGAATCTTCCTATGCAATTTAACTTGGTTCTTTTACTATATTTTTCTTCTCTTTATCCTTTTAATTTCTGTTTTAAAAAACTGCACTCAAGATGCCTTTGCAGCTTCTCCTGGAGAAGCCCCTGCGGCACCTGAAGGGGCAGCAGCACCAGCTACCCCAACCCCTGTAGCAGCAGCTCTTGATGCATGTTCAGGAAATGGTGGGTTTTATGTCATTAGTCTCTTGTGTGTGTTGTAGTATTAAACTACATGGCAGTGTGGTTTTTTTTCTGAAATTATCAGTCAATCTTTTTTTCCCCTCAGTACATAGTATTCATTGTAGTTGATCAAAAGCATAGAACTTTGAGACAGAAGAGCATTCTTCACATAACTGCATGTGTCTTCTGTCAAAGCCAGTATCCTTTCTCCGTACATTTATTCAGTAGCACTACTGAATAATTTTGACAATGCTGAGTGTTGTAAGCAGCAACAAGTTTAATATCCTGTTAATGTTTTGGAGCCTAACCTGTTTTCTTCCGTTATCTTCATCTGCTGCATTTCAATCTTGCCAAACCAACCTTTAAAAAAAAAACTTTGCGTTCAATTCCCCAAACTTTCCACCTTTATAAAATACTTTATTTTAGAAAAACCGCTGCATAGCTTTCCCAGATCAGTAGGATAGATGTTACAGAGAAGTCAATAGCTTAGTCATTGTGTGTATCTGCTGTGTATGTATGTTACCCATAGTTATGCTTGATTTTTGCTAATTTCCTCCCTTACTGATCCTATATATATATTCTCCGCTTTCCTTTTTACAAGACCCCTTTGCCCCATCTGAAGGTAGTGCAGAGGCTGCTCCCGAGCTGGACCTCTTTGCTATGAAGCCAACTGAGACCAGTGTTCCTGTAGTTACCCCTACTAGTGCAGCTACTCCAGCTCCCGCAACTACTCCTTCTCCAGCTGCCACTGCTGCCACTGCTACTGCTGCTACAGCAACAACCACTACCACCACAGCCACCACATCCGCCACCACCACTACCACCACTTCCGCTCCTCCTGCTCTAGATATCTTTGGTGGTAATTGTTTTTAAGTCTTTGATTCTGGTGGATTGAACTCTGGTTTGTCAAATAAATGTACAGCATACACTATCATTATTGCATGTATACTGTATATTAGAAGGTTCTTTACAGACAAAGAGCCAGTCTTTTAAAATTCTCCAAATACGATGCGCAAAACTGAAAAGTTACTGCTTTCAGTCCTGTCTTCCAAAATGAGTTAGACATGTATATTCTTGGTCTTAGATTTATTTGAGTCTGCTCCTGATGCTCCCGCAGCGCCTAAACCAGATGCTACTCCTAACATAGACCTGTTTGGTACAGGTAAAGATAAAAAGATCCTTTCCCACAATGTAGTGGGTTTCTTTTTGTTTTGTTTTTTCCCTTAAATGTCCTCTCATTTGACACTGTTACAGCATAAGCTGACTTTGATTTAAACACAGTACTTACTTCTACTTGGTTTTTCTTTTACTTCTGGAAGATGCTTTTTCATCTCCACCACATGGAACTTCTCCTGTGCCTGAGAGTTCTCTCACTGCTGATCTCTTATCTGGTGAGTGCTTGTTTCACAGGACACTACAGATTTTCAGTTTTTTCCCAAGTAAAAATAAATGATTGATTCATGCTTACTTAGGGATTTGAAAGGGGATTCTCAGTCTATAATACCTCAAATGTTTCAATGATAAATTGTGATGCATGTTATTCCTGAAGAATATTTTCTAATGGTCCCGATAGACAAACATGTCTTAAAAATAAAACTTCAGATTTAGTGTCAGCTAACATTCAGTTTGCCAGCTCCACTGAAGTTATCTATACTGGTAGTAGATGACATGTATGTATAGCCTTAATTTTTCAGAAAATAAGTGCTACACTGTGCACAACAAAGCTGTCTTCATCATAAACGGGGGGTTTAAAAACTAATATATGCAAAACTTCACATACTTTCTGATTGCAGTGTTGTAGATTGGTATCTCAACTAATGTACAAGTCCTGTGGTGCTAACTGGTGGAGTCTAAGTGTGGATTTCAAAATATTTAGTTATCATTGCTATTAACTTGCTGATACTAAATATTATCTGTCATATGCCTACTGCAGTGGATGCATTTGCAGCACCATCTCCTCTACCCGTTGCCTCTCCAGCAAAAGTGGATTCTTCAGGTGTGATTGACCTATTTGGTGGTGGGTATTTCTCCTTCCTCACCACTTGCAAGTTAAATCACTTCATTTCAAATACATTTACACTGTTTTCATGTTGGCAGTTGCAATTTCCTCTTTTCACAATTTAGCTCATGCAGTGTTGCAGCTGAACAGCTTTGTATGTATTGAAGTCTTCCTATCCAAAAACTCAATAAAACTTAAACTGCAAATAAATGGTTGCAACACTTCTAGTACATCATCCATCCTCATTGTATTTACCATTCTATCATCTATATTCAGTGCATGGGTTATCTTTCTTGATCAAGTATTTGAGTTTTCACTCAAAGTACATTATATGTAGCTGTATCTTTTCATCTTCTGTTGATGTTTCTCTGAGCAGCTCAACTTCTGTAAGCAGCTGGAATTGGTATATAAACTAAAACAAATTGGTAAATGTGAATTCTACTAGATTATATTGAATTGATCTGAAATGGTGGAAGTTAGGATAGGCATAGCCAACTCTTAGCTTTTATAAGACTTTATCTGTATATGCCAACACCACAGAATTTCTGTTTCATGTATTATGAAGCTATTTCTAAACTTCAGTGAAACAGTCAACTAAAATGACAGGCTTGTAAGTTGTTAAAGAGCACTTTCAGCTCTATATACTTTTTAGCTGGAGTTATCATTGCCTTTTATTTAATCCATTATGTGGATCTGTGTAAATGGCTTAACTCAAGTCAAAAATAACATACTGTAAATATAGTTGGGGTCTCCTATTGGAAAAATCCACTAGTTTTACAAGCCTCACAGGCGAAGTGTTGGTCAAAAAAAATCACTTGTATTTCCCATATGAAAATATCTTTTAAAAAAAAAAAGTGTTGGCGCATTGCCTTATTTCTCCACCTTGACTATATGCAATCAAAACCACTTTTTCTGCAATTCTGTCTGAGGTTCCCAAACATGTTTGCTCCTCATTCTGTAATTCTACCTGGTGAATGAAGTTGTCATACTACTGCTATTCGTGCATTCTTTACATAGCAATGATGAATCAGAGTATTTATGTTAAACTTTTTTTTGCCTTTCTTGCTGCATTGTGGAATTTACCCTGTAGATGCTTTTGGAAGTAGTGCTTCTGAACCCCAACCTGCAACCCAGACAGCTTCTAGTTCCTCAGCTTCTGCAGACTTACTGGCTGGTAATAAATACAAATTTAAATAAAATTTATGTACTTCATTGTGGAAGAGTGGGTTTTTGGGGTTTTTTGGATTTTTTTTTTTTTTTTTTTTTTTTTTTTTTAGTCACACTCCTATTTTATTTCAAAATGAACCTTCATTTTGCAGTGGAGTAAACTATAAATGTTGTTGGACAGCAGCAAAGATTTCATAGTATTAAACATTCTTAAGTAGCTTAAATAAAGCTGTGTATAACATCTTACTACTTTCATGGCACATCTCCTCCTAAGTGACTGCATGATCATATTATTCTCATCCTCTTATTCTTCCCTTTTCCTAACCCTACTTCCCTCTCCTTATTTCTCCTAATCTCCTCCTGTTGGTTCTTCCTTTAGGTTTTACTTCAGGGTTGGAAATAGGTATTATATCTATTGTACGGTCCCATGCATATTTGTGTTGCTATGCAAGTAAACAGGATAACTTTTTAGTTCCAGGAAACAAGAGTTGATTATAGAAGTAAACTTGCTCTAGACTAGTTACAATTTTGATAACTTTGGGGTATAACTGCTTGTCAGTGTTATTAAACAAACCTCTCCATGCTAAACACTTGTCCTGTATCTTCGCAGCTGTACAAGCTTTCTTTAACAAATGGAAGTATCACCATTTGTAGTTTATTTAATTTCTGACAATATTCAGATAATGTTATTTTCAGAGCTCTGAAGGTATGTTAACTAATCCTTGCAAACATCACTTACCCCGTTTTACATTTTTGCTAACTGAGAAGCAGAGGATAACTGCTGTTAGCAGTTTTGGGAGAATGATTTATTGGACTAAATATGTTCAGTACTGTACTAGACTTAATAAAGTTCTGTCCAAAAACTTTTCATTGAGAAAAAAGAATCCAAACCATGCATCATCAGGATTTGTATCAAACATGATACAAATATCTTAAACAATGAAAATATCTAAATGAGCAGCTCTCAAAATTAATATAAACTGAAGATTTAGTGAGGTGATCAGAACCTCACAACTATTATGTGGTACTGCTATGCTTCTGTTAAATCAAACAATATAAACTCATTTGAATTTAAATCTGTTACTGCAAAGGCATCTCTACTTGAATTATATTAAAATACCTTAAAATTGCACAGTTTTGGGTTACTGATCAAAGTGGTCCTACTGTACTACTTGTGCTGCAGATTATAGCTAATAAATTAAGGTAACTTCTAAGTGATGGCTGCAATATCAGTGCATAATTCTAGTTTTTAGAAGTTCCATGGAAAGTAGGATGAAAAGTTATTTTCTTCTGATTTAATTGATCCAAACTGTGTGGAAAGTAAACTCATAGTATCCCTCAGTAAGAAGAACTGGGACAAAGGACACTATTACAGAGGAGCAGCATAACACCCTCAGTGTTCAAAGTGTTTGTCACTCTTCATATCAGAAGGGATTGTAAAAACCTGAACTGTGCTGAGTATGGCACCAAATCAAAACTGAGGATGTTGTGCTGATTTTCAAGTTTAAGATGTCAGTCTGATTCCTTGAAGCTTCGTTGCCAAGTGTACATGTAACACACTACTCCTTCTGGGGGACGAGTATGACACTCTTATTTGCTTTTCTTCCAGTAAAAATAAATGCATATCAACCAGAAATATCCATGTTCCACAGCCTCCTTCTTCCACCACTACGTATTTGGCTTTCTTCTTTGGTGTTTACCATGTGCCAACTTTGTGAGCAGTACCCTTTTTATTGACTTACATTAGGCAATGACCAACTTGGAAGTATTACCTTTTTATGCTACCAAACCTGATGTGATGGCATATACTGACTCAGATAACACAAGCTACCTGTTCTACACCAAACCAAAAAGGCCACTAAATCAGTGGTGGAAAAAGTTCCTAGCCAATTTTCCTCTAGTTTCAGGAAATGTATTTATATATTTCTAAATGGCCAAAGAATAGTCACTAACTCACTGTGACTTTGGTTCATCTAGAAAATGAATTTGGCAAGTCCAGTAACTAAAGGTGTTACTTCTCCCTTGAGTTAGCAGATTGAAAATGTTGCTGCTTTTCTAATATTGTACTCCCTTTTTAAATCCCTCTCATATACATGGGCTCTTAGATTTTCACTTTAATTCTGAATTTTCCTTGATGCCTTTCAGGTAACTACTTCATGGGTGCTTGGGGTACAGCAGCACTCCCTCATTTGAAGTGGTTTCCATTGTATATACAAGGTTTTCAGTTTTGTTGAATCGCTTTCAGCACTCCCAACTATAAAAACTGTTCCAGCACTTATGAACTATTTGGCCCTATTTGTTAAGGCATATTTGTCCCTTAAATACTTGCATACTGTCATCTTTAAAGTAAGGTGGCTTAAATCTTTCTCAGCTGGTCAATATGGATTAGGTTTTTTTCCTCATCCACATTCTTATATGGTCCCCTTCACGCAATAAGTCCTTAAATAGGGAAGCTATCCTATAAAAGATAGGAATGACCATTTTTATTTTGCAAGTGCTATGAGTTTCTTTTGGGGTAAATCTAAAGGAGAACACATATGCATAGAAAACTTTCTATTTCATGACAAGAAAATAAGTGCCTGTTCCAGAAATGATTACATATACTGGTTCCAAAACAGCTGTTTGAAGCTGGGTATGTGGATAATAAATAAGGAGCCATCAGTAAAGACAGTCCTTGCCTTCTAATTTAGAGTCTCTCTTTTTGCTAAGTTTCTTAAATGACAATTTTATAGGAGTATCTGTAGCCAATTTCATGAATGAGAACATTGTTGGTTACTTGTAGGAATATGTAAAATTGCAGAAAATGTTAAAGCAAATTTAGCAACCGATTTTCACCAGTCTCCATGTGGTGAAATTTTGGAAAGTGTTAATCTGTTTGAAAACATCAAATCACAATCTTGTGTATTCAGGCTGAAAGCAATTTTACTCCCAAAAATGCAATTTCAGCATGAAAATGTGGTCTATCTAGGAATATAGAAATTCCTTGAATATTTTGCATACTCATTAGTAATTGGAGCCTTCAAAATATATTCAGTTTTCCATTGTATTAGTGGGGGAGAGGGGTTTGAAAAAAATTGGTGAAGTTTGTATTAAATCAACACTTCAGTGTGTAAAGGATGGATGTGAACCTGTTTTGGGGATAACTGAGGCTTAGTTAGAATTCATCAAAACCACAGTTGCCCATCCTACCCTGCATTGAAGTATGTGATCCTGCCTTTGAAAGAATAAAGCTTAATGTTTCTGGATCCACATGTTGACATGTCTGTGAAAAGAGGTACAATTCCAACAGCCTCACTTACTATTTTTTTTTTCCTGCTTACAGAGCTTCTACGTTTTAAATCCAAAATGGATACCAGTGGGGTTTGAATAACAATTTGGCAGATACAAAGGCTCTGTTAAACCATAACCGCATATTGCTAAGCATTTGTTTGCCTCAGATAATGGCAGATGTATAACCTGCAGCATAATCCAATTCTAAATTTAAAATCCTCTTGATTTCTCATAGTTCTTGAAGGCTTGTCCTCAAGGTTTTTGAATGTTTTAGTGAAAGTGCAGAGGGATTTGAGGCTGACATGTTTCCTTCAGGACAATGTTTGAGAGCCTATGGGATGCTGTAAAGGCAGCTCATCTCCCTCATAATTTTGTCTGGGCTCTAAATCTTAGTGAGTCCAATGACTGCAGCTGGTATGGGTCCCTTGAAAAAGAGGCAGTTTGAGTTAATGGGGGTAATTCAAGTCTTTGTCCTAGCAGAACCCTCAAGTGGATCTACTAACAAAGGGAAGTCAGTTCAGGTTCTGGAAAAGTGATATTCTTTCTTTAGCCATTTACATGGGCTACTTAATTGTCTAGTTCCTAATTACCTTATCAGGGCCCCAGATAGAGCATTTGGCAGCTCTAGATCACATTAATTGCAATTCTCTAACTTCTGTGGACTGGTCACTCTCAGCTCTGTCCAGGAATTGTCAGGCTAACTTGAGATGGAAGGGCACTAATTAACCAGGTGTCCACGGTCAGTGAGTCTAGCATAACCAAGACTGCAGCTGTCTTAATTACTAGAAGTCAGGGGCCTTCATCAAGGATGAAATAGTGGTGTTCCTTATCCAACTAGCATTGATTCAGTCTTTCCTAGATACACTTTGAACAGGCAGGCTGTTATGCCATGTACCAGCTCCTCTTTATCTGGAGATAACTGGAACATAGTGTCTTCTGTGATTGAAAAACACTTGGAACATCATGCTGCTGGCATGATAATCCTTGTTGCACATAGTCTGGAAGGGACCTTGTGGGTCAAAGAATCCAGTCTCCTGCTATCACAGACAACCTCATCAGGTAGTCCCGGTCATAAATTTGTCAGGCTCCATATTAAAACTAGTTAGGTCATTTGCCCTCACAATTCCTGTTGTAAGGTTGGTCCAAAACCTCACTCCTCTGATTAGAAACATTCTTCTATTTTCCAGCCTAAATTTATTATTGGGCTATTTATACCCATTTGTTCTTGTGCCAATATTGTTCTTCAGCTTAAATAACTCTTCCTCCCTCTCTGGTGTATATCTTTCTGATGTATTCATAGAGAGAAGTCTCATCCCTTCTCAGCCTTGGTTTTTCTAGGTTAAACAAGCTAAGCTCTTTTAGTCTCCTCTCGTAAGATAGGCTCTCCATTCGCCTGATCATCCTAGTAGCCCTTCTCTGCACCTGTTTCAGTTTAATTCAAATTATGCTGTTATGCATCTACTAGGCGTAGTTGCAAGTAGGGTTTGACTTTGTCACCATTCTTACCCAAATCCTTGGGAAGGAGAAGTAGCTACCCATTGTGACTCATCGGGATCTTTTAGAAAGGCATGACTCCTGCCAGGTTATGTTTTTCAGTTACCAGTATCTCATGATTGCTGAGAGTGGCTGCTTGCGGTTAATCAACATTACTGTATCACTTCTCAGTAATCTATTAGTGCATTCATATTCTAGAAAATGGTGTCAGGATAATTCCAAAGCTACTGTTCCTAGAATAGTGGGCTAATGAAGTATTCTTTGGGAATGTGATGTGCTTCTTCAAAAGCTTGGGGCAAAAGTTTGATTTGGGGTTAAACTGCTATGAGAAACATAATGTATATTACTGTCTTACAATAAATTTTGGTGAGGTGTTTTTTTTTTTTTTAACTTCCTAAATTTTAACACTTTTTAAGAAGTATTAATTATTTAAATTGAAGGTAGTCAACTTGTCCAGTGTTCTCCAAACATACAGGTCTGGCTGTCTTCTTCCTTATGACAGTAGTCTGACATTTGAAGGTACATATTACAATTTGCAAGTGGATAAAATGTCAGTGTTTGATCTGCCATAATCTCCCTAAAGTACATCAGTTGCCATGTGTTGTTGTTTTAAAAATGTTAATAGATTTGCTATCTTTAAGCATTTAGCATAATGTGTACACTACAAATCTTAACAGTTTTCACTCTTTTCACAAGATGACTTCAAGGTTCTGATTTTCATTCCTATACTTTGTGGCATCACTAAACCCCAATATATGCTGTGTCCTCAACCAATGCAACCAGAATCCTGACAACCTGAAATTAGTGCAACAAGAAAATACAGTATTGTAGGTTGCTGACTATTCTACTTGAAAATGGACCTTCTGACTAAAATCTACACTGGTTGGTCTCCCAAAGTTGCTAAGCACCTGCAGCTTCTGTTAATTTCATTGAGATTTTTGGGTGTTTCACACCTCTGAAAAACAAGCCATAACTATGAATCCATATCTTGCTGGCAGACAGAACTACTCAACTCATGTTACATTGGCACATAACTATTTTTAGAGAGAAATGTGGTGCATTATTGCTTTTATTTCAATTTTTCAGGGAAAACATTCAATGTTTTTTAACAAGAGGAAAATTTAAATCAAGGAGTCAGTGGGAAAAATGCTGTAGAAATAAATCTCTAATCATATTTTTCTTATTTACAATATTTTATAGTACTTCAAAAATCTACAATTATAGTTGGAGACAACTTAAAAGCCCAGACATGTAAAGGAAAGTGGTACAATTAACAGAAATCAATGAAATTGAGGGTCAGGTTAGATAAGAAATTGGGAGAGGTGCAAAGGAGTCCCATGTGCTGTAGGAAGTAGTGATGGTGATTCATTTGCTTGGTTGGTGAATCAATATGCAGTCAGTATTTAACTAATATGAGATTAAGAGGTACTGTTGGCATTCCTGGCTACTCAAGTCAGGGTCATTAAACAACTCATGGTACACTTTCCTTAAGAGCTAACCCCAGTGTCCTGACCAAATCCCAGTAACTGCATTCTGCCTACTTATAGATTACCCCTATCATTATAATTAGGTAAGGTGTATTTAATGTCTATCTTACATTGTGCACTGAATGTGCTCTATCCCAGAGGTGACTGCATTTCATTTGTGGGTGAAGTTACAAATTAGGTTTACAATGCAATCTTATGATTTTTGCAACCCAGAACTTGCCAGTTACAGTATATCTTCCTTTAGGTGGTTTTAGAGTGATTTTTATTAGAATACTTTGCATTACATCAAGAGATGCTTATTATCTAATATCAGAAAGCATAATGATAGAGCAACTATTATGTTATGGCTTTAAGAACAGTATGTCAAGGCTTTTATTTTGTTGTTCCATCTGGGTGCATCTGATCTTTTTTAATGTAACTTTTTTTTAAAGGCTTTGGAGGTTCTTTCATTGCTCCCTCTCCATCACCATCACCAGTTACTCCAGCTCAAGCCACCTTATTACAGCCCAACTTTGAAGCAGCTTTTGGAACATCACCATCAACTGGTGGCAGCTCATTTGATCCATCAGGTGAGGGAAGGGTTTCCCTTGTGTATCTTCAGAACAAATGTGTTCATTCAACAGTAACATAAATGATACAATTATTACTGCTCTTAATACAAAGGATATAAAAATAATTCTCATGGGTATCAATGTTTCCCATCACTTATTCAATTGAAAGAGAAAATACCAGTTAGTACCATAAGCGTTCACCAGCAGTGGGGATAATTCTAGGAAATCTTTCCTTGTTCCCATTACCTTTTCTCAATTTTTAGCAGAAACCAAATAGAAGTGTGTATGTCATCTCTTTGCACGTGCTTCTCTGCATGACTGTTAGGAGTTATCAGAGGAAAAACACAAACACTTTGTACTGTATATTCAGTGTATAGGCATGTGATCTCGCTGCTGTTGCTGAAGCCCTTAAGTTTGCATGGCACCCAGGGTTACACAAAACTGAGATCAAGATAGTGTTCTTTGCTTGACATAAAGCTTAACTTTTCATCACTGCTGTCATTTTGTTTGTATCTCTTCCATTCTACACTTTCCATGCTGGGTCCTTGCTACAAATTTACGATTGGTGAGTTCTGCAACTAAATGAGTAAGAGAGAAATCTGAGTAGTACTGCTGCTTGATTATTTTAGTTGCTTGCCAGTGCATAATATGCTACACTTGCCTGTTGAAATAACATTAGCATGCACATCAGATGTGGGTCAGAATATTTACTGTGGTGGAATAAAGTAATATAGGTTACTAACAATAATAGTGGGCTAACCAGGCAACAGAGAAGCAGTTTGAGTTATGATATGTAAACCTGACTCCTAAAGCTGACATCTGCTCTGGGGAAGTTAGATCTGTCAGTGTGGATGAAAAGTACCAGTTACATCCCTGTTGATCCCTTTAATTGATATGTTAGAGAAACCTGTTATTGGTTAAAACATTTTAAAATCCTTTATCTTCCTGGCTCTCCTACTACAGTAACTTGTACATCTATAAAAATAATTTTTTTTTACATAGCTTTTCTAAACCTCTTTGCAAACATGTATACGTGGAGAGGCAATGTTCTGGGATTTTTAAGTTTGTTACCAGGTTTAAGGATGCATTTGTAACCATTTAGGCATGTATTGTTCCAGTCTTCATTAGTATATTTTTATTTCAGGATAATTCTACATTTCAGTGTGTTAGTAAAATACCATGCATGCCGTGTCAGCATTCTTTCATGTGAAATTATGTATTAGTAATACTGGTGTAGTGATTGTCTGTGCTATGATCATTTGTTGAGTAATACTAAAGGTTCTATGCAGTGGTGTTACTTAAAGGAATATTACAGTAAAGGTTACTGTCCTAATCTACTGTCTTCTTTAAATTCTAGTGTTTGATGGTTTAGGTGATCTTCTTATGCCAACTATGATTCCATCTGGTCAGTCTGTAGCAGCTTCAGCTGCTACAGCTTCAGCAGCAAGCAAAGGCCTTGGAAGTGATCTTGATTCATCTCTTGCAAATTTAGTAGGCAGTAAGTCACCCAACTACTGTTGTTGTTGTTGTTGTTGTTGTTGTTGTTTTTTCCCTTAAAGTGACTTACGATCTTAACTACTCAACTTATTCAACTTATTGGTAATTGTTTTTGAGTACATAAATATAGCTATCACTTGTACTTTAGCTCAGTCTGCTGCACCCCACAAAAGTCCTGCCTCTCTGTGGCAGCCATAGATACCTTTTGAAATATCAAAAAGGGAGGGAGGGATAGCTCAGTGGTTTGAGCATTGGCCTGCTAAACTCAGGGTTGTGAGTTCAATCCTTGAGGCGGCCATTTAGGGATCTGGGGCAAATCTGGGGATTGGTCCTGCTTTGAGCAGGGGGTTGGACTAGATGATCTCCTGAGGTCCCTTCCAACCCTGATATTCTATGATTCATTGGGTTATGCTATAGTCCTCCTCTGTAGGAGGCCAAGGTGCTTAGGTTTTCAGAGAATGGAAGTTCCTGGTCTCATGTCAAAGTTTGATCCATATCATAGAGCTTCTGTTTTCAAGCACACTAAATTGGTCTGTTCTATAATCTAAGGGACACTTACAAATTTGTCTCTTGAAAACAGGTTTTCAAGCTTAGATACTTGAAACAGACTAGAGTACAGATGGGAAAAATAGCACTTGCCATTCTAGAGGTGTACATTAAGCTGAAGTGGTTACGAACAGCCATCAATCAGATCTGGTAAAAGTCAGTGGCTGCTTAGTGATAGCTGAAACAATAGAAGCCACCGCCCAAGGCACAGGCCAGCATGGTGAGGCCTGAGCAGAGGCAAATCCATGTGATTTAAGAGTTTTCTCTGATTACACATGTAAGGACTGCGCCTTTGGTTGGTTGCAGCAGTGTCCCTGTGGGAAAGGAAACCAATATCAAGGAGAAAATCAGCAGACAACTGGAGATGCAGCAATGCATGGCCCTGGGAGGAAGAGTTTCTTTTGGGCAGAGTGCTCACTGAAAAGGCAGACTTTGATTTCTGAGCAAGAAAACTATTTATACTTTTTCAGGGAAACAGGACTTTGTATTTTCTTTGTAAATAAACAAAATTACACACACAAAAACCACCCCAAACTTGTATAATCAATCTCTTCTCCTAATGGAAACAACCCAACAAGGCCGTGAATACTGGCCAACTGCTTGGGCCAAGGGGTAACCATATTTAAAATGTGGTTGCAGTCTGAAAAAGACCGTAGAAATTGCACTGTTTCATGTTTCTCAATGACATCGTCTAATATGTACTTGCTTTACAAACAGATTTTTTTATTTCTGTCAGCCCTAAAAACAGTTAACTGATCAACAAGAACAAAGCCGGCTTCTTTTCTTCTATGCACGATAACTTGTAAATGGAATTCCATCCTCAGTTACTTCTGTGTATCTGTGGGCAGTGGGGATACACCTGTAGGATCTCTACTGGTGATGTAGGAGAAGGAAAATATTATTTTTAAAAAATTCTCAATCGCTGGGATTCCAAAACCTTTTAAATTTAAGTCCACTTAACTCTGTTGCTTACAAACTTAGAGAGCCAGTTGATGCGCACATAAGTCCTAGCCTAGCAATGCAATGCAAAAAGATTTTTAAAATTTGAAAGGATACTGTTAAAGACCAACTTGTTTTCACACCTACACCCAGGTGGCTGGAACTTCTCACAAGTATGACATAAAAGATAAACACGACTTGCCACTTGGATCCATAACTATATTTACATTTTATTTTGCACACATACATAAATACACAGTCAAGGAAACAATGATATTGGCTCTTCAGTCCTCTTAATTTTTTTTTTGTATGTTAAAGAAATGTAAGTTCTTGGAAGAACAAGTTTGTCATAAGGAAATCATTGAAAGTGGTGAGCTTCAGATTTTTAACTTTCATTATTTAGAGGGCTTTTAGAAAAAATGAGTACTATTCCTAGAACTATGCTATTGGATCAGTTTTGTGCAGGTGCACAGATGTTACATTAAAAGCATTTGACAGAATCCTTCACTTAATTTTATAAACAAGTAACTCTGTTATCCTAATTTCATTTCTGATTTTCAGATCTTGGAATTTCTGGCACCATATCAAAAAAGTAAGTTCTGAATTTTGGGTGTTTATTTTTTATTGTTTAAAAATGCTGGTCCTTGTAACACATAAGATTAATAAAAGTGAAAGATTAGAGAACTTTTTTCCCATTTTGTTTGGTGTATTTGACAGCACTTTGAACGTAGTCAGTTTCACTATCTTTCTGGCACAGTCTATTGGTTTCCACACTAATAGGGAGATATACTTTTAAAGAAATAAGAAAATGGGGGTTTGTAAAACCACAACAATGGCAGGGTAACTAGAGACAAGTTTAGGTTCTTAAACTACATGAAATATGTCGTTTTGAAACTGATGTAGTGTCCAAGTTTATACAGTCCCTTTTATCTTTTTGCTGACCTTTATATTTAGATACATTTTCTGTGATTGGCTTGACTCCACTGACTACTGAGCTGGTTCACAACCTCTACTTAGACTGAGCTAAGAGGGGGGAAATCCATGGTATTTTGGCTAAGGTCTTCTTTCGTTGAGAAAAGGAGAATGTAAAATTACTTTAATTTATCATTGTTTGGATCTTTTCCGCCATGTTGGGTTTTTTGGGGGGGGGGTTGTTTTTGGTTTTTTTGTTCCTAGCTTAGCTGGTTTCCCCACTTTCTTAGTTAGACTCTAAAACAAAATCAGTCCCAATTTACTGACAAAAGATGCAGTCCTGGCCTCCATTGAAGCAAAATTCAAGTTGACTTCAGTGGGGTCAGGATTTCACCCCAAGTTTCCAATGGATTCTTTCCCACTTGTTCCATCAAACAAGCCTTATATCTGTAGAGCATGTCTCTCTTAAAATCTTCACTTTGAGTTTTACCTTTTTTACTAGTTTGGGGTTGGAAGGTGGGGAATTCCAACACTGTCCAGGTTTGAGGTGCTACCGGTTTGTCATGTGCCTCAAATCCTGTTATTTTTTTCTGCAGTCTTTTGTTAAAACATCTAATGTTGGGCTACCCCTTACTAATAGTTGTTCTGCATCTAGAAGTGGTGAAAATATTCCTCCTTTTTTTCTATGAATGTTTTTTATAGATCTTGTATCCTACAACTTGACTGTTCTGAAGGGAAAAGCCATCCTTGTCTTCTGCTGCAGCTTTCTGAACAAGATTCTTAACTGTGAAATGCCTTTATCAACAGTTGAATATGCAGTGCCAATCCCTCACTTTTTGCCTTGATATAAATTGTATCCTCCCCTGTAGATTATAATACCATACAGGTGAATGTGAATATAGCACTAAACAATGTTTTTGCCTTCTCCCATATTGCTAATTACTCATTGGTAATGAGATTTAAAGGCTTTCACCATTAATTCTGTTTTCATCTTTTAATATAGACTATCATAAGCTTGGCAATTTAGTTGCCATAGCTAATGACCACTACTGAGATTGGAGATAATTTATTCACAACCTATGCACACTAAATGCATTCAGGATTTCTCAGTTGCCTATAACAAAAACTAATGCGCGTGCTAACTTTGTTTAGTGTTTATGTAAATTAATGTACATACATTCAGAGTGCTTAGTTTTAACATTCAGTGTACAGCTTTATTCTTATATCTCTGCTTCTGCATTTGAATCCCTATTAGGGGAGACCTTCAGTGGAATGCTGGAGAAAAGAAGTTAACGGGAGGAGCTAACTGGCAACCAAAAGTAGCACCTGCAACATGGTCAACTGGTGTTCCTCCAACTGGTCCCTTGGTATGTAGTTCAGTAATTAGTCTTAGGACTTCATGTCCAGCACCCACTGAAGTGATGATGAAATAGGAACAAATTATTACTATTGGGTACATAAACTGGTGTTCTTCCCTGTGTTTTCTGGGGGACTGTGTGTGTAGAACTGTGACTATTAGTCAACATTAGCCAACTGTTAGACATGTTGTAATATCGGAGACACTTTAATTGTCTCTAAATGTAGAGAAATACTGTGGTATCTTCTATGACAATGTGACTAATGATGGAAAATGTTGATTTGAGACTACCAATGTCGTTGGGCCAGATCCTTAGCTGATGTAAATCAGCATCGTGGAATTGATGTCATTTGAACTACACTGACCTACACCTGCTCAGGATCTGTGTATATGTGCCAGAAGAGTGGTCAATCATTTCCAAGACAATAGGGTGTGGTATTTTCTTTTAGTAATTTATGAGCAAAATGTTTCATGCAGGAGGGGACACTTTTTGCAATCATTGTTTCAGCTTCCATTTAATGTGGGTGTGGAATTTTGATCAATGAATTAGTTGTTATTTCAACTTTTTTTTCTTACCAGAAAGGTTGGGCAATATTCTATTATGTAAGTGAATTTCATTGTAAAGTTCTACTAATTCTACTTTAAAAAAAAAAAAAAACACCTTTGTAACTAAACTTGAAAATACTAACTGCTCTTTGCCTGCACTACAGTTCTTACAGCTGGCTTAAAGTTAGATGGAAATTGTCACTAATATATTAATGTAGCTGTTCTTATATGCCTGAGAGCATGTCATTGCGACCAGATACTTAATCCACTAGCCTTTGTAGTACATTCATGAGAAACAACTTGGTAATAAGTTCTTTTATGGAAGTCAAGTTAAAAACAGTTGTTTCAGGATATCCTTGTTCCCAGCAGATATTGAAAAACTGAGGACCTGGATGCATCTGGAGATTTATAATGAGATGTGGAACTTCACTTCTAGTCACTCATTCAAACCCAGACTAGACTGGTTGTAACTGAAAGTAGTTGCCATCTGATAGGAATTCACTGGTGTCTATGAAATGGGTTGGGTGGCTTTGGTAGAGTTCATAGTTCGCTGATGTCTAAAGCCAGTAAAAAAAATTAACTCTGCCAACAAGGATACCAGTGACCTAGAAATGATTATGGAGATTGAAACCCTTAAAGTCCCTTCAGGTCAGTATTGGGATACATTGGCAGAGCAATATTGAAGCTTTAACAACTGCTGCTTATGCTGTCTATTCTTTGGCTCTGTCCAGGGCATCAATCTGACACTTTTTGAGAGTATTAAATTCACATGGTAATGTTAGCTACATGATTCTTATTGCTGCTATTGTTTTAAAAATTAAAGTCCATTCCTACTGTTTATGTGAACTTTAATAGTTCTAGGACTGTTTAACTTTCTTTAAATATTCAAGAAGTTAAATTATTACTATACGTTGTCTAGTGTCTATAACGGAGGGTACCTATGGCACTGCACAATAACAGTCAAAGACAAAAATTAGTAATCAAAACTTATCTAAAGGTCCTAGTCTTTAGACAGACTACCTGTATTCATATTGATGTTCATTCAAAGGCTGGCTTAGTAAAAATATTTGCCAAACTTATGCTTTGGACCGTTGTAGGAGGATACTTCAAAGGCAGTGGTGGCTTTTAAAGAGTTTCTTTCACTCTCTTTGGAAGCCTGTTAGAGCGCGTGCGCGCACACACACACACACACCTTCCTGAGAAGGTATGCAACAGTCCAACTGCCTTGGCCCTGAAGCTAGTGATAGCTCTCCAAAGCATCCCCAGTAATTTTTGACGCTCTGCAGAGTTCAACTGAAACTAGATTACTGTTTCACCCTTTAGGGATTCTGTGACAGTTAAAGCAAGTGTTACAGCAGTTAGAGCAAGTAACACTCAGGGCTGGTCCACACTACCCGCCCAATTCGGCGGGTAGAGATCAATCTTCTGGGATCGATTTATCGCGTCTCATCTGGACGCGATAGATCGATCCCAGAAGCGCTCCCCCGTCGACTGCGGAACTCCTGCTCGCCGAGAGGAGGAAGCACTGTCGACGGGGGAGCCTGCCTGCGCCACGTGGACCCGAAGTAAGTAAATTTAGTTCGATATAGGAAACGTCGACTTCAGCTACGCTATTCTCGTAGCTGAAGTTGCGTTTCCTATATCGATCCCCCGCCCCAGTGTGGACCTGCCCTCAGACCTTTACAAAGTAATTTCTAAACAAGTTACATTTTACTCATAGACCAAGCACAATGGGTAAAGATCTATGGAAAATAACAGCTGCATGCAAATCCTTCCTTCCCCTGTCCTCACCACTCTGGGAACCCTTTGGGTTTTCATCAGTCCTTTCAGAATTTCAGGCCCCTCCTTTCTTCCTGCCCAGCCATACCTTTTTCTCCTGGTTTATGAGAGAGAGCCCCTGCTAAGAGCAGTACTTGTTCTTATAAAGTTTTAGCCCTCTATATCAGGCAAACGCGCTCTTCCCCCCAAGTCCCTTGTCTTCAGGTCCCTTGTCAGGTGATTTTTTGTTTGGTCCCCAAACTAGGGACTCTAACTCACTTGATCTGCAGCCAGCTCATTGCTCTAGGATGTATCCATTTGAATGGACGACCATCTAGGTTAATAATGACTCTTAAAAGTTCTCCATGGTAAGCTCTCCACCAATGGGCACACAGATTTTGTGCCAACATCTTTTGGGTCTTCCAGTCAAATATAGAGGCTAAAAGGCAAAAGTGAAGGTGCAGCACTATTCATAATCAAAATGGTGTACACAAAAGAAAATGGAGTTTGCAGACTGATAGACACACATACAGACATACACTAATCCATCACAGTAATTAATTGACCAGGATCTGTAGGTTGCTGTGTTGCTCATCTTGGATCAAGATAAACAATCCCAGATGTATTATGTGTGACATGTTCTAAAAGGTCTTCATAATTCATTTTGTTTGGAGCAACAACCAATCAAGGGTGCTAATGTAGCATCATAGAAATGTGGGCTAGAAGGTACCTTAAGAGGTTATCTAGTTCATCCTCCATGCTGAGGCAAGGCCAAGTATAGTTAAACCATCCCTCACAAGTGTTTGCCTAACTTGTTCTTAAATGCCCAATGATAGGGATTCCACAACCTCCCTTGAAATCCTGTTCAAGCACTTATCTATCCTTATAGTTAGAAAGCCTTTCCTAATATATGACCTAAATCTCCCTTGCTGCAGATTTAAGCCCGTTACTTCTTGTCCTACCTTCAGTGGACATTGAGAACAATTGATCCCCATCCTCTTTGTAACAGCCCTTAACATATTTGAAAAGTATCGGGTGGGAAGAAGATAAATAGGAAGTATTGTTGCAGTTCTGTACAGAAGATTTCCCTTCCAGTCATTTTCTAGTTGTATTAGATTAAGACATGGATAATATATTGAAGCTGTTTTCAGAATTAAGAATTCTATCTATAGAGCAGAACATACCGTGCAAATCCTAGTAAGACGTGAATATCTAAAGTTTAATATCATTGACATAAATATACTTTCTAGATACTTTTCTAGAAACCAAATTTTGACGTTTCAAATGACCAGTTCTCAGTGTTTTGAGAATTAAAATGGCTGAATTGCCTGAGAGGTGGGCTGCTGTGCAATTTGGGCAACATCTAACACCTAACAATATTTAGTACAATAGTTCTGACATTTTTGATCTTGAAATACAATAAGATTTTTCCCTACTTTGATTCTATGTAATTGCAGTTGGATTTATAGAAATTCTCATCTGAGAGTTTTTTGTTTTATTTTAGACTGGAACTGTGCCTCCAGCAAGTGCTATTCCTCCTGCCTCAGGTGTCCCCCCAGTTGCACAGCCAGGATCAGGATTTGGAATGGTGAGTGATATTTTTCTTCATTAAAGAACTCCTTCCTAATCAATTTTAGCAACCTTATATTTTTAACTTCTTAATTTTGCAGCCTCCTTCTGGACCAAGTGTATCCATGATGCCTCAGCAGCCAGTTATGTATGGACAACCTATGATGAGGCCACCATTCGGAGTTGCATCTGGACCTGGTGCACAAGTAAGTCTGTTTTTATATGTAAAATAATTAAATGTAAGTTTTAAAGTAGAAATAGGGTATTGAGGGCATGGAATGCAATGCCACTTATACAGCCATTTGTTGTGTAAGCTTTTCCTCCTACTAAACCCTGGCTGGAAACTTGGTTTTAAATGCTATCTATATACAGCTCTGAGTATATGATAAAGGAGAACTTTATTGTGCTGGCTTTTAACTCCACTGAAGTGTATGTAGCCTTATGAGAATAAATCACATGAAAATGTCCCTTTATATACACGATACTCTTTTCTTTGCCCAAACAGAAAAGTTGGGTGTTGAGCTACCTTCAGTGAGAATGAAGAGATGGATTTGTAAAGGCTCCCCCATCCAAGTATTACACCTTCCCATAAAGGCTTCCTATTTCGGTGTATCTCACTTAAACAGGTTGGGGATAGGTGGGTCACTGCCAGACACAGAGCAGTGTTATTGGAAGCATTTGCTAGAGAATAACTTGAGATGCCCTTGCTCTAAAATGCTCTGCATCAATCCCGTTCCTTGCCTGCTTGGGACAAACTGTCACTTAGGGACATCAGGCCCTAGCAGGAATGCTATATTTCTTACTTTATATACAGTGCCTAGCACAAAGGGGCCCCAATGTTGGTTGGGAAATGCAGGTGTGAAGTAATACAAATTATTACCAATGTTATTGTGGTGTTTTAAAATATATCAGTTGTGGCTGTATTGCTTTGTATAAAAAATATTAGTATAATGACACTACAGACAACCTACGGTGACATTTGTGAGGCATCCATAAGATGTATTCTGTTAAAGATATGATCGTGGATATTCGGTCAGTCAGGTCACATTGTACTTCTGGTATAATTCAAAGGGAGAGTATATGGTATATGAGAGACAAAGAAATGTGTGTACTATAGGTGGGGCTGGTAGCACTGCCCAATAAAGTAGTCTGACACTTCCTGTTTTCAGTTGCTTATAACATTTTTTTGCCAAAGTTTAATAGTTTGAGGTGAAATTTACCATGCTGGGTGTTGTCTTCCAGTTGAAATGTTTTGGGAAGCTTCTGCCAAAACAGTTCAGTCCATTGTCAAGAACAAGACTAGTGAAAAACGTTTTTCACTAATGTTAAATTCTGGCAATCATTTCCCTGATAAGTCCTGGCTCCCTCTTCTCTCTCCCCCACTCCCCACCCCACTTTGGAACAGAGATTTGAGAAATTTGGCAAGAGGGATGCCTTTGTAAGGGATGTGTCTTTTGATGTCCCTGTGAAAATGTGCCCAAATTTGGCCAAGTTATAAACATTAGAAAAATTGCTGTAAAATTCCACATGATCCTATCTCATTCAGGGCACAGGATGGACCTTCTCTGGGGATAAGGGTTATGTAGGGAGGGAATGCTGTTGTCTGTAGGACACCCGCTTCATTTGTTGCCGAAGCTGGGGAATGTGTAGTGAATGAGGTAGGGGACTGCAGGAAGAGAAAGTAAGGTCTCATGGTCAAGGCAGTTGAATGCTGCTTTGGGGAATTCGTTTCTATCTCTGCCTCTGCCATAGAGTTCCTATGTGATGCATAGCAAGTCCACTTAAACCAAACTTCTCTCAGGTGGTCACACTAATTGTGTGCTTTTCATTTACTGGGTGCCTGACTTGACACCCTGGGTCTGATTTGCAGAAGTGTTGAGCAAAGCACTGCTTCCACTGACTTAATTACACTTGTGACTGATCATATAAAGCGCTACACAATGCAAAATACTCTGAAAAATCAGGTTCTAGGTGTCTCAAGTTGGGCAACCAAAATTAATGGAAACTTTGGACCTTAATCTCTCTGGCCCTCAGTTTCTGAACTGCAAAATGGGGAGAACACCTCCTCACCTCATAATAGTGTTAGATAAATTCATGAATGCTGGAAGCACTCACATACTACGCTGAGCACTATAGATACAAGCCTATGAGGAAATTAATTCTGTTTTCAGAATCGGGTTTGAAATAGTGTGCCATAAACAAGGGATGGGCCACACATTGAGAAGTGAGGAAAAAACAAAGTATTGAATAGCAGCTCATGACATGAGCATTGTCCATCCTGTGCATTGAATGAGGTAGAGGTCCTGTGGAAAACATAATATGGGATCAAGTAATTGTGCATATGCATTATGATTCAGTCTAAGGGAGCCAAAATTAAGGTTGCCTGTGGAACCTTAATTCTCGTATTTCCAAACTTTTGAGTGCTTGTCTTTGCAACTTTAATCGTGTTCTTTTGATGTAGTTTTTTGTGTTTAATATTGTGTATACTGTAGCTTGGCCTACTGTATGTTTGGCTTTTGCTTTGACTGCAGATTGCTTTATGCCAGTGAACACTAAGTTATTCTGCAAAACTATATTGTGTATTCCATATCGGGGCCGCCCAGAGGATTCAAAGAGCCTGGGGTCTTCGGCGGCAGGGGCTCCCCGCCGCCGAAGACCCGGTACTTCGGCGGCGGTTCCTGCGGCGGGAGGACCCCCCCCCGCCGCGGGTCTTCAGGGCACTTCGGCGGGTCCTGGAGCGGAAGGACCCCCTGCCGCCGAATTGCAGCTGAAGACCCGGAGCGGAAGAAGCTCTGGGGGCCCGGGCCCCGCGAGAGTTTTCCGGGGCCCCCAGAGCGAGTGAAGGACCCCGCTCCAGGGCCCCCAAAAAACTCTCGTGGGGGCCCCTGTGGGGCCCGGGGCAAATTGCCCCATTGTCCCCCCTCTCCTCCCTGGGCGGCCCTGTTCCATATATTAATGTTAAACTGTTGCTACAAAAGATCAATTAAATTGCCTTCTTACCAGGTTAGTGCTCCGAACAATTCTATAACTATCTAGTTAGAGAAATTCTAATTTGCTTGGGCAAGTGTATTAGGCATTGACATGCTCTCTAAACTCCCTTATCATTTAATGGGTACACTGAGCAGAATATTCACTGCTGCCAATTATGACTAGTAAATTGCTTAGAAAACCAGGACATTTTGTTTTGTCTTGAATTAAAATGTCTGCTAAGCAGGGCTGGCTCCAGGGTTTTTGCCGCCCCAAGCGGCGAAAAAATAAATAAATAAATAAATAAAAGTCGCGATCGGCGGCAGCTCCACCGTACCACTTTCTTCTTAGGCGGCAATTCAGCGGTAGGTCCTTCCCTCCGAGAGGGACAGGGACCCTCCTCCGAATTGCCGCCGAAGAGCCCGACGTACCGCCCCTTCCCCTTGGCCGCCCCAAGCACCTGCTTGCTCAGCTGGTGCCTGGAGCCGGCCCTGCTGCTAAGCACTGTCAACTTCGTAGTAATTGTATTTTGAAATTAAACACAGGAGTCAAACAAGAGATGACAGAGAAAAGACTTATGTTAAGCCCATAAATCAAGAACTCTTAACTTTTTGCATGTTTGTAATGTGCTTGTTGTGTAGAATAAATCTACCTAATGCTTGTGCATCTGTCTCCTTTCTTTTTCTGCTTTCCTTGGCTGGTTTTTGTTTTGTCAGCTCTCTCCAAGCCCTACACCTGCCACTCAGAGTCCCAAGAAACCTCCAACAAAGGACCCATTAGCAGATCTTAACATCAAGGATTTCTTGTAAACAATTAAGGTATTCTGTGACTGACTTTGAACTTACCCGGGTTATGTATTTAGTTTGCAGCAGTTAACTAGTACAACATATAAAACGTTACTACAAGCATACCACTCTCTTTTTAAGTTTGAGTAAGAACCTGCAACTATTTGTAGAAAAATACAACTGTGAATGAGAACCAGGAGGTACAAGTTAAAGCCCTTTTAAAAGTTTTTTCAGGATGCAAGATATGTTTAAATCACAACTACTTCTCCATGCCATTCTGTTTGACAAACAGAATAAATTGGTAACAGTATATTTATTCACAATATGTGACTTAATTTGCTGTTAAGAAAATATTTTCTTAAGCGTATACATAGTAAAAATTGTAATCTCATATATACTCTGTAAATCGAACAAAAGCAGGCATATGTGGGTTTTTAAAGTTCATTGTTGTTGCTTCTCTGTCCTAGCCAGTTTTCATTTACATCATTTGAGTTTGCAGTGTTCTTTTGACTATCCACTCTGCCTTCATTTGATTATGAAGGCTGTTAGAGGTGAACTGGAACACTGGGGCAAAACTGAAAGAAAGGTTACTTTGCCAGAAGCAATCTTGTTTCTTTATGCTGCCGTTGTAGTAGATTTTTTGTTTAATAATAACTCTCCTCTTCACATTAATTCGTCTTGTGACCAGTCCTACAGTGTAATCCTAATCTGGTGTGAGAAATTAATTTGTGCCATAAAACTGATTTGGTAACACTGTTATGAATGAGTGAAATTGAGACTCCCAAACATGTGCATGTCCTCAAAGGATGCCAAATCTCTAATGGGGATGGAAGGGGGCATTGCCTGCATCCTTCATTGCTTCCAGCCCTATGGTCTCTCCTCTTCTCCCTGTAGGGTGCTACAGGGCATTGCTCTTCTGCACATCATGGCATAAGGCATTGAGCAGTTCTATGTAGAACAGCCTATGGGAATCATGGATTAGCGAGGGAACAAACACCAGTGGGGATACACTGAAAGAGAGAAGGGGAAACTAGGGAAGGAGAGAGCTGAGGGAGAATAAGAGGCAAAGAGGAGCAACCAAAAAACAATTAAAAAAAAAAAAAAAAAACGGGGAAAAGACTGTAACCATAATAAACCTTTCTGGGAAGCAATCTGAGGGTTCAGATACCAGAACATCATCACAAAATGGTTTGAGGGAGCCAACCAATAAAATTTGGAGACCATTGAAGTAGAGCAGATAGGCTATGAGAAATTGTGTTCAATAGTTTTGTCTGCCATTTATTAGAATTAAACAAGAGGAAAAAGTAGCAGCTTTACATCATCTCTGGTGGTAGTTTTTCCTTATCGTACTCAGTGCAATCCACAGCTTGTGAAAATTTGACATCGGGAAGAATTTGAGAATTGTCCTGATTCAGTGACTGAAGAAGCTGCACCTTTGGGCTTTAGCCCCACAACCTGGGGTGGTGGGGCTCAGGCTTTGGCTTTGGGTCCCCTGCCAGGGGCGGTGAGCTCAGGCAGGGCCAGGTCTCGGTCCCTCCTCCTGAGGCCATGTAGTAATTTTTGTTGTCAGAAGGGGGTCGCAGTGCAATGAAGTTTGAGAACCTCTGCTATAGATAATGACCGAATCAGAGCTATTCGTGAATATAAATAACCCATTGTAATTAGGACCCAGTGTCTTCAAAGATCTCTACATAAGCATGATAGTCCAGTTGCAATATTGGGGCCCCAATTTGTTGGGGAGACACCTCCATCAGAACTCAAGTTAGAAAATAGCTGAATTCTTAAATGTTAGCCACTCCGTCAGTGAGTAGTTTCATAGCTGCTTTAAGATATGATAAGGGGGAATATTGATTCTTTTGTATACCAAGTTTGGCCTTAAAGCTGCTCTGCAACCATTTTAATCAAATTTGAATCAGACTTGTGTAGCTATTCCTTCTAACTATGGTTTTGTCTTCACAGCTGCAGTTTTTCTGACTGGATAGTTAAAAATGTGAGTTTGGAGTCTACAAATCACAGATTGATGCTCAGAGTTTCAAAGTGAGCCACCAGTACCAAACCCAGTGCTTATTCAGACTTTCTCTTACTTCCGAAACGTGTAGCACAGCTGTGAAAGTGAACGTTAGGAATGTGTACTACCTTAGCTGTTATCCCTACTCTCTCTCAATTTGTGTACTTGGGTTATTTGTGTTCTCCAGTTTAAACAATGGATGTATGTTTCTGATGCCTTCTAGTGCTTTTCTGAACCTATTCAGTGGGGGCAGATTATGCAGCTGTTGTGTGGTGAGCCATTTGGAGCGATGTGTCTGTGTTTTTGAAGGTTTCAATGTATATAACTTTTGACAAACACCTGAAATTTCCCTAAAAGTTAAGTTTCTTCTTTATCTGTTACAAAACATAGTGTGATAATACCAATAGTAAGAAACACTTAACTAGACAAAATCTTTGTGTGAAATACATTTTTCCCAGTCACAGGAATTTCAATTGTTGTGAGAAATGTTTTATTTTTGTGGCACTGTATATGTTATATTATAATTTAAAGTAATATAAAGGTAAATTTCCATAACAAATACTCCTTTCAAGTTACTTTTTCAATAATGAAAAATCATATCTGAAAGAATACTGTATTTATCACTTTTTTAATTTAAAATATATTTTAATTCTTTGAGTTCTTGCATTTAAATTCGCTTATTTATCAGTTCTTGGTAAATGCATTGAAAATAAGTAAAGGGTCAGTTTCTCTCCATGTAGCTGAAAAAAGCAGCCGTAGTTGTGCTGACATTAAAGAATGTCCAATATGAAAGCACTCTTTGGGGTGTCTGTAGTTATAACATTATTGCATTTTTATTTAACTCTTTTATGTACATCTGTTATTTTAGTGCTTACCTGTGTGTATGCCTTAGAGTAGTGTATTTCCATTCCCCAACTATGCTGTGAGTAGTTTTTGTACTATTTGTGATTAGACCTCATTCTGATCCAGAGAACCACACCCTTTACTGTACATATTGTGTTTCTTTAATTTTTAGTTTGTTCTCATACTGTTTGTGCTGATGGCTTGGCTTAAGATTTTGACTCTTAAATGAGGTCACTGTTGATCAGTGTTACAAGTGGCTTGGCAGCTCTTTGTTCAAAGCATATTGAATTGGAAAGATGTTCAGCTAAGTCTTTCAAACTAACTATTTAATCAATGTATGGTACCATTAAAAGTGGTTGTATCTGAATTAACTGTGGGGATAACATACACTCTAATGGGGGAAAAAGTTATATAAAGCTAATTTCAAAATAGCTTTTCTTTGTATTTTGGTTTAAGAACCCAGTGCATGTATGCCCTCTGAGATGCAATAAACACCTTGATCAAAGTAAATATGAACACTCTAATTGTCTTTCTAATTTCATAAAAGATTCAGGATTATAGCCACTAGTTCTCAATGTATTGTTTGTCCCACAGTTTTAAAAGTGCACCATTTTCCAAAAAATTTAGTGTCTGTCTACACCTGAGTCCCCTACTAAACTTTGACTTTTACAATCTGTTTCCTGTGGCTAAAATCTCTTTCCCCTATTGCTCTGTGAAAGAAAAAAGTTAAACTGACTAGGCAGAAAGTGACATACCCTGGACAAAGTAATCATATTTTTCAATTTGTTCTCTTTAGTTTTTAAAAATCACACCTCTGTAATGTATATGACATGTAACAAACAATTTAAAGTTTACATGTCCTTTCAACTAAAAGACTGGATTTCACACACAAAAAATAATGAAACATTTAAAAAACACAATATAAACTTTAAATTTAAGTCAATCAGTACTGTTTTCCAGATGAGTTTCTAATTCTGAAACTGGTAGTAAAATTGGTTTGAAATTGTCTTAGACTAATACAATGCTGCAGCTGTTTAAGGTAACACAACTTATAGAACAATTACTAATATTTAAAATTAAATGCAAAGTCTTTGGACTAAATCCAGCCTTTGGCTAAATGGGTGCAGTTCAGTTATTTTCAGTGGAGTTGTACCTTAAGCCAGAACTGAATTTGGCATATGTGATTATTTGAGTCATCCCAAAATGCTTTGCAGCAAAGATTCCATTTGAATTTTAAATTTCAAAAGTTTCCCTGACAGATACCTTGCTGCTGGTTTCTTTCACCCTTATCAAACAGATAGATAAACGTAGGCCCAGGCTCTGCAAGTAAACATATATAAAGTTATTCACATGCATAAGTGTTTAGAAACTATGGGCTATTCTGCCAAGCTTGCACAGATAGTAGCCTCAAAAGAAAAAAACTTTATTGTACAACATTCCTTCAATTCATATGATGTAATGCCCAAAGGAACACACAGATGAACTCTACAGGCAAAAGTGGATACAATGAATGGGAGCACTTTTAGAGGCATGCATAACTAAACACCAGGCAGAGATTATGTAGTCAAATATGTAGCTAATGACCCAGTCATAACCATCAAAGCAAAACTTTAACTGTTGAGTATCCAATTAATGCTTGCCAGGACAGATTAAATTTCAGAGTATGGTATACATTTGACTTAGAATGTAAGAAAAAGCATACAGCAGTAAACTTTCTCCATAAAATAAGCACTCTGTCTATTGTGTTGCTTTTTTAAATAAGCAAATTAACTGGATATCATTGTACTGAAGGGCTCTCATTTGTCTGTTAATTTAATTGTTTGCTTCATATGCCAAATGGTAGCACTTGTAAATTATATGCCATGCAATATTGTAACATAAACAGGACATTAAAGTCTCTTTCTTGACTAGTGTGGAGAGAAAAAGGGTTGCACTAGATGCCTGACATTGAGAAGAACAGCAAGACTCAACTGGCATTTCTGAAATATAGTGGATAGAAAGTGGTCACTGATTCCTGATAACCTGTACTTGCTGCATAGTTTATTATTTCATAGAGGCATGGGAGAGTAGTAATTGTATATCATATATATACACACACACACACACACACACACACACACACACACACACACACACACACACACTAGATATATAGTATGTGTTTGTATTATATACAATATATATATAATCCGTTTTGAAAGGCATGTTAGGGGAAGAACCTCTTTATGAACCAAGATTTGCATTGTAAAGAAAATAGGTATAATAGGCACGTGTTAAGGTCTTTTGAATTAGACATGGATGGTAACAATTGCTCAAAGTACCCAAATATTAACTGTTATGTTCTGATGTGATATTCAAACACTTTTTCAATACCACTTATAAAACTGCTTGTTTTATGCTCCAGAAAGAGTTAATCCAAGAGGGATTCCCTTGTAATATAGTCCTCCGTAATACACGATCACAGATGAAGGAAGAAAGTCTGCCACTAAGGGTATGTCTATACTACCCACCGGATCGGCAGGTAGTGTTCGATGTATCGGGGATCGATTTATTGTGTCTCGTCTAGATGCGATAAATCAATCCCCGAATCAACACCTGTACTCCACCTTGGCAGGAGGAGTAAGCAGAGTCGACGGGGGAGCTGCAGCGGTCGACTCGCTGCCGTGAGGACGGCCAGGTAAGTCAAACTATTCGTGTAACTGAAGTTGAAGTATCTTAGTTTGAACCCCCCCCAGTGTAGCCCATGCCTAAGTAACAGTGACCTTAATATAATTAAGCTTGACCACTTCCTTGGGGAAGGGAATCTTATCAAGAGTTAGTACTCTCACACTATGCCTCAAGAAAGGGGACTTCCCCTCCACCAAAAACCCCAACTATACTAGATAGAAGTCATCTAGGTTTGGAAGTGAAATCCTGAGAACTGTTCTACAGACTGCTTTGAACATACGTGACGTGGGCACACACTCTGAATCCAATAAGCAAGAAACAAGTGTGGGTGTTTTAATAGCAATAAGGAACAAGCAGGAATCAAAGTGTGTGTGGGGAGTGGAAATAATTGGTGCTACTCTCCCAAACCTTTCCCACATGCTTTCTTTTCATAATAGGAGCAATCTTCTTCCCTGCATTGCTTTAATCTGTGTAGATCTAGCTAGTATTTGTACGATCCACAGACCTGTGAATGCTAATGTTCCCCAATAGGCTCCAGGGTCTCACCCCTTTTGCAGTCTGTAGGAGAAGAAGATCTGATGGGATGCTTTCTCCCACCCCCTGGAGAAAAGGGCAACCAATCAGAATTGCTGTATGTGGCAGGCACTGCAGATTTACAAAGTCTCACAACCATCAGAACAATTAATTGTCAGTTTAAAAAAAAAAAAAAAAACAATGGCAATTACAGTGCCACTACATAGGATGATAAAATATAAGGGTTATCAAGCCTCCTCCTGAATGGAATCTAATCCATCAGCTGCCATAAAGGAAAAAAAAACTCCAGCTCCTGCTCCAGCCTCCTACTTGTGCTGTATTTTATTATGGATACAAAAATACATTGAAGATTGCAAGGCACTCAGTACAGTAATGGAGGCCAAATAAAAACCTAAGATAGATGAGCAGATTTTTCCCCCCACATCTCCTAAGTAACGGTGCTGGACACTTTAGGAGACTAGATGGACTGTTCTCTGTCACCGTTCTTCTCTGGATTTCATGCTCCCAAATGCCGAACTCACTTCTCTCCCTTCACCACCCTCATCCTGGGGCAAACCATTTTAAAAGCAAAGCCTGCTAATTGTTCTTGCATATACAGTATCTAATATACATCTGTAAACATAGGTAACTTCCAATTAGGATAACAAGGGAAAGGAGGCAGGAAAGAACCAGCAAGTGGAAGAAAATGAAGTTGCAGAAGCTAATTTATACAAGTTGGTAAGATTTCTGCTATTACAAAAGTCGCTGTCTCGGTCGGTTTCGTGTTCGGCACTGTTCCCGACGCCACCACTCGTCCCAGTCCCGGGATAGTGGCAGATCGTATACCAGTCCGGCCTCCCTTTGCAGTCGTCAGTCGATGGGACAGGCTAGTCAGGCTGAACAGCCTACTCCACCGGTGCCACAGCAGGTGCAGTGGCACCGGGCTCCTTGGCCGGCACTATGGTACCAATGGGCCCATGGCCACCGAGCAAGCCACCACCGGGGGCCTCGGAGAGACCGTCGGCCTCCCTTTCTCAACCTCCCAGGAAGTAGTCGGTGGAGCATTCATCCCCAGTTCCGCCCCAGGAGGGGGACCATGTGGTGGGACCTGCGGCACCAGTGGGTATGCAGAATACCGCACCCCCATCCTCATCCTCCCCGGATGAGGCAATCATAGCCCCTCCTCCGCCTGTCCCACAGGAGCACTCTAAAGCCCTCCAGGAACTGTTTGAAAAAGGTGGCATCAAGCCTCAACCTTCAAGCCAAGGAGGTGGAGGAACCCTCGGACTCTCTCTTCAACATCCTCTCGGCTTCGGCACCGGGCAGGGTGGCTTTCCCACTCCATGAAGGGGTGGCAAAGATTTTGAACGCCTTGTGGCAAACTCCAGCTTCCTTGCCCCCCATCTCTAAGAGGGCAGAACGGAAGTAATTTGTGCCTGCCAAGGGGCATGAATACCTGTACATCCACCCTGCCCCAACTCTCTGGTGGTCCGAGTTGGTCAACCACAGGGAGAGGCAAGGCCAACCAGCCCCTACTCCGAAGAATAAGGACTCGAGGAGGCTGGATCTATTTGGGAGAAACGTTTATTCATCCTCGAGTTTTCAATTGAGAGTGGCAAACCATCAAGTCCTGCTGGGGAGATGCGAGTTCAATTTGTGGGGTTCTCTGCCCAAATTCGAGAACTCCCTCCAAGAGCGTGACGAGAGTTCAAGTCTCTGGTGGAGGAGGGTACAGCTGCCGCCAGGGCAGCCCTTCAGACAGCCTCGGATGCAGCAGATACGGCTACAAGGTCTATGGCCTCCGCAGTGTCCATGAGGAGGGTGTTGTGGCTTCTGCTGTCTGGGCTGTCCAGCGAGGCGCAGAATTCCTTACAGGACCTTCCGTTCGATGGCAAGGCCCTGTTTGCGGAACAGATAGATGTGAAATTGCACGGCCTGAAAGATTCCCGCACAACACTAAAGACCCTTGGCCTCTATGTCCCAGCCCCAGCCAGGACCAAGTTTAAGCTGCAGCAGGCTCCCACCCAGGCCACCCATTCTAAATATGAGCCCCCTTATAAAAAGTGAAGGGACTATAAGAAACGCCTGCAGAGGCAATCCCAATCTGCACCTCCAAGGGTAAGCAGGCGGGAAAGTGTCAGTTTTGACAAGATGCCTGGGGGTGACTTACCAGTTCATACCTGGGATCCACCCGCAAAAAAAGCTTCTCTTCTCCAGTCGGTTGTGTGCTTTTCTCCCGGAGTGGTCGCGGCTGACCTCGCACCGATGGGTCCTCAACACTATCTCCTGGGGCTACACCTGCCCGTTTACCTCTACTCCGCCCCCCCACCCTCCATCCCCGTCACTCCTCAGGGACCCCTCTCACGAGACCCTGCTCAAGCAGGAGGTGGGGCGGCTCGTTGGCCTAGGAGCGATGGAGGTGGTGCCGGCAGAGTTCAGACACAAGGGGTTCTAGTCCCACTACTTCCTTATCCCAAAGGCCAAAGGGGGGCTCAGGCCCATCCTGGACCTGTGAGGCCTGAATCAGTACATGGTAAAGCTCAAGTTTCGCATGATCTCTCTGGCCTCCATCATCCCCTCCCTGGATCCCAGGGACTGGTACGCCACCCTCTATCTGCAGGACGCGTACTTCCACATTAATATATTTGAGGGGGACAGACGCTTCCTCCGTTTCATGGTTGGGCAGGAACACTACCAATTTACGGTCCTCCCGTTTTGGCCTGTCCACTGCTCCCAGGGTATTCACAAAGTGTATGTCTGTGGTAGCCGCCTATCTCAGACATCGCAGGGTCCAGATCTTCCCCATCTCGATGACTGGCTGGTCAAGGGCAGCTCCAGGTCACAGGTACGGGATCCCGTGGCACTCCTCCTGTCCACGTGCGCCACTCTGGGCCTGTTGGTAAACGACACCAAGTCCATGTTAGACCCAATGCAGCACATAGACTTTATTGGGGCAGTTCTAGACATGACGTTGGCCAGAGCATCCCTCCCACCGGACAGGTTTGAGACCCTAAAGGAGCTCATCAGCATAGTCACAAGGTTCCCCGTGACCACAGCCAGAGCATGCCTCCAGCTCCTCGGTCACATGTTGGCATGCACATATGTGGTTCACCACACCAGACTCAGGATGTGGCCCCTCCAGCTCTGGTTGGCCTCAGTGTTCTCCAAGTTCAGAGACCGGATGGACAAAGTCCTTACTGTGCCCAAACCGGTGATCACCTCTCTGCGATGGTGGTCCTCCCCAGGGAACATGCTCCATGGGGTCCCGTTCAGAGACTGGCCCCCGTCCGTGGAGCTGGTGTCCGATGCGTCGGACCTGGGATGGGGCGCCCACGTGGGGAACGTTTAGACCCAAGGTCTGTGGTCCGTGCAGGACCTTGCCCTGCATATAAACGTCAAGGAGCTCAGGGGGTCCATCTGACATGCGTGGCCTTCCGCTCGTACCTGGAGGACAGAGTGGTCAGGGTTCTCACAGACAACACGGCCTTGATGTTCTACATCAACAGGCAAGGCGTGGCCCACTCCTCTGCCAGGAAGCCCTCAGGCTGTGGGACTTCTGTATAGCCCACAATATTTGCCTGGAAGCCCACCACTTACCGGGCGCCCGGAACTCTCAGGTGGATCGCCTGAGCCAAAACTTCTCCTCAGCACGAGTGGTCACTACACCCAGAGGTGGTACACAGGATTTTCCAAACATGGGGCACTCCCCAGGTGGACCTGTTCGTGACACTGCAGAACTGCCGGTCTCTCCACTTCTGCTCCGAGGGGGGGGTTGGGCATGGGAGACATCTCCGATGCCGTCCTCCTGTCCTGGTTGGGCCAACTTCTCTATGCCTTTCCCCCCGATCCTGCTGATCGGCAAGGTCTTGGAAAAGATAAAAACAGACAGGGCCCAGGTCCTCCTGATCACCCTGGCATAACCCAGGCAACATTGGTACAGGACTCTCACGAGCCTGGCGGTCACGCTGCTGTGGCCATTGCCATCCTGCTCAGACCTCCTGTCCCAGGATCAGGGCTGCCTCCTCCACCCCAACCTAGCGGCACTCCAACTCATGGTGTAGCTGCTCAATGGTTAAGCCGAGAGGAGAGGACTTGCTCAGAAGGGGTTCCGCGCATCCTCCTGGAAAGCAGAGGGTCCTCCACACATTGGGCAAAGTGGTCTCGGTTTTCCTGGTGGGCAGCTGATTGTGGCATTTCGCCTGTGGCTGCTCCAATTCAGCTCATTTTAGACTACCTCCTTCACCTTAGAGCCCAAGGCCTAGCGCCCTTGTCTGTCAGGGTACACTTGGCAGCCATTTCAGCTTTCCTCCCACCAGTGCAGGGCCATACAGTGTTCTCCCATGCCATGATTGGCCGATTCCTCAAGGGGTTGGATCGTCTCTTCCCGTATGTTAGGCCCCCAGTCCTGCAGTGGGACCTAAACTTGGTGCTGAACAGATTGACGGGTCCCCCGTTTGAACCGCTAGCTATATGCTCCTGGTCGCACCTCTCGTGGAAGGTAGCATTCCTGGTGGCGATCCCATCCTCTAGACAGGTCTCGGAGCTCTGGGCCCTGACCTCTGAATCCCTATACAGGGTGTTCCATAAGGATAAGGTCCGGCTCTGACCACATCCTTTGTTCCTCCCCAAGGTGGTCTCCACCTACCATATGGGTCAGGACATTTTCCTGCCGGTGTTCTTCCCCAAGCCCCATGCATCCAGTGAGGAGCGCCACCTCCACATGCTGGATGTGAGATGGGGCTCTGGCTTTTTACCTAGAACGTACAAAGCCGTTCAGGAAGTCCTCGCAGCTGTTCATCACCTCGGCTGAGCGCATCAGAGGTCAGCCAATCTCCACTCAGCGACTCTCCAACTGGATCACCTCGTGTATTCGTACCTGTTGCGACCTGATGAGAGTCCCCGCCGCTGCCAATTGAGGGCACACTCGACTAGGGCACAAGCCTCGTCGGCTGCATTTTTGGCCCGTGTCCCCATTCAGGACATTTGTAGAGCTGCCACATGGTTTTCGGTTCACACAGTCACCTCGCATTATGTGATCGTCTCCCAAACTAGGCAGGACGCTGGGTTCGGCAGGGCTGTACTCCATCCCCAGTGTCTGTGAACTCCTACCCACCTCTAGCAGATGTAGCTTGGAATCCTCTATTGTGGAATGCACATGAGCAATCACTCAAAGAAAAGACGGTTATCTTTTCTGTAACTGGTGTTCTTTGAGATGTGTTGCTCATGTCCATTCCACATCCTGCCCTCCTTCCCCTCTGTCGGAGTTGTCTGGCAAGAAGGAACTGAGGATGGGGGGAGCCCCTTATACTGCACCATAGAGGCGCTACTCCAGGGATTGCTAGGGGCGCTTCCCTATGGGTACTGCTGGGGGAAACTTCCAGCACTGGTGCATATGGCGAGCACACAAACCTATTGTGGAATGGACATGAGCAACACATCTTGAACACCAGTTACGGAAAAGGTAACTGTCTTTTTAAATAATTCATACATGGGTTATCTAAACACAACTCAACTAGACATTTTAAAGCAAAGCCGCCTTTAATGGTGGAAAGGGTTTCTTGCTTGCTTCATCCCCTCTATATGGCAGACCAGGTTACTTTAAGTCTTATGTCACACCAAAAGACACACCTTCTTTCTCAGTAGATGGCATCTAACATCCTCTGAGCAAGCACAGAAGCACTCAAAGTGTTTTCTGTATGAAGCAATGATTTTGTCTTGTATACCTCAATAAGTGGGAAATCTGTCCCTGGATGTCCTGGAACTCCATACACCAAACACAGGTTAGACAAGTATTTCTGACTTTTATGTAATTTTAGGCTGATTTCCTTATACTTGTTTTTATGGAAAACTGAAGAATATTTGTTTAAACCTGAAGTCTCTGGCATAGAGTGGAGTTAACCATTTCCTTTCTTTCCAAAATCCTTTAAGTTCTTGGGAGCAGAGATTCTCTTTGTGCTAAGCACTGTACAGACATAACAATGGAGCCATGGTCTCTAGGTGCTATCATAATATAATACATTAATTTACTATTTAATACAGTTAGGGTGGGATTTTTAAGAGCATAAACTGTCAGCACTACACTGCTCCCATTGAAGCTTATGGGATTTTTACCATGAATTTCAGTGGGAGCTCAGGCCAACACCGAACTTCTGAAAATCCTATCATTGGAGGGACATCATGTCAGTGTCATCCATAGGACATAACAGTGCTAAACTTTGCTGTAGACTGGTATATTTTGATATGATAATAGGGAACAGGGCCATGAAGGCTGAACCACTGATGAAAATGACTGTATAGAAATGGAAATCACCACATTTGAGGTGGAAGAACTCAAAAAGGCTAATGCACTCAAATTGGGGAGACGAGAATTTCCATCTATTTCCCCTTAACCTGCTCTTTGAAATCCTTAAGTCTATCACTATATGGTATTTTTCTAATCCTTTAATCATCCTCGTGGCTCTTCTCTAAGCTCTCTTTGTGAATTGTGAGCAGGAAACAGTATTTCAGCAGCGGCCTCTATTCTTACTCAAAATTTCCCTGTTTATGCATCCCAGGATCACTTTAGAGTTTTTGGCCACAGCATCACACTGGGAGCTCATGTTGAGCTGATTATTCACCAGGACCCCCAAATATTTTTCAGAATCACTGGTTCCGAGGATAGTCCCTCATTGTGTAAGTATGGCCTACATTCTTTGTTCCTAAAAGTATACAGTTACATTAAAACACACACAGGTTTTTTGTGCCCAATTTACCAAGAGATCCAGATAGCTCTGAATCTGTGACCTGTCCTCCCATTCCCCCAATTTTTGTCATCTGCAAACATTCTCAGTGATTTTGTTTTCTTCCAGGTTATTGATACAAATGCTAAATAGCGTAGAGCCACAAACAGATCTCTGGGGGACCCCACTGGAAATACACCTGCTTGATGACAATTCCCCATTTACAATTATATTTTGAGGCCTATTAGTTAGTCAGATTTTAATCTACTTAATGTGTTAATCAGCCTCTTCATTATCTTACCCAGGATTGATGTCAAACTGGCAGGCCTATAATAACGTGGGTTATCCCACTTACCCTTTTTAAAAATTTGCACAACATTAGCTTTCTTCTAGTCTTCTGGAACTTCCTCAGAGCTCCAGGATTTATGGAAGACCAACATTAATAGTCCAGTGAGCTCCTGAGCCAGATCTTTTAAAACTGTTAATCGCACATTATCTTGATCTGTTGATTTAAAAGTGTCGAACGTTAGTAGCTTCTGTTTAACATTCTCAGCAGATACTAATGGAACGAAAAGAGTGTTATCACCATATCCTGAGACTATATCATTTGGGTTTTTCCCAAATACAGAAAGAAATATTTATAGAACACTTTTTTTCTGCATTGTGATTGATAGCAATGGTAGAATTATCTAGTAATGGACTTTCTGCTACAAGCTGGGGGCCCATCGGTTGGAAGTGGCATAAGAAGAGACTGGGTCATGGGTTGATCACAAGATGACTGAGTCACCAATACAATGTGGTTGTAAAAAAGGCCAATGAGATCCTAGGATGTATCAGGTGAGTCATTTCCAGTAGAGATAGAGATGTATTAATGCCATTGTACAAGGCACTGGTAAGACCTCAGTTGGAATATTGTGTACAGTTATGGTCATTCATGTTCAAGACTGATTTTATCTGCACTTGTTCCAGTTTGAATTAGATTACTAGGATGATCTGGGGAATGTAGGGGCCTATCTTATGAGAGGAGATTGGAAAGGCTGGTTAGTTTAGGAAAAAGAAAGCTGAGAGAGGATATGACTGTTCGGTAGAAAAACTTCAGGAGGGATAAACACCAGGGATGGTGAAGAGCTATTTAAACCAAAGGACAATGATGGCACAAGAACAAATGGATATAAACTGTGCGTGAACAAATTCAGGCTGGAAATTAGAAGACTTCTAACCATCAGGGGACTGAGGTTCTGGATCAGCCTCCCAATAGTAGTTGTGGGAGCAAACAACATAATTAGTTTTTAGAAGCTGAACAAATTTGAGAGTGATTGTATGACATAGTTGCTTGTGATGGTACGGGTCAGTGTTCAGCAGCCCTGGGACTCGCTTGCAGGTTTCCTTATGTTCCTAAAAGCTCATGCTTCAGGGCTTCATCTGGCTACCTGCAGGGGTCAGGTGGGATTTCCTCCCTGCCTCAAGGTATTCTGGGGGATGGGAGGGAAGATTGTCTCCTCCTTCTGAAGCATCAGAGATGTCCATGGCTGGACATGGGACATTGTGTGAGGTAGGCCAGTGCTTTGAGGTGGCACTGAGCATTCTCTCTGATGCTTGGCTGGCTGGTTCTTGCTCACATGCTCTGGGTCTAACTGATTGCCATATGTGGGGATGAGAAGGAATTTTCCCCCAGGTCAGATGGGCAGTGACCTTAGAGTGGGTGGGTTGGTTGGGTTTTTTGCCTTCCTCTGAAGTGTGTGGTTTCAGGTCACTTGTCAGGATTATCTGGGTATATCTCAGTCATTTCCTTGCCATTGCCGTGGCCTCAAGCACTGGTGCACCTTGGTCCCCCCTATTCTCTCCCTGTGGCACATAAGTCTACTATCCTCTGGACTGAAATACTTTGGTCTAATTTCCATTGTTGGGTTTAGTGTGTGGGTGGTGGTGTGGCCTGTGATAAACAGGAGGTCAGACTTGATGATCTCATGGTCCCTTTGGGCCTTAAACTCTATCACTCTATATTTGCCCAATAAATCAAGTTCATAGTTCCGTAGACATATGCAGCTTAAAAGTATGCTTGTGAAGGGCGCGGGGCTTGTTTTGAGGCCATAAAGTTGTAATCACAAATTGTTTCTGAAATATTTCATTATGGTTTTTCTAATAGTTTTAGAGATACAGAGTGTGAGCCTTGTTACCTAAAGTCACAGAATGGGAAAAGGTAGCAATATGTATACGCCGGGAAAACAGAGGGTTAAGCATTTAAATTCCAGTTGTTCCAACTCACAGAATTTGGTTTTTCCTAAAGCCCTAGCTTCTGGAATCAAGAGATTGCATGAGAATATCAGCTTTTTTTTTTTTTTTTAAATTGCCCTCGTGGGGTTGATAAATGTTGGAAAATATGAGGCAAGTGCACCCTAAAGGGGCAGAAACCAGAAGGTTTAATAGAAAAAAATCCAAAACTTATTTAAGAAAATCTGTTGTTAAGGCAACTGTTATTTTGGGGTCCTAAATTGTTAGTTTTGAATGTTTGAGGTTAGAATTATTTTGATTTGCTGTGTGGAATATGCATTCCAACAAGTGTCTATTTAGAGTAGGCAAAATACTTATGGGTACTGTACTCTACAATTTGGAGGAGAAAAAACCCCTCATGTTATTAAATATGAGCAAAACCAGTTCAGAAAACACCAGCTGTAATTCTGGAACAATCTAAGACTAGCTTTTAACATTTTAAAGATGTTTAATTGTCTTAGCACTAATGTAGGGATTAGCTCCAAAATATTGACCAAAAATGGCCATGGAATGAAATGAGTTAAAATGATGGAGAAGATACTATATAGACTGACTAGAAGAACCGTATATCTAGACCTGGAAAAACTTGCACTCCTGAGAGTGGAAAATTCAAGACCTTTTTATATCCAGCCTGACCAGCTCTTAACAGTAACTTCACTTAACTTCAATCAATAAATGAATAAATTACATTATATGATCTCAAAAGGGGCTGGGAGAGCAGAGTAATTTTCACAAAACTAAAGCTATCATCATTAGATCAGTTGTCAATGGGCTGTGAAATGACTTTGCAGTGGCTTGTACAAAGCTTGAGGATGTAACGCCATAACAGGCTGACAAATCTTTTCATGGACTGAAGAAATTTGCTCAGCTACTTTCATGCATTTGGGTCTCCAAAGACTAAAATTGAAAAGGGCCCCATCCCTCAGGGCTGCCATTGTAAATTTTCTTGGAAATTCAGGCCAACATTTTTTAAAACTGCTTCCTTAAAGACAGGCTTGTAGATCCAGGCTAAACTTATGTAGGAGTAGAGCTCAGCAAATAATGGATTTTTGCATTTGTTGGCAATATCAAAATGTTGGGGGGGGGGGAAGGAAATAATTTCAGATCAGACTAAAAATTAAAATTTCAGCCATTTGAAATGTAAAAAAAAATCATTTAGGGGCAAACATTTCATTTTGACAAAATCAAAATATTTGTTACTACTCTGACCATTTTTGAATGTGTTTGAGTTTTTAAATAAAATTAAAAGAACATTTGAAATGAGAATATTTTTGAAAATGTCAAAATGAAACATTTTGATTTTTTTTCAGAGTTTTTGTTTTGAAATTTGGTGAAAACAACACAAATTCCCGAAACATCTTGGGGTAGCTGAATTTGCATTTTTCACTGTCAAAAAAAGAGTGCCAGCCAAAAATGTTTGCCCAACTCTATTTAGCAGCTATCTTCAGGCACCGTTTTATAATTTTGACCTTTGTGTCCCGCTCATAAATACAGTCATTCTTTTGAAACGCTGTCTTGTAATTTCATTTGTATCAAAACGCATTGTTAAAAATTTAGTGGCCTCTCATCTCAGGATTTCAAATGTAACGAGCCACAAAGTGAGTCTTGTTCTTTTTCTTTGATATGAGTACTGGCCCTAACTTCACCATTGACCCATTAAAGACTAATTAGTAGAACAAACTGAAAATATATTCCTCTGACAATGGCTCTTGATGCGTCGCAATGCTTATTCAAGTAACAAAAATGCTGTGGACAGATCTGCCAACTGTTCAGGTCTTCCCCACAGACTACTGGTTTTCCAGCCCTTCTAGGGTATGTCTACACTGCAGATAAAAACCTGTGGCTGGTCTGTTCCAGCTGACTTGGGCTCCCAGCCCTTGGACTTTGGGGCTGTTTCACTGCAGTGTAGACTTCCGGGCTGAGGCTGCAGCCCCAGCTCTTGGACCCTCTGACTTCACAGCATCCTAGATCCTGGGCTCCAGCATGATCCCAAACATCTACACTGCAATGAAGCAGCTTCTTAGCCCCAGTCAGCTGGCATGGGTTAGCCACAGGTGTCTAATTGCAGTGTGGACATATCCCTGAGGAAGGTAGCCACTTGGAACTGCCTCATGTGGCAGACAGAGCTTTATCCCTCCTCTCGGGAGCCAACAAAAGTCGGTTGGGTGTTGGTTGTTTTGTATTTTTGTGAGGAAAGTCAATATCATTTTCATAAGCGAGGAGGAGGGAGAACAGAGCCCAGCAGCCTGGAGTGGCTCTATTCACAAGCAGGGAAGAGGGAGCAAAGTCAGCTGCTCTCTGTTCCTCCTACCTGTGTGAAGAATCTCCAGACCTGCAGTTGGAGCAGAGGTGAGCTGAGGGGCAAGTGGTGTCAGGATGGGTGTAAAATTAATTGATGTGTGGGATTGGGGGTATGTAATTGTAGGGGTTGGAGAATGTACATAATTATCTGATGTAGGGGGTGGACAAATGTGAGTCTGGGTGGAGAATTAATTAACTTGTACCATTGTGTTTGGGGAGGAGTTGGAAGCACCTACATCTTCAAGCAGCACATGATTCATATTTGAGTAACTGCAGGCAAAATTCAAATCTGCTGTTTATGTGGTCACAAGATATGAGCAGGTATGTATACAAGCAGAGATCATGATTCAGAAGAAGCAGCCATTTACAGTATATATGTAGAATAATTTCAAATCACAGAATATGCCATTAATATATTTAAGATTAGCAATTGAAATAGCTTTTTCTTAAATCATTCCATATAGTGTTAATCCTATTCCATCTGTCTTCATAGTATAGAGTTATTTTTCATGTTTCCAATATATATAATTCCACTGGGATAATCTAACTCTTTCTCCAAATTATCTGAGTAGTTAAAACAAACCTAATTCACCTACCTTTATTTTTGAAAAATCAGCAAGGAATGGAATAAGTGTACCTCTTTTAACAGGTGGAAGGACTTACCCTAATAGACTAACAAGATGGTAATTAACATTGGTTCCTGCTTAAAAAGAAAATATTATATGAAGAAAATTAAGGGGAAAATTAGTAACATTGACAGCATCAGGATCAAATCAACACAAGTTTATGAAAAAATAGATTGCACCATGCAAATGTAAACTCTATACAAATGCTAAATTAGTAGACACAAATGTGCACGGTTTTACAAGGAATTTGGTGAAGTGCCACACAAGATCTCATTTGAGGGATTATCTTCAATTAATTTGGAATAAATTAAAATGATTTGGTTTCTGTATTTGAGAAGTGGTTAGAGAGATAGTAAAGGACAGGGAACTGTCTAGCAGGGTATAACAGGGAAGTATAATCTGCTGTCTCACTTAATATTGGTATAAGTGATCCAGAAGAGGAAGTTGAGTTGCAGTGAACTAAATTAGTAGAGAATACCAAACTGGGCAATACTGAAGAACTAAGAGAAGATTGTAAGAGACTGAGAAAGTAGGTAGAATTTAATGTGTGTTTTGACCCTGGGAAAAAATAAAAGTTAAGGATTGAAAGAACAGGTCTCTATTGCGAGGGAAATTGTAAGAAAAGTAATATTGATAGACTAAGGCTGTTTTGTAGAAGAAAACAGCAACACTGAAAACTACTATCAGGGCCGGCTCTAACTTTTTTTTGCTGTCCCAAGCAGCAAAAAAAAAGCACCGCCCTCCGAGTTCCCCCCCCCGCCGAGCGCCGCGCCGCCCCCCCACCGAGCGCCGCGCTGCCGGAGCCCGCCCCCCCGCCGAGCGCCGCTGGAACCCCCCCCCCCAGCGCCGCGCCCCGCGCCGCCCCCCCCGCCGAGTGCCGCGCCACTGGAGCCCGCCCCCTGCCGAGCGCCGCCAGAACCCCGCACCGCCCCCCCGCCGAGCGCCGCGCCGCCGGAGCCCGCCCCCCCCCCCCGCCGCGCCCGCACCCCCCCCCGCCGAGCGCCGCGCCGCCGGAGCCCGCCCCCCCCCCCCCGCCGAGCACCGCGCTGCCGAAGCGCGCCCCCCCCCCCCCCCACGGAATGCCGCGCCGCACTCCCCGCGCCGCCCCTTACCAGGTGCCGCCCCAAGCATGTGCTTGGTTGCCTGGAGCCGGCCCTGACTACTATCACAGTAACCAGAAGACACTGCGTATACTGACCTCTGTCATATGACTGTCTCATATGTAACTATGACCCAAGTCTGGTGATTAGGACCAGGCAATAAAGGCTAGTTTCTTATCAGCACCTTATAAAACACTTCAACAGAAGGAGAACAACAAGGCTTTGGATAGTATCTGTGGATGTTCAGCATTATTGTTCAGCTGAGCAACAACCAAAAACAGAGAAGAAAATGAGGCATATGAGACAGGAACAGTCTTTCTTTGCACAGTCTCTTGTTTTCAATTTACAACAATCTGTGATGGAAATAGTAACCTCTACTGTGATTTTGAGTCATGACCAAGCACTTCACAGCACACACATACTCACAGCACTACCCTGAAATCAGGGCCGGCTCCAGGCACCAGATGAGCAAGCTCGTGCTTGGGGCAGCAGATTCTAAGGGGCGGCTTCCCTCCAATCCTTTTTTTGCTACGCCGCTCCGGCCGCCCTGTAGGGGGCGACTGCGCGAAGGAGGGGAGCGCCCTGCTGGGAGCGGGCTGCACGCTCCATCTGCCCCAGCCGGTGCCAGATCTGCAGCAAGCCTGGCAGGGCAGCCCGCATCCTTCCCTCTCCGCCGACCGGAGCGGCAAGGAGCCCTCCCGGCAGGCAGCACGGCAGGAGGGGCCACGTGGCGAGCGCCCCGCTGAAGAAGCCCTGGCCGCCCCTCTTCTCCCTCCCCCCGGCTCGCTCCCCCGCTAGCTAGCCGAGGCATGCACTCCACTGCATGTCTGCAGCACCGGGAGTCCCCCTGCACCCTGGCTCTGGCCGCCCTACCTTTTTTTTTTTTTTTGCTTGGGGCGGCAAAAAAGCCAGAGCTGGCCCTGCCTGAAATGAATGCATAGTCACAACAGGAATTTCTTAGCACATAGCAAGATTTTATTGAAAGCCTTGTAAGGTTTGGAAAGACAGTTGGAGTCTTGGTTCATTGTGGCTGCTGCTGCCCTCCTGCCTGAAAATTCTAATAGAACAAAATGTACAAGGATCCTATCAGAGCCAGAGATACCATGCTTTCCTTATTGTAAACTGTAATTGCAATAGATCCTCCTGCCTTCTCAGGTTTTTTTAAAAGAAATATTCTTTGCATCACAAAGCCTACACATCCTGTTGTTTGGAATGTCTGAGGTACAATGAAAGGACTAAGCATTTTAAGTATATTATTTAAACACAGTCTTCTTTCTGGTTTATTCCCAAGGTTCCTGGCACTTTAGGGGTTCAGTATTTTCACTTTGGTGCACCTGAGCCTAACATTATCTGCCTACTATCCTTCAATGAGACCTTGCCTTTGAATTCTAGGTAGGACACATTTTTCTCTTTCTGGGTTAGGAAATTACCCGAGTTCTCGTTTTGTATTAACAAGGTGCTGGAGTTCTTAAGACACTCACACATACCCCTCTTGTTGGGTAAAATCTGTTTCTGACCTGTTTTGTGTAATGTCCATCTTGAATTTGTAAAAGCACAGCTAAGCCTCTGTTTTGGACACCCTTCTCCTCAAATGATTTGGCGCCCTTCCAGCCTTTTTCAAATGAAGGTGGGAAAGGTCAGGGCAGTTAATCATGTGGCAAATGGTATCAAGCAGAGTACCCCAGGGGTCAGTCCTGGGGCTGATTTTGTTCGACAACTTTATTAATGATCTGGATGATGGGACAGATTGCAAGTTCGCAGATGACACTAAGCTGGGGGGAGAGGTAGATATGCTGGAGAGTAGGGATAGGGTGACCTAGACAAATTGGAGGATTGGGACAAAAGAAATCTGATGAGGTTCAACAAGGCCAAGTGCAGAGTCCTGCACTTAGGAAGGAAGAATCCCATGCACCGCTACAGGCTGGGGACTGACTGGCTAAGCAGCAGTTCTGTAGAAAAGGACCTGGGGATTACAGTGGATGAGAAGCTGGATGAGAGTCAGCAGTGTGCCCTTCTTGCCAAGAAGGCCAACGGCATATTGGGCTGTATTAGTAGGAGCATTGCCAGCAGATTGAGGGAAGTGATTATTCCCCTCTATTCAGCACTGGTGAGGCCACATCTGGAGTATTGCATCCAGTTTTGTTCCCCCCCACTTCAGAAGGGATGTGGACAAATTGGAGAGTCCAGCGGAGGGCAACGAAAATGATTAGGGAGCTGGGGCACGTGATTTACGAGGAGAGGCTGAGGGAACTGGGATATTTTGTCTGCAGAAGAGAAGTGTGAGGGGGGATTTGATAGCAGCCTTCAACTACCTGAAGGGGGGTTCCAAAGAGGATGCAGCTAGGCCATTCTCAGTGGTGGCAGATGACAGAACAAGAAGCAATGGTCTCAAATTGCAGTGGGGGAGGTCTAGGTTGGATATTAGGAAACACTATTTCACTAGGAGGGTGGTGAAGCACTGGAATGGGTTACCTAGGGAGGTGGTAGAATCTCCATCCTTAGAGGTTTTTAAGGCCCAGCTTGACAAAGCCCTGGCGGGGATGATTTAGTTGGTGTTGGTCCTGCTTTGAGCAGGGGATTGGACTAGATGACCTCCTGAGGTCTCTACCAACCCTAATATTCTATGATTCTATGACAAAAGATTGGGCTCCCTTAGACCTGTAGAATGGGAAGGCAGGGATAGGGTGTTGTATAGATATTTCTCAGAATGAGGACACACTCTTAGCCCTAGATGGGTTGGACCCATACATATTGTTAATAAGGCCAGTCCAACTGTGTACAAGGTGGAGCTTAAGGGACCCGAGGGAAGGAAGTCCAAGTGGTTCCACTCGAGTCAGCTGAAAGAGTGGAAGGGCAGTGGGAGGTAACCTGCATTGCCTTTGCATCATGTAATTGCACCCTCTGTTTGTTTGCGCCCTAGGAGTGAAGATTCCGCCATCGTCTTCTGTGGGTTATCATTACTGTAACCAGGTCAGGGCAGTTAGTCATGTGACAGCCATAATCTGCCTGGTAACCACAGGTTATTTAAGAGTGGCGTGCTTGTCACTCAGGGCTGTCCATCTGAGTGGCAGCAAGTGTTCCACACGGTTCAGCTAGCTGCGAAGAGCCCCAGAGGGACCAGGACTCATAGGACTTTGGATTCTTGGTCTCTATTAACACACTTGCACTCAACTGTTACACCCCATTAGTGAGCGCATATACACGCTGGACTGTGAGGTCAAGCAGAGACTGTGAGGGCAAGCACTGAAAACCTACCTGAGAGGGAGAAGACCTGCCTAGAGGACCTGTCCAGAGAGGGAAGAATACCTAGTTCCTGTTTGGTGTCCAGCGCCCTGATTATCATCATTGTCCCTGTCAGTATCCTGAGTCTTTGTCATTGTGTCCCTGTCATGGGATATGGTATTGTAATACGCACTGTGGTTTTTCTCTGTTTTACACCCATAGTTTAAGGGGCTTAAGGGCTCTGAGCTTCACACTCTGGTACCTGTTAACAACCAAGTGTGGTTTGCTTACCTTTTGTTATTACCTGAAGGGGTCCTTGCCTAGTTGCTTAATAAATGTTTTGCATGTTACACCTTATTCTGCCTCTGTCTTAATAGTCACCCGACAATAGATGCGGGAGGGGGTAGAATCTGTAGACGGCTCATCTTCTGGTCTGTGTAGGCCATAGTTGCATCTGTTTCGGGCTAACAAGCTGCAGGTGATTGGACACTAGTATATATTTAAAGTCTGCTCATTTCTCATCTGTAATACACAAAGCTAACCTATGTAATTCTCAACCATATGTGTTTTTCTGGGACATGTTTCTCTGGAAGAGCAGCTCACTGGAGCCAGCAGGTGGCAGTTTGGAACTTGCTGTGAAGTTTTGTTCCTGCAGCAGTAGCAGGATCATACTTTGGTTTTGTGTGTCTCCACATGACCCATCCCCAGTGATACTGGACTAGGAGGGGGCTATGGGGTTGGGATGCGGGGGGGTGAGGGCTCCAACTGGGGGTGCAGGCTCTGGGATGGGGCTGGCAGTATAGACTGATACTGTCTATATCTAATTACAGATGAGATAAGGGAAAATTTGCTTACTTTGTAATTCTGATTCTTTGATTATGGATATCTTGCCACAGAGCAGCCATTCTCAAACTGTGGGTCGTGACCCTGTTTTAATGGGGATGCTAGGGCTGGCGTTAGACTTGCTGTGGCCTGGGGCCAAAGCTGAAGCCCGAGTCCCACTGCCTGGGACCCAGGGCCCGAGCCTGAGGACTTCAGCCCTTGGTGGTGGGGCTCAGGGTTACAGGCCCTCTGCCTGGGGATGAAGCCCTTGGGCTTCGGCTTTGCCCTCCCCCACCCCACCCCACCCCACCCAGGATGGTGGGGCCCAGGCAGGCTCAGGCTTTGGTCCCCCTCCTGGGGTCATTTAGTAATTTTTGTTGTCAGAAGGGGGTCACGATTCAATGAAGTTTGAGAACCCCTGCTCTAGAGCAAGTCATGTTGGAAAATTCCCCTAGCTCCTAAAATATTTGACCTTGGAGGCACTTGTAGTAGGGTTGCTAACTTTCTACTCACACAAAACTGAACACCCTTGCCCCTCCTCTGAGGCCCCGTCCCCGCTTACTCCATTCTCCCCTCCCTCTGTTGCTCACTCTCCCCACCCTCTCTCCCGCCCTCTCTCTCTCTCTCTCTCTCATTTTCACCAGGCTGGCTCAGGGGGTTGTGGTGAGGGAGGAGGCAAGGGCTCCGGCTGTGGGTGCGGGCTCCGGGGGCCAGAAATGAGGAGTTCAAGGTGTGGGAGGGGGCTCCAGGCTGAGGCAGTAGATTCGGATGCAGGAGGGGGTGAGAGCTCCAGCTGGGGGTATGGGCTCAGGGGTGGGGCCAGGGATGAGGGGGCTCTGGGCTCAGGGGTGGAGCCGAGGGGTTCGGAGTATGGGAGGGGGTTAGGGTATGGGAGGGGGCATGGGCTCTGGGCTGGGGCTCTGGGTTCCAGGGTGGGACCAGAAATGAGGGGTTCAGGGTACAGGAGGGGGCTATGGGGTTGGGATGCGGGGGGGTGAGGGCTCTCACCCTGGGGGTGCAGGCTCTGGGATGGGGCTGGGAATGAGGGGTTTGGGGTGTAGGAGGGTGCTCTGGGCTGGGACCGAGGGGTTTGGAGGGTGGGAGGGGGATGAGGGCTGGGGCAGGGGGTTGGGGTGAGGGCTCCGGCTGGGGGTCCAGGCTCTGGGGTGAGGCTGGGGATGAGGGGTTTGGGGTGCAGAAGCGTGCTCTGGGCTGGGATAGAGGGTTTCAGAGGGCAGGAGTTCTTGGCCAATGGCAGCTGCGGAGCTGGGGTTTGGGGCCTGGGCAGTGCGCGGAGTCCCCTGGCTGCCCCTATGCCTAGGAGCCAGAGCGGGGACATGCCACTGCTTCCAGGAGCCGCATGGAGCCACGGCAGGCAGGGAGCCTCCCTTAGCCCCGCCAACCAGACTTTTAACGGCCCGGTCAGCCGTGCTGATCGGAGCTGCCAGGGTCCCTTTTAGACCGGGTGTTCCGGTCGAAAACTGGACACCTGACAACCCTAACCTGTAGGCTGGCTCAAGGGCTCTGCTCTATTGAGCATGTTCCAACCTCAGGCCTCTGTAGGATATTTCATCTAGTTTGTTTCAGTTATGAGCAACAGGAGCTGCATTAAACTCCCAGTTACATATAAACCAATCAATGGTACACTTGTGTCCAGCTGCTCTTTTAAGCACCTTCATGTACTTTTGTGAAACTCATCTAAATGTTAGGGTTGGGGGGGGGGGGAAGAAAAGAGACACTGCACAGTACCACCTCAGACAAATGTAGCTGATGATTCACTTCATTGTATTATTTCTCTCAAATTCCACTTTTATGTTATAAAATCCAAAAATATGCATGTGAAATCTCACATTATTTTTTTATTGGTACAACACTAAATAGTGGCTGGCATTTTATATGCAGTGTTAAATAATCTCTCATCTGTGAACAAAGTGGTTGACTTTAAAAAAAAACATTACTGTTCATCTTAAATGTACTATGAATATGAACCATCTTGTGACAGTTAGATTTTTCACTAAACACTGCTATGATTAGTGCTTGTAATGCTGAACAGATTAAAGTAACTAGCTGCATATGTAACTGTAATGCTCAGCTCACTAGTTTGATGCATTGCACTTTAGTAACCATATTACTGAAAAATGAGTGATTCCATTTCTTTTTCTTTTTTTTTTTTTTTCATTATTCAGGATTGAAAACCTTCAGTTGTATACAGAAAGATGTTTGTTAGGATCATAACTGAATAATCTTCTGAAGGGTTTCAATCATATTCTTATAGTTTTTCATTAAATTATGGCTGGGGGGAAAAAAAGGTTTTAGCATGAGTAATCAGACCAGTCTGTTTTGTACTTATTGCCTATCTAGTAATCAGAAGATGTAGCCTAAATGTATTCTGTTAATTATTGCTCGATTATTTTGAACTGTAACATAGAGTATCTTGCATTTAAGGTTTTCATTGTTTTGAGATCATGGCAAGTATTCATATATAATTTAGCAATTTGTGTACATCTCAGAATATTCTGCATCTTTTGCTTCATGATTGAACATCAAGATTTACTTTTACCCTACCATGTAATTTAGACTGGTTTGCAGACTTTTCATACATTTAGGTTTTTGCCAACAACTGTTAAGGGCTGGATTAGGTTTGCTTGAGGTATTTTTAAAACCTGTTTAAGAGCATATGGAATTTGCTAACCTATCAATTACAAGTTTATAATAAGTTTATAATTTTCTCTTTTTGGATGAGGAGTATTTTCTGAAAAATAGGCGAGTTAGACATAGTGTTTCTCTTGAATGCAAACTGTGTGTTCTATGGAGAGCAGGATATAGCCATGAAGAGCAAACCCAGGGTATTGCAATGATTTTCCAGGCTGAAGCCTAGTATTGCTTAGTGCCTCCAACAATGATATGCCCCCATCTCAAAGCTGAAACATTATATTTGATGCACATTTGCTCCATTTGGGCCAAACATTCTAATAAACACTGGTTCAGTTTTAAGCAAGGCACATATCTATTCCCTGCATCTAATTCCCAAATGCAATGTTTTAAATGATCTATGTGGAAATCTTGAAGTAAGTTACTCATTTATAGTAGCATTTTCAAGTACAGTACAGTGAAACAAAGGCCTACAATAGAAAGCCTTCTATCTTAGGTGAACAATTTAAAATATCTTAGGATTTCGAAAACAGTTTGTATTTTATCGCTAGCTGAATACCACTTGTATTAGCCAACCAAGCTTTGCTGGGCTCTTGGCAGTCATTTAAGACCGGTCTCACTGTAGTTATAAATTTTCACTGATAAGTCAGATAATTTGATAAATGCTAGAGAGAGGGTATGATCAAAAGAAGTCTTTTCCCCCAGCCCCCGTCCCAAACTTTAAGAGAGCCTGCAGAATGTCATGAATTATTCCTTGCAGGTTATTTTACTTTAGTAGTTGGTTTCCCCCACTATTTATATAAACAAGTTACCTACAATTTGGTGCAATTCCACTGTAAATGCCATCAAATTCAGTAAAAATAAATGAGTTTTTGTTGAGCCGGGAGTGCTGAACAGGGCTATAATATTAAGAAGTAGAAAACAAAGAAAAGAATTTGGTAGCCTGTAATGGATCCTCCAGGTGTATGCAGAACTTTGAGAACTGGCCAAAATGCCAGAGAATCTATAATAAGGTTACTATGAAGTTTCCTTTATTTTCTTTACTCATTCCAAAGAAATAGGACCAACTTCTGCCGTCCTTCCTGAAGCAATTAAGTCAATGAAAGCTTTGACTGAGTTAAGGACTGGCAGTGAAGTGTTGCAGAATTTCTGACTCACTCACTTTGTTGATAATTTTAAAGATCTTCTGCTTGATGCCCAATTTCAGTGCTGCCTCTGAACTGCTCTGTGACTTTAATTGACAATCATTTTAAATTAAATACTTGTTCCTTGAAATAACTGGTAAATAGTACGGTGATTAAAATCACCATAAAGAGTCCTGTGGCACCTTATAGACTAAGGGTATGTCTACACTACGAAATTAGGTCAATTTAATATGTCGATTTTTTTAGAAATTGATTTGATACCGTCAATTGTGTGTGTCCCCACGTAAGACCATTAAGTTGGCGGCGTGCGTCCACAGTACCGAGGCTAGCGTCGACTTTCGGAGCGTTGCACTGTGGGTAGCTATCCCGCAGTCTCCGCCGCCCATTGGAATTCTGGGTTGAGCTCCCAATGACTGATGTGGCAAAAACATTGTCATGAGTGGTTCTGGATACATGTATTCAGCCCCCCCCCCAACCCCCCACCCCGTGAAAGCAACGGCAAAAAATCATTTCTTGCCTTTTTTCCTGGGTTACCTGTGCAGACGACATACCACGGCAAGCATGAAGCCCGTTCAGCTCACCGTCACCGTATGTCTCCTGGGTGCTGCTGGCAGATGTGGTACTGCAGTGCTACACAGCAGCAGCTCCTTGTCTTTGCAAGTTAGCAAAGACAGTTAGCAGCCGTATTGTACCATCTGCTGCTGTCTCCTGGTTCCTCCTGGCCGGCCTCGGTGAGGTCGGTCGGGGGCTCCTGGGCAGACATGGGTGCTCCTGGCCGGCCTCGGTGAGGTTGGTCGGGGGCACCTAGACATAAATGGGAGTGACTCCAGGTCATTCCCTTCTTTAAGTTTTGTCTAATGGAGATTCAGTCCTGCCTGGAATATCAGGCAAGCCTACCAAAGAACCAGAGAGGCAAACGGCCGCTCCGGGTCAGAGCCCCAGACATCCTGCTTCTATGATGAGCTGCATGCCATTCTAGGTGGTGGCCCTACAACTACCCCACCCCTGTGCTTCCCTCCTCCCCCACTACCTTGGCAGTTATCCCCCCATTTGTGTGATGAATTAATAAAGAATGCATGAATTTGAAACAATGACTTTATTGCCTCTGCAAGCGGAGATCAAAGGGGGGAGGGGAGGACGGTTTATTTACAGGGAAGTAGAGTGAACCAAGGGGGGGCGGGTTTTCATCAAGGAAAAACAAACACAACTTTCACACCGTAGCCTGGCCAGTCATGAAACTGGTTTTCAAAGCTTCTCTAATGCACAGCGCTCCCTGCTGTGCTCTTCTAACCACCCTGGTGTCTGGCTGCGCTTAATCATTTCGTCTTTTAGAATGGAGTTCTGATAGCATGGATTTGTCTCCCCATACAGCGATCAGATCCAGTACCTCCCATTCGGCCCATGCTGGAGCTCTTTTGCGATTCTGGGACTCCATGGTCACCTCTGCTGATGAGATCTGCATGGTCACCTGTGCTGATCAGCTCGCCATGGTGGCCAAACAGGAAACGAAATTCAAAAGTTCGAGGCTTTTCCTGTCTACCTGGCCAGTGCATCTGAGTTGAGAGTGTTGTCCAGAGTGGTCACAATGGAGCACTCTGGGATAGCTCCCGGAGGCCAATACCATCGAATTGCGTCCACACTATCCCAAATTCGACCTAGCAGGGTCGATTTCAGCGCTACTCCCCTCGTCGGGGAGGAGTACAGAAATCAATTTTAAGAGCCCTTTAAGTTGACAAAAATGGCTTCGTCGTGTGGATGGGTGCAGGGTTAAATCGATCTAATGCTGTTAAATTCGACCTAAACTCATAGTGTAGACCAGGGCTAACAGACGTATTGGAGCATAAGCTTTCGTGGGTGAATACCCACTTGGTCAGATAATGTAGTGGAAATTTCCAGAGGCAGATATAAATATGCAGGCAAGAATCAGTCTAGAGATAATGAGGTTAGTTCAATCAGGGAGGATGAGGCCCTCTTCTAGCAGTTGAGGTGTGAAAACCAACAGAGGAGAATCTGCTAGAAGAGGGCCTCATCCTCCCTGATTGAACTAACCTCATTATCTCTAGACTGATTCTTGCCTGCATATTTATATCTGCCTCTGAAAATTTCCACTACATTATCTGACCAAGTGGGTATTCACCCACGAAAGCTTATTCTCCAATACATCTGTTAGTCTATAAGGTGCCACAGGACTCTTTGTCGCTTTTTACAGATCCAGACTAACACAGCTACCCCTCTGATACTTAAAATCACCATGTGAAGGGAGGGGTCAGAATATCTCTGTGTGAGCTTTATTAAAATGCAAAGTTGGCTTTATACCTGGATTTCCCCTAAATCTGATGACTCTAAGATGCTCTTGAACAAAATGCCTTTGTGCAGCAACTCGATTTATGTATTGGCACAAATTGCTTTTCAGCAAGAGTGGAGCTGGAACATTGGAGATTTCTTTGGGTGGCTTAAGATAAGCCTGGTGTTGCCTCTGTATATAAAGGTGTATAGAATTGTGAAGGGAGGAGCTGGGTAATTGTCAGCACTGGTGGGATCATCGGGGAACTGTCATTTGCTGGGTAACGAATGCATTTGTCCCTGGGAAAGGCTTGGGTTGAACATTCATTGTTCAAGTGGGTTAAGTCAAGACATGGCCACGGACAGCAGATGGGGGAGGCTGTAGATACATGGCTGTGATGGAGTGCTATTAGAACAAGTACACGTCCTTTATAGCTGCACAATAATCATATGCCCTTAATTTAGAATAGTAAGTGAAGAATATAGAATAGTTCATCATATCCAGCTGAAACTGCAGGGGGAATTTAGACAGGTAGAATGCATGTATCGAGGTGTAATTTGGTCAGGGCACAGGTGTGAACAGCTCTACTCTCATGAAGAGTTCTATGATCTTTAATAACCATAGTAGTCTGGATCTTGATTATGTCTCAGCCAACGGAATACATCTTCAGTAGTAGATGGATCATCATCACTGATATGAGGTGTTGGCTTAGTATTGCCTCAAGAGGCACAATGCATCCTGCTGAATGACTGATAACATGGTTGATGTGGCAGGCTTTTGGCTAAAAAACCTTCTTTGTTGGGAGAAGAATAGCATTTGTAATGAAAAAGCTAATTGCCTGAGCATATTCCTTGCAAGTACATATTTAAATAAAGTTTTAAAGTAATCACTTGAATTCTGATCATAAGAGAAGAACCCAAAGTCTAACTCTCACAATTAGTCTAGCAATAATCTGTTTTATAGAAGATATTTTCTTTGCACTGTCTTGTCTGTGAACATTTTATTTAAAAATGCTCATATACTTGGCTTCAAAATGCTGTTGCCAGGCAAAACTACAAATATATCAAAAGTTTACTTCAAAATTAAGCTTAAGGAGTTACCCTAACTAGAGGTCATGTCACTCTTTTTTTTTATATATTTGCCATGGAGCTTAGCATCTGCCAAATAAGAAAACTTCATTGTGGTCTGTACAAGCAAAGTATATTGCTGCACCCAGCTATTAGCGAGCTGCATAATTTCAATTCAAAACAGCGCTTTGTGACTGATGTGGTTAGGTGCAAATACTAAAAGGGCAGTGTAGACTCAGCAAACTACTATCTGCACTTATAGTATTGCCTCCACCTTGCACGTTAAAATTAAAGGTTGATTTTTTTTTTTTTTAGCCTTGTGCTCACCCACTGAATAATGTGGTACACTGCCATGTGGGCAGCCTTTGCTGGGGAACCAGCTTTAATCTCGTAGTCTCTGGGCAAGATGGGACAGTCTCAGCTTCTGAGACTGCAGATGGAGCTTGTACTCCTCTTGTAATTCTTGGTGTGTTGTGAACTATCTCCCTACAAGTTTTCCATCCTTCCAGTTGTAGTAAGAGAGGTTGTAAGAGAGGTTGCATTGTTTGTTACTGCTATGAAGGAGAAAGGTGGACTAGGGTTGTACGGAAGAACCGAATGAAAGAGGAGAGGTGAGAGCCTTTGCACCCATATTGGGGTACTTCAGGCTGATTTTTGTAATATTTAAAAAACATTGATAAACATTTTATATTTTCTGTGGCAGAAGGATGGATTCCCTGCCCCTTCTTTGTTCCAGAACATCATCCCAGTCAAAGATTTCACTCCCTTCATGATGTTGTGACTTTGTACCTAATGGGGTATAAAGCAGTAATAAGGGTGTGCTGCCCTAGAGTACTGGTAAGAGACTGAGTTTATTTCCTGGTCTAAATCACCAGATATGGGTCAGGGTTACAAAAAATTACCTGTCACATGGCAGGGGTTAGTATAGAGTAGCTCCAGTGGTAACTGTTGTTAAAAAGGTATCTCATTATCGTATACACAGGCCTGTGTTTTGCTGCCTGGCAAATTGTCTGTCTCATCAGCAATTCTGTGTGGCTTATTAAACAGATCATTGACTAACTTCAGAAGTTACTGCCTGATCATGTACCGTGCTGATGTAAGCGGGGAATTTGTCTCACTATAGTAGGGGAATTTCTGTATGTACACAGTACCCCAGCTGAACCAAGTGACAAAAGGATTTGAGTCCCCGCCCTGATTCATTTCACCCTGTACCTGCTCACCTCAACTTTCCTTCCTAGACCACATGTGCAGGCCTTACACTACACATGGATGACTGAGTCTAGGGATTCCTGGGTGTTTCCCACAGTCTCTCAATGGGCAACTCTGGGGAGGGACAAGAGTGCCCCTACTCCAGATTACTCCTATCTCACTTGTTACCCTTTTAACCCATAATCACTGCAATTCACTTAAACATGTAAACCATTTATTTACACCAAAACTGTTTCCTTGGGGATTAAAGAACACGTCACAGCATAAGCACTGTGAGGAAATGGCTTGTTCAGTGCAGCCATCTCTAAAGTGCAATAAACTTTATAATAACACAAAGATTTACGAGTCTGGTGTCATTTACAAGTCCTGTATGTGCTGCTAGTGTGGCACTCGCCCAGGAGGGGTTTGGGTATGTGTGACAGTGTTATACCAATAGAATAAAAACCAACAGGATCTTATTAAGAGGGATAAGGCAAAGATGCCACATTTATTGTAAATATACTGATAAAGCAAAAGATAAAAGTAAACAACGTTGTTTGACTACTTATTTCTTATACACACACACACACACACACACACACACACAGAGAGAGAGAGAGAGGTTCATTCACACAATCATTCATTCAAGTTCTGTATAGGTGTTATAGTTACCAGCCTAGAAGTTGTTCATGCTAAGTTACTGGCCAGGTATCTTGGTCATGAGGATGGAGCCGAGTCTGTGTCAGGTGCACCTGATGCTCCTGGAGGTTGGCAGCAGAACCAGAGACTCAAAGTCATCAGTCTTTAGAGTCCATTCTTATAGGAATTAATTCCTATGTTAGTCTATGGGAACTGTTTCATCCTGCTGTTGCTGACTCAATCAGCAGATGGCACATTCCTGTCCAAAGTGGCACATTCCTTGTGGCTCCACACTGTCCAAAGTTTGTGTTTCTCATCCTTCCAGGTGATGGGGTGGATCCCAATTTACCCTCGGGGGGTTGTCTGGTGGTCCTACTCGACACATTCTTCGGCCGATGGATACTCCCTTTCTAGGCTGGCACCTCCCTAACCATCCATGTGTATCAAGCATTCATCAGTATACATTCCATACCTTAACCATATTTTAATTTACTGTCTCCACCACTTTCAGGGTGTGTGCTAATTCATTTGAGACTCCCGGCCCTTTAATCACAGAGGGTGGGGGTCTGTCCTAGGAGCCCTTGAATGAAGTGAAAATCACTTAACAGCTTATAGTGTTTGTTTACATTGTATCAATTACTTCAAGAACAAAGTCAATTAACTTGTTTGTAAGTTTTACATAGTAATAAAGTATCTTTCACAGGATAGATATAATCAATGGTTTCTACAGACAGTAGCTTACAAGTTTTAACAGAAGACCCAAGAGATTTTTGTACTTGGTGAAACTGTTGGATTTTAAAGTGTGGGGGACAAATTATGAGGGGGGTCACTGTCACTTGGGGGAATCACTGTTAGTACCTTCTTTAATATCCCTACAACAGAAGCCGTTCTCCACTGTCGGTTCTGGCCATGTCCCTCTCTGGATCTGGTGCTTAATGCCTTCTCAACAGACTTTGGGAAAGGGGCCCAGCTCTTCCTCGCTCCCTCGACCAGCTCGCACAACCCTGCTGAGAGGGGAGACTTAATTGTGCTGATGCTTCTCCGGCTCTGCACTGCACCCTCCCTGGCTCACACGGAAGATGGGTCCTGAGCTTTTAACTCCCTCATTGGCCTTGCCTGTCCTTTCAATCTGGCCAACTTGTGGTGCTGGCCTTTCCCCATTAGCCCTGGGGACCTGTTTATCTCAGGATCCTGACTCACCTTTGGCCTTTCTCCTGGTAGTGGAAGAGGGCCAACCAACCCCCTCTTCCTCTTCCCCCCCCCGCTAAGTTTCAGAAAGGGGCCAACAGACCCCTTACACTGAGCAGAAATTGAGAGCTGTGGCTGCTTATCACCTTCTAGGATCAGGCCTTTATGCTGTAAACTGTGTTTGTAATGGAATTTGTGAAGCTGTTGCACCACTGAAGCTATTTATATATTTTTTAATGGTTCCTTCCCAGTGCCTACAGTGTATTGCTAAAAGTATAGTCCATTACCTAACTACACTTGCAGTTTGTTAAGCATATATGAGACCAGCTAACCAAACTCAGCCAGATGTATTGTCCAAAGATAAAGCAGTACAATACAGACAAGAAAGAGTTAGTTACCAGTCCTTCTGGGGAGCAAGTCTCACAGCATTCAATTCACCTTGCATGCCCCCATAACTACCAGTATTTATATCCTCGCTGTTTACTAACTAAAAGCATTCTGTATGTCACCCAAGACTAAATTTGACCGATTAGCTTTAACCTTGTTTTTCTGGTACCAGGGTGGGCCTTTCCTCATCTCTGCTTTAGATATTACATTCCAAATCAGTTGCCTGTGAAGGTACCTCCCCCAGCTTGTACCAGGACACAGAATGAATGAAACCTGTCAGAGACAAGATATATATTTTCCAGTGCCAAAGCTGATTTAACCTTTGCAGGGTATCATGGGATATATGACTTGACGTGAGTGAACAGCATTGTGGGAAAGACATAATATAATTTGGTTAACATAACTGCCCACGTGTTAGATATAATGTGGTGTGCACTACACCTAATATATATGCATTGGCTAACAAGTGCTAGGATTAGGAAAAGTCCACCATTCTAAACAGCCAACTGGCTGCCCTGGTGTGGATAGTTTTATGGGTAGGACACGGGAAACAGTGAATCCTGAGCCCCTAATACTGAACAGCTTGTAGTGTGTACAAGATTAGAGATTTCCTGGGACAGCTACTTCAAAAAAGGGATCATCCCAGGAAAACCAGGACAGGTGGCAACCCTAAGAGGGTGGAGGAGAAGTGCAGGAGGATTCATTTTCTCCTAAGATCCTGCAGAACTCATCAATGTACACCCCAGTTACATAGAGGCTGGCCAAAGAGCCCTGCACTGGAGTAACTTCTCACAACAAGCTATGTGCTTTGGTCGTGGTTTGAAGAAAGAGCAACTTCTAATGAATTGTCAAGATGCACTGTAGCTAGAGGAGCTCTGCTAAACAGCTGCTGCCTTAGATTTTGTAGCAGATATCACATGATTGATCTTCTGCCTAGTATCGTGCTTACATTCACTCAGCCTATGAAATCATTCCCCAGCTTATTAAAAGTACATAATTGTTTTAGAAATACAAATATTATTTTACTGGGTGTTCTTTTCCCTTTGGCTCTTTTGTTTTTAGTAATTACTTTAATGGTGTTTAAAGTGTCTCTTCCAGAAGTGAAACCAAATTCCTCTGTCTAGCGGAATTGTTTATGCATTATTAATTTAATTTTAGATGCTAGACAATATAAAATAGAACATGAAAGTAAAACCTATTTTCACATGAGCTATAATGTTATGGAAGTAGTAATTATAGAAAATTGATACTTGTATACTTTATTTTATAATTTTATTTTCTATAGCATCTTTTGTACTGTACTAACTATTCCAAAATACTTGACATAGGGTTTTTTAAATTACAATTTAAAAGTGAAATTAGCAGAAGAAAGAAACCAAGAGATACAGGCAAGTGAGAGAACGTTTTCAAATAGGAAATTAAAAATAGATGAGTTAGTGGAGAGAGAGATTAAAATTATTCCATCTGGTAAAATCTTCAGCAGAAGAGGCCCTTGAACCATCATTGGTGAGATTGCACAGTGAGACACGAGACCATGGCTAAATGAGCTGTTAAAAGTGGGGATGGGTATACGGAGCGACTCATCTGCAAGAGAAGCTACAGCACTCTATAAAGAGGATTTTAAAAACAGGAAAGTCAGTTTTGAACTCAATCTTGGACTGAATAAGATATTAGTTGAATTGTTTGCTTCTGTGACTGATGTACATGTTTGGCAATTATTATAGTGGATGTGAGAAGCCAGACAATGACATTCTGTACTTAGGCTACTGAAGCCTGGAGAGTCAAGACTTTTGGGGGCTATAAAAGTAGTTGCAATAGTCAAGGTGATCAGAAATTAAGTAATAGAAAAAGAATTCCAAAAAAGTGGAGTCAAGGCACTTAGGTACGTAGGCAACATTGCAGAGTTGGTGATACCTTTGCAGACTTACGAAAAGAAATATGGGAGATGCTCAGATACTATGTTGATGGTGGCCATAGCAGGGGTCGGCAACGTTCGGCACGCGGCTCGCCAGGGTAAGCACCCTGGCAGGCCGGGCCAGTTTTATTTACCTGCTGACGTGGCAGGTTCGGCCGATCGCAACCCCCACTGGCCGCGGTTCGCCGTCCCGGGCCAATGGTAGCGGCGAAAAGCGGCGCGGGCGAGCGATGTGCCGCGTCAGCAGGTAAATAAAACTGGCCCGGCCCGCCAGGGTGCTTACCCTGGCGAGCCACGTGCCGAACGTTGCCGACCCCTGCCATAGAGGTATATAGACGGGGTTTAGCAGATGGTCAAATATGATGCCATTATTACAAATAATGGAGGAAAAGGGGAAGTGTGAGTTGCGAAGAAAAACAGAAGTCTTTAATATTTATATTGCAGTAGTGCCAGAGGTGGACATGGTGCAATCCCCAAAGAGCTTTCTATCTAAGCAGGAGTTGTTTAAGGATCCTTCTCTTGCTTGTGTGTGTACGGTAGATTGTCTGGCTATGCCAAAAGAAGGACAGGAGACATTTGACATGGGTTTAATCAGGTCGTAACTTTATTAGATGTCTGGGACTACCTGGCAGATAAGTGTACAGTGCAGGTAACCCCATGTTTATTCCATAATTACCCGGGGGGGCTTTTACCAGCTCCCCCCGCTTTTTCCCTCCCAGTCCCTCAGCAAATCCATGGCCGGGACCTTACCATTCACCACCCCCTCGTAGGAGGGTTAAAGTGGGCTATAAGAATCGGGGGTTGGCTCCCTGCTGTACCAATCATAGGAATCCCCAACCACCCCCCATTTGTTCCTTTAATGAACACCTCTTTTAAAGTTATTTTCCAAGCCATTTATCTGGTCACTGTATACCTTTCCTGTAGAGTATCTGCACTGGACATCCGCTACAAGGAGGTGCCAGCAATTAGCTTGGCTTCCTCCTCTCCACACCCAGTCTGGTTCCCAGACATCTCCTAATGCTCTCTTTTATATCATGACAGCACCTAAATCGGACAGGTGAACCCCGTCCTCCCAAAACAACTCTGCTGCCCCATATACTATGCCAAGATGTGAAATTACTGCCCCTTCTGTGGTCCCAAGGAATTTGGCCATCTCCCTGTTCACATACCTCCTTGCCTTGTCCACCCTGGGGGGACTCACAGCTCCCTGCCAGACCCTGTGCTGAAGCAAGTCTGATCAAGCATTGGACTGTGTAAAAAGGAAGGCTCAAGGCACTGTGCTGTCCCTTTTCAAACCCTACATTCCCAGGGGATGTCAGTGACAACACTGCCCCTTTTGCAGCAGTTTTCATCTCTTCCCTCTCCCGCCATAAAGCACTGTTCCCTTCACTTAGCCAAGCCAGGCCAGCCAAACACCCCCTGCTTAAAGGTTCAGGGCAGTCATTCATAAATTTTTCAAGATAACAAACACTAGTAGCTCGAGGACCAACGTGAAAGTTACCTCTGCTGCCTCAGGGCTACATCTCTTGCAATTTAAAGTAATAAAAGTCAATTAATGCCAGCTGTCATTCATTTTTGTCTGTGGAAACTGCCTACTATGAACTGACTGAAATCAAACTAATTTTACATAGATTACTGCATAGCTGTCAAAAAAGTAGTTTTGGTTATTACTAATTGGTCTGGAAATGAACCAGTGACCTAGCAGTGAAAAACCCAATCACTTGAGTCATCCAACCATCTTTGTTTCAGTGAATCTGGCAACAAAGCTCATTAATAACATCACCACCAATGTAAGGGGTCAAATATTGTAGCTTTATTATTATAATTTTACAACCAATAAAGTATAATAAATACCTATAATTTAAACAAAACACAATAAAAAGCTGTCCATAATGACCTCACCAGTAGCAACCTATTCAACTGAAAGCAGGAGAGGGCAAATCGCTCCCTTGCTGTCAGTGTGAATGAGGATACCCGCCGTAAACTTCCACTGCTTTAATCCAAATGCTCATTACAGAAGTCTACTGTAATGGTTTCTACATATTGATGAAGCTAGTCTACTTGTTCCTCACACACCCAATCCATCCTCCAGGTGTGGATTAGACTCTATTATATATCCTGGCAAGAGCTTTTCCACAGAACTATGACAAAGATTAAAAGACTCTAAAAAAACCAAATTGGTTTGGCTTGTTTGCAGTCCATCCCCTTCTGGCATTTTAAGGTCATTGGAGACTTCTTTAATTGATATTCCTTACCTATGTAAAAGTGGCTTATCAGTGCTATTTGGCAACCCTTGAACCCCTATTTCCTAGTGTCAAAACTAAAACACTGGCAGAGAGCAGGAAGGAGGAGAGAACTACCCATTTTCACCAGTTAAACTTTAATTGTTACTCACTGCCTGGGAAGTAAACATCGGGCAGCATAACTAGTAGATGAATAAGAAATAAGGAGATCACTGCTCTTAGTCTAGGATCTCTCCAGAGTAATACTTCTAGCTATGCTTTAAGTAACAATATCAACTATTTCTGGGCCTCCTCTTCTGAATTAAATTACTAAGCTAATAAGATTTCATACTGTAATAGTTAAAAATTTTAAAACATAATAGGATTGTTCTCCTGTCTTATACTTGGATATACAGTATTTTGTTTACTCCTTGCCACTTTGATGCAGTTAATTAGTTTACTATGAAAAATTAAGAACTGCACACTTGACTACAGCATTAATATAGTTTATGCAAAAAGCAAATTAATTAACTCAGAAAAAATATATTGACATCGTGAAAACATACATCAACATCGTGAACTCAAAACATCATTATGACTATTCTGCACAAATACTATGGCATCCAAACATACATTTCAGATATTTATAAACACAGGAGAGAACAGTATACAGTAAAACTTAATTTCTTTAATTTCATCCAAAAGCATATTGATTTTTTTAAGTTAATATTCTGGTATAAATTCTTCACCATAATGAAGCAGTATTGCTGGGTATAAATATTATAATACATTACTAAAATGAAAGGATTTGCAGACCCAAGCTGTGTGGTCTGTTTTGGCAGAATAACTGAATGCATTTTCAAGGCCTAATATCACAAATGTTTACCAGTCATTAGATGAAGGCTGTATTTGAGCTATGTTTTTTTTTTTTTATTTATGTGGTTGCTTCTGATAATAAAGTAACAAACACTGTAAATCAGTGGGCGACATTTACTGTGAAAGTTTGTAGAACACTGTCCAATGGTATCTTAAAAGGTATATTATGCAGCTCACAAACATTTTAGACATTATTTTTGAAGAATATTTGGCTTGCCAGCTACTTAGCTCTAGAGGTCATCTGGCATGAGGGCTTGGAAATGCATTTTTCTCTAACAAACAACTGATGGAGGAAAGATTTAAATAAAATAAACCCATTAGCTACAGACAGAGGCATTTGACATAAAATATAGTTAAACTGTCACCCATAGAGTCTAATATATAGGGATACAAGAACAACAACTTGAGGTGTTTAGCTAGCAAAACTAAAACTGGAGGTTTTTCTTAAAAGCTGCTAAAAAGAAATTATGATAATTACAATACAAAGGCACATGCAGGTATATTATAGCACCAGTGGCTGCATAATTACAAAAAGTTATTAACATTTTTACTTTTACACATATATTTTTATTTTATTGGTACAAAGCAAGTAATGATATTTTTAAAATGTCTAGTAATACTGTTATTCCACCCAAAGCATTCTTTAAAAAGTCATCATTCTATAGTAAACATCTGAGGCTGTTAAGATAATTTTATAAAATTAATTGGTAAGAAACTGAAAACTTTTGTATTATATAGCTTGTGAAAAACGTAAGGGTCTGTTGATGTTGTGAACTGATTACCCTCAACTTCCGCCAGATTCCCAAGGAGTTCAGGGTGCTCAGAACTTTACAAGATAGGGTCTTTCATCTGAATACTCATTTATATTGGGTGTCTCCTTTTAGTTCACTTAGGGAATACATTCATTTAATCATTGAGGGTTAAATTCGCCCATGGACAGCACCCTCATAAGGCCTAAGCACCACATATGGCTTTGTGGTGGCCCTTTAAATAGGCCTTGGGAGTTTTACCTAAGCAATGATTGCAAAACTGGTCCCTTAATGTTGAATGTTTTTTAAACTGCCTCTTTTTCTATTGACTATTGATGTTCTAAAGATTTTTCCTTTTAATTTTTATTTTTTTTAAACCTATTTACAGGTATATGCCTCAAATGCCTGGTCCCTTATAACATAAATGTGTGAATATGTATGTAGTGGGACAAATTCTTCTCAGTTTCACCCTTGTAAATGAGATGAGAATTTGGCTCAGTATTTATAACATTTGCTCATAGTCCTAATAGAACTCCAATGTTTTTAAAAACAGTCTAAATTTCAGGCCACTGTATCTCAAATGACTTAATATAAGCAACTTTGTTTTCATAGAAACTAATATACTATGGAGAGCGAAAATATAAGAAAACTAAAAGAAAACATAGGCTAAACAGATGGTATAAACAAAATGTGTGTTAAGTGGCATACTATGTTTTTGGGAGCATCTACATATTGTCCACCCATTCATAAATATTAGAGTTGTCCCAAACTTGTGGCAATAAAAACTTGATAGCACCACACATCATCAACTCTCTGGGGAGAAGAGGGAAGAAAGAACAAACTGCATGTGACAGATGTTAGCCATGTAGTTTACTGCACTACTGGAAGGTGCTCAGATATTCAATGATACGGGTGGTACAAGAATCCATATAGAATCCATATAGAATAGAATAAAACACGGATATAAACTCTACATAGTCTATATAGATATGTTTTTCAAAAGATCTTTCATAATTTAATCAGCTAAAAAGACCAAGTTTTTTTGGTCTTACTGTATACATGTCTGTTGAAATAACAAACCATTTTGATGAGCGAGATACCACTTTCTCCTCATACTACATAGTAAATCCCACACTGGATGATAAATAAATGCTCCCATCTGATTTTTTTTGTTTTTTTTTGTCACCATCTATGAGAGATGGAAGAGACTTATTAGATCATCTGTTGTATCTCCATAAAGTAACACATTGTCCAGTCAAAAAAGTTACTTGATAAGTTAATTGTTTTAAGGAAAGGCTAAAGAATGTAAGGAAACAGGCAAAGAAAGGGAGAAATCATATCATCTTCAGTTAAATTATATACTGTGTATTTTTGTTGTTTATCAACCTTTACCTTACCAAATGTCCTAACAGAGCAGAAGTTCCTTGTTAGGCATACTAAGAAAAGTGCTGGGCTTGGAGGAATCTCACCAGGAATCTGGGTACCTGCAATCATGCAGATGTGACATTCCGAGTACATTTCTCAGACCTGAAGAAGAGCTCTCTATAAGCTCCAAAGTTTCTCTCTCACCAACAGATATATCTAGATAGATAGATATGTATGCACTACAGTTTGTCTAGGGATACTTGCTCCCATTCTTTAGAAAATGTAAATGACGCCTCAATCAAGTTTGCATTTTGCAGAAGACAAAAAGATGAAAAGCTACAGCACAAGGTCAGTGATTCTTTTTGTTTTTAATGAAACATAATTTAGCATTGGGAGAACACAGTTGTGGAAAATAAAAATAACTCAGAGGGCACACAGATTTTCTTCCACGTCCTTAGAGCTTATTGAGCAATTTCAGGCTTTCACTTGGGCAACAGCCTTTACATTTAATTGTTTCAGACAGCTTTCAATCCTGGCATTTCTGGATAAAAATGCTTTTAATAGACATATTAAATCAGTGATATGCTGTATTTTTAAATTAAAGTACCTAATTACGCTTCAGCAAATATGCCAAAAAAAATCAAAAGTATTTGAAAATTTTGATTGGCTGTGATTGAGGCAATAAATGGCAGAGACATTTTAAAACTTAAGGTTCTTTCTTTGATAAAGACCAGGCCTTGCTGGGAACCCCAACATCATCATGTTGAGCTACTACCAAACCAGAGACATTTATTGCACTCTAGGAGCCAACATTGACTGAAGGGTTCTTATTCCCCAAACTTTCAGCTAGAGCTTGGACCTGTTGCTTACTATGGCACCTGACCACATAATACTTACTTACACATGAGTAGTCTTACATGAGTAGTCCTGTTGACTTCAGTGAGACTGCTCATGAGTGAAGTCTGGACATTGGTGTTTAGAGTGTCTCTTAGTGTTCCCTTGCTTGCTTCCAGAATTTGGAAACACCTGCACCTGATTGGTAGGAACAGACTAAATTATTTAATAGTAAAACTAAGGTTGTTTGTGGTTATGCAGAATTTTATGTAATAGATCATAATCTTTCACTTTCACATGCTTTCTACTGGGCCTCTTACTTTTATGCTTCTCTTCATACTCTCTCCTAACCATTTCATTTATTGCCTTTCATGCCAGCCTTTTTGCTTGGAAAAAATATCTAATCCCCATGCATCAAGTGTCTTCCAACTCCTCCCTCAATTCCTTCTGTAAAACCAAACTCTCTCTTTTCCTGTTATAATGTTGTATATATGTGCCTCCATTAAATGTTCAATATTGATTTCTTAACATCAAAAGCAGAGTAAGAAAAAAAGAAAAAACCTACTTATCTTCTCCCCAACAATGTCTTCATTCTTTCTTGCACATGAATTGTTTTTTTCTGTATAATAAATTTGTCTGACTTAGGGCCATATTCTGCTTTGATTTATACCCCATTCATGGGATGTAAATCAGTGCAAAATGTAAACCTTAGTTTATAAACTCCTTGGGTCAAGGACTCTGTGTGTTTTAAAGCACCATATACTTTTACAGTGCTATATACCTAATAATTTTGCGAACTTTGTTTTTCTTTTACTAAGCTGGTATAGACTTGGGTCCCAATCCTAAAAAGACTTTGCATGTGCTGTACTTCACATACTTAGTTATCCCTGGGACTTCTCATGGAACATAATGTTAAGCAAATGGATAAATCTTTGCAGAATTGAGGTATTAGTTTGTTAGATGTTTTGCTGACAAGGCTTATTTTTTTTATGTCAAGAAGTTATTGGTTCATCTTTGCCAGTAGTCCCTTGCCAAAAAAAAGTCTGAGAATAGCTCTTTTTGTAAAGCCAGGTACAATATTAAGAAATGGGTCCGATATGGCAGATCAGAAAACCCCTTAAGGAAAAGTGTTAGTATTGGGTAAATATAAGCTGCGCGTATTCAAATTCTTCAGAGGGAGAAAAACCATTTGGAGAATTATGGCAAGAGCTCTGCCCCAGTTTGAGTCTTGAGAACTATGGTCAAAGTCAAATTCAGATCTGTTGCACTCACTTAGAGCAGATCTGAATTTGGGACTATATATTACCAGGCATCAATTTTGATTTAAGAATTTTTAAATTATTACAAGGACTACTTATTTCATTTGCCATCATACAGTTGCAATTGCTGTGGACACTGCATTGACCTTTTGGGATTGTGCACATCAGTGTGTGAAAATCAATTGACTTGTGAAATATTTAAGAAATGCCAGAAGTGAGCAACAACACTGCTTAGGTAAAGCACTTCATTCTCTCACATGCAGTGAACATTTTGAATGTGTTATGGTATTGGGATACATCATCTATCTTGTCTTTTACTTTTTGACTTGAGTGCCATGGAATATCATGGACTACATTCAACTCTACATTTAATTTAACTCTGACTTCAGTGAAATTATACCTGCTTACACCAAGCCAAAAAGTGAACATATTAAGATGGTTTTGATGAATTTCCATATTTTCCTGTGAGCATCTACTTTTACCTATTAATAATATGCAATGGTACTGTACATAGAATCATAGCAATGCAGGACTGGAAGAGACCTCAACAGGTCATCTAATCCAGTCCCCTGCACTCAAGGCAGGACTAAGTAATAACCAGACCATTCCTGACAAGCATCTAACCAGTTCTTAAAAACCTCCAGTGATAGCCTAGGAAGGTTATTGAATTTCTATTTGTTCCAGTGCTTAACTACCCTGACAGTTAGGAAGCTTTTCCTAATGTCCAACCTAACCTTCCTTGCTTCAATTTAAGCCCTTTGCTTCTTGTCCTATCCTCAGAAGTTAACGAAAACAATTTTTCATCCTTCTCTTTGTAACAATCTTTTATGTACTTGAAAACTGTTATGTCTTGCCTCATTTTTCTCTTTTCCAGAATAAACAAACCCAATTTTTTCAATCTTTCCTCATAGGTCATGTTTTCTAAATATTTAATCATTTGTTGTTCTCCTCTGGACTTTCTCCAGTTTGTACAGATCTTTCCTGAAATGTGGCACCCAGAACTGGACACAATACTCCAGTTGAGGCCACATCAGTGTGAAGTAGAGCGGAAGAATTACTTTTCGTGTCTTGCTTACAACACTCCTGCTGATAGGTCCCAGAATGCTGTTTGCTTTTTTTTGCCCAGTGTTATACTTTTGACTCATCTTTAGCTTGTGATCCACTATAACCCAGAGATCCCTTTCCGCAGTACTCCTTCTTAGACAGTCATTTCCCATTTTGTATGTGTGCAACTGATAGTTCCTTCCTAAGTGGAGTACTTTGTGTTTGTCCTTATTGAATTTCATCCTACTTACTTCAGACCATTTCTCCAGTTTGTCCAGATCATTTTGAATTTTAATCCTATCCTACTTGCAACCCCTCCCAGCTTTGTATCATCCACAAACTTTATAAATGTACTATCTATGCCATAATCTAATCTAATAAACCTCAAATGTTCATGCTTTGGAAATACAATGGTAGTCACCTGCAAATCAAAAGTACCAGATTTTGTATTTTCAATTATATACAAAATGATTTAAAAAACCTACTTCATCAAAACATATCAAGTATAAATGTGCAGCATTACATGTAATTTTAAAGATAGAGCAAGTAAAAATATCTTGTTTATTTTCTTCTAGACTGGTAAAGAAAATAAATTTTGGTTGATGCAAGCTAATCATCACAGCAAATTAAATACTGAAATATTGAATAACTTTAACAGTAATAAACAAATGCATATAGCCTGAAATATGCATTTAAATTTTACATTATTAGATTAAATTAGCATCCTGACAGTTTCGTTTGTTAAACTAAGACTTTGAAATGCACAAGATTAGATTATATGTGAAGCAATTGAGCACAACTGATAACAAAAAAATTAGTGATGCTTGTATACAAATGTTAAACAATCAGGCTCACTTTATAGAAATACCCTCTGTATTAATTGTGTGGTTCAGTAGCAGAAAAGAGCCAAATTATCTGATTAGCATTATTGCTACCTAATAAGTTATCTATTGCATTTACAGGATAGCTCACCTACCATTTCATTAGGTGGCATAACATGATTTAGCATGGGAGGATTATTTTCTCTCCCTGTAACTCATGTTGATGAGGTCTGAATATGATGGGATTAGAACTATCCAGCTTCTAGAATTGTATGAAAAAGAACATTGCTTTCCAATTCCCAGTCTGATAGACTCAGGGCCACCAAGAGCGGGTTTGGGCCCCAGTGAAAAAAATTTTTCGGGCCCCCCAGCAAGGGCGCACCGGCTAAACAGGGCCGACGAGAGGGGGGGGGGGGAAGCCGGGCCCCCTTCTGGACCGCCGGGCCCCGGTAATTTGTACCGGCTTCCCCCCCTCTCCTCAGCCCTGGATAGACTGTAGCCTGTCTGACAGCTGAGCTCTTATAAAAGTAGTTACAAAAGCTGTTAAATGTTTAGCACCCAAAAATCTTTTTTTTTTAAGCTTTAAACTGTTATCAAATAGCCAGTTCCTGGCAAAGACAACTACAGAATACTTCACCTGGCAGAAAGGTTGAATATTTTATTATACATTAAACCTACTTGTCTCCAAATATTAAAATGCACATGTTTAAGATTCCCCAGCTTTGCATACCTTCTCAAACTAGACTTAAGGGCATTAAATTAAACTCATATGGTTTTTCCTTATTTCAAATAGAACTGCTACATTCATTAGATTCTTTGCTATTTTAGCATGCAATGAAATGAAATTCATTGTTTTTAGGACTCATCAGCTACAGCAATTTAGAATTTCCATGGAAAAGTTTGTAAGGCATGCAAAAAAAATTTCCAAGCTAGCCAGTATGAACTAGATAGTCGTCTCTCAGGGCAGGTCTGCACTACAGGGTTAAGTCGACCTAAGTTACGCAACTCCAGCTATGTGAATAGCATAGCTGGAGTCGACGTAGCTTAGGTCGACTTACTGTGGTGTCTACACCACACTGGGTCCAAGGAAGAGTTTCTCCCATCGACTTACCTTATGCTTCTTGTTCCGGTGGAGTGCCGTCATCGATGAGAGAGCAATCTGTGGTCAATTTAGCGGGCCTTCACTAGACCCACTAAATCGACCCCTGGTGGATTAATCACTGCAGCATCGATCCACGGTAAGGGTAGACGTGCCCTCAGAGTGCACATACTCTCTTTAGAGTAAACTAACCTTAATTAGTTTGGTCTTACCCCAATGTTTCACAATTTGTATCACTCTGAACGTGCTATTATATAAGAGATGTGCAACTTGTATACTAGATGATGCTTGTTGGAGCAGAACCCTGAGAAAATCAAGACAAATGTTTTTTTTTTTTTTTTTAAAAACACATTGTTTAATAGTATCAGTTTGAGAAGTTTCAATACTTCCCTTTAAAAAATTAAACAAGTGAAGTCACAATTTTTCTAATGAGAACAATTCAAATTTATCAGAATTTTAAACATAAATATAGTTTTGGATTATAAGTGCATGTCATGTGTTGATTATTATATAATTAAAAAACTAATTTGAAAATTCTAACCCTCTAAGAGTAGCCATACTCAATACACCGAAATATTTGCAGGCTTCAAGTTCAAATAATTCCTGATACGGGGCGATGCTCTTCCAATAACTATTAGGGCAAGTTTTTACTTTATTATATTGTAGGTGCTAGATGATCTAGTTTCAGCTTTTATCAGCCTTGTGTACAATTCTCATCATTCCCATGTATCCAGAAACAAATCTGGGCATACTTGAGAGGAGTAATTCGTACTGCTACATTATAATCTTGCTGCACACCATTGACATCCATCCACTGATGACCTGAATAAATAGCAATGATCTTGCGTTTCCATTTCTTCTTGTTTGGCTCTTTAAGGCGGAGATAGACTCCAGAGCCAATAGACCCAGGCTCAGCATCACAGTACTGGTAGAAGAGATCACTGGATTCATCAGACACACTACAAAATCGATAGACCAACTGTCCAGATCGATCATCATCAAAACCTGAGAAGTGGATCATGCTACCAGGCATCTTTCTGATTGTTGGGCTGATTCCCAGCTCCATATATTTCTTTTTGTGAGGGCGCTTGAGCTCAAGAACAGCATAATCATAATCCAGGGAAACATCCCCAGTTACGCCTTCAAACCAGCCTTTTGGGATCTGGGTACTCTTTACTCTGGTCCACTGGAAGGAAGGTTTACTATCAGAGGTTTTCTGACTCCTCCCTGTTGCCTTTTGTTTTCTGCCACGACCTTTGGATCTCTGCTTCAATTCTGAGGTATGCTCACTGTGATCTCTTGCCACAGAAACATCTCTCTTACCCCTTTGAGCACCTCTGCGTTTCTTGCCCTCACCTCTAGATCTCATCTTCAGCAATCCCACCCTCAGCTTTTTGCTGCCCTTGATGTAATCCTTGCCATTATGAATACAGTGAGCGGCTGTTAGAACGTGCTTGGGGGAAATAAGAATGCCACTGCAGCCTGTGGAAATCTTCACAGCTGTGCTAAAAGGGAAGTTGGTCATGAACCGCTTGTCAGAGATGCTGAATCTGCTGTCTGTGCCATATATCTGCCTCTTTCTTCTTGAGGACGTTCTTGTGGTGGCGTTCTTGGCTGCGTCAACTGCTAGCCCTAGAACATTCACATGAGTCAGGGTCCGTGTGCCATTCTCGAAAACAGTCTCATAGGACAGAAACTCCTTCAGGTCAGACAAGCTTGGCACTGGGAGTCTCCTTTGGCATTCAATTCCACACACATTACTCAATTCTAATTTGGCTTTTGCCTCAAATTTAGGGCTGTCAAGGGAGAAAGTCCGTTCACTCACAATCTGGGGTACCTTCTTCAAGTGCCAGGTGAAATCTTGTTCTGTTTCGGCTCCATCCGTCAGACATAATATGGGAATGGAAAGCATCAATAACAGTAATATATGTCCCATTGTGTTAATGTGTGTTGCTCTGAAAAAGGGAGAATAGAGACTCAAATTGATATTTTAAAAATTAAATTTATCTGATTATATTGTATGACTACAGCACTATACAATATTACCATCAAAATCAGTGGGGTAGAATATTAGCATCCAGGTTACAAAAGAAACAGGAACTCATTGAATCTTCATTCATTTCCCCACATTTTGATCTTTATAATTCTACTTCTGTTATTCATTAAATAATAAATTACACCTAGATATCAATCATAACCCTCAAGAAGTATTTTAAGAAGCTAGCCCCATTTCCTTGATATTCTACTTTAATAACATGGCATGGTACTGATACATTTCAAATCCATCAACATCAGGCTTTGTAGTGTAGTGCCTTGTCTAATTTTGTTCTTGTGCTTGTGGCTGAAAACAATCATGACTGCAAAAATTCTGAAGATAATATGCAATAAATGCAGACCAATGTGTGCAAAATGTTATTTTAAAAGGCTGCATAAAAGTAAAATAGCTTGATTCAAATTAGTACTTTCTCCAAATGAAATTGTTCTTTATTGTATCATATCCAACAGTAGCAGCCTTTGGCCTAAGCAACCTATGCAGCCACATACCACGCATCCAACCAGAAAGACAGATGGCCATCCCCAATTCTGTCTGTTTCTGGTACCTGTTACAGTGAGACACATTCATTCCTCAAATTGCCTGCTTGTGCTCTTGCTTGGAAGGATTTGCTTCAGCTCCATCCTCTGGCTTTCTAGTCAGAGGGACCCAAGAGCCACAAAGCTTCATACACAAAGGGTGAGTCACAAGAAAGTAGAAGATGGCTAATTTGGGGGAGAGGTTTCAGGGATTCATAGAGTAGGGAGGGCACAGTCATAGGTGGCGGAGGAGCTAGATGGGCCCCCAAAGCTATTTCCCTTTCAGATCTCTCACAAAACTGTTAATATATATTACAGTGGTGCCTGGAGGCCCCAGCTAAGATGCGAGACCCATTGTACCAGGTGCTGTTCATACACAAGAGCTTACATTTAAATAGACAAGGAACACAAATTAAGCATTATTCTTGTTTTACAGATAGGGAACTAAGGCACAGAAAGACTAAGTGACTTGCCCAAGATCACACAGGAAGTCTGTAGCATAGCCAGGAGTGGCACTAAGCGCCTCCGAATCCCAGCCCAGTACCTTAATTGCAAGTCCATTCTAACTCCGTAGATGGACTTGATGCTTAAAATATAAACCAGATATTGGCTGTTGCCATTTGGAGATTTGAGCTTATTCATGTACCCTTTGTACAGTTGGGTAATATTGAAACCTCAAGCACCTGTAGAAAGGGCACTGCCTATAATTAAACCTTAAGTTAAGCAATTTAAGCACGTGTATAGTTATCCTCTTTGGTTTACTGTAGTTACAGTGTAAACCTGGATAAAATGTCGGTTTTATATTACATATAATATAGTTTAGCAAATTATATATAGTTTAGCAAAATCTGAATCCTTTGTTATAGTGAAAATTAAAGGTAAAAAAACAATGAATAAGGTTAGATAAAGTGATAAGGTGCAAAACAGTACCTTGTGAATAAAATTCAAAAAGTGATAGCTTTGCTTTAAAAAGTACAACATGAACCAATGAGTCCTATAATTTTTGGACAACTTGTTGTACCAGTTAGACTAAGATCTTAGCTAGAACAATTAGCACTCACCATCCTTTATTCAACTGTGAGCACCATGTCCAGCAGTGGAGTTTATTACTTCTACCACATTCAGAGGTGAGTCTATGGTGGTCTGTGTAATTTACAACATTTTCTAAGATCCTAAACTTGTGTGGTACACTAACTTTGATTCTTAATTAACTTACTTAGGGCAGAACTACACTACCGCAAGTTACAGTGACCTAAGCGCTGTCCACACCAGTGCTATGTCGGCGGGAGATGCTCTCCTGCTGACATAGCTTCCGCCTCTCGTGAAGGTGGAGTAATTATGCCGATGGGGAAACGCTCTTCCATTGGCATACAGCGTCTTCACAAGATGGGCTACAGTGGCGCAGCTGCATCAGTGCAGACCTGCCCTTCGATTCATGCCCACTTACCAATTTATTCTCCTTACAGATCTTCTACATTTGGACCACTAAGTCTGAGGTAAAGGGAGTTAAAGTGGGCACAAAGGCAACTAACATAAGGGTATAAGAATATGAACTTTAAAGTAGGACAGATTCTGCTTTAAAGTACACAAAAAACTTTAAATGTCTGAAAGGATAAATATTACTGATATTAATGTGAAAAAAAGTTTTAATGTCCTAAAATACCTGTTTAACAAGTAGTGAGGTGTTAAGAAAGCCAGTTGTTTTGTTGAACTTGTGAAACCAGTCAATATGCAAGACACATTCTTCCTAGAATTCCTCTTCTCTTTGAGCCTAATGACTGGCTCACAATTCAGAGTCCACATACATGATGTTTTCCTACAGCTAAGTGTCATAAATATTTAGGAATGTTCACTAATGCTAGTTTCATGCAGAGAGACTTGGGCATACCACTGCTGAAGTCTTTCCAGTAAGATGGTTGATGTTGTCCCAGCTGGAGCTATAACTAACTTCTCTCTCTATAGAGGCTTCCTACAATAAAATGGGTGGGGTGATGTAGCTCCCTGTAATCATCTCTAACACAACCACAAAGACCACATCAGCTCCTCCTGTTTGAAAGACTAGAATAGAATGCTTATTCCCTCTAAGGGCAGACTTTAGAAGTCAAGGATTTTGTCATTTATAATTAACCATTTTTTGTTTGCTATGAGTTGGAAATGATGTACTTTAAGAGAGTTGGAAGAAGCCTATACCTAGAAAGCATTACAAACATAGAATTGCCATATCAGAGCAAACTAGGTGTTCTAGACAATGTTTTCTTTTATTGCTACACGTTTAAAATTAGTAAGCAGAGAGATCTTAAACACTACACTGTTTTAAAGTAGGAAACAAAATGAAAGGGAGAGGGGAGATTTAGTCCCCTGTGAAAAATTCCAGCTTCTCCTCCCATTTATCAAACCCCCCAGCACAGTGATGAGGGCTCTCCGCTTGATCACCTTCAGCTGCACTTACAAGCCCCTCCAGCTTTCCCCACTTCAAACTCCCAACATCCCAAATACTTCTCCATCCCGCATAGCAAACTCTCCCAAACTCTACACTCTGGTCCCCCTTCAACAACAAGCTCCAATAACATATCTAACACTTCATACAATTCAAACACCCATAAGCAGAGTTGTGGATCTGTCCCAAATTTCCCAGTAATTCATGCTTGGTTGTAATTCACTTGCTAATAGGATGGAAGAGAAGAAAAATGAAGCTCAAGTCCTGGCAGGGTTTTTCCCTACAATGTCTGTTTAGTACAAACTGTGTCCTGGGGTTGTTGAAAAGGTATTTATCATTGGAGGGGTTTGCACAAGGACTAGGGCTCTAGTATCTCAAAAACAGATTTAAGCAATTTTCAGACCTCAAAGTGAGGAGTTGCTACTTTATCCTGTATAGAGGTGCATCTTTTTCCACCCAATTTTGCAAGGGGAAAAAAACTGGAATGAACAGTTCAGGAAGAAAACTCACTGTTTTTTTGGCAACTATCAACATAACCATAGATAGCATGTGAAAATCTCAAGATGAAAATGTTTAGGGGTAACAGCACCCGCTCCTCCAGACTCCAGAGAAGAAACCATTACTCTAGCAATGAGCTAAGACATAACAGTAAATCTCCATCCTGAATTCTGTCTGCCACTTCATCCTAAACTTGTGCTGATATGCTTGATGAGTGCATTAGTTTACATATCTCATCTTCCATTCTGATTTAAGAAAAAACAGACCTATTCTGAGATATTGTAAATTTAGGTATGGGTATAGTGCACAAGCATAGAAACTAATTTTACAAAATATGTATCAAAGCACAAGGCAGGGTTCTGAAATCACAAACTAAACTTACTTCAGCTGCAAAAATGAATTAATGATAGTTTCAGCCTTAATTTTGACTTTCCTTATTGCTTAAATTTATATGTCTGTATATTAAGTATCAGGGGCTAACTGTGTAGGTCTGTATCCACAAAAACAACAAGGAGTACGGTGGAACCTCAAAGACTACCCGATTTATTTGGGCATAAGCTTTCGTGGGTAAAAAACACTTTTTTTTACCCACGAAAGCTTATGCTCAAATAAATCGGTTAGTCTTTAAGGTGCCACTGGACTCCTTGTTATGCCTGTGTATATATATGTAGCCACTAGATGGCAGAATTAGAGCAATTCTCTTACATGCGCTTTAAACGCACTCTTGCTAAATATTTTATCTTTCAATGCAGTGTAATATGCATTATAAATCAGCTTTTATTAAGGATAATTATCCACAATTTATTCCTAGACTGAACTATAAATTAAATTTTAGTTTAGGCTGTAAACTCTGATGTAGGAATCTGTCGTTTTTCAGTTTTCTGTAAAGAGCCGTGCCCATTGTACGAATAGTCTCTCATACACCTCTTTCAGGTGGAAAAGATACATTTACCATATGAACTGTCTTGAAAAAATGACAGTTGATAAGATTGCCTGAAGACACTGCTCTGGCAAGTGCTTTCACAACACACCTCAGTTCTGACCCATACCATCGCTAGTTCATTCCGGCTTAGTTTTCCCAGTAATCAGGCATGGTTGTTTTGTGATAACACCTATTCCACTAGAGAATGAAATGCTCTTACATATCTTCCCCCAACCTCAAGTGTGCCTCTCACTGTCCCGAATGTTTCTCTCCAGCGAGACACAAATGCATACAATTATTGGTGAACTGTGAGTGCTAAACTAAGCTAGAGGAACAGCTCAATTTTCCACTTTAACAAACATGTTATTTTTACTTTGTATAGCTCCCAAAGCTTGCCGCGCACTTTATCGACAGATACCATTTCTTTCCAGACAGTACTATGCCCACTATTTTCTTCCCTTACTTTTCAAGGATGAGAGAAAGAAAGCATGTTTGTCAAGCAACTTTTGTTCGTTTTGGAGGATGGTTTGAACAGCTCCTAAAATTAGCGCTCTGTCATTAATAAGCATCTTTCACTTCCCAGTGAAATGAGAGTTGTAGAAGCCAAGAAACTCCCTTTTAAAGTTGCTGTTAGCAGTTGCTTTCACTTCCAATTAGTTTATTTTATCCACCCCCATCCCTAGGAATGAGCTGTTCTGTTCTCAGCAGTCTGTTAAATTCTTTGATTGCAGTGCAACTAGCCTGCCTATTTATCGATACTGATCAGCTTTGCCTGTTTACCAGATTGAAGTCTAGTAACTATACAATTCTCTGCAATAATACCTTCTTGTGTACAATTACTACATGCTCTCTGTAATGTACTGAGCCTGCATATCAGGGTATTGGGCACAGACAGAAGAATTAGACATAGATGGATGAATTACCACAGCATTATCAGGAACAGAAGCAGTGTTACCTCAAACATTTTTTTTCTAATCATTTTTATGGACATATATATCTCAATAGATAGACAACTCTAGGATCGCATTTAAGGAACTAAAAGAAAGAAAATAGTTTTTAGCCTAGTGTTTTAGGAGAGAGAGAGAGATTCCAGCTTTCTAAAACAAAATAATCAGTTTTCAAATTTAAATACCTGCTGCCTTTACTTTTTCCATTTCTCTTGCAGATGAACTCGTTTTATAAAAAGGACTCCAGAGGCTGAAAATTAAATAAAAAGCTTAGCAGAGATTTTTGTAGCTCCTCACTGCCAGAAGCAATCTGGATAAAATTAGTGTCAATTTCAAAACATGTGAGGAATGGTAGCATAGAAACTGAGCAGATGAAGCGGGATGGGGTGGGGGAAGTCGCAAAAAAGGCTCTCTCAATAGGCACTGCTGGGACTGTACAAAGGCAAGAGTATGAAAACTTCCAAAGTAAGCCTTTTCTTTCTATCTGTTTTTAAGCCACCCATGTGGAACAAGACTCTTGAAAAGTACCAGGGGGAAAAAAGTATCACAGTTCACTCTAGCCAAGAATATTTTCATCAGACTGGTCAGGCTATTCAGAAAAAGCTACTTTTAGTGTAAAATCCTGTAACTGGCCAAAACTTATTTATTGACATCTCATCAATTGTATCTATTTATAAACGCTGCTGTAACAGAGAGGACCTCATTTGTGGTCCAGTGTAAACACGGTCACCTTAATAGATTTGTGTGTGTGTGAACAGCGTATCTACCTTTTCCAGCTGAGGCTCCAAGCAGCTATTCCGTAAACTCCAGCTCTCAGATCTTAAACAAAAAAGTCCGTTCAGCATTTTTGTGGTACAAGTAAGAGGTCTCAGGTGCAGCCCGCATTTTAGCGTGCCTGTTTGCTTTTAAAGCAGGCAGGCCCCTGCGAGTTTATTCCTAGCTCAGACGGCACAAGATAGGAACATCATTGGAAAGACCGTTTCATACCTGTTAGCTTTCGAGAGAAAGGTGAAAACCTGGCCAAATCCACGGCTCCTAAAGCTTTCTACGCGGACACGCAATAGGTGCTCTACTCTTATCTAGTTAATAATCCGTATTTGCCAACTGGTTCCCAATTTAGTGAGCGAGAGATCGCCAGCCAGCCCCAGAGAGAGCAGCAGCCACTGAGCACAGTCTGAGCCCTGGCGGCTACTGAAGAAGGGACTGGGGGGAGCTGCCAGGTTTTTCCCAGGCGGGGGAGGGGATGGAAAGGAGGAGGGAGGGATGGAGGGAGAGGGAGGTCGGCCCGAGGGTGAGCTGCTGGGACCGCTTGCGGGTGTCTCTGTGGCTGGGAGGGGAAGGAAAAGGGCTGGCGGGATGAGCTGGAACAGCTGGCTGGAGGGGAAGGCGGGAGAGGGCGGCAGAGGTACACGCTGTGGGGTAACCGCTTTGTAGGGAAGCTGGAGAGCGGGCTGGGGGGGTGTCAGGGACAGCGGGGGGCGCAGGGGAGAAGGGGAACAGACGGGGGTGGCAGGGACAGCGGGGGGGGTGCAGGGGAGAAGGGGAACAGGCGGGGGGCGCAGGGGAGAAGGGGAACAGGCGGGGGGCGCAGGGGAGAAGGGGAACAGACGGGAGTGGCAGGGACAGCGGGGGGTGCAGGGGAGAAGGGGAACAGACGGGGGTGCAGGGGAGAAGGGGAACAGAATGGGGGTGTCAGGGACAGCGGGGTATGCAGGGGAGAAGGGGAACAGACTGAGGGTGCAGGGGAGAAGGGGAACAGACTGGGAGTGGCAGGGACAGCGGGGGCGGTGCAGGGGAACAGACTTGGGTGTCAGGGACAGCGTGGGTGCAGGGGAGAAGGGGAACAGACGGGGGTGGCAGGGACAGCGGGGGAGGGGTGCAGGGAAGAAGGGGAACAGACTGGCGGTGGCAGGGTCAGCGGAGGGTGCAGGGGAGAAGGGGAACAGACTGGGAGTGGCAGGGACAGCGGGGGCGGTGCAGGGGAGAAAGGGAACAGACTAGGGTGTCAGGGACAGCGTGGGTGCAGGGGAGAAGGGGAACAGACTGGGGGTGTCAGGGACAGGGGGGGGTGCAGGGGAGAAGGGGAACAGACTGGGGTGTCAGGGACAGCGTGGGTGCATGGGAGAAGGGGAACAGACTGGGGGTGTCAGGGACAGGGGGGGGTGCAGGGGAGAAGGGGAACAGACTGGCGGTGGCAGGGACAGCGGAGGGTGCAGGGGAGAAGTGGAACAGACTGGGAGTGGCAGGGACAGCCGGGGGTGCAGGGGAGAAGAGGAACAGACTGGGAGTGGCAGGGATAGCGGGGGTGCAGGAGAGAAGGGGAACAGACTGGGGGTGCAGGGGAGAAGAGGAACAGACTGGGGGTGTTTCTCTGGGGGGCGGGCTGTGGCTGGGAAGCGGGAGGGGGTGCAGATTTCCCCGATCCTGCACGCTGGGGACTTGCCAGAGGGCGCCGCCCCCCTGCCCGGGGTCGCAGCTGCGGCCGGAGAGCGCCGCCCTGCGCCGGCTCCTGCGCTGCAGTTGGCGGAGGGATCGGCCTATCCTCGCGCTGCCCCTGCCAGGGGCTTTCCCGCGGCGCCTCGCGCCTCAGGGCCAGCGGGGCTCTGAGTGGGGTGGGGTGGGGGGGGGGGGGGGACGGGACGTTTCCTGCCTTGGAAACGCAGGAGGCGTCGCTTGCTGCTTCACCCAACGGCTTGTCCAGCCCAGGTCAGTGCCTCCCTCGCCATCACCTCCCCGCGCTCTCCTCACCATCACCCCCCACGAGTCCCCCTGCGCCATCACCTCCCTCCCCCAGCGCCCCCTCCTCACCATCACCTCCCCCCTGAGCCCCACCACACCTTCCTCACCACCTCCCCGCACCCTGAGCCCCACCGCGCACCCCTCGCCATCACCGTCCCCAACCCTGAGCCCCAGCGCACCCCCTCGCCATGTCCTCCTCCCCATCACCTCTCCCCCTACCCACCCCAAGCCTCCCCTGCACCCTCCACACCATCATCTCTCCCACCTGTACCCCTCCCTCACCTCATGCCACCCTGAACCACATCTACCCCTCCCCCCCACCTCCCCCCAACCTGAACCACATGTCCCTCTCTCCATGGTTTAACCAGGTACTTGAGCAATATCTTTGGTGTTTCATGAACTACCACCAAGATGACTGTGTTTCCCTCCATCCCCATGTGGAATTTGCATATAATAAGGCCACCCTCCACCTCTCAAGGCTCTTTTTCCTCCAACTACAGATTTCACCCTTGGTTTCACCCAGACATCCTCACGGGATCTCTGGTACCTGCTGTTGCAGACTTCACTGCCCACCTCTACCAAGTACATCTAAAACTGAAGAAGCAGCTAGAATCTGCCAAGGATGTGTACAAGCATCACACTGATCAGGGCTGCCAAGCCATCCCCGATCTTGTCATCGGGGACAAGGTTTGGCTGTCCATTCAGAATCTAAGGTCAGCTTGCCCATTGGCTAAGTTAGACCACCAATATCTGAGCCCAGTTACAATTCTAGAACGGATCAACGTGGTGGCATTCAAGTTGCAATTACCAATATTCCTCGGTATCCACCCTGTTTCATGTCTCTGTCCTGAAGCCCATAGAACCTGTTCCCTTCCTGCTCAACTCTGCTGCCCTGGCTATCAACGTCCAGGGACAAGAAGAGTACTTGATTTGACAGTTCCTGCACTCTCAACTCTTTAGAAAGAAGCTCCGGTACTTAGTAGACTGGGAAGTTTATGGCCCTGATGAATGATCCTTTGAACCATTGGAAACTATCCACACCACAGATCTGCTGCAAGATTTTCACCAAACTTACCCTGTGAAACCAGGCCCTGGGGCACCTAGGAGGCTCAAAGTGGTGGTACAGTCTGGAACTAGGGCCTGCACAACCACCTGATTGGCTAAGGCAGTCAGGTGGCTTGCTCTTAAGCCCAGCAGCTGTTCTATGCATATGCCTGTGGATTCTCTGCCCTGCTAGGCTTGCTTTGCTCCAAGCCCTACTCGTGATTACTCCTGCACTGTTTCTGCCTAGATGCTGCTCTAGTCATGTCCTAGCCTTGCTCCTGCCTTCAGGTAAGCCCTGGTTCCTGACCGTTAGCCCTGGTTCATGGCTCCAGCTGTGTCAACTCTTGGCTCTGGCATTTGGACTCTGACATTGCACAGAGTACAATCTGGACTGATGGACAGCTATGTCTCCTCAATTCTCTAACCTGGGGTGCTTTTTACACTGCTTTGCTGTGAGAGCAACCACTTCTGGTCTGTTCACACGTGGCCTCCGACATGTAAATCACTCCCAGCTATGCTGTAGGAGTGCTATAGCCAACCACTCATGAATTACATTACAGGGCAACACTAGCAAACTCCTAGTCACAGACTCTTCCCCAGAAAAGTTCATCTTGTACTGCCCAGCACCCTCCTGGATAATACAAGCTCATATAAAGTGTGTCATTTATTAATAGAAAATGATATGAACAAATCCTGTTATCTCAAATGGAGTTTCCCAAACACACTGCTTTAGATAAAACAACCAAACCAATGTATTAACTACAGAAAGATAGATTTTAAGTGACTGCAAGTGACGAGGCATATAAATCAGAATAGATTACAAAGAAATAAAAGGTAAAATGCAACTGACACCTAATTTAACAAGCTAAGTGAATGCAAAGCAAAGATCTCTCTCACCACATGTTCCAGCTGTCTTGCCGGCTGAACCTCTTTCAGTCAGGATCTTCCCTCCCTCCTCCGCCCCCAACCCCTTTGTTCTTCAGGTGTTGATGATGCTGTGAGTAGAGAGCAAGGGAGAGATGATTTGGGGCATCTGCCCACTCCTCTTATATCCCATTATCTTGCGCAAGTATCATCAGCTGATGTTCAGGAGACAGAAAGTGGGCGTGGACAGGAATGATGATGCTTTGTCAAAATGTAGATCTTTTGCCCACATCCTCTCTCCTGCCCAAGAGTGGCCACTTAATCAGCTGATGGTCCCTTTGGTCCCATTGACACCTGGCTGAGACCTCGGCTAGCCTTTTGTGTCTGGAAACTTGTTTGTGACTGCCCTCTGGAACATGTCCACAGATGTGGAACAGGGCTTTGATAAACTGTTACCTGGGATGTGCTGGTAGGAGAAAAAGAACACTAGGACAAATTTGTAGAAATATCTGTTGGAAGGGCTCACTGAAGAATTTGTCCTATTACTTCCGTACACTGCAAGGAAACTCATGTTGACTTATTTGAATGAGACTCTGCTCTAAATCCTCTGGCTTGTTTTGGTCCTGTCACAATTTTGTGTGGTTCCATCTAATTAGTTCTGTTGGTAAAGTGACTGTCAACTTATACACATTTCCCAGACCTGAAGAAGAGTTCTGAGTAAGCTTGAAATAGATGTTGGTCCAATAAAAGATATTATCTTGTCTCTCTAATATCCTGGGACTAACACACCTACAACACTGCATGTAACAGAAACCGTGACTGAACTTCAAGTGTATTCTTTCAGTAACTGCTTAATTGATCTGGGTTTATTTTACATGAACGAGTAACCCAGCTTGGGCTTGACTAAAAGCATCATAAGGTTATTGAAGTGTTAACTATATTATGTACCCTGTATGAAGGATATAAAAATGCTGATCCATTGTAATTAGTACACACACATCCACACTGCTTTTAAACATTTAGAATTATCATTCTTCAAAAGCTTGGACTTGTGAAAAGTATACATTAGTTAATAAATAGCCATTTTTGAGCCAAAAGGCAGAGGTATGACTCGATTATCTGTATGCGTGGTTGGTTTTGTTTGTTTGTTTTTTGTTTTAAGGCTTTTGTAGAGAGCTCAAAAATACTGGTAACATTTTTCAATAAACTTTTATGATTACAAAAGTGTGAACGTAAATGTATTCATGTTCCACAAACATTTGACTGATAAAGCTTTACTAATATGAACAGTTACTGAAAGTGAATTTCAAAGTCAGTATGCTCATACACAGAAACTGAATTTTAAATTTGTATGCAGGCTCCTCCAGTCAGACCAGAAACAATACCATGAAATGTATTTTGCTAAGCATAAGTAAATAGTACAGTTCAAATAGGGCCTGATCTAAAGCCTATTAAACTTAATAGAAAGACTCCAGTTGATTTCAATGGCTTTTAGATCAGGCCCAGAGTGAATAGCAAATACTTACAGAAATTATTCACAATCAATCTAGGGTTTTAAAAGAAACTGCAAAAATATTTCTCAAATACTGTTAGACAACAACTACATTAGAAACAAGCTGCTCATGGATATTCTGAGTAAAAAATAAACTTTCTGAATTAATTATTTGTTGCTTATTTTTCATACAGTTTTCTGCGGAAACTGATCTTCCCACAGCATTTCTATCCCTGGCGGAAATGCTGTGAGAGAGTCTCTTTATATGCATAAATGATTTCCCAGGGGAAAGTAAAACGCATATGCCTAATATAAATATGGAGGTACACCTCTACCTCGATATAACGCTGTCCTCGGGAGCCAAAAAATCTCACTGCGTTATAGGTGAAACCGTGTTATATTGAACTTGCTTTGATTGCGGAGTGCGCAGCCCTGCCCCCCCAGAGCACTGCTTTACCGCGTTATATCCAAATTTGTGTTATATCGGGTGGCGTTATATTGAGGTAGCGGTGTATTTGCCTTTATTTGGTCTTATTCCAATGCTGTTTCTATTACTATTTACTTTCCAGTAGTGCCTAGAAGCCCCAGTTGACGTCAGGGCCCCATTTTGCAAGGTGCAGTACATAAACATACTAAGACAGTCCCTGCCTTCAAAAGCTTGCAGTCTAAATAGCCAAGACAGACAAAAGATGGGTCCAGTAAAAATTTACATGTATTTCTTAACTTGAAGGATGTGAGTATTCCAATTGGGCTCATGTGCTGAAAGTCAAGTATGTGGTAGACTGTGGCTAACTGAATTGCCAAGGTCACATGGAAGTCTGTGGCAGAGGTGCAGATAGAACCCTGATTCCTACTCCGTTGTCTTAACCAGACACTTTGTGACTTTGTCCTCACCCACAACTATTTCAGATTTGGGGACGATTTATACCTTCAAGTCAGTGACACTGCTATCGGTACCCGCATGGCCCCACGTTATGCGAACATTTTTATGGCTGACTTAGAACAACGCTTCCTCAGCTCTCGTCCCCTAGTGCCCCTACTCTACTTCCGCTACACTGATGACATCTTCATCATCTGGACCCATGGGAAGGAGTCCCTTGATAAATTCCACCTGGATTTCAACAATTTCCAACCCACCATCAACCTCAGCCTGGACCAGTCCACACAAGAGATCCACTCCCTGGACACTACAGTACAAATAAGCAATGGTCACATAAACACCACCCTATACCGGAAACCTACTGACCGCTATACTTACCTACATGCCTCTAGCTTTCATCCAGACCACATCACATGATCCATTGTCTACAGCCAAGCCCTCAGATACAACCGCATTTGCTCCAATCCCTCAAACACCTACAGAATCTCTATCAGGTATTCTTAAAACTGCAATACCCACCTGGGGAAGTGAAGAAACAGATTGACAGAGCCAGAAGGGTACCCAGAACAGGAACCTACTACAGGACAGGCCCAACAAAGAAAGTAACAGAACGCCATTAGCCATCACATACAGCCCTCAACTAAAACCTCTCCAGCGCATCATCAAGGATCTACAACCTATCCTGAAGGACGATCCCTCACTCTCACAGACCTTGGGAGACAGGCCAGTCCTCACTTACAGACAGCCCCCCAACCTGAAGCAAATACTCACCAGCAACTACATACCACACAACAGAAACACTAACCCAGGAACCAACCCCTACAGCAAACCCTGTTGCCAACTCCGTCCGTATACCTATTCAAGGGACACCATCATAGGACCCAATCACATTTCCCACACCATCAAGGCCTCGTTCACCTGCACATCTACCAATGTGCAAAAGAATAAATGGACACAAATCAGACATCAAGAATTGTAACATTCAAAAACCAGTAGGAGAGCACTTCAATCTCCCTGGACACTCAATAACAGACTTAAAAGTGGTCATTCTTCAAAAAAACTTCAAAAACAGACTTCAACGAGAAACTGCAGAACTGGAATTAATTTGCAAACTGGACACCATCAAATTAGGCCTGAATAAAGACTGGGAATGGCTGGGTCACCACAAAAAGTAATTTTCCCTCTGTTCATATTCACCCCTTCTTGTCAACTGTTGGGAATGGGCCACTTCCATCCTAATTGAAATGGCCTCGTTAGCACTGACCCTCTCCACTTGGTAAGGCATGTCCCATCTTTTCATGTGCTGTATATTTATACCTGCTTACTGTATTTTCCACTCCATGCATCTGATGAAGTGGGTTATATCCCACAAAAGCTTATGCCCAAATAAATTTGTTAGTCTCTAAGGTTCCACAAGGACCCCTCATTGTTTTTACTGATACAGACTAACATGGCTACCTCTCTGAATCCTTCCCTCTGTAATACTTGGAATTCTGTGGAACCCAAATACATAGACCTACTTGAAACAGGATGTTTGTCAGCAATTCAGTCCTACAATTACATTTCAAATATACAGGTTAAATTTTCTCAAATGTCTTCTCCCCTCCCCCCCCTCCCGAGTCTTGTTTTCCTTTGTTATGTGTGGCATTCTATACATCTAAAATTCAGTATAATTATTTATATAGCACCAGAAGTCTGAGACAACTAGATCTGTGCTCTGAGGAGTTCACAATCTAAACAGACAAAGAGAAAACAATGTAATTGAACTGTTAAGTTTTACAAGCATCTTCTTAGTTTCACAGTTTTGGGTTATGTTTTGTGTTTGAATAAAAAAAAAAATTATTTGAAGGACTATGGTTTATGCTCTGGTTTTACACCCCTTTCCTCTTCTGCTCCCCTCTTACAGGCTACTACTAGAATTTGAGAACTGAAACTGTCATAGCAATCTGTTATAAAATTACAAGATAAAATGAAAAATTATACAAAGAGAGTGCCATTTCATAAAATGTGGATGCATCTTTGAATGTCATGAAGTACATTTATTTACTCCTGAGGGCATTCTGCGCCAAAAAATATAAAATTCAGCAAGTTTTATTTGTCAATAAATAAATGCAGAGGCTCCAGCATGGCAGTGGGGAGCACAGGCCACTGGCTTGCTGAAGGTGGGAGATCATCCTGCAGCCTCCCCGCTTTCCCAGCCTCCAGGATCCAGACTCAGCTGTGAGGCTGCACCTGACCCTGACATAGCACAAGGCCTGGGCTTGCCCCAGAAACACCCTGGAGCCCTGCCCTTCTGTGCCAGGTGCACCAGGTATGGGGCAAGCAGGCTCAACCAGGCAGGATTCAAGTGTGGAGGGGATCTGGATGTGGGGTGAGAGGAGTCTGGGTGGGACAATCTGGGTGCAGGCAGCTCAGTGGTGGAGGTCTAGGTGTGGGGGGATCTGGAAGCACAGAGGCTTGTTGGGGAGGTTCCAGGTGCAGAGGCATTGGGACTGCAGGGGTTTTCAGGTGAAGGTGGTTGGGGCTCAGCGGAGGGATCTGGGTGTGGGGGAGTTAGCAGGGGGGGTCTGGGTACTAGGGGAGTGGGGCTTGGTGGGGTGGGGGTCTGGGTCCAGCTAGTTGGGGGTCAGTGGTGTGGGGGTCTGGATGTAGCAGTTCAGCATGGTGCAGGGGGTGGAGAAGCAGGGTGGAGCTTTGAGTGTAGGGAGCTCAGTGGGGGGTGGTCTGGGTGCAGGGGAGCTCCAGATGCAGGGGTTGAGGTTTGGTCGGGTTCAGGTATGGAGGGCTACGAGGGTTCTGGATGTACCCAGTGAGGCTTGGCTGGGGTGTCTGAGTATGGGAGGTCTGGATGCATGGGGGTTGGGTGGATGGGGGAGCAGGTCCATGTACAGTGACCCCTCCCCCCACAGTTGAGGAGCTATGGGGGCAGGAAGTGGGAGAATGCTGAGCTTCCTGCAGCTGGTGGAGGTTTCTGGGGGTGGGTCTGACATGGCCCCAGACACTCCTTGCAGGGGAAGAGGAAGTCCTGTCCTCTCCTGCCTCCAGCTCAGCTGGGATTAGTAGCTGATCCTGGCTCAGGGTAGGAGCCACTGGCTGGGGTGTCTCCAGCCCTGCAGTGATTTACCTCTCTGCCGGTTGCTCCGGTTGTCTGAAATGATGTATCTGCTCTGCTAGGGAGGGGTGAGTGACTGCTCTTGCAGCTTCCCTTTGCTTCCCTGTCAGTCATTTTTCTAAGGGAAAGCAAATAAATCTGCGGGGGACATGAATTCTGCGCACACGGAATTCCCCCAGGAGTAAAAATTTATACTTTCCTGGCTCATATATAACTGCAGATCTTTAACTTTGTTTTACTACCTTTACTCACACTAAATTAAAAAAAAAACCTAATAAGAATTTATTTTGTGCTGTAATGAAAAGTAATTAGATTCCTTTAAGAAAAAGTCTTAGGGTATGTCTACACTACGAGAGTAGTTCGATTTTAGTTAAATCGAATATGTGGAATCGATATTACAAAGTCGAACGTGTGTGTCCACACTAAGGACAGTAATTCGACTTTGTCAGTCCACACTAACGGGGCAAGCGTCGACATTGGAAGCGGTGCACTGTGGGCAGCTATCCCACAGTTCCCGCAGTCCCCGCTGCCCATTGGAATTGTGGGTCGAGCCGCCATTGCCTTCTGGGTAAAAAAATTTGTCGAGGGTGCTTCTGGGTAACTGTCCTCATCCGTCCGTCACTACCGCCCTCCCTCCCTCCCTGAAAGCGCCGGCGGGAAATCAGTTCGCGCACTTTTCTGGTCAGTGACAGCGCGGACGCCACAGCACTGCGAGCATGGATCCCGCTGCGACCATCGCTGCAGTTGTGGCCGTTGTCAACGCATCGCAGCTCATCATCCACCTTTCCCAGAGGCAGATAGAGAGAAATCAGGCGAGGAGGCTACGGCAGCGGGGTGAGGACCTGAACTCCGAGAGTAGCACACGCCTGTCTGAAACCACGACACCCAGTGCCGAGGACATCACGGTGGCAATGGGGCATATGGATGTTGTTGAACGGCGATTCTGGGCCCGTGAAACAAGCACGGACTGGTGGGACCGCATAGTGCTTCAGGTCTGGGATGAATCCCAGTGGCTGCGAAACTTTCGCATGCGGAAGGGGACTTTCCTCGAACTTTGTGAGTTGCTGTCCCCTGCCCTGAAGCGCAAGGACACCCGGATGCGAGCAGCCCTGACCGTCCAGAAGCGAGTGGCCATAGCCCTCTGGAAGCTTGCAACGCCGGACAGCTACCGGTCTGTCGCGAACCAGTTTGGCGTGGGCAAATCTACCGTGGGGGTTGTTGTCATGCAAGTAGCCAAGGCAATCGTGAAGGTACTGTTGTCAAAGGTAGTGACCCTGGGAAACGCGCAGGCCATCATAGATGGCTTCGCCGCAATGGGATTCCCAAACTGCGGTGGGGCTATAGATGGGACTCACATCCCTATCCTGGGACCGGACCACCAGGCCAGCCAGTACATCAACCGAAAGGGCTACTTTTCAATGGTGCTGCAAGCACTGGTGGACCATAAGGGACGTTTTACTAACATCAACGTTGGATGGCCGGGCAAGGTTCATGACGCTCGCGTGTTCAGGAACTCTGGTCTGTTTAGACGGCTGCAGGAAGGTATTTACTTCCCGGACCACAAAATAACTCTTGGGGATGTGGAGATGCCTACAGTGATCCTCGGGGACCCAGCCTACCCGCTAATGCCCTGGCTCACGAAGCCCTATACTGGCGCCCTGGACACAGAAAAAGAACTGTTCAACTACCGGCTGAGCAAGTGCAGAATGGTGGTGGAGTGTGCTTTTGGCCGTCTCAAGGGGAGATGGAGAAGCTTACTGACTCGCTGTGATCTCAGCGAAACCAATATCCCCATTGTTATTGCAGCTTGCTGTGTGCTCCACAATCTGTGTGAGAGCAAGGGGGAGACCTTTATGGCGGGGTGGGAGGTTGAGGCAAATCGCCTGGCTGCTGATTACTCCCAGCCAGACAGCCGGGAGATTAGAAGAGCCCAGCGGGACGCACTGTGCATCCGGGAGGCTTTGAAAGACAGTTTCCAGACTGAGCAGGGTCACCAGTGATTTTTAAGTTTGTGGACACAGAAGCTGAACTTGCCACCGTTTCTTTACCCAGTTACCGTTGACTATCCTCTCCAGTTACATACCCCCTTCACCCCCTTCCCAAAAAATAAGATCTGTTCTGTTTTGTTAATGAACACCGTTGTCTTTATTACTGTTTTCGCGGGAATGTTTTAAACCTGGGACGCAGACTGTGGTGGGGTGCGGGTTTAGTGCTGTGATGCAAATGATGCTTCTAAACTCCAGGAATGACAGGCTCCGCAGTGGTGGACTGGTTGTTTCAACAGAGCCTGCCAGCCCTCCTGGGCGGGACAGCGTGTATGTGTCGTCTATGTGACTGTCTGGCAGGGGGAGGAGGGTTACAGCTCCCCTGCTGCGCGGCTCTGTGATGCATTAGATCTGTAACTGCCCTCCCCCGCCACAAAGTCACAGAGCAGCCCCCCCCCCCCACAGAACATGAAAACCACCTCCCAGATTGACCAGGGTCACTAGTCACTGCACTGGGTATGTGTCCTGATGCTGGACCTGACCCCGCCTCTGTACCCTGCTAAAGGTGACTGTCCTGTCCAATTACCAAGCCCCTTCCCCTCCTTCAGACAGACTCTCCTCCAAAAGAAAATCATGGAAACAGTAATTAACAGAAACGAATATTTTATTATGAACCACACATGAAACGTGGGGGTTGAAACTTGCACGGGGGCTTCTGTGAGGTGTGTAGGAAAGGACTTTTAAAATTTTGGGGAATGAGAGCCTTCTAGTGCTAGAGCAGTTTGCAGGGGTTGACTGAAAGTTTTAACGGCCCTTGCCGCCCCTCCTTCTTTGTACTTTGGGTGAGGGGGGTGTGGGACTTGGTGGCGGGGGAGGGCGGTTAGAGATAGACTGCAGCGGGGCTCTGTCCTCCTGCCTCCGGTCTTGCAGAACATCCACAAGGCGCCGGAGCGTGTCCGTTTGCTCCCTCATTAGTCCAAGCAGCTTTTCAGTAGCCTGCTGGTCCGCCTGACGCCACCTCTCCTCCCGTTCCATGACTGCTCGGTGCATTTGTGACAAGTTCTCCCTCCACTGTGTCTGCTGGGCTGCCTGGGCTCGGGAGCAGCTCATTAGTTCTGAGAACATGTCCTCCCGCGTCGTCTTCTTCCTCCGCCTAATCTGCGCTAGCCTCTGGGAGTGTGCTGACAGGCTGGGTTGGGAGACAGTCGCAGATGTGTCTGTGTGAATGGGAAAAATGGAGTGAATTCCTGAGACAGATAAATGAAGTTGTGTACAAAGAACCTAGTCTTTCTCTGTGAACAAGACCATGCACTGCACCTCTCACATGCGCACTCAGGACAAGGTCGAATTTTCGGCCCTCGCCTTCAGTGCCTGGGGTCTTGCGGTGGTCTTGCAGTTATCTGAGAAGCGTGGCAGGACTAAATTGTGAAGAGCCTAAGGCAGACAAATCATGAAAAACCCTTTGTTACTATTGTAAATATTCCAGTTTTTTTGCAGATAATTGTTTACATGTTTAAGCACTTTAGGAAAAAGCCATTGTTAATATTATAAATATTTCAGTTCTTGTAAAAATAAATGTTTAGATATTTAAAGCACTTACTGCTTGATCCTTCCCCTGATTCTGTCTCCGGGGTAAGGGATGGGGACGGTTGGTAGGGGATCTCCGTAAGGGTGATGAAGAGCTCCTGGCTGTCGGGGAAATCAGCGGTGCCAGCGCTGTCAACTGCCTCGTCCTCCTCATCTCCTTCTTCATCTTCCCCGTCCGCTAACATGTCCGACGAGGAACCTGCCGTGGACAATATCCCATCCTCAGAGTCCACGGTCAGTGGTGGGGTAGTGGTGGCGGCCGCACCAAGGATGGAATGCAGTGCCTCGTAGAAACGGGATGTGTGGGGATGGGATCCGGAGCGTCCGTTTGCCTCTTTGGTTTTTTGGTAGCCTTGTCTCAGCTCCTTGATTTTCACGCGGCACTGCGTTGCATCCCGGCTGTATCCTCTCTCTGCCATGGCTTTAGAGATCTTCTCGTAGATCTTTGCATTCCGTCTTTTGGAGCGCAGCTCGGAAAGCACGGACTCATCGCCCCACACAGCGATAAGATCCAAGACTTCCCGATCAGTCCATGCTGGGGCCCTCCTTCTATTAGATTGCACGGCCATCTCTGCTGGAGAGCTCTGCATCGTTGCCAGTGCTGCTGAGCTCGCCACGATGTCCAAACAGGAAATGAGATTCAAACTGCCCAGACAGGAAAAAGAATTCAAATTTTCCCGGGGCTTTTCCTGTGTGGCTGGTCAGAGCATCTGAGCTCGGACTGCTGTCCAGAGCGTCAACAGAGTGGTGCACTTTGGGATAGCTCCCGGAGCTATTACCGTCGATTTCCATCCACACCTAACCTAATTCGATATGGCCATTTCGAATTTAGTGCTACTCCTCTCGTTGGGGAGGAGTACAGAAGTCGAATTTAAGAGCCCTCTATGTCGAACTAAATAGCCTCGTGGTGTGGACGGGTGCAGGGTTAATTCGATTTAACGGCGCTAAATTCGACATAAACGCCTAGTGTAGACCAGGCCTTAGTTCACAAAAATGTTTATTGTATATAGACAGTACAAATGAGATTATTCCAGTCCTTTAGGAATATATGATATAAGACATACAGCAGTGCTTTGAATAAATAATTGCTGTTAAAATTAGGATACTGGAAAGATTTCATCTTTCAGAAGTAATTTTATCTCATTAGAAAACTAGTGAACTGTTTTGGTATTTTAACATGTTCCTGAAACATAACATCATGTACTAACAAATAGACTTTCACTTAGTAATGCCCTTTGGAAAGACTGATACTTTTTGAAACTTTTCATGTTCTAATAAAAAAAATCAGAACTAGTTTTAAAATCCATAGACTTTCCACCAAAATTCTTCAGAATATTCATCAATGGTTCCAATATTTCTTTTTTTTTTTTTTAGTTTCTTAGGGCCAGTTTCTACCATCAGAGCTGCAGTCTGGATTTTGTAGAAGTGACTTAATAGAAATAGCTCATTCTTTAGGCTAAAGTAGGTAGCTAGGGATCCACAACATTTTTCCAAGTAACTTTGATAGTATATCTCTATCTTTTCCACATGCATGCAAAATGGGTAGCTGCACATCTTCAAGTTTCCATTTGAACAACATATAGTTGAGAAGTGCAATTTTAGGCAGCAATCTTTGGAAATTGGTCTGTCCTTTACATGGCTAGTGGACTGATCCTGCTCCCATTATGGCTTTGGTGTACTGTGAAATGTTTTTGTTAATACTAGGAAGTACCCCACCTACATGGCTCAGAAATACTTTCTCACAAAAAGTTCCTTCATATATGAATAATGGGGACAGAATATAGGGAGATGCAATCAAGGAAAAGAACAAAAAGGAAAAATTCACCTACAGCAAAAAGAAGACTAATAGCTATAAATCAATTAAAAAGTTTGTTTAAAAACTTTAATGCTTAGTCCTATGCCAGTACCCATGAATGGGGAATAAACAATAGTTTCAGCCTCTATCTTTCATCTTCTGATCTTCCACAAATGTATTTTATTCCAATACCAATGATTATTTCCAGGTCCTCTTTGGATGGGCTTCCTTTTCCTTTCCCCAAACGAATTTTAAAAAGGAGTCTAGTCCTGGGCAACTTTTCAGCTCAGCTGGCATCAAGTTTCACTTCCTTCCTACCCCTCTTGCTCTCAGAAGATGATGTTTTAGCCATCATTCCTGCTCATTTAAAAGTTCTTTCATAATACATTTGTAACCCCAAAACATCAGAACTTGCTATAGCCAATCTACCCATAACCTAGGGTCAGATAATTCCCTCCACTTCCACAACAGAGGGGAATGAGATACAACAGGGGGGGGGGGGGAGGGTGTTCTTGCAGGGTGGAAAAATGGGCTTGTGGGCGTTATCCCTTCCCTTGGGATGTTAAAGAAGCTCTTCTGCTGGAATTCTATTAGGTCTTTCCCCAGTGTTGTTTTGGGGGAGAACGTGGAGCTGGGGATCAACCACTTCCCACAGTGTTCTCTGTATAAGAAATAATACACTCAAAACCAATGAGCTCAGAAACCTAACTCTCTTTTTAATCAGGGATGGTTGAATTGGGTTAGATAAGAGACTTTTAGATTCTAAAAAAATATGGTTAATATTTTATCTCTTCGTATTTTTGTTCTTAATTTCAGCTGAATTGGGAAGGAGCAGTAGCAAAATAGCACAAATATATTGTTATGCTATAGCCCAGCTGCAATAATAAAGTACTGGAAAACCTGTTCAGGTGAGTTTTCCAGCTCAGTTTCAAAGAAGTTCAGATAAGCTTTTTGTTTATTTGAAGTTTTGTCCATTACTACTTTTTTATATGCTCATAATAGCAGCTCACTGCATATAGTATAAAAGTTAAATATTTTTACTATAAATCAAACTTGTTACCAAAAATGTACAACTCTGCTAAGTTTATGACGATGATCTGGTATATCACAACTGTAGCATAGTTTTTTATCACATCTTGTCGCTTCCCTCTGCAGACCTTTTATTTCTTATTCTGCATTTTATTACACTGAAAGTCTTTCATTTATGTACAATCCTTCTGTTTTCAAATGAGAATATAATTTAATAATATAGGCCCAAATGTTGCCTACACATTGCACAAAGTGTGGGCGCAAGGGCTTTTAGAGGGATTAAGGAAAGGGAATTAAATTGAGATGTAGCAGCAGCTAAGGCACCTGCATTGCGCATACCTTATTAATACAATCTGTGGATTCATTTAGTGTCTGATTTATAGTTTATGTTTCTGCCCCACCCATGTCATATTCTCAATTTACCCTGCACTGAACCAAACAAGGTTTGCAAAGTCACAATTCTTGATCTCTGTGGAGCCTGTCAACCAACCCCATTGCACAGTCTAGGGCTGTTCAGCTGCATTAAAGGCCTTCCAGACCCATGGGGATGACAGCAGTATATTGTCCAAGAACATGTTTTAGGGGCCATAAAGAGAATTATAATTAACACTGATGGAAACCCGAACAGTAACTTTCCAGCACAGGAAGCTCCATATTTTTCCTTTGGTACTAACAAGCACTAGCAGCCACAGCTTCTAAAGGTCTGAGAATTTTGGATCTGATTTTATTTGTTGCTTCACACTATGTAGAAGCTGAATTCAGAGAGACATGATTGAACCTTTTTACTTGTAATGGAACACAAAAAAAATTAATACTTAATATAGAGTTTTGTTTTTTTAGTGTACTACTTCCAATAAAGTGTTGGTTTAAGATTTAGTGAAAGCATTTAAAGAATTAATGACAGATCTACTTAACTTTCTTCTTTTGAACTGAACCCGTTTTATTGTTTTTGACTATAGGGGAAGGAGCCCCCCCCCCCATTTCTTGTCCTTTTCTTTCTTTACATTTTTTTTTTCACAGCACACATTCTATTCTGACCAGGGTTTTAAAAGCAGGCATGGCCAACTTTCTTTATGCGCTTTGCCTTATACTATTGTAGCACTAAAGCACCTGTGGAAGAAATTAGAGTGGAGGTTGTGATCCCCCCCGGGTATCACTGAGCCCTCTGTCTTACCAATCTGGTTCCCTCTCACACTGTGATGTTGTGACAAGCTGCAAAGCCCTCCAAGCTTGCCCTCATACAAACATCCACAGGCAGGGGCTATACCAAGCTGTGTTCATGAATGCTCTGCTAGCCACTGCATGAACCAACAATAGAGGCTCCAGCCAAAATACCCTCAAGCCTAGGACCCTGGAGCTGTACTATCCTGCCCGGGTCAAAAGCCTGACCAGTATATGAGTTATTACCAAGTCCACCACTTCTACAAAGGAAAGTGGACGTGCATCAACTCTTGTTCCTGAGCTGAGATTTTTTCCCCCCAAGCACTTCAACTCAAACCACACTGTTTTAGGTAAAAAATATATAATAGATTTATTAACTACAGAAAAATAGATTTTAAGTGATAGCAAACAGATCAAAAAGATTACTTCAGAAATAAACAAAACGCAATCTAAATCTTATACACTACAGAGGATTTAAATCAAACATTGTCTTGGCCTGTTAGATAGTACAAGCAGTTTGTAGATGTTTTATACACAGGCAGGAATCCGCTCTTCCAGCCTGGGACCAGCACTTTCCCCTGGTTCAGTCTTTGTTTCTAAGGTGTTTCCAGGTGTTCTCTTGTGTGGGGAGTGAGGCTACTTGATGATGTCACTTCCCCCTTTTATAGCTTATTCCATAGAGTGGGAACCCCTTTGTTCCAAGCCAAGTTCCCAGCCCAGTTTGTGGAAAAATACAGGTACCAAAATGGAGTTCAGTATCATGTGATCTAGTCACAAGCCCTTGCATGCTCCGATGAGTCATGGCCGCCATTATCCATAGGCTGACTGAAGTATCCCCAGGACAGTTCATCAGGTGAAGATAGCCTTTCCCTATGGCCCATTGTCTCTGTTGATGGCAGACTGTATGTAAAGCTTTGTGGGTGTTACCCAGGTGCAAGCACATTTGAAATACAAATACATAGTCAATAATCATAACTCCAGATACAAAAATGATACATTCATACAACTAGGATAACCATATTCAGCAAACCATAACTTTTCCATTGACACCTCACGTGACACATTTTGTACAAGATGCATCATAGTTATGTCATAATCATACTACTGGTGAATATGGGGTGCAGAGTGTCACAGAGGTAAAGTGGCTTTACTGTTTCTTCTGCTTCTTCCTCATATGGTTTAATGGTACAAGGAACAGCAAAAGACAGCAACAGCATATATAGAATTACTAGAGATGTCAGGAAAACTGCTCATAATCTTTTCAGCTGAAGGATCAAATTTAACGAGCCCATAGTCCAGGTGCTGCCATTAACTTAGTCAGCCCTAATTTAAGGCTTAGCCAGGTTTTAAGGCAGATGAACTGTTGGAATGATGTAGAAACAGTGCATTCAGATACTCATCAATCAGAAATATGGAAGTATTTATGGGCTGTGAAAGGAGTTCCCATATAATTCTCCTTGACAAAATATATCATATTTTCTTTCCTAGCCCCATTAACACTCTCATCCTCTCCACCTTCATTTTTATGAATGTCCTCCTTGTAAACCATGTTGTATTCATTTTTTCTCAATGCTGCTACTTCTAATAAGCTCAAAATTTTCTTCTTACTCAAGATCACCAGCTGTTCATTTGGTTTTGGTTTTTTTATTGCCCATTGAATTATTGCTGTATCCTTCTGTTACTTTCACCCAACAGGTAGGACAAAAATGCTGAATAAACAAATAAAATGTAATTAGGATGGTCACCTTATTGGGAAATGTTATTATATGGTTAGAATGTGAGAGGATGGTCTAGACTCTAAAGTTAGATTGATGTAAGTCACCCTACATTGACCTATTTGTATGTATCTATGGCCAAATTTGTCTCTGACTGATTGTAAGTGCCCTGTTACAAGGATGCAGTAAGTCCACCTTCCCAAACAATATGGAGCCATGGTCGACCTACTGAGGTCAATGAAGTGCGAGTGTAGACACTGCATAAGCCATGTCAATCCTTACAGACCTCTTGCAGCTGTCACGCAATGTCCCATTCCTTGCAACAGTGACCGCTCTGGTCACAATTGTAAACTCCACTGCCCAGGGGTCACAGAGACTAGAAGTCACACCCCTGCATGTCTTTGAAAAATGCCTTTTCCTGCCTAGCCTGTTGGGCAAGCACACCTAGCAGTTCTCCCTTGTTGTGTGCAACTGTCCAACCAATTATGCCACTTCACACACTAGATGGGCTACTGCCTGTAGTAGACAGGTGTTATTGGATCTTTTGAGCCTGTGGGGAGAAGAGGCTGTGCAAGCCCAGCTATGGAACAGATGTAGAAATATGGACATCTATGAACAGCGTGCACGGAGGACAAAGGGGTACAACCAGGATCAGCAGCAGTGCTTCATGAAAGCGAAGCAACTTCGCCCGGCATATCACAAGGCCAGGGAGACCGATAGATCTGGTGCTGAGCTGCACACCTCTCACTTTTCCAATGAACTATATGCCATACTTGGCAGAGACCCTACCAGCACCCTGCAGACACCATAGATACCTCAGAGAAGCCCAAGACAGAGACCCCTCCATGAACAGGGAAGAGGAGCTGTGAGGAGGAGACTCCAGCCATGTCAGAAGCCAGGACCTGGTCAAGACTCCTCCACAATCTATCCAATCCAACCAGGCAAGCATGGATGAGCCTCATGAAGGGGGAAGGGACCTTGAGTAAGTGTCTGCATGGATTTTTTTTCTCACAATACTTACATTTAAAGATAGGGTCTGGCCATCGTAACAAGACACAGATATCAATTTCTCATTGTTTTACTCAGATGAGAAGGCATAGAGGTACAACAAACAGAGGTAGAGTTGGCATCTTTTCATTCCATGGGTGGGTTAGCGGGGGTGGGAGGGACGTGTGGAGCAGTTATGTACATAAGTATGTCCCTTGTATCCTCCGGAGATATCTCAATAAAACTTTTATGGAGATACTCTGCAATCCTCTCCCTAAGGTTTCTAGGGATTGCTGCTTTATTTCTTCCTCCATGGTAGGATGCTTTCTCACATCACTCCAAAATTAGTTTGGCTGGCACCATTGCAATAAATAGGCTTGCAGCATACAGGCCCGGGGGCTGTGCTTTCTATGCCTTAGTTACCCTCAGGAATGAGATATCAGCTAAAACCACCACAACCTGTGGAAATAGTGCCAATATTCAGTGCCACTGCCTTTAGATTCATACTCTGGAATAGGGACTGAAAGTTTGCTTCATGCAATCGAAAAATCCTTTCCCACCCCCACCCCCCAATCCCTGGTGGGTCATGCTCATCATAGCTGGGGCTAGAAAGCAGTGCTGGGCAGAGGCACTCCAAAGTTGAAGTGTCAATGAACATGTCTTATTAAAAGTTTATGGGAATAAGAAAAAGGCATTTTGAAACTTAGCTTTCCCTTTCCATTGTGATTCTAAATCTAATGATACATCTGTCTGTCTTAATCGGCAGCTTCTACCATTGTGGTGTTTGATGGATGTCCCTTACACACTTGCAGAATGCCTGATCTTGCTAAGGAGAAGAAAGAAGAGGACATGATCAGTGACATCCTGCAAGCCAATACTATATCAGACCATGAACAAAGGGCCTGGAGGGCTAATATGGCAGACAGAAAGACCCAGCAGCACAAGGAGAGGAAGATGCATCAGGACATAATGGGGCTTCTCAGGCAGCAACCTCAAATGCTGCAGACCTTGGTTGATCTACAGGTCCAAAAATCCCAGACTCCTCCCCGCACCTTGGAGAATTCCATAGTAGCAGCTCCTTACACCCCCATCCCCAACTTTCCATGGGCCATCGTGGGCCACATCCTACCTCTACCACTCCATGCTGCGAAACAGCACGCAAAACCACAGTTTCACATACATTGACCTCTAACAACCACAGCTGGTATATGTGTAGTCATAATGGACTATGTTTATGCACTGAAATAGAAAATGTTTGGTGCCTTTCCAATTTCAAAGTTACATTCTACTAATTTGTTAAATTTGCATTGCGGTGCTTGTTTTTGGCACACAGTTTTGTTCTCCCAAAACAATCTTTATTAGCTCACAATACATTGCAGAATGCATAGCAGTACTCAAAGCGCACAGTACTTGTAAATGTACAGGAAGCAGTGCATGATGCATAGCTTCAGGAAAATAGTCATATTTATAAATGTGTACAGCAAGCACTACACAATTCCCAGCATTGCCTAAAGCTCCAGGCCCAGAACGCTACTGTGGCTAACTGCTAAAGGGCTCTTTCAAAGCTTCCCTCAATCATCTAGCTCCACATTGAACAGCCGGACACAAGGGCCATTGCAAGAGCTCAAAATCAGCAAACAGCCACTCCATTTCCACCACGGTGGCAGCTTTTCTTCCCTTGCCCCACAGATGTTATGCAAGACCCAATAGGCACTAGTGCTCATTTCTCAGGCCCAGAAGCGTTGCTCCATTGTCCGCAGCTGCTCCCATGAATGCCAGCAACAACCTTGAATTGTTTTTTGCTATTTCCCTCCATAGACTGTCCTCCAAGAAATCATCATGTCCCCTGTTGCGGTACTTTCTGTTGGCCTGCAAATACATGAGCATTGTGCATCCTGTATTTGCAATGTTCATGAGAATAGTGCAGTGGCCTATGGGTTCCATGCTTCTTTCAGAAAGGGTAGACTCCAAAAAGTGCCATGTGGGTTTGTGGGATTTAAAAAAAAAAAAAAAAAAAAAAGTGAAAATTATGGGATATAGCTGGCATTGTAGGATGGAGAAAGTTGCATGCTGGGAACTTGACCTCTAGTTCCTAGAGATCTCTAGGTGAGTCATTTTTATCCCATAATAGATTGCAAATAGTTCCCAAAAGGCATTGTACGGGGCAGTAGCTTGTGGCACACTGGGATGCCTACCTGTGGTGCACCACACTTTGCATTAGCACGAGCACTTCTGGTGAGTATGTACAGTGCAGATGCAAGCAGTCAAATATGAATAGGCATGAGTGAGATAGAAACTTCTGCAGCTGTATGCTGCCATATCTTGCAGCAACCAAAGTTTGTAGTATAGACATGGCCCAAGAAAAGAGCAGTCCTCAAGGCTCCAGCCAGAATGTTGACAGCCCTTGGGGAAGCAGTGAGAGTTAAACTATGGCAGCTGATGCTCCTATACACACTGGATTGAAGAGTGTGAAGTATGGTTTTACTTTGAAAAGTGACCCCTTAAAAATGGCATTGTGGAACTCTGTTTATTGATGTTCAGTGATCAGATCATATTTGCTCAGTTTACAATTTAAAAAAGTTTCTAATTGGCAGCCTTGCAATCTCATCTCTGAGAGTAAAGCTGCAAACATGTACTTTTCCCCCCTGAATTCAGCAACTGTGAGTAAATATTCAGAGCTTAGCGATCTGTTGAGTAAGAAGGTGCCATTGTGACAGTCATTTTCCAGAATAGCATTACAGCTTAAGGAAAATCTTCCTGCTTATTTCCCTAGTGAGCTACGGGTGGGAGGTGAGTTTTGCGGAATAAGTCTGCTAAAATTATGAGCCGTTTTTATGGCTGTATTGTTAGATTTCAAAGTTAACATCCCACTGAGCTGAAGTTTACACATCTTTAAAACTATTTTTGCTTGCAGATATCCGAAGACAGCATTGTATTCAGCAGCCAGAAAACATGGCTAATGCAGAGTTAAAGTTGCCAAGTACTGCTTGGTACCCTTCCAGAACGTGGATGTTGGGTGTGTGTTTGTTTTTTACACAATCTGAAATCCAGAGTTAAGGTAATGTCTCCCACACCACACATTAACTTTGGTCCCTTGGAGCTGGCAGTAGGCACTGGGACCAAATCACACTTGATGTCTGCCTTTTTCTGTGTTGTGTTATGACCCACACATTCTGTACCACCTCTTCTATTCATGCATTCACTGACTTTCACTCTATACGGTGTAATTGATTGATCCAGGGAGTAGTTGCAGCAGGTTGCTAGAGCTCATCCTGTCATCTGAGGAGAGGTACAGGTGTATCATAGAATATTAGCATTGGAAGGGACCTCAGGAGGTCATTTAGTCCATCCCCCTGCTCAAAGCAGGACCAATCCCCAACTAAATCATCCCAGCCAGGGCTTAATCAAGCCTGACCTTAAAAACCTCTAAGAAAGGAGATTCCACCACCTCTTTAGGTAACCCATTCCAGTGCTTCACCACCCTCCTTGTGAAAAAGTTTTTCCTAATATCCAACTTAAATCTCCCCCACTGTAACTTGAGACCGTTACTCCTTGTTCTGTTATCTGGTACCACTGAGAACAGTCTAGATCCAGTGTAGCTCAAGGAATCCCTTTTATAGGAAGGTATGATAGGCAGGTGGTCCAAGTAGGTGGTCATAATAGCCCCACTTGACTCCAAAATCTAAGAATGTATTGTTACCCCTTTTGGCCCAAGTGGTTAGCCAATGTGCAGGGCCTTGTGGCTTGTTTCTAGAAGAGGAGAAACTGATGACAGGTATTTCTTTGCAATCCTGTTTATTCCCAGAGAATATACACAAAGTCCTGTTTCCCTGAACTCAGAAGGAACAGACAACTGGAGGCAGTTTCTTGCTCACAATTCCAAGCCTGCCTTTCCAGCCAGCACTCTGCCCTAAAAAGCTGCCTATCTTGGCTTTCTCTCAGGGCCTTACTATAAGTGCATCTTTGTCTACTGCTTCCTGGCTGCTTCTGACTCACACACAGCTCCATCAATTAATCTCCAGCCCTGGAGTTTGCATTCTGTCTAGTCTCTGGGTGGTGGCTTCTGGTGCTTCAGCTGTCACTGAACAATGTACATTTAATTGTTCCCTCATTTAGCCTGGAAAGTGGTTAGCATGCCCATCAGCTCCACCACAGTTTGTGATTGCCCACAGATTAAAGATATGATTGCTGGAGGTCACTCATCCGCTAGCATAATAGCCAGCATAATAGCGTGAAAGAGTTTTAGAAATGTCTGTAGAGTAGCATGGCTGTTTAGTATGGCTGTCATAGTCACTGCCACATGCTGACATTCCCCTATGTGTATTAAAAAGAAGGGACTATAAAGAGTGATTCTAACATTTGGTTGTGTATGCTCAGAGTTCACCACATCTGCACTGGTATTCACACAGTACCATGTATCCTTTCTGTCCTCTGTGCTACACTATTGCTCTGAGGGGGTTCTAGTAGGCTCATGACACATCTCACTGTACCACAAGGCTTAGTCAGGGCTAACTGAAGGTGATTATTTCATTAGCAAAGAGTAAAGTTGAACAAGTTGAACTTTATTAAACCCTGTGCACTGCTGTGATCCTGTGGCTGAATTGCCTCCAGCCAAACTCCCAAGTTCCCCATTTTCCTGGTGTCCCTTCATAACAGCCCCTCCAGGAAATGGATCCTCTTCCTCTAGTTCCACTGATTGTGATACATCTTCATTGTTTATGAAGGTTTAATATAAACATTTAAAAACAAATAATTGCCCCCAGACCTCCCACCTCCTTTCTCTGCAGCCCAAGGTTGCTAGCACATATCCGAGTTGGATTCTCATCTTTACCATGGACTCAGCTGATTACATAGGTTAGTATCCTTAAGTGGTGACCACATCAGGAGTAACCTGTCTGTTTCCCTGTCCCCAAGTCTAGCAAGCTATCTCACTGTAGAATCTCCTCCCACTTGGATTGCAGTAGGCTGTCTCTGGGCGTTGTGGCTGCTGGTTTGTGTCTCCTGTTCCTTTGGATTAGTTGTGCCTCTTGCATAGTCACCTTATCTGGCCTGGGTGCCACTGCACTCCTTACAACTCCGTTAGTCCACACCTTCTGGTGTCTTTCTAATGGCTGGATCCTGACAAGAGTGCCTGTGTCCATGGCTAGTAGATCCTCAGCTGACCTGTTGTACTCTAGTGCCTGCTTTCTTTGATTGTTGGTCATCTCCTCTTTCTGATGTCCCCAGTCTTCTGGCTGCAACAGCTCTCCCCTCCCTAGGAGCAGAATTTTGGTCCTTCATTCCATCAGTGCCTGCACTGGTGTATTTTGGCACCCCTGTAGTGGAGTATTCCTGCATGCTAAAAATGGTAACCAGGACACTGAACCAGAAGAAACTGCTTTGTGTAACAGTCACTTAGCTGTTTCCACCTTACCATTACTCTGTGGGTATTCTGGAGCGGAGGGGTGGTGGCCAAACTCCCATTTGTTTGCAAATTCCTTGAATTCTTCTGAAGCAAATTGTAGTCCATTGCGGTTGAATACAGCATCCTCAATACCATCTCTCTCAAAGTGGGCTACAGTTTGCAAGTCCCTGACTTGCTTCTTTTATCAGGCATGGCATTGACCTCCCAGAAATTGAAATAGGAGTCCACTGTAATAAAGTACTGCTTTTCCTTGAAGGTAAAAAAGGCCACTCCCACCTTTTATCTGGTTAGGTGGGCAGCTCATGTGGTAATAGTCACTTTCTGCTGGCAGTTAAAAGACCAGCAGCAGTCACATGCTTTTAACAAGGAATGGAGTTGTGTATTCATTCCTGGCCAGTAAGCCCACTCTCAAGCCCATCAGAGACAGCTGTTAATCGAAAGTGTGAGGCATGTATTTTCTGTACGACATCCTTACATAATGATGTTGGGACAACAGCTCTCTGTCCTCAGAATATTATTCCATTCTGCACACTCAGTTCATCTTTAATTTGAAAATATGGTTCTGCTCCAATTGGTACTTGGCCTTTGTCTTCTGCCCACACCGTTGGTATCGCTCTCCTGACTGCTTGAAGTAAGATGTTTCTGTGACCTCTTTGATTTCCATCAGCTTTGCTGCTGTAACTGGGAGATAGTGCAGCATGCTAACAGATTCAGTGTCCTGATCCCCTTCCCCAACTCACCCTGAGCAGGGCATTTATACCCAGCATCAGTATATGTGAACACTAGTAATTGTCCTGGACAATATTTCATCTGTAACGGGTATCCCTGGAGCTGCATCAACATATGCTTCAATCTCCTTGGAACACCAAGAGAGGGCTTTATCATGACTGTCTCTAGGGATTTGTAGTCTGCTTGCACTATTACTAGGTGGTCATAGGTGTTTGATAGAATCACTCCTCTCCAAATACCACAGCCAGAAGCTCTTTTTCTATTTGGGCATACCACATGTGATGCTCCCATGGTGATGCAAGAGCACGATTACCAACCTCAGGGCAGACTGTTAAAAACCAGGGCACAAACCCAAGTTGATTGTGAGTTCTAAACTTAGGTTTTACTAACCAAGTGCAAACTCCTCAGGCACTCTAACAACCTTACCAGAATCACAGTCTCCTTGGGTACTCCGGTCTGTCATGCCACCCACGTGAGCATATTTCTATGCTGGATGGCCTCTTACACCAAGAATCACAGCAATATTCAGGTTACTCCTGATCCCGAAGGACCAGTCACTTACCCCAGATCAATTGCACTTAAGGTCTCATATCAAAGACAATGCTTGTAGCCAATCCTGTAATAAATTATATGAAGATTTATTAACTAGGAAAAAGGAAATAAGAGTTTATTTACAAGGCTAAAACAAGCAAACAGACAAATGACTGAAGTACAGTCTTAGGTTTCAAAAGGTAATATAGGCTTCTATAATCAGCCAGCTCTATTTGTCCTTTAGCTAAGCAGCTGGGGATCTTTTGCTTATGCAAAGAAACACCTTGTCCCTCAAGAGTTCAAGCAGCATAGAGATCCTTAACGCCTTTTGTTCAGGACTTTTTTCCCTTCTGCCTTGTGCTCTGAGCTGCAAACTCAGCTCATGAGAGAAGTCAACTTGCACGACTTCTCTTCACAGGGAGGAGAGCAGAACAATAAGAGTCTTTAGTCCTTTTGCTGATGGTTTCTTAATCCAGGTGTATGGATTTTCCAGTTGTAAGATCTACATACATCTGTAGCTGCTAAAATGGTTCAACTTGCCACATTCCTTGCAATACTGTCCTAGTGCAAAGCACTTCTCCTCCTTTACCTGCTTATGCTGTCTCCCACAGTAAATGTGTCTCACTATGGGTATGGGTATGGAACCCTGGCCACTTGCTTTCCTTTGCTGTTGTCTCACTTCATGTAGTTGGCTTGGTGCCTCCTAGGGCTTACATCCTCTCTCTCTTGAGGCTTCTGCAGTGCACCCTATGTCTACGTATCTGTCTAATGTGAGATAGCCTTCCCAGAGTAGCTGCTCCCATAGGTAGTTGTCCCAAATGCCACAGACTATCCTGTTCTGAATCAAGGAGTCTGTCAAGTTCCCAAATTGTAGCAGCCAGTGTGCATAAAGCAGTAACATAGGGGTCTATCCCCTCCTGCTCATGTTGGTCTCTAGTGAAAAACTTGTCACTCCATAGTTTTTCTTTTGGGGAGCAATAGTTTCCCAGGGCTCCTAGGACTTGAGGCAGTGGTAAGCTTCAGAATGATGCAGACCTTGTTGCCTTGTTCCCCAATAAGGTGAAATAACAGTTTTACTTTCCTGCTGTTGTCATCCTCCAGCCAGGTCTGTGTACATCTTGAACTCTTCCTTCCACTGGTCCATCCTGGACTAGTTATGTGTCTGCAAAATCTAGGTGGGTTTCAGACCAAGTTCCATGGCTCATGCTGCCACCTGCTGCACTGCACAGAACTCACAGCTCAGGTGCTGCCACCATGTTTCATTAGCTAAGAGTAAAGCTGAATGCAGGTTTAGTTGACCAAATGGAACTTTATTAAACTCTGTGCACTGCTCTGTCCATGTGACTGAGTTGCTTCCAGCCTAATTCTACACATTCCTTTTCTCCTGGTTTCCCATCAATAACTGCCTCTCCAGCCCGGGAACATGGCCCTCTGAATCTTGTTCCATTGATCATGACACAGTGATTTCTTAGAGGAAATCCCTAAGAGAGCAAATGTAGTGAGGCAGAATGTTATCTGCCCTGGCAAAAAATACACTTTTTAAAAATCTTATCCAGATGTTTGGAACAACTGTAAGAGTCTGGAGGAAAGACAGAAAAATAACAATTGAGTTTAATAAGACATGAACTATATATATGGGAGAATTCTGTTTTTACTAACTCCACCCCCAACACTCTCCAGCAAGATGTCAAGTAACATTACAAGCAATGAAATATACAGTGCAAGCATTGTCTCATTGTTTCTTGTACTCCCCTGATAACATGTCTGCATCTGTCTCTTGTCTTATACTTAGGTCAGGTCTACACTAAGGCCTGGTCTACACTAGGAGTTTATGTCGAATTTAGCACCGTTACATCGAATTAACTCTGCACCCGTCCACACCACGAAGCTATTTAGTTCGACATAGAGGTCTCTTAAATTCGACTTCTGTACTCCTCCCCAACGAGGGGAGTAGCGCTAAATTCGACATGGCCATGTCGAATTAGGCTAGGTGTGGATGGAAATCGACGGTAATAGCTCCGGGAGCTATCCCACAGTGCACCACTCTGTTGACGCTCTGGACAGCAGTCCGAGCTCGGATGCTCTGACCAGCCACACAGGAAAAGCCCCGGGAAAATTGGAATTCCTTTTCCTGTCTGGGCAGTTTGAATCTCATTTCCTGTTTGGACATCGTGGCGAGCTCAGCAGCACTGGCAACGATGCAGAGCTCTCCAGCAGAGATGGCATGCAATCTCAGAATAGAAAGAGAGCCCCAGCATGGACTGATCGGGAAGTCTTGGATCTGATCGCTGTGTGGGGCGATGAGTCCGTGCTTTCCGAGCTGCGATCGAAAAGACGGAATGCAAAGATCTATGAGAAGATCTCAAAAGCCATGGCAGAGAGAGGATACAGCCGGGATGCAACGCAGTGCCGCGTGAAAATCAAGGAGCTGAGACAAGGCTACCAGAAGATCAAAGAGGCAAACGGACGCTCTGGATCCCAGCCCCAGACATCCCGTTTCTACGAGGCACTGCATTCCATCCTAGGTGAGGCCGCCACCACTACCCCACCACTGACCGTGGACTCTGAGGATGGGATATTGTCGACGGCCGGTTCCTCGGAGATGTTAGCGGATGGGGAAGATGAGGAATGAGATGAGGAGGACGAGGCAGTCGACAGAGCTTACAACGCTGATTTCCCCGACAGCCAGGATCTCTTCATCACCCTTACAGAGATCCCCTACCAACCGTCCCCAGGCGTTAACCCGGACACAGAATCAGGGGAAGGATCAGTCAGTAAGTGTTTTAAACATGTAAACATTTATTTTTAACAGAACAGGAATATTAACAATATTAACAATGGGTTTTTCATGATTAGTTTGCCCTAGGCGCTTAACGTTTCAGTCCTTGGCAGTGCAACTACTGAAAAAAAATCTAACTATGTCCGGTTTAGCATGATTGTTTTGCCCTAGGCGCTCTACTGTTTAGTCCCTGCCAGTGCAGCTACAGTAAAATCCGGTCTATATGTCCGGGGATAGAGCAGAAATCCTCCTGGGACATCTCCACGAAGCTCTCCTGGAGGTAATTGGAAAGCCTTTGCATCAGGTTCCTGGGGAGAGTGGCCTTATTCGGTCCTCCGTGGTAGGAAACGTTTCCGCGCCAGGAGACAATCAAGTACTCGGGTATCATTGCCTTGCAGAGCATGGCGGCATACGGCCCTGGTCTTTGCAGGCTTTCCCGAAGCATCCGTTCTTTCTCCGTCTCTGAAATCCTCATCAGAGTGATGTCGCTCATGGTGACCTGCTTTGAATTAGGTAGGGGAATGTTAGTATTGGGACTGCTTGCCTGTTCCTTTACAAAACTGTAACCGGCGGTTTACAGCCACGCGGTGGAGGCGGGAGAGGAGCAGCATACAGGGATCTTTCCCTGGGACAGCCGCGAGGGGGTGGGACAGGGGCAGAGTTCATGCTTGCCGGATTGCTGGCAGCAGGGACTGGCATTGCTTTGAACGTGAAAGGAGGCCAGTGCTATTATTAAAGTTTTAAGCAGCCACAAGTCTACAGCTTACCATGTCAGCCTGTTACCCAAATTCCGCTGTCCTGTCCTGCTTGTCTGATCTGCACTGCAAGACCCCAGGCACTGAATGCGAAGGCCGAAAATTCGACCTTGTCCTGAGTGCGCATGTGATAGGTGCTGTGCATGGTCTTGTTCACAGAGAAAGACTATGTTCTTTGTTCACAAAAAAAATTATCTTTCTGAGGAATTCACTCCCTTTTTCCCATCCCACAGCTGCGACTGTCTCCTGACCTACCCTGGCATCACACTCCCAGAGGCTAGCGCAGATTAGGCGTAGGAAGAAGAGGACACGGGAGGACATGTTCTCGGAACTTATGGGCTGCTCCCGAGCCCAGGCAGCCCAGCAGACCCAGTGGAGGGAGAACTTGTCCCAAATGCACCGATCACACATGGAACGGGAGGAGAGGTGGCGGCAGGAAGACCAGCAGGCGACTCAAACGCTGCTTGGACTAATGAGGGAGCAAACGGACATGCTCCGGCGCCTTGTGGATGTTCTGCAGGCCTTGTGGATGTTCAAGCAGTCCCAATACTAATATTCCCCCACCTAATTCAAAGGATGTTCTGGAGGACAGAGCCCCGCTACAGTCTATCTCTAACCGCCCTCCCCCGCCACAAAGTCCCATACCCCCCTCACCCAAAGTCCCAAGAAGGAGGGGCGGCAGAGTCCGTGAAAACTCTCACTCCACCCCTGCAGACTGCTCAAGTACCAGAAGGCTCTCATTCCCCAAAATTTGATAAGTCCTTTCCTTCCCGCCTCACCCAAGCCCCCGTCCCAGTTTCATCCCCCAGTTTCATGTGTGGTTGCTAATAAAAAATACGTTTCTGTTAATTACTGTTTCCATCATGTTCTTTTACAGGAGAGTCTGTTTGAAGGGGGGGAAGGGGGTTGGTAATTAGACAGGACAGTCGCCTTTACCAGGGTACAGACGCGGGGGCAGGTTCAGCAGCAGGGCACACACACATTGCAGTCACTAGTTACCCTGGTCAGTCTGGGAGGTGGTTTTCATGTTCTGTGGGGGGGGGGGAGGGGGCTCTGTGACTTTGTGGCGGGGGAGGGCGGTTAGAGATCTTATGCAGCGGTCCTTATCCTGGATCACAGAGCCACGCAACAGGGGATCTGTAACCGTCCTCTCCCTGCCACAAAGTCACATATCCCCCCCACACAGAGTCCCGAACAGGAGGGGTGGCAGGCTCCGTTGAAACAACCAGTCCACCAGTGCGGAGCCTGTCATTCCTGGAGTTTAGAAGCGTCCTTTGCATCACTACACTACACCCGCTCCCCACCACAGTCTGCGTCCCAGGTTCAACACTTTACCGCGAAAACAGTAATAAAGAAAACGGTGTTCATTAACAAATTTCAAGTGATTTTATTTTTAAACGTGTGTTGGAAGGGGGTGAACGGGGTGAACGGGGTATGTAACTGGAGAGGATAGTGAACATTTACTGGGTAAAGAAACGGGGGCAGGTTCAGGTTCTCTGTAAACAAACTTAATAGTCACAGGTTACCCTGCTCACTCAGGAACCTAGCTTTCAAAGCCTCCCGGATGCACAGCGCGTCCCGCTGGGCTCTTCTAATCGCCCGGCTGTCTGGCTGGGCGTAATCAGCAGCCAGGCTATTTGCCTCAACCTCCCACCCCGCCATAAAGGTCTCCCCCTTGCTCTCACAGAGATTGTGGAGCACACAGAAAGCTGCAATAACAATGGGGATATTGGTTTCGCTGAGATCAGAGCGAGTCAGTACGGTTCTCCATCTCCCCTTGAGACGTCCAAAAGCACACTCCACCACCATTCTGCACTTGCTCAGCCGGTAGTTGAAGAGTTCTTTTTCACTGTCCAGGGCGCCTGTATAGGGCTTCATGAGCCAGGGCATTAGCGGGTAGGCTGGGTCCCCGAGGATGACTATAGGCATCTCCACATCCCCAAGAGTTATTTTGTGGTCCGGGAAGTAAATACCTTCCTGCAGCCGTCTAAACAGACCAGAGTTCCTGAAAACACGAGCGTCATGAACCTTGCCCGGCCATCCGACGTTGATGTTTGTAAAACGTCCCCTATGGTCCACCAGTGCTTGCAGCACCATTGAAAAGTAGCCCTTTCGGTTAATGTACTGGCTGGCCTGGTGGTCCGGTCCCAGGATAGGGATGTGAGTTCCATCTATAGCCCCACCGCAGTTTGGGAATCCCATCGCGGCGAAGCCATCTATTATGACCTCCACGTTTCCCAGGGTCACTACCTTTGAGAGCAGTAGCTCAACGATTGCGTTGGCTACTTGCATCACAACAACCCCCACGGTAGATTTGCCCACGCCAAAGTGGTTCGCGACTGACCGGTAGCTGTCCGGCGTTGCAAGCTTCCAGAGGGCTATGGCCACTCGCTTCTGGACACTCAGGGCTGCTCGCATCCGGGTGTCCTTGCGCTTCAGGGCAGGGGACAGCAACTCACAAAGTTCCAGGAAAGTCCCCTTCCGCATGCGAAAGTTTCGCAGCCACTGCGATTCATCCCAGACCTGCAGCACTATGCGGTCCCACCAGTCCGTGCTTGTTTCCCGGGCCCAGAATCGCCGTTCCACAACATCCACATGACCCATTGCCACCATGATGTCCTCGGCGCGGGGTCCCGTGCTTTGTGACAGGTCTGTGCCACTCTCAGACTTCAGGTCCTCACCGCGCTGCCGTAGCCTCCGCGCCCGATTTCTCAGCATCTGCCTCTGGGAAAGGTGGATGATAAGGTGCGAGGTGTTGACAACGGCCATAACTGCAGCGATGATCGCAGCGGGCTCCATGCTCGCAGTGCTGTGGCGTCCGCGCTGTCACTGACCAGAAAAGTGCGCGAACTGATTTCCCGCCGGCGCTTTCAGGGAGGGAGGGCGGGAGTGATGGTTCGATGACGACAGTTACCCAAAACCACCCTCGACACATTTTTTTCCCCAGAAGGCATTGGGGGCTCGACCCAGAATTCCAATGGGCAGCGGGGACTGCGGGAACTGTGGGATAGCTGCCCACAGTGCACCGCTTCCAATGTCGACGCTTGCCCCGTTAGTGTGGACTCACAAAGTCGAATTACTGTCCTTAGTGTGGACACACATGTTCGACTTTGTAATATCGATTCCACATATTCGATTTAAGTAAAATCGAACTACTCTCGTAGTGTAGACATACCCTAAGAGTGCTTTATCTGTAGATATACTGGTATACTGTCAGAGCATTTCTAGTATGGATTCAGCTCATACCTGCAAAACTACTTTTGCTGGCATAGCTTATTCCAACACTCCAAGCAAATTCAACTATGGTGACAAAAGTGCAGTTTTCCCTGTATACCTGCATCTACACCATTATGTTGGTTGCGAATCATCTCAACATGTCCCCGACAGACAGCTATTCTGGCAAAAGTTTGTAGCATAGACCTGGCCTTAGATTATATGCTCTTTGGGGCAGGTACTTTTTATTTTATTTTAACGGTTTGGACAGTGCCTAACATGATGGGGTCCTGGTCTATGACTGGGACTCCTAGGTGCTATGATAATACAAATTAATAAGCTTTACAGGGCAGGACCCTAATGACTTTGAAAGCTGCCTTTTTTAAATTTACCTTTTTGTGGACATTACGTACACCACACCAAACACAGTACAGGTATCTTGATCATCACAGTACATTATTGCTTTCCATTTTGAGTTAAGCATCACAAGTCAAAGTCTGTCTCAGCTTGCATCCTTTGCAGTCCTATTTGACTTTATACCAATGTGAAATTTGGCCCTATGAGTTTATTTGATCAACTTGCTGGTGTAATAGTTAAGTAGTAAGGGACAAATCCAAACCCCATTGAAGTTAGTGGAAGCCTTTCCTTTTACTTCAGTAGGTTTTAGATTGGGCCTCAAGAGAGATAATGCTGCTGAGTTATTATGCATGTAAAACCATCTTTGTCTCCTGAAAAACTCATCTAGCCGATGCTTTCCATTAGGGGGGAGGGGATAGCTTGGTGGTTTGAGCATTGGCCTGCTAAACCCAGGGTTGTGAGTTCAATCCTTGAGGGGGCCACTTAGGGCTCTGAAGCAAAATCAGTACTTGGTTCTGCTAGTGAAGGCAGGGGGCTGGACTACATGACCTTTCAGGGTCCCTTCCAGCTCTATGAGATAGGTATATCTCCATATATAAGTGACCAATGGACCTGTACAAAAGATCATGCCCTACTTTTAACCATATTAAAATATTAACTAAGAAATCAAATTAAAACAAGATGCATGCATTCCTACTTTAATATGACTTTCATTCAAGTTGAAGTAGATGGCAAATAAACACAAACCAATGGAAATTTAATACTCATAAGAATTATCACCCATGCACATGCATCTCCTCAACCAACACTTTTGAACTAATTTACACATGATTCATTTACCAAATCCTTGAAACAGTATGTTAAGTCTGTTATATTGTAAGCTCCAGGAGTCAGGATTTCTCTCTTTTGTATTTTGTACAGGGATGAGGGTTGTCAGCAGTAAGTCCCTGATACACAAAGATTTAACTTTACTACCTTGAATAAGTCCCACTACTCACAGGAACAAATTTAAACATGTGCGTAAGTGTTTTGTGGGATTGGGGACTTAATAAATAAGTTTCAGTTGCTATAATAGCTCTTGCTGGAAAAAATATTGAACTAAGGCTGTTAGTCTGTTTGAAGCCAATAGCTCCTCTGGTTTTTACAGCCAAGGCTAATAACACACTGCTGCAGCTAAGAATTTATCTGCATTGCCACTTCAAACTCCTTATTTAACTGTTTACAAACTGGCTATAAAAATTACACTCAGCTGAAAGCTGGCATCAATATTTCATGTAGGATCAATTTTTTTTAACATTTTTAAGACTATTTGGCTTTGTTTTGGATGTTGTTTTAAATATCAAGAGCAAAAAATAACCTTTTTATTTCAAATGTCTTTCTACATTGTTAGCTGATCAAACCCAGTTTTGATTACATTATTTTGAGTTTCAAGATTTTTATGTTATTCTTTAGAGTTCACACACCCAGGTATCCGCTTCATAGTTCCTTCCTTTTGTCAGTTAGGCACTAAAGAGTAGTGGGTAGGCATTGATTGTGGCCAGATAGGTTGGAGGAAGTGTAATGGAGTGCCAAAATGTGCATAGAAATTCTCCCCCCCTTGACTAATTTTGGCATATAAATACTGAAGACTAAGCCTAGTTTATGGGTCAGCTCCAGAACAAAATATTTGTGGCTTTCCAAGTTACACAAGCCATTAGCCAGGCATAAGGTTCATCACCTGCTTAAAAGAAAAACAAACAAAAGGTAGACCTTTACAGCATTACAAAGCTATTCTAGCAGGTGGGGTACGGGTTCATGTAAAATGAGCTCCCTGTCTCCTGTACTTAAAAATTACTGATTTCTAGAACTATTCCATCTCTTCCCTACTCCATCAGGTCCACACAGTTTGTGGAAGTTTCTTACAGACCTAGAATCGGACCCTCCTGTGAATGCATTTGAGCAACTCTGAATGTGGTTGGAGCATCATACACTGAAATTAACATACCGAGGCCAAGATCCACAAAGGTTTTTAGGTGCCTAAATCCCAGTTTCAGGCATCACTGCAATCCACAAAACCAAGCTTGGCTGTGGCCTACTCCTGAAGGCACCGTAACTCACTCAACACCTAAATTTTCACTGTAAAAGTTCCCTAGGCAGAAACTTAGGTGCCTATCTCTTACCTAAGCCCCAGTGCAATCCATGTACTGAGGAAAATTAGGGAGAGGAATGCCTGTTTCAACCAAGGGGCCTGATCCAATAGGTGTACTCGGAGGTTGCCTGTGGGATCAAGTGGTCATGGTTACACCAGTCTACCTTAAGACTTTTAGCCCAGTGGTTAGTGCACTCACCTGGGACGTGGAAGACCGTCTCAGTTTCCCCTATGCCTGAGGGGCAACAAGGATTTGAACACTGAGCGCTTACCTCTCGGGATTTGGCTCTACCTACTGAACTATTGGATATTCTGATCCAGGGCTCCCTCACTCTCTCCTGTTCAAGCTGTTCCACTATGTATACATAAATAAAAAGTCACTAGGCCATAGATAGAGTGAAAGTGACTCTATAGCCTGGCGGTTAAGACAGCCACATGGGACATGGAGCAACCAGTCCCCTTGTTCCCATGACTCTCTATTTATCCACAGTGGAACAGCTTCAACAGGAGAGAGATTGAGGGACCCCCCCACCCATCAGAATATCCCATAACTTAGTGGTTTGTGCACTGAGCACTGTGGGAGACCCCTGTTCAAATCCTCCCTCCCCTTCAGGCAGAAGGAGTAATTGAAACTGGGTCTCCCATTTCTCAGGCAACTGCTCCAACCACTGGGTTAAAGTTTATCAGGTGGACATCACCACCTCCTCTGGCCATTTTGTGCAGCACATAATGACTTAGATGCCTAAAGCACCTGACTCTAGGAGAGGGTTTCCTGGTTGTGGGTTGCTAACAGAGATAGACACTTCCAGCAGCCTGGACTTAGGCACTTATCTCCATAAGAGGAACAGGGCTTGGGACACACCCCTCTCATCAGCATCTCCCATTGGCTTTTCTTAAGTGGCTCCTTGCCTAGCATGCTAGCTGTTATGGAATCCATTCTTAAGCACCTGTCTCTCCCCATGCATTGTATAGGAAGCCTAGTTGCCCAACTCAGGCCTTCTGGAACATATTTTTGCTCCAGTGATCTTCTAAGTGCCTAAAGTCTCAACACCTAAGTCTATTGGGGGATGTAGGCCTTAATGTTTACACATTTAAAGAAATCTACACAGTGCATATATTGTGTAGATATGAGAAAGTTAAATAAACCCATGCACTTCATTTATTTAAATAATTGCCCACTCACATAAGCATACTACACATTTACTGAAATATCTGATTGTGAAATTAAGAACCAACCAAATTTAATGAGCCAAAATTTTCAAGCAAGAATCAAACAGATCTCTAAAAATTGTGGGAAAAATCCACTTTAGATATATAATTACTTTCATGATTTATACAAATTATTTGTCCGCAGGCCATTTCATCCTCGGCAAAGGCAAATCCACATAAGGGACTAGGATACTCTCAGTTGTAGCTTGTAGAGTTTCCATAGGATTATTACACTGAGTTTGAGAGTGACCACATTTGAGTGGGGGTGGGGTTTAAACTACTAACTATCAAAACCCACATTAATCCAATATTATGGTTAAAACCTGAAACATGTAAAAGTAAATAAATTCAAAGGAAATGTGTTAAGATTGCTAGAAGAACACAGTGTTGAATTATGTCTAGGGCTGTCAAACTATTAAAAATTAATCTAGATTAATCTCAAGATTAAAAAAATCACAATTAGTCGCAGTTTTAATTGCACTGTTAAACAATAATAGAATACCATTTTTTTATTTCTACATTTTCAAATATATTCAGTTACAACACAGAATACAAAGTGTACAGTGCTTACTTTATAATATTTGATTACAGTGCAAATACTTGTAAAAAATAAGAAATAGTATTTTTCATTTCACCTCATACAAGTACTGTAGTGCAATCTCTTAATCATGAAAGTGCAATTTACAAACATAGAATGTTTTTACATAACTGACCACCATTCCAGAGAACATTCTTCCATGCTGATGATGGGTTCTGCTGGATAACTATCCAAAGCAGTGCAAACTGACATGTTCATTTTCATCAACCTCCTGTTGATGGCATCTAACTCAGATGATTTTCTATTTTGGTGCTTCGGGTTCTGTAGTTTCTCCATTGGAGTGTTGGTCTTTTAAGTTCCACAACTCGTCCCTCTTAAATGTTGGAAAGCACTTCAGATTATAAAACCTTGGGTTGAGTGCTGTAGCTATCTTTAGAAATCTCACATTGGTATCTTCTTTGCATTTTGTCAAATCTACAGTGAAAGTGTTCTTAAATCGAACAACATGTGCTGGGTCGTCATCCGAGACTGCAATAACACTAAATATACAGCAGAATGCAGGTAAAACCACAGTGCAGAAGATACAATTCTCCCCCAAGGAGTTCAGTCACAAATTTAATTAACACATTTTTTTTTTAAATGAGTGTCATCAGCATGGAAGCATGTCTATTGGAATGTGGCCAAAGCATGAAGGTCCTACAAATGTTTAGCATACCTGGCACTTAAATACCTTGCAACACCAGCTACAGAAGTGCCATTCAAATGCCTGTTCTCACTTTCAGGTGACATTGTAAATAAGAAGTGGGCAGCATTATCTTCCATAAATGTAAACAAAGTTGTTTGTCTGAACAAAGAACTAGGACTGAGTGGACTTGTAGGCTCTAAAGTTTTATATTGTTTTGTTTTTGAGTGCAGTTATGTAAAAAATATTCTACATTTGTAATTTGCACTTTCATGATTAAGAGATTGCATTACAGTACTTGTATGAAGTGAAATGAAAAATACTATTTCTTATCTTTTTTTCCAAATATTTGCACTGTAATCAAAAATAATATAAAGTAAGCACTGGACACTTTGTAGTCTGTATTGTAACAGTACTGGTATGAGGTGAATTGAAATATTTTTTTTACAGTGCAAATCTTTGTAATTAAATATAAAGTGAGTATTGTACACTTTGTATTCTGTGTTGTAATTGAAATCAATATATTTGAAAATGGAGAAAAACATCCAAAATGTTAGTAAACATAAATTGGTATTCTATTATTATTTAATAGTGTGCTTAAAACTGCAATATTTTTTAATCAAGTTAATTTGTTTTTGAGTTAATTGCTTGAGTTAACTGTGATTGACTGTCCTAATTATGTCCTTTGGCCTGTGTTATACAGGATATTCCTCTTGCCCACGATATAAACAAGTCCAACCAGCCAGTTAAGTGCTAAAAAGCACCTCCTTGTGGAAGATTTCATTTATTAACGGAAAAGCCAACTCAGAAAATAAACAAAACTTTCACCCCAACAGGATGACTAGATCATTCTTAATTCATGTACCCCGCTTGGGTCCACTGTTCACCTCTACCCAGGCTCTTCCTCCAGGGTTCTCTTAGTTCCAGTTTCTCTCCCTGGTGTTAGGCCTCTTACCCCTACTGAAGTAACATTCTTCTCTGGCATCCACGGAGGTCTGTCTACTGCGATTCTTCTCCAGGGACAGTGGGTGATCCTTGCCAGGCAGGCTGCTGGCCAATGTCTTGGGGGATGTGTGTCTAGGAGGCTCCCCTCTCTAGGAGCTCCTCTTACAAGCTCTCCACCCTGATAGGTTTCCCAGAGAGCTTGCCTTCAAGGAAGGCTCCCTATTCAGCCTGCTGGCTCAGGCTTATCTTGAGAGCTCCCTTTCACAGGAATCTCCTGTCTCCCTTTTAGAGTTTCTCTAACTGAGCTTGGGTAACCTTTATTAGGTCCTTTATTAAGTATTAATCAGTCCGTTACCTTCCAGGTGGGGGCCTTCCTAGGGTAGTCACAGGCAGATGCGCCCTACCTCTTCATAAAGAGCTGCTGCCTTATCGCACGGCTATTTATTCTCTGTTTATTGACTCTGGTCAACTTATTCTGTTTTGAGATAGCTTCAGAAAAGCTCTTCTCAAATGATGCTGTTCCTATTTTATGTTTATGAACTAACAACTTCATCTCCCAACATACAATTATGGATCTGATAGGAATTTGAAGAATACCTCTGGAAAAACAACAACAAAAATAATTTGATTCCTTTTTCTTTTTACAGCACATACGTATAATGGAGCACGACGTATTATGGGTCAAAATATTTAATGTTCCATACCATATGGAGGATTCAAAAGGTATGATAAATGGTTCTGATGTGGCAATTACATTCCAGCAGTCAAAACTTCCATTTATGTGCTATAACATTGCTCACATTGTCTTTTTTATTATGTATAACATGAAAAAATCTGACATACATTATTTACACATAAATCTTTCCCCCTCCACCATATAAGACATTGAGTACGATCTCAATTCAGCAAAATACTTAAGGACGTGTTTAATTTAAGCATGTGAGTAATGCCTTGACTGAAATAAAGCACATACCTAAGTATTTTACTGGATTGGAACCTATGTGAATAAATTAATAATAACTAAACTCCTTTAGTTTTCTTGAGGTTATACCATATGTTCAGAATTAAGACATTCACTAAAGAGCAAAAAGGTCTGTTAGATTGAATGGAAAAAAACAACTAAAAATTTGATAGCAATCACTAGTTTAGTCCTAGTATTTGCCCTTTTGCTATAGCTGTGTTTTTATGGAAATGGAGTTGTGCTTTTATGTGGCTCCATAATGAAGGTTGCATTCCTTTGCTTATAGCCAGAAGAGTCAGTTCTGCACTCCATGGGCCTCAGGATATGTCTATACTACAAGTGCTACAGTGGCACAGCTGCAGCCCTGCAACTACACCACAGTAGCATAGATATTACAGTGATAGAAGGGGGTCTTTCCATTGTTGTAATAAATCCACCCCCTTGATGGGGGTTAAGTTGACCTACCCACATTGCTTTACATCATTCTGGTAGTGTAAATGTAATTTATGCCCACTTTAAGGCTCCTTTTACACTACTAGAGAAGGGTAAAGGAGTCTTAGGCTACGTCTTCACTACGGGGGGGGGTCGATTTAAGATACGCAAATTCAGCTACGCGAATAGCGTAGCTGAATTCGACGTATCACAGCCGACTTACCCCGCTGTAAGGACGGTGGCAAAATCGACCTCCGTGGCTTCCCGTTGACGGCGCTTACTCCTACCTCCGCTGGTGGAGTAAGAGCGTCGATTCGGGGATCGATTGTCACGTCCCGACGAGACGCGATAATTCGATCCCTGAGAGGTCGATTTCTACCTGCCGATTCAGGCGGGTAGTGTAGACCTAGCCTTAGTATAAATGGGAATCAGGCCTCTTGATTTCAAAGGGAATTTTCTCTCCATAGGAGCATAGGATCAGGCCTTAACTGACTTGTTCAAAGAATAGGGCAGAGGTCTGAGATAATATCTATAGACCACCCCACAAGCAATCATTTTCCCTATGAGGTTTATTTATTTTTCTGATTTCCCTTGTCATTGCTTTACAGTTCTCTTTCTAGATCAAGAGGGACTGATAGAGATTAAATAAATTCCAGTACCTAAGAGATGGTTGTTTACACAAATTCCTTTCTCTCCCACATGAATAATGAAGAGAGAGTGGATATCCCAACCTTATGTGCTGACTAGTGTTATGTTGTACTCCTTTTCAAACCCATGTATCCAAATTCATTTGATGATTGAACACTGCACTTTGGCAGCTATAGTATCTGCTTCTTTAACAAAAATAGTAAAAATGGCAGTTTAGTAAAATATTCTCCTCTTTTTGTTTCCTGTAATTCTGAGATTACACTGTGTTAGTCCCACTTGGAAGTTAAAAATTTTTTAAAGCTGCCTAATGGTATTGTAACTCCTGCAGATGTTATGTTGTGTAACTGTGAACTGTCTATATACATTTCACAAAATCCAGCTGCTAGACAAAGAGAAAAATAAATAGCAATCTTTAATTTATAGACAGACATATGTACAGTTCTCATCTGATACTTGAGAATGCAGAAAAATCCACATAAATGTCACACATTTGACCTGGAATTCTGGGAGGGCTGAATTAAGAAAATTGTAAACTGAAGGATTGATATCCTGCTACTAGATGGAGATTAAGATTACAAGCACCATTGTGACAATCAGAGAAACAGCTGAATGTGAGTATTGGGCAGCACTCTTCCTTTGTTGTTTTGCCAGAACAGCTGAATGTTAACTGTTGTACAAATAATCTTAAGAAAATGAGAAAATCAAAAGTCTCCATCTATTTTTGTTTTATGTTTGAGCAGAAGACAATATAAGTACTTACAAGTTGGTTTATAAAAAGATGTTTTAAGCAAAAGTATAATAGGCAATATTAGTTTATTTAATTATCTTGGTGGGTAAATATTTACAGTTTTAAAACTCTTATAAATTCATATACTAAAATTAAATCAATATATTAGCCTTGTCTGCTTTAATAATCACTTGAGTTTTGAATATATATGTATTGTTGTATTGTGAAGTCAATCCCACTATCATAGTATAATTTTTTGACATTATAATTTATTATGGTATTTCTTCAGCTAATGCATTTTAAGAAATAAATACATAAAATTTAATCTTGCTAACTAAATCATTGTCATTCTGTTAACACTTATAAGGGTGCTGACAGATGTGCCAATAATAGTATAAAACAAAAGTACGTTAATTCCATGGGAAAATTGTGTCAATAAATTAGGTTCCTCCCTTGAAGGATTGCCGGGGGGGAAATTGTATAGTAAAATGAGATATTGGGTGCAGTCCTGCTCCCACTGAAATCAATAAAAGCACAATTGAATTTACTGTCTTTGTAAATAGCTTTTGACTAGTTTACCCTGAATACTGTCTTCTGCATCAATTACTGACACCTTGGAGAATAAATAACATAATTCTGCTTGCACTGACTTTTCTGAAGCTGAGTTGCAAGCATGTATGACAATTTGGCTCAAGGAAAAGACACTGGGGGACTAATTAGTAAGTCTCCATATCATGAGAGTGGGATCAGTTAGCTAGAGAAGAAATGCAAACAGGTCATGACCAGAAGCCGGGTGTCTCTGCCTGAGCTCTAAATGGGCCACCCATCTGTAAAAATAGTCATAGCCCAGCTTGAAAATTATTTATTAGTTGGTCCCCTCTCTTCTAGAAGGCCATTGTTGAAGATTTCCTCTTATCAATAAATCTGTATGTTTCTTTTGTCATCCTTTACTTGTTCTCTGTGAGTTCCTCCTAATTAAGAAGAATTGTAAAGCAATGACAAGAAAATCAGAAAAATAAACCTCAAAGGGAAATTGATTGTGGATTTAGTGCTCTATATTCCTGATCTCAAACCTTTCCCCTGCTGTTTGCATGAGCCAGGACCCAATCCTGTGCTTCCATGGAGCTACAACTCCCATTAAAATTAAGGAGTGCGGAAGTGAGACCTTTGGCTTTAAACAGAGAATCGCAATTAAATATGCGGGGGAAACTGTTTTCCTATCCCATTAATATTTTTGAGAGTTCAGTAATTTGTCCTATTCCACACTGGGATGAAACTGAGATTTTTTTGGAAAAGTTTTGTTCCCCTCTTTCTCCCTCTCCACACCCCACACCCCCCAACAAACATGAAAGAGAGAGTGAGTGACCGATCAACTGATCTTAAAGAAGCCAGTGGCCTAGTGGTAGGAGTACTTATCTGTGATGTGGGAGACCAGGGTTAAAGTCCTTTCTTTGCCTGATCTGGAGGAAGAATATGAACCCAGATCTCCCACGTGAGTGCCCTAACCACAGGGTACTGGATATTTTTTTGCAGGGTGGAAGGTGTCTCTTAATCTTTCCCATTGAAGCTGTTCCACTTTGTATACATAAATAATTAAATATTAATTGGATCAGGAACTTGAAACTAACTCTCCCACATCCCAGATGAATGTCCTGATCACTGGTGCTCTCTCTCACTCTGGGGCCTAATGAAGAGTTAGTTATAGAAAGTAGAAGTGCTCCAATAGTTGGTTGAAAAAGAGACAAACTATATCCTATTGGGAGAGCTGCGTTCCAGTCCCTGTTCTGTGTGACTCAGATCAGAGTGGAAACTTGGTTCTCCTACATTCCACAGGAGTTCCATAAGTACTTGGCTTATAGAGCTTGTCTCTCTTGCTGGCCCAATGAACAGTTAAATTATTTATATATAGTGGAACAGCTCCAAATAGGGAAATTGAGAAAGCCCTCTAAATCCAATAGCCTCAGTTAGGACACTTACCTGAGATGTGGGAGAGCTGGGTTCAAATGAGAGAAGGGACTTGAACCCGATTCTCCCAAAGCTTTGGTTACATAGGGGTGGCCTCTTTTGTGAATCAAAGAAACCCTTCCTGACAAATCCGTATTTTCACACAAAAACGTTTGTTGAAAAATTCATAACCAGTTCTAACTGCCACTTTTATTATGGAGTCACAATGAAGACACTTTGGAGGCCCCAATGCCTGCAAGGAGAATGATGCAACAGACCATATGTCTGTATAGAGCCCCATTGAAATCATTGGGGCTCCTTACTGGTGCAGAGGTCTACTTGCATGGCTCTCCTTGCAGGATCAGTGCTTTGGTCTGTGTATTTGTCAAGTGAAGGATATACCTAGAGTCTTTCATGATAGCAAAACCTGTATGTTCCTCCCATCCATTAAAAAATACTTAATTTTTAAAAAGTATATCATGGATACTATGGGCCCAATCCTGCTCCCATTGAACTCAAGAATAAAACTTACTTTTTTTTCCAGTGGACTCAGGAAGAAATCCAATATTGTTGGCTTAGTGGTGGTGATTTTCATCTTCTCCTCTCTGTACTGTCTTTGGCAGTCAAGCAATACCTTTTCCTCATAATATCTAGAAATTTGTCTAAATTGCTTAAGTCTGCCAAAAAAAGCAGAGGAACTGGAACATTTTTTTCTAAGTGAAAACGTGTGAAATGTTTAATGGGCTTGGCACACATGAACACCTCAAAATATTCAAACTCAAGTATCGAAGGTAACTAGTTTCTACAAAGCTAAAATATTTAGACATAGCTTTGTAGAATTAGACTATAGAGTGCTGTCAAGTGCTGGAATAGTTTGCACTTTTCAGTTGCAATGTTGCACCTTATTACTTTGAACCCTGTGGACAAAGCTATATCATTAGCCAATTAAACCATTCTGCAGATGTTTCCTGGAGACCTGCAATATTATAAATATTGCCAATATAAACAAACGAAGACCTGTAGTATTCTAAATGAGCTCCGTGACTGAATTAAGTCTTGTTGACATTAAATTACAAAATACTCAAAGCCTGGCATTTTCAACTGTTAGTTTTAAACCCTCGGTTACTATCTTAAATCAAACCTCTTCTATTTATTATTAATAAGAATCATATTTGTTATGGGCCAACCAAGAATGGGACCCTATTGTGCTAGGCACTGTACAAACAGAGTAGTAGATGGTCACAGCCCTGAAGAGTTTACAATCTAAATAGGCAAAACAGACCCAGATTAGGGGAAGGGATAGAATGCCCCAGCAGTGTGATGGCAGCAAACATCATGTTAGTTCCACAGGTGTTTTTGGGAGCGGGTTACTTAGGAGGGGATAGGTTAAGTGAAAAGAAAAGGGAAGCTGAGGACAGGTTGGGGAGAAGAGGGTAATGGGTAGATGTTGAGATGAAGAGATAGTGAGAGGGTTGGAGCAAACAGCCAGTCAGTGCAGGGCAGACAAAGTCAAGTCAAAGTTGCAGAAAGTTTTCTGAATGTTCAAAGGTCTGTGTTTTGGCTGTTTTGTTTCTATCAGCTGGGAAGAGCCTTTCTGGCAGACTCCTCTCTGCAGTTTTCCCCCCAAGATCATGAGGGGGAGGAGGAGACACCACCTGAGATATTAGTGCCTCCAGAGTGGGAGGGATCTTCCCATCACAGTTCTGGGTCCAGGAGAGTGCTGAGGGAAGGGATGGCCCTGGCTGACTTCCATTATACCTCTATGAAATATAGCTTTGTAGCAGTGACTCGAGGATTAATGCTTGAGACCAGGATTTCCATAGGGGCTCAAGGGAGTTAGATGTCTAACTCCTAATGTCTTTCATTGCATTCCAAGCATATATTTTAGAGTGTTTTTAACTTTCTAAAAAAAATTGTCTTTGGGAATGAAAATTACCTTTTCTGTTGCCATTCCAGAGCTGACTTTTGTTGTTGTTGTTGTAAAGTTTAAAGAATCTGATGAGTTAAGTTTGATTTATTAGAACATGGAGGAAAAGTGTTTTCACGCTTCAAAAATTTTTCATATCTGAGCAATCCAAGAGCAAATTATACAGATATTAAAAATGTTTCATTGATGTCAATGGGATTTAAGCACATGCATAAAGTTAAGCATGTTAAGTTCTTTGCTGAATGAAGGCCTCTTAGACTGTAACCTTTTCAAGCAGCAACTGTCTCTTACTATGTGTTTGTACAGTACATAGTACAATGGGGCCTCAGTCTCGGTTAAAAATTCGCTGTTACACAAATAAATAATAATAAATACTCCTCTGTCAGAAAGCCTCCCAACCTACAACTTGAGTGACAAGAAACCACTCCATCACTACTAACTACACCATGCTTCTCTCCACCTTGAAAAATACACATGCTCAACCTCTTCCTAGTTTAAACAATAAAACCCTCCTGTAGGGAGCCAGGGTGGCTTCCCTCCGAACCTGAGGGTAAAGAGCCGCTCTCTCAGCCTGAGTGGGTGGGGCCAGGCCAACCTTACTCCACCCCCCGGAAGGGGAGGGGTGGAACAGGAAGTACAAAGGGCGGGGCCCTTAGCCTAGTCAGGGCAGCAGGCAGACGCAGACTGTTCCCTTCAGACCCGGCTCGCTGTGCCAGGGGAGGCCCTGGACCAGGAAAAACCTGACCTGGAGGAAGGACTGGGGCTACCAGGACTGCCCACCGCCGAGTACCTGGTGGAACTGGAGGAGCCTGACACGGAGGGGTAGCTGGAGCAGCCAGCAGCTGAGTACCCGGATGAGCTGGAGGGACTGGAGAGACTCGCTCGAGTGACCAGGTAGGAAGTAGCCCAGGGACAGAACTGCACAGTGCGGTGAGTCTATTTGGTCAGCGTGTTGCGGAAGGACCCCCGCTGACCCAGTGGCAGGACCCTCGCCCTGCCACTGTCAGGGCCCTGGGCTAGAACGCAGTGGAGTTGGGTGGGCCTGCGTTCCCCTACCCCAGCCAACCCGACTCGGGTAGCAGAATCCTGACAATGCTAGAGACCCTTGCCGCCACTCCCCTGCCTGAGGGGAGCGCTAGAGACTCTTGCCGGCGCCCTTCCCTCCGCTAATTCCCTAATGACAGACAGCGTGACTCAGGCCAGCCAGTGAGGCTGTAGCTCCCCACCGTCCCCTAGCGGCTCGGTGGGCCAACCGACACAGGTCACACCTCCGAACACAAAGGTGCCCAACCTGAGCCACCTTCTCTATTGCCAAACCCGCCATCCAACTGCAAGTACTTAACACAGTCTTTCTCCTACCTATGGCCACCAAGTCCGCCTGATTTTTCTCTGATGACAAGTCTGATCTCACCCTCTCTCTTCCTGCTGCCATATTCTCTCAGAGAAGAACACTCAAGCTGCCCTGCCCCTCACCGCTGCAGCAATCTTCTCAAAATAGTGCCTTGAATCTTTGTATCACATATTCAAATACAGTATAATCTAATTCAGCTGAAGATTTCAAGGAGTACCTGAGACCATCATAGGGAGTTGGATAAATGGAGAATCAGTACATGATTGTGCTTTGTTTAACCACAAGTTTTGGTTAATCAAGGTTTGACTATACACACTGCTGTGGTTATTTGAATGGGCAAACTAAAATACATACTGGTGTATATACTTAAATATAATGAAACCTAGGGACTTGTATTATCCCTTGTCTCTGGTACCCTTGGACCTCCTTTTAACCTCTGTAAGCCTAATGACTCTATATCGGGGGAGCCAAACTTACTGACCCTCCGAGCTGCATATGATAATATTCAGAAGTTCAAGAGCTGGGTGTGCAGGCTGGATCTTGGTTCTTTTGTCCTGTGGCAAGGTAGTGGGGCTTGGGGCTTCTGACCTGAGGGGAGGGAGTGTCTGGGCTTCAGCCCCACTCCTGCTGAAGTCCTGAGCCCCAGCAGGCGTGTCCCAAGTCCGAGCAGGTACCTCCTCCGAGGCTGAAGCCCACCACTCTGCCACAGGGCAGAAGCCCCGAGCTCCCTTCTCCCCTTCCCCAAATCTGGTAGGCGGAGACTTGGGGGAGGGGCATGCAGGACTCCATGAGCTGCACTTTAACTGTAAAAGAGTTGCATGTGGCTCAGGAGTCGCTGTTTGGCCACCCCTACTCTATATCATGCCACATAATTAATGATTCATTCCTTTTCTGAAAGATGCAAACTAATCATAGTAGTTTACAGCAATATTTGACATGACAGTGCTTCTCATTGTTATAAATCACAGAAGCCCATGCTAATTCAACAATATATTTTGCTGACATACCACAGCCTAGCCTCCAAGTTAATTCTGTCATGCAAAGGCAACGTTTTGAAATCAGAGATACCTGAATATTTGACTCTCCCATATTTGACTTGGGATTCATAATCCAGACGACAGGTCACACACACACAAAAAATGAGCTCTCCCCATTTCTCAGCAAAGAGATCTCATAAGTAATATTGGGCCTTCACCCGGCTATAATCCCTTGCCTCTTCCGTAGCCAGCCCCCTGTATGCCGCCTGGGCAGTCCCTGTTAAGTAGGGGGCCAAAAGGGTGGCCCATTGGTCCTGGGGCCACCCCGCGACCAGCGCCACCCGTTCGAACGTTACCCAGAATGCCTCGGGGTCATCGTCGGGACCTATATTGGTTAGTCGCACGGGGACGGCGCTGCAGGGCGACCCAGCCCCGTCCCTTGGCTGCGGGTCTACAGGGCGCGGCAGTGCTGTCACGAGCCGGTCTCCCAGCTGCTGAATGAGCTGCTGCTGGAGTTGAGCGGCATGCTGCTGTTGGAGTTGGGCAGCGGCCTGCTGTTGTTGATGTTGGAGCTGGGCAGCGGCCTGCTGCTGCTGTACGTGGGCGGTCTGCTGTCGCTCTTGACTCTCGGCCAGCAGCTTAAACAGTCGCTCCATCTCCATGGTTCTCTTGGGGAGTCTTTCCCCCTCAGGCCTCTTCCCACAGGGGCCAAGGTATCACTCCCCACTTCTGGTACCACGTGTACAAGGGTTTGCCGGGGCTCGACCCTCTCCGGGGTGGCGGGGAGCCACACCGGCTCACTACACACTGGTGCTTGGGTACTTCGTCCGGCTGCAGGGTCTCCCTCGGCAGCCCTTGCGGTCCTGGAAGACACAGTAAGCCCGACCCTGACTCAGGGCGGGGCACCAATGCTACGTCAGGGGCTCAGGCCCTCGGTCAGGGCTGAGCAACCAGCAGGAGTATTTAGCCCAGGCCCTAGGTCAGGGCGGGGCAACAAACGCTGAGTCAGAAGCTCAGGCCCTCAGTCAGGGCTGAGCAACAATAGTAGGCCCAAGCCTCAAAAGGCCTGGGAGAGGGGGAGACTGCCACCCACGGGTTGGGTGGCAGGGGGGACGCAGGCCCTCCCACTCCACTGCGTCCCAGCCCGGGGCCCTAGCAGCGGCAGAAGACCCGCTGCTGTCAGTGGGGATCCTGGCCACAACACACTGACATAGGCTTTGGCAGTGATGCAGCCAGACTGGGGTCGGCTGCCCCCAGGCTACCTCCACACTCCCCCTCGGGGCCTACCTGGGTCCTGGTGTCGGTCTCTGGGGGGATCCAGGATCATGGGTTCGTCAGGGCACGGATTGATGGCAGGCCCGGCGGCTCCTCCGGATAGTGGGCGCAGGGCAGGCCCGGCGGCTCCTCCGGATAGCGGGCGCAGGGCAGGCCTGGCCAGTCCTGGTGGGCGCCTTGGGCCGCGGGGTCTTCCCAGCCACGAGCTAGGCTGGAGACGTCTGGTCTCTCCGGCGGCTGGGGCCTGACTGAGCTGTGAGGGCGAGCTTTTATACTTGCGGGTCGCCACCTGACCATCTGAGGGGCGGGCTCAGAGCTCCCTAGCTCCGCCCACTCCAGCCTCCGGATGGGCTCTTCCCCCTCCAGGGCAGCAGGGAGCCACACCGGCTCACTACAGGTATACACACAATATATTGCAACACAGTTACTGCTACATTATGAAGTATTTTCATAACTAGTTTGAACTACACTTGTCAAATAAATGACCAAAGCACATTATGGTGCATTGTCTTTTTATTAATTATTATTTATTTTATTATTCTCTGCTTAACTAATTGCAAATTCAGTAATTCACAAATGGGTCTCCCAGTCAATGAGAATTACCAAGATTCTATTGACCTTTAATCAGTAAATTATAACTGTACTTGTGGAAAGTACCATGAGATTTCAAATGACCACAAGCAGTCAGGACATCTGTTCCAATGTTAAAAATGTTTACGTGTCATCCTGGAGATTGCATTTGCAACTGGCAGTGCCCAATTATTCCATTCTTGGGATTTGGCTCATTATTGGATCAGGACCTGATCCTGAAATTGGATTCCCACAGGTGGACCCTTATGCTGTTGTGAAGGCCCATTTAAATCAACAGATCTCAGTATGGATACAGGGATCTATTTGCACAGAGCTGATTGAAGGCTGGGGAGCCTCAGATAGGAAAATGATACCTATTAGGTTCCCATCATCACTTTCTGCAGCTCCTGGGATTTCCTTACAGCGCACCCATCCACTATTGATCTGGCTCAACTCAGCTTAGACCATTGCAGTAAATATGAAATTGTTACAGTATGCTCTGTGGCTGAAATACATTTATTTTGGGATTCAAACAAATTAGGATTTAAGAAAATGGAACATATATTCACCATAACCTTTTGTACTAAAAATGTGACATTCACAAGAAGACAGAAATTAAAAGCATTGAAATTAGTAAATCAGGACTTATTATCCCTTCTTCAGAGAACAGCTAGTAAATAACTGTGTTTGTAACAGTCAATGTGGTTGCAAAACACCTTTTCTGAAACAAATGTACAACATTGTACTACACACTAAGTAACATGAGTGCTTTGTGAGCTGTTCTGCTCTAGTTCAACTCTTTCTTATCTACATCCCCGCCCACCCCCCATCATTGTAGTACTTGAGACACTCACAAACATTAACTTATCCTCAACACTTCTGAGAAATAGGACAATATCGTTACCTAACTATTAGAGTGATGTATTGTACAGAACTAGGGTTGGAATAAGAGTTGGGATCTCTAGGGAGAAGACTGGAGTTGAGAACAGAACTAGGGGTTCCTCTTTCTTTCTGAAAGTTAGTTGAGGTCAGACAGATTTTAAACCTTTGCTTCAAGATGTGGCTGACGTGTACATATTAAGTAAGGAAACTTACTTGTAGTTGTCCCTTAAAATGACAGGCCATTATTTGTTTAAACTCCAGCTAGACATACAAAATCCTTTCCCTCTCTGAAAAACTTGTTCCATTGAGCAAACAAAGAAGTGCCTGGTAAAGTCTTTTTTATCTTAATTTAAACAAAACAACATAACAGCATATAATTTAGAAAAACACAGTAATATAGGGCCAAATTCTGATCAGGTAATGCAAGTGGGTGTGGTATTGTATTAATTTCAATGGACTATATGGGCCCAAAAAGCTAAAGGTGTTAACATGATCCTGAAACTGTCCAACAGTAAACAGTAAAACAAGGTTTGGAGTTTGGTATACAGAGACCGTACCCAGGTTAATATCATGGCAAACATACAATTAAACAATCTTTTAACCTTTTATTAAAAATACAGAAGAGGGAAAGCAGTTAAAACATTTGAAATGTAAAATATTAATTAAGGCTTTCATTTTAACAACATTCCATGTTCCATTTCCTTTTAGCTGGAGAGAATTTTTAGAAGGAAACTTCCCGCAATTTGGCAGGTTTTTGGAAGGTAATAACTGTCCTTTAGAAAAGAATTAAAAATTAGCTGAGTGGGACTGGAGTTGTTATTAAGTCCAGTCCAGTTTCCTAAAAGACAAAACAAGACAAACATACAAGAGTGGGGAGAAAATAACAGCAAAGATAGAAAACACAGCTTCTGTTTCTGTTGTTGACTCTCATTTGCAACCTCTCTGCTAGAGAAACACAATCATGGCACTCAGGCTTATCAGCCATTCTGAGACCCAACACACTTGTATTAGCATCAGGATGTTTAAGGCATTGCTTTTAGTCATCTCTGTAGTCATAGGCTTACAGCAATGTTGCAAAATATACAGTCTGGGATGACTAAAACAGACTTTTATTAGACAGAAGGGAAAAGGAGAAAGATAGGAAAAAGAAATAATGTGGGGAAGGACAAGGATACATGGGTGTGTGTGTGACAAAGTCTCCCATCTCAGGTGGCAGTTGGGATTTAGCCAGTGCCAATTGAGGTGGAGGTGGCGACATTATAGGAGTCCCTCTCTTTGGCCTGGTCTGGTCAGGACATCTCTCAGGATCAGGACAATGAAGGCCCACCAGTGTTACAGTAGATCCTGCAGTCATAGGAGATGGTGGGGATGGTATACATGATGGTGAAGCTCACTGCAGCAGTTATGGGCAGACAACTTCTGCTGATTTCCCTCCAAAAGTCTTTTCTTTTAAAGAACCCTAGGCAGGAGTGATGGGCAGAATAACCTATTATTTTTTGGTGGCCTAATTTCCAACACATCAATTTTGGTCTATTCATTTCTGGTCCCATACTTTTCTTGTTTACTGGGCATGATCTCAACACAGTCCTTGAGTTATATCAGCAGGCCTTTTTGTTTGGACTAATTCAGTTTTTCTCTCCCTTTTGCACCCTTTCCCATCAACGTTTATTTTACATTACTGTGATATTTTACGAACTTTCACTCATTTCTTACAGTTGAGCTAACAATTAGGGTAATTTTCTAACCCAGTTACAACAACAGTGGTTCCCATCCATTTCAGTGGGAGTCACATGTGAGCATCTGAAAGCAGAGCATGGCCATAAAACTTTTATAGGAAACCTTTGTGTAAAAGCCTAAGCTTTGAAATGTACTGCAGCCGAAGACTGCAAGTTTGATATTGCTTGACCTTTTGTTCTTTTCATAATTCACTGTTTAAGTTGTTGTACATGCAGTAACTCTGAATAGTACTGTATTCCATATAAACTCTGCCTACACAAGTACTTTCAAGGAAAGCTTTGCTTTTTGTGGTAACACTAGTACCCATGTAAGTGAATCAGATTTTTTAATTGTTTCTGTGTGTACTACAAGCAGCTATTTTCTTAATTCATATATACTTTCAGACTATATGCTTTCAGGGCAGTAGGCCAAATTCACTGATGGTGTAAGCAAATGAAGTTCAGGAGCTACTGTCACCTACAATAGGAGTGAATTTGGCTAGTATTGATTGCTATGATAAGGATGAAACTGAAATGTTTTATGTGGGCTATATAATGTTGAATTATCTTAATTATTTATTATAGTATAGTCACAGAGACAGCAAATAGGGATATTGTAGAGTGGACTCACCTCAGAACTGGCTGCCCAGATCCTTCAGCCTCATGATGGGAGAGAAACAAAGTGGGATGAAGAATAGCTCCCTTATTAGGGACCCATCTTCTGACAGAAGCAGAACAGACTGATCATTCCTGACATAGAGCTTGATCCTGCAAAATGCTGAGCACAGGCCCCAATCCAACAAAACATGTAAGAACATGTTTAACTTTAAGCACTTTGCTGATCAGGGCCAGAGTGTTCAGCATCTTGCAGGATTGAGGCCACATTGAGATCTCTCCAGGAGACAGGATTACTGTGGGTAGACATAAGGCAGGCTGTCCTGATAGGGAACTGAGTCAATAGAAATACTTATGGCTGAATATGGTGCCTGATCCAAAGGACTCAGTCAATGGGAGCCTTTTCATTTACTTCATTGGGATTTGGATCAAGACCATGGTGACCATGAAAACCATTCAGTTAATTGCTATGAAGTTATCATGAGATATCTAAACAAATGTCTAGCTCTAGTCAGTGATGTGGAAGAGCTCGTGATTACGATACCTATTAGTACTAATATTATAGGCAGGTGTAGAAGAGAAGACCTGGAATCTAAATTTAGGAGAAATGATATTGATCAAAATAGAACCTGTAGAGCTGACTGTCACGGAGTCACAGGTCCAGTGCTCTGGAACTGCAATGTATGAAGCCAGCCAGGACTCTGGAGTAGCGTAACTCCCCTCAGGGCACACTATCCAGGGCAAGGAGCCTCCTCGGCTATGGTCTGACCTCAGAGCATTCAGCACCCCTGTTCTCACCGTGCACTTCCCGCAGCAGGTCCACCTGGATGGGACCCCTGGGGAAGCCAGAGGGGCCCTGCACCCCAACTTCGCAATCAGCAATGACTCTCAGCCAGTGTTGCAAAACAGAAGGTTTATTAGTCTAGAGGACCACAGCGTAGAACAGAGCTTGCTAGCACAGAAATCAGGATCATTCAGTGCCTCGTGCCCCCTGGGTACTCCCTGCGACCCCTCAACAGGAGACTGACCCCTTCCAGCAGCCAGACCTCTGACACCCCTGTTGCCCCTCCTCCGGTCTTTGTCTTGCTTCCCAGGCAAAGTGTCACCTGGTTGCATTTCCCTCCTGGCTCTCAGGTTACAAAGGGCATCATCCATTACTTATGTGCAGGCCGCTGGAGCAGCCTCACCTGCCCCAGAGGGTCTTAGCAAAAGTCACACAACCTTATTCCCACCACATAGACATTGGTGTAATACACAGGGAAACTGACGTACACACAGTATTCATGCAAAACAGTAAGACTCACATAGGCTCACGTACAACATAACAAGGGGAAAAACCCCACTTCATCACACTGACACAGAAAAACAACAAGGATTTGGTGGATTACTTAAACTAAGAGAAATCTGGCAGGTGCTGTAGAGCATTCAGGTCTGGTTAAGACATCTGCTCAGGATGTCAATAATACAAAGTTAATATAAAAAGATTAATATGAAGAAGAAAAATAGTGGAAAAGGAAAAATATATGAGATTTACAGTTGCTGAGTGGAATCCATGAGGCAAGGTCTCTTAGTTCATCTGTAGTGTTATGCATGTGTAACCCATGCTTTATGTTATGGGTTACACAGGGTTCTTCAAAAATACATTATAGAAAGTCCCATGAAAAATAAAACTGGTCAAGATAATCTCTTTAGGAACCTCAGTTGTGGCTGAGATGGTACTTGCATTCTACATGTTTTATAACTTTCTTCAAAATTATCTTCTGGGATTAAATCTCTCACAATTGTTATCAGACCAGGAAATCCTTTCTATTAAATAAAAGCCATAAGTCAGCATGAAAAATGCTTTCCAGATATTTTAAAAAGCGTTGTAGATGCTTTTTGACCTTGGATAACTCAAACCATTTGACATTTAAAAAACTTAAAATTTGGCTCACACTATATGTATTCCTCAGTGAGGAATGTGCACTTTGCTGAATGTGAAAAATATTGGTTGAGACACAAAGAAGTTTTGAATGGAGAAAAGCACTAAAAAATCACTATTAGTTATTTTTCCACACCAACTTGCATGTGATTTGCATGTGGCTAAGCAGATATGTACCCAGCTAAGATGCCATCTTTTCCCATTAATCCCCTCTACTTGTACTTGCCAGAATTAGGAAGAAACTCAGCAAGTGTGGTCTTTCTGCAAATTTTGCCTATTAAATTTTAAATGGGACTATTCAAACATGTAAGTTCACTCACATTCATAAATGCAGGATTGGGGCCTTAGAGTAAAAAAACTCCATTTTTTAGGGACTGTCTTTTTACAGTGCCTAGTACAATGAGGCCTTGATTCTTGTTTGGGGTCTTCACATGGAACCACGAACAAAGAAAAAAGGATTTGTTGATTATTTAATTGTAGATCTGACACTGATTTCCTACTGTGGCCTTGGTAAATCACTTAGGCAAGAGTCCTGTAAAGGCCTGAAGATCTTCACTCCCAAGTCAATGGGAACAGAGACTGTGCAGCACTTTGCAGGACTGAGACTATACTTCTTTGCTTCAGTTTCCCTATTTGTAAAATGAGGGTAATAGAACATAGTGACATGCCTCAGAATGGATGTTGTAAAGATTAATTAGTTGAAGTTTGTGAAATGCTTTGAAGATGAAAAGTGTTGTGCAAGGGCTAAGAATTATTACATAAGCACTCATTAAATCTCTGCCTTATAATTTATGGTATTTTATTACAATGGTGCTATTTGTGCCACTCTGATAAAGCTTGTGTCAGCGTATCACTTGTAAACACCTATCTTTAGAAGTTTATAATCTAACCATAAAAATGTGCTTATGGTTAATATTTGGCATACAAGTCACCAGGACCAGATGGTATTCACTCAAGAGTTCTGAAGGAACTCAGAAACTCAGATATGAAAATCATAGAATCATAGAAAATCAGGGTTGGAAGGGACCTCAGGAGGTCATCTAGTCCAACCCCCTGCTCAAAGCAGGACCAATCCCCAACTAAATCATCCCAGCCAGGGCTTTGTCAAGCCTGACCTTAAAAACCTCTAAGGAAGGAGATTCCACCACCTCCCTAGGTAACCTATTCCAGTGCTTCACCACCCTCCTAGTGAAAAAGTTTTTCCTAATATCCAACCTCAACCTCCCCCACTGCAACTTGAGACCATTACTCCTTGTTCTGTCATCTGGTATCACTGAGAACAGTCTAGATCCATCCTCTTTGGAACCCCCTTTCAGGTAGTTGAAAGCAGCTATCAAATCCCCCCCTCATTCTTCTCTTCTGCAGACTAAACAATCCCAGTTCCCTCAGCCTCTCCTCATATGTCATGTGCTCCAGCCCCCTAATCATTTTTGTTGCCCTCCGCTGGACTCTTTCCAATTTTTCCACATCCTTCTTGTAGTGTGGGGCCCAAAACTGGACACAGTACTCCAGATGAGGCCTCACCAATGTTGAATAGAGGGGAATGATCACATCCCTCGATCTGCTAAAATGCAGAACTACTAACTGTGCTATGTAATCTATTGCCTGAATCATCCTCTGTACCTGATAACTGGAAGCTAGCTAAGGTAATGCCAGTTTAAAAAAAAAAAAAAGATTGCAAAGGTGATCCTGGCAATTACAGGCCGGCAAGCCTAACTTCAGAATCAGACAAATTGGTTGAAACTATAGTAAAGAGCAGAATTACTGGACATATACATGAACACAATATGTTGGGGGAAGAGTCAACATGGCTTTTGTAAAGGGAAATCATGCCTTACCAATCTATTAGAATTCTTTGAGGGCGTCAACAAACGTGGACAAGGGTGATCCAGTGTATATAGTGTACTTGGACTTTCAAAAGATCCCTCACCACAGGCTCTTAAGCAAAGTAAGCAGTCCTGGGATAAGAGGAAAAATCCTCTCAGATCAGTAAATAGTTAAGACAGGAAACAAAGGCAAGGAATAAATGATCAGTTTTCACAGTGGAGAAAGGTAAATAGCGGGGTCTTCCAAATATCTGTTTTGGGACCTGTGCTGTTCACCATATTCAGAACTGATCTGGAAAAAAGAGTCAACAGGTGGCAAAGCTTGCAGATGATACAAAATTATTCAAGATAGTTAAGTCCAAAGCTGACTGAAGAGTCACAAAGGGATCTCAGAAAACGGGGTGAGCTGGCAACAAAATGGCAGATGAAATTCAAAATTGATAAGGACAAAGTAATGCACATTGGAAAACATAATCCCACCTATGCAGGGCCAGCACCAGCCCAGCAAGCAGGTGCTTGGGGTGGCCAACGGAGAGGGGCAGCATGTCCGGCTCTTTGGTGGCGGGTCCCTCACTCCCTCTCGGAGCGAAGGACCAGCTGCCGAATTGCTGCCGAAGACTGAAATAGCAGCAGTAGAGCTGATCGCGATCACGGCTTTTTTTTTTTTTTTTTTTTTTTTTTTTTTGCGCTGCTTGGGGTGGCAAAAATCCTGGAGCCGGCCCTGCACCTATGCATACAAAATGATAGACTAAATTAGCTGTTACCACTTAAGAAAGAGATCTTGACATCATCATGGATAGTTCTCTAAAAACATCTGCTCAGTATGCAGCAGCACTTTAAAAAGCTAACAATGTTAGTAATCATTAGGACAGGGATAGATAATAAGACAGTAAATATCATAATGCCACTATGTAAATCCATGGTACACTCACATCTTCAATACTGCATTCAATTCTGATTGCCCCATCTGAAAAAAAGATATTAGAATGGGAAAAAGTACAGCGAAGGGCAACAAAAATGATTACGGGTATGGACCAGTTTCTATAGGAGGAGAGATTGGGACTGTTCATCTTAGAAAAGAGACGACTAAGAGGTGATATGATAGAGGTCTATAAAATCATGAATGGTATGAAGAAAGCAAATAAGGAAGTATTATTTACTTCTTCACATAACACAAGAACCAGGGGTCACCCAATGAAATTAATAGGTAGCAGGTTTAAAACAAACAAAAGTAAGTACTTCTTCACACAGCACACAGTAACCTTGTGGAACTTGTTGCCAGGGGATCTTGTGAAGGCCAAAAGTATAAGTGGGTTCAAAAAAGAATTAGATGAGTTCATGGAGGATAGGTCCATCAATGGTTATTACCCAAGATGGTCAAGGATGCAACTCCATGCTCTGAATGTCCCTAAACCTCTGACTGGCAGAAGCTGGGACTTGATGACAGGGGATGGATCACTCAATAATTGCACTTTTCAGTTCATTCCCTCTGAAGCATCTGGCAGTGTCAGCTGTCAGAAGACAGGATACTGGACTAGATGGACCATTGGTCTGACCTCAGTATGGCCATTCTTATGTTCAGCCTTAGAGCAAACACTTTTTAACATTTGACTGTTTCAAGGAAACTGAAAAATAAACATTTTGAAGTCTGAACCTTGTTGCCCTCCTACTATATCACTCAAAATTCTCTTTTAAAATAATATTGGAATTTTTATTACCATTGCTTAGGTATCTAGAACAAAATTCTTTTCTGGTCTAATCCCTGCATGCATTTTGCACCCAAAATTCTCTTTGGCTCATTTGGAGTTCTGGATGCTGTATCTGTAAGCAAAAAAACACAAACAACAACAAAAGACAGCAAAAAAATCCAGACAAATGATCTCAGTCTTCTGGTGCATTCTAAATATTATTCAGAAATGTTCCAGAAAACAGCAGCACATATGTAATATAACTATATTACAAGGGAAACACCTGTAATCAAATAGAAAAACAATGATGGAAAAAGAATATGACTACTCAGAGACACCCATTGCTTATGGGCATAGTGCGTGGAAATTGATCTCTCGTCTATATAACTCCTTGCCAATCCACTCTAAATTTTAGCTAATCTCCATTATGCATCAAACATTGCAACAGAAGGGACTTAGGAACTTTTGTATGGAAAATAATGAAATTCATTTTAACATCCATTAATGTCAGAAAGAAAACTGGACCTGAGATTCTTTATTTGCCTGTTCTGTCTATAAACTGGAAGTGGAGTGCATGTTCTGTGTTCAGATAACACAAGACCATTCTATCATATTTCATATACATAGTTAGGATTACTTAATTTTCCTAAGTAGTTACTACTGGGTTCTCCTAGCAGTAAGAGAAAGATAAAGCAAGGAAAGGTAAAGAGTTAAGGTAAGGCTTCCAACACCTTAACTTAGTATTTCCTGACTTTCAGATTTTTCTTTAATTGTGGCGACAAATGTTCTAGAATTGTTCAGTTAGTAGACATATTTACAACCCTCCCTTAGCAATGTTTTTTTTTATAAGGGAATCTATCTTTACTTCTCACATGCATGAATCCATAAACCTGGCAGCTTCAGATGAAAAAGACCAATGATTAACTACCAAGAGAGAGACTTGGAACTTAATGGTAGTGCTAGTTATCCAGCTAATCATTTATAGATTACCAAATATCCATAAAGAATCTCCATTTCATATTGAGAGCTTGGGGTGATAAGGGTGGGCACAGTACAAACGTTATTGATAGATTAGATAGGAATTTATTTATGATGATGTTCAGTTTCTTTAGGCGCTTCAAAATCTTGTTGCTATCACTTTTAAGATCAAAGGAAATCAAAACTGCATCCAAGGACTGCTAACCAACAGATTTCTTAGCATGATGCAACAGGAGGTGCTTGTTGGGTAATTTCATGCAGCAAATCTCTGGTATTGGGATAAGTAAATTGCAAGTAGTGGACCCCATATACTTTCACTGAGACCTAGAACAAGCTTCAGATGAGTTAGTTTCTGGCTGTGGCAAGCATTCTCAAGATATGAATGTTTTTTAAATGTGGGTAAATTTGGAAAACAAAATGGATTCTGTGACAGTCTCCAAAACGTGTAAGGTGATTTTATTTATTTTTATGTGCATTAAATAGCTTCCCAAAACTATTTTACCTACAGTTTTCTAGGAAATCTAGTTAACAAGAAAAATGGGGAGCTTCACAGACATCAATGGAAACTTCACAGTCATCAATGGAGTGTCATCCACTAACACCTAGTCTGAATTTGGCCCCAGAGGTGTTAAACCTAATTATATTTAAAAGGTATTAAACCTCAAGTTATTAGGGATTAAAAATAGTGCCACAGTTTTGGAATCTGTTGATGGACTCACAGAATTACTGAAATTATCGCTGAAAACTAAATTTGATGCAACCATTCGACGTAGAAATGCTCTTCTGGGTCTTTTACTAGATCCTACTCTTACTGTTGAGACATTATCAGCTCCCAGTATTATACTTTATTGTCATAATGATTTTTTATGTTAGCATTGACTAAACAACAGGTCCAAATTACTTCCTAGTATAACTAAACTGAAGCTAATGATGTTACAAAAGATAAATTTGATCCAAGGCATTGAACAAAATGAGGCCCTAGACCTCCATGCAGATGTTCCTATCTCTTGGGAGTATCCTGAGAGCTTTATGGATCTCAATAGATTTAGGGAGTTTTTGCTTTAGAATTGTGTCTAATTGCCATTCTTTATGTTTTAGTATTCTGTGTGTCATTTTAAGATAATGATGATGTGTTTTTAAAAAAATCTATTTTTTTTTTTTAAGAAAAAGAAGTCTTGAACACTTTAGATTACTCAACATTATTTTAAAAATTCACTATTTATTATGTTTAATTTTTGCTCATCTCTCAGCTTGGAAAATTAAAAATAGACCAGTTGTTTATACTTCTGTTTAAAATCAATTCACTTTAACGTTATCAAGCATTAGCCCAATGCTGCAGTGTTTGGCATACAAACATTACAGTGAAATATTTATTTGTAAGAAATTTTTTTTAAAAATGTTTCCATTGTACTTTCAAAAAATCATTAAACCATTTCTACTGATTTTAATTTTTTAAAGTTAATTTATAACAAAACAAATTTCAGCCAAATTCTTTTAAACATTTTAGACAGAGTTTTCTGCGTTTCTGTAAGAAGTTTATTGTAAAAACTGTGACATGGAAAAGGTATTACTAATAGAAAAAGTTCTGAATTAATTAATTTAATTCTGGAATGCAGGAAAGAACCAAACTTTATTACAGAAGAGTATAAGCAATCTTTGGTATAAATATCAGAAATTTTCCACATGAAAACTATTTCAGAATAGGTTTACATACATGCCACAGCTAATTGGAAAAGCAAAACCATCCATCGTATCTCCCATCAGCAATATTTTGAAACTGTAAGGGGCCCTCTCTGCATTAACTTGAGTGTGTTTTTGGAAATATGCCAGTAGTTCCAAATGTGGAGCCATATCCCTGCAAAATAATTTGGACCAGGTAGGAAATACCTTATTTACATTACTGTAACTATCATTTTTTATTCTATTCAACCAATGTATTTTTCTTTTCAAATATTGGTCTCATATAGATACAATTGTTGAGGTTTACTACTTTGTGCCATTTATAGGACTTGCTAAAAGCAATTCAAAAGAGAATCAAATTAGAATTAATTCAACAAACCAGTATGTTGACAGAGCTTGTCTCTTCAGATGAACTAAACAGCTATTTCATTCAAATTTAAATTTATTTAAAATTAGCCATATTATAAAATCATAGAAGTGTAGGCCTGGAAGGGACCTCAATAGGTCATCTAGTCCAGTTCCCTGCACACAAAGCATTCCTGATGCGTTTGTCTAACCCAGGGGTAGGCAACCTATGGCATGCATGCTGCCTAGCTGATTTTCAGTGGCACTCACACTGCCTGGGTCCTGGCCACCGGTCCGGGGGGCTCTGCATTTTAATTTATTTTTAAATGAAGCTTCTTAAACATTTTAAAAACCTTATTTACTTTACATACAACAGTAGTTTAGTTATATATTATAGACTTATAGAAAGAGACCTTCTAAAACCGTTAAAATGTATTACTGGCATGTGAAACCTTAAATTAGAGTGAATAAATGAAGACTTGGCACACCACTTCTGAAAGGCTGCCGACCCCTGGTCTAACCTGTCCTTAAAAACCACCAATGACCGAGATTCCAAAACATCCCTATGCAGTTTGTTCCAGTGCTTAACTACCATGACAGTTAGGAAGCTTTTCCTAACGTCCAACCTAAACGTGCTTTGATGTAATTTAAGCCCATTGCTTCTTGTCCTATCCTCAGAGTTTAACAAGAACATTTTTCACCCTCTTCCTTATAACAACCTTTTAGGTACTTGAAAACTATCATGTACTCCCCACCCCCCAGTCTTCTTTTCTCCAGACTAAACAAACTCAACTTTTTCAATCTTTCCTCATAGGTCATGTTTTCTAGACCTTTAATCATTTTTGTTGCTCATCCCTGGACTTTCTCTAATTTGTCCACATCTTTCTTGAAACGTGGCATCCAAAACTGGACACAATACTCCAGCTGAGGCCTAATCAGCACAGAGTAAAACAGAAGAATTACTTTTTGTGTCTTGCTTACAACATTGCTGCTAATACATCCCAGAATTATGTTTGCTTTTTTTGCAAGTGTTACAATGTTGACTCATGTTTAGGTTGTGATCCACTGTAACCCCCAGATCCCTTTCCACAGTACTACTTCCTAGGCAGTCATTTTCCATTTTGTATGTGTGCGACTGATTGTTCCTTCCTAAGTGGAATACTTTGCATTTGTCCTTATTAAATTTCATCCTATTTACTTCAGACCATTTCTCCAGTTTGTCCAGATCATTTTGAATTTTAATCCTATCCTCCAAAGAACTTGCATCCCTTCCCAGCTTGGTATCATCCACAAACCTTATATGTGCACTCTCTAATCCATTATCTAAATAATTTATGAGGCTATTGAACAGAACCAGACCCAGAACTGATTCCCTGCAGGACCCCACTCAATAAGGTCTTCCAGAATGACTGTGAACCACTGATAACTGCTCCCTGGGAATGGTTTCCCAATCAGTTATGCATCCACCTAAGGCCTGGTCTACACTAGGGGGGGGGATCGATCTAAGTTATGCAACTTCAGCTACGTGAATAACGTAGCTGAAGTCGACATACTTAGATCGACTTACCGTGGTGTCTTCACTATGGTGAATTGACTGCTGCCGCTCCACCGTCGACTCTGCCTGCGCCTCTCGCCGAGCTGAAGTACAGGAGTCAACGGGAGAGCACTTGGGGATCGATCGCTGCCTGCCGATCCGGCCGGTAGTGAAAACATACCCTTATTGTAACTCCATCTAAGCTATATTTCCCTAGTTTGTTTATGAGACGGTCATGCGAGATAGTATCAACACTACTATTAAAGTCAAAATATAACCGCATCTGAGAAAGCTATTAGGTTGGTTTGACATAATTTGTTCTTGACACATCCATGTTGACAGTTACTTATCACCTTATCTTCTAGGTGTTTGCAAATTGATTGCCTGAGGTGACGGGGTATACCTACCCCACTCTGGATCTGCAGGGGTTAACTGTGCATTGCAGGCTGAGGAAGCCAGGCTCCTTCGCCTCTGCTGGGCATGCTCAGCCTGGAGGCAAGATATAAAAGGAAGCAGCCCAGCTCAGCCTGGGCAGGCTGCTGAAGGGAAAAGATGCAGGCTGACTCCAGGGAGCTGCTACAGGCCCTGGCTGCAGAGCCAAGGCATGCAGAACCCCAGATGGATTCCAGGAGCTGGACGAACCCAGAGAGGAGGCCACGCTGTCAGGAGCTACACTGCCTGAGGATCCCAGAGACCCAGGGGAACCGTGAACCATTGCTGGTGAAGACAGGGTAGGAAGCTGCCCAGAGGACTTAGACTGTGCTCTGCTGGGTGAAACGGGGAACCAGTTAGTGTGTTTTGGGAGGATCCCTGCTGATTCAGTGGCAAGTAATCCTGCCACTGCTAGGGCCCTGGGCTAGGGCTCGAAGGAGCAGGGAGGGCCCGAGTCCCCCTCGCCCCTGAGTGGTGCCCCACTTCCCCAATGAGCCAATTGGCCACACCATCCCACAGAGGGGTGCAATTTTATTGACTCCGGCCATTGGGCCATGGTGTCCTGAGTGGAAGGGCCACGCTATTGCCTCCAGCCAGTAGGCCGTACTACCACGTTTTATAGTAAGGGTTGTCAGCATAGGACCTAACCAGGTGTGATACAGCCACTTCCCTTTCTTTTGACCGCACGTGACCCGACACCCCATGAGGGGGGTGTACCTACCTCGCGACACTTGATTATTTGCTCCATTATCTTTCTGGGTACTGAAGTTAAGCTGACTGGTTTGTAATTCCCTGTGTTGTCCTTATTCCCCTTTTTATAGATTGGCACTATATTTGCCCTCTTTCAGTCCTGTGGAATCTTTCTTGTCGTCCATGAGTTTTTGAAGATAATGGGTAATGGCTCAGATATCTCCTCAGTGAGTTCCTTGAGTATTTCAAGAAGCTCCCTGCGTATTCTAGGAGTATTTTTATTTAGTTTAAATACGTGCATTGAGATAAGTACAATAATTTGTAGAAACAAGGCTGAGAAGTAAGAAATCCCTGGCAATACTCAGAGTTGTCTCACCACAACTTTTTCATAATCTTCATCAAGAATAGAAGATTAGATACTGATTGAGAACTGGAGAGATTATCATTGTTAAAAGATTGTTTTTTGGACAGAGGTCAAACACATGCTTCCTTTAAAGAAATCAACATCATGTCCTCCTCAAAGAAGTACTAACAATCTCCAGCAACAAAAAGATACTGTACTTCCATACTGGAAGAGCAAGGATACATTGCAGATGTAGTGGTATAAAGTTCTTCAAACACATCAAGGATCTCTGCAACGCCTGGCCTACACTTCAAAGTGGGACCACTCTGACTATGTCATTTAGGGGTGTGATATTTTTTAAAAATGTGCTATGGTTATATAGGTGAAGGCTCTAGTATGGAAGTAGTTATACCACTATAAAGGTGTGTCATAGTTCAGCCCATCCTGGGGTGCCTTCCAGTGTCAGGCCATGGCGCAACAGGTAAGCCTACCTCAGTTTCCCATTCAGTGATTCCCATAAGTAGTCTGCAAATGATTTCCAAGTGTGTGTGTGTATGTATATAGCCTGTGCAGGGTTAGTTTATTACAGATGAAAACCTGATGCATATAAACCATGACAAGAGTTCCATGATTATAATCCAGAATTCCCCAGCATAGTCCAAACAGTATATTCCATTTTCAAGTCTCAACAGGCCATCAAAACACCAAGTACTGCCCTGGCTTGTCTCACCATACCTCACCCCCAGGCTTCAGCCCTCTCTGGCCCTCTGGCTTCAGCTCTTTGGCTCAAAGAACCAGCAGGCATCTCCCGCCACTGCTCTTAGCGTTCAGCCCTTCTCTGGCCATGGCTCTGTGGCTCAGGAAGGTCAGCAGACTAGCTCCTCCACTGGTTTCCTGACAATTCCTCTCTCTTTCCAGGAAGAGCATACAGAGAGCACTCTGCTCTATGCAGCTTTCCCCAGAGATCCCTTTAAGATCTCTGGCAGCAGTCACCTGACTGGCCTTCTCTGTTGTCAAGATCTTTCATATGTGGCTAAGGTGCCTTCTCTTAAAACCCAATTAAGGAGGCATCTGACAAGTCATGGATTGCAGTGGATCCATCTCCCTCTTAAAGGTTCCAGTCATCCTGTGACAGGGGTGTGATCCCTGAAGGTACTTAGGGGCTTAAGTCCCATTTTTAGGCACATAAGTCTCTTTTTAGGCACCACTGTGTTCCATAAAACTCCCATTCTGCTGCCATCTAATCCTGTAGGTGCCTAAATTCACTCAGCATTGAAGACTTTGTCTCTGGGCATGTGCACTGCAGCATCACTCTGGACACCAAGGCACCTATCTCCCACCTAAGCATGAGCACTGCTGCCTCACTCTTGGCATCCAGGCACGGATCTCCTGCCTAAGCCCCAGAACGATTAAAACACTGGGGAAGATAGGTGTTTGGCCACCTAACTCGTGTGCAGGACCCAATCTGGTAGGTGTGCTCAGAAGCTGCCTACTAGATTGGGCTTCTCAGGTAAATTCATACAGAACAGCTTGGGAGGGGTTGTATTTCTGTGTTGAAGCAGGGTCTTTCAGGGTATATGGGTGATCTGTTCCATCATGTGATCTACTTCTTGCGTGGTGTCTTTCTTTTGGGAAGGTGATTTTGAGTGTGCCAAGAACACCCCACCAGAGAAGCAGATTGCAATAACACTTCATACAACTAAATAGAGCATTTCCAACCCAATCGCACCTTAATCTCGTCCTCTGAGTATTTTACCTGCAGAGAGCATGTCTGTCCCTTCTGTGTTCAGAATGTTCGACTTTACATGGATCTGACTCTTTGTCTTGACTAAGAAAAGTGGTCAAGTTTAGGCCAAGCTTAGGTAGCACATATTTGCGAAGTTTGACCTAAACTCAACCACTGTTCCTAGTGAAGACAAAACCTAGGCATGCTGGGAGGGCTACCTAGATTGACATGCTCCAGGAGAGGTCATGGTTATACTATTATTGTATAACACCTCAGGAGATTGTCCCTGAGGTACATATGTGGTCATCCAGCATGCTTTCAGTTTCAGTAGCTCAGCTGGCTTCTTCACTCCTTAATGATTAAAAAAAAAAAAAAAAAAAAGTAGCAACGCGGGACTGTCTCTGAAAGCAGAGTCATTCCCAGGATTCAGGCACATGTTTACCTTAACATACTTGAGATTTAATTGTTCATTTATGTTAATTAAGAGAAAAGTGTGGGCATGAAGGACAAGAATCAGTTACAATTTTCTGGAGAGGTGAGACAGCAGTAATTTTTTTTTTTTTTTTTGGTGCTGAAGGGATTGGTAGCTAACTTTTTTTCTCAAGCCTGGTAAAATATGCAGAAAAGAAAATAGGTTCCCAAACCTGATTCCAAATGAACAGGTGTTTCACAATGAGGTGAGCAAGATGAGTCACCATAGGTTTTTCGAAGGTGAGGCTCAAGAATCCTGCTTGGGCAGTCTCAGGATTGCATAATGGTGCTGGTTTCAGTGACTTTTGGCATAAACTCAGCGAAATTTTATAGAAACCACGTGCAACACTTCAATGAAATCATGTCAACACAAGTTTTTCTATCTTTGACAAAAAGTATGGAAATTAAATTGTAATTCCATTAAAAATACTTTAAAGGTGACCTGAAAAAGTATGAAAAAGGGCTTGTGCCCTTTTTTTGCCTTTTTATTAGGTACAAGAGAGGCCTAATAAGTTCTTTTAAAAAAAAAAATTAAATCTGCCTTTTTAATTAAAAAACAAACCGATTTTGTCCATCTTGGAAAGCTTACAAAAGTCTAAAGACACCTACAGAATTAGCAGATTTATGACATCAAGAAGCAAAATGTGATTAATTGTCAGCAAAGCTTTTTAAACAGTCTCTTAATTATGTAACTAATACATTTTGGGGAGAAAGCTCTCTTTGTTAACAATTCAACATCTCCACTCCTTCAATTAAGAACTAAGAAAGTTCTCAATATACATTTCCAAGCACTGCTACAAATCAAGAAATTCAGGGAAGACAGGACTTGACTTTTTGTATTGGTATAGTTTAAAAATCCAACCAAAACCACACCAAATCCCAAAAACTAAACAGATTTTTTTCTGACCTTGTGTATAAATCATAATGAATCAAAAAAGGACAACTCTGCAGATTACCTATAAAAATTTGACCTTTTTTTTAGAAAAACTAAGAAATTCTGATTTAAGTTTGATGTGTGACATAATCAATTTGGTTGCAATACATAGAGGTAATGGCCAGTAAATTCCCAGTCCTTAAGGGCTTTTCTACACACAAAAACCTCCTAGTATCTTTAGAAGCAGTACAACCCTAGTGCAGGCACAGTTATAGCCTTATACCTGTAAACTGAGAGGAGATAGCTATATTGATAAGGCACCTTTTATACTGGTATAACTCCAGCCAGACTAGACGTTGTACTGATTTAATTATTTTGGTAAAAAAAACTACACCTTTTCTCAAACTAGTTGAATTGGTACAACAACCCTGTGTAGACCAGAAACTTGCACCGTATTAAATATACAACACTATTCAGCCACCTGTTACAGTGGCCCTTTAGCAGGAAGTTTAGGTTTTATAGTCATTACATAGCATGATGAGGGTGAGATTTCAATTTTAATAATAATATTGGCTCCACTCCTGCAACTGAATCTGTTCAGGCCGTCGCCTACACCCATGAAGAGCTCCACTGACAGCCTACCTGGATTTGACTTCAGGATGTGCCCATATTGTCTCAGGACACTATCATTAAGATCACTGAAAATTTGGTGGTTTTTATTATACTCTGCTTCACAGAAAACAAATAGCACAACCTAAGACACTTCATGAAACGTTAAACCTTAATTTTCAATTGGCATGTAATAGAGATGAATTTGGATGGGCTGTCAGAAAAGCAGCGGAGTTGATACAATGGAATTATGTAATGAAATGTGAATGCCGAATAATTATGTTAAAATGATTGATTGACTCTTCTGTTTTAAAAACAAGCTCAGACTTTAGATGAAAAATAAAAGATTAAAGCATTTGATTTACCTAAAAATGACACACTTTCATAATGTGACATAATGACATTAATCTGATATGAAGCATATCACTGAACAAAACATGATTAGACTGGCAACCGCAAGTCTCCCAAGTAATATTTCATGAGCAGCCCACAGAACATCCAAAAAGGAGGGATGGCACACTAAAGCTCTTGTAGGAGGGTGTAGGAGTATACTTCCCTGCCTATATTTTGCCTATTCCCTTGTCCCTCAAGCCTTCACATCTTCCTGAACCCTTACTACACCTCCAAATGCCTCCCTGCACAGCATATACACCTCTCATTCCCCCTCCCCTAATTCTCTCACCCATCCATCACATGGCCAAGCCCTCCTCCCAAGCATACACCTCTCATCCCCTCACCCCCTCCATCATATGGCCAGTCCCACCCTCCCAAACACGCACCCCTCATCCCCTCCATCACATGGCCAGTCCCTCCCCCTCAGGACACACTCCTCACCCCCTCCATCCAAGTTCCCTCAGGACACACCCCCAGCCTCACTTCCCAACTCCCTCAGCACCTCCATCACCAGCCAAATCTCCCCCAGATCCATGGCCTGCCCCCCTCCCCAGCCGCTTCCCTGGCAGCTCCCGCTCCCACCCGGCCTCGGCTCCCTCCAGTCGGCGCAGCCGCGCGGTGAAACGCTGCGGGCGCTGACCCGCCCCCCGCCGCTCCCGTCGCTGAGCGGTTCCTCCGCTGACTCAGCGGCGCTCGTGCCCCGGTGACCCCGGCTTGGAGGCGGCGGCGTGTCAGGGCGCTTCCTCCTCCCAGTCCCCGCGGTGCCATCCCGGCGGACACTCGCCTTGGCAGCGGCTGCAGGAGTGACCGGCCCAGCCCGCAGAGCTCACCATGAAGCGGGGCTACGAGGTGACCCGCAACCCGCATCTCAACAAGGTACCGGGGCGCCTGGGCCGGGCGGGCCGCTGCTGAGGAAGGGCCGGGGGGTGGTTAGTCCTCGCCGCCCCCAGCTCTGGGCGCGTAACCGGGGGACATTTCTCCATGGGCGCCTCCCCAGCCCCTCGGGCCCGCTGCTCCGCGCGGGTCGCCGGCACCTGTCACACCACAGCGACTGGGAAAGCGGCGGGAGCTGAACCTGACCCCGACCCCAGCCCGGGTCCTCGCTGCCGTGGGGGGGGCGGCACCGGCAGGGTGGGGACAGCGGCGGTTGTCTTGTAGACTCAGCACTTGGCAACAAACTCTGATACTTCCAAGTTCCTGCGGATCAGCTGATGCTTCCTCTGCCTTAGATAACGCCGCTGCTGTCCAGGAGACTCTTAACATAGGCTCAGCTCCCTGCGGTGCCCCCTGTCCCTTTATGAACCTGTGCAAGTCACTTCACCTCCCAATGCCTCAGTTTACCCATTGAGCAAATGAGGCTATTGCTACATAATAGTATTGCCATCAAGCACAGTAGACATATTTTTGGCACACAGGGTAGGAAGCACCCATCCCAGGCAGGCGCTGAAAAAGGTAGATGCTGGTAGAAAGTTCAAATACTGATACGCTCCCCTACAAATTCTCTGTTCCAACATAATTATTTTCCTAGCACCCTGGCTCTGCTCCTATGCTTGGTTCAGGAGATGTTGGTGAGAAAATATAAGTGCCCCTGCCACCTATCACAATTGCATACTGTTCCCCCTATCAAATGCTGAAGTAGGTTTTGACCTTTGATAGATGACAAGGAAAAAGATATTTAACTTTCATTTGAGTACATTATTTCTCATTTTTTGCTTTTCCTTTTGTGACTGTATTTGTTCTAATAAACATGTACAATTGCACAATTCAAATCAAAAGTACTTTATTGGCATGATAAGCGGTACAGTTGTTGCCAAAGTGTAAAGGGGACAAAATTCAGAGTAGCTGTCAGAGGTAGATGTGATAAATTAAGCCTCTTGTATCAAGTCTAGATTAGGTCTTCAAAATACTGCATAGGGTTATATCCATTTGGCCAGTTGTGAGTATTATTTGTTTTCATTTTGCAATCACTTTTAATGTAGGTTTGTGTTAAAACACACAAAGTTATTTAGTCATATGGCAAAATGGGGATAGATTGATATAAACTAATGTTTCTCTAGTTTCATTGCATGAATTGACTTATCAGTAAAAATCCATGTTAGTTAGATGAAGAGTCCTTTTTTTAGTGTTGGTCCATCTTGGATACAAAGATTCCACATATTTTCTGTTGTGAATCTACATCTACAGTCTTGAGTGAGGTATTTTAGGATCAGCTGAAATGAAAGGTGATTAAACAAACAAACCAATCCAAAGAGTGATGATAAAGGACTTCAAATGTTCCACAAATGAAATAGAGTAACAGCATTCATGTAAAAAATCTGAATAACCAAGACAAACAAACACTCCCTTACTTTAAGAAAGCTATAATTAGTATGAACTCTAAAATGCCTCTGGTAGAGGCCACTTTTAGGCAAAACAACCCCATCCCTTTTCTGCCCCCCCACTTCAACCAACCCTGAATGAAGAGGACCTCTTTGGCTTTTCAGGGCTAGAGAGGATTTCTATTCGGTTTTCTGGCTGAAACGCTTTACTGTGAATGAAGATTTGTGTTATACACGTGCAATAACATTTTCAGATGAGTAGTAACATTTTACTAGAAAAAGACTCTCCCATGGGAGGGGATTCTACAACCTATGTGGCTATATAGATGATTATTAGTGGAGGGGAGAAGAGCAAATGGAGAATTTGTGGGACACTGTCAAAAATGTTGCCAGTTGTGGTGATGGTTTATTATGTAATTGTGGCTGCATAATAAGACATAATGGACTGAGACTACCAACTCCTACCGGGAGGACTATTTAACAGACAGCCAATAGTATAGAGTTGAACTTTAAATAATAAAAAAAAAAATTTAATGGTTCTAAAGTACAAAGGAACGTATGCAGGAACTTTTCCTGCAAACCAAGAGGCCCTCGGTGAGGTCTGAAATTAACTAGTAGTCTTTACACTAAATTTGATACTTTTTGTGAATCAGAAGTATACAATATAGCTATATCCATTTATATAAACAGTTATATAGTTTACCCTCTTCATCCAGATTCTTAATTTTTATATTTTGTTAGAAAGTTATGAATGACTCTTATTTACTAGATGATCAATTTTTTACTTAGGATTTGTGTCAAGCTGCATTTGGATGGAAATTGGATTTAAAACGCACAAACAAAGCATTTTAAAATTGTTCTTTATTAGTTAGGTTTTTTTCCACATTTAAGTTAAATAAAACTAAGATTATCAAAACACACTTCGCATTTAAAACTGATTTATTAAACAAAGGAAATATCTGTAATTAGTGATTTGAATGGATTGTTTCTGGTCACCATGGCCCAGATCCACAAAAGAGACTTAAGTGCCTAAACCCCAGTTTTAGGTGCCTATGTCCGAGATTTATGCACTACTCTGATCCACATATGCCCCGTTTGGCTGCCACCTAACCCTGAGGCTTTTAAACTCCCTCAGCGCCTAAATTTCCTCAGTAAAAGTTCCCTAGGTGCCTGTATTTCCACCTCTGGGCATGTGTACTGCAGTCTTACTCTAGGCATTCGGACGCCTATCTGATGCCTAAGCCCCAGGGCAGTCCACAAACTGGGTGTAGATAGGCGGAACATCACCTGTCTTGCCTGGGGGGTCCAATCTGGTAAGTGTGCTGGGAGCATGCCTAACACCATACAAAACAGGTGGGGGGCAGGGGAAGGAAGAAAAGGAGGATTCCCTTATTGCTAGTAACCCAGTGGTTAGGGTACTCACCCAGGATGTGAGAGACCGCAGTTCAATTCCCTCCTTTCCCTGATGAGGAAAAAGGATTTGAACAGAAACTCCCCACCTAGTGAGTGCCCTATGCGCTGGGCTATGGGGGTATTCTGATGTGGGCCTCTCTCAACCAGTAAACCTGGCAGATGGCTATCTTCTCAATAATGTGGAGACCTTGGATGTGCACCTCTTTTTTTCCACTTATGATATAAGTCATGCACGGGGAAACTTTTTGGCCCTAGGGCCACATCGGATACAGAAATTGTATGGAGGGCCAGATAGGGAAGGCTGGGGGAGGCGTGGCCTGGCCCCCTATCCAGCCCCCCGGAACCCTCACCCCCATCCAACTCCCCCTGCTCCCCACCCCTGACTGCCCCCGGGATTCCCGCATCCTATCCAAACACCCTTGCTCTCTGCCCCCTGACCATCCCCCCAGGATGCCTGTCCCCCATCCAATCCCCCCTGCTCCCCACCCCCTGACCAGGACCGGCTCTACCATTTTTGCTGCCCCAAGCCAAAAAAATAAAAAATAAAAAGCTGCTTGGACTGCTGTCTGAACTGCCGAAGCAACAACAACAACAAAAAAGCCGCCCAGACTGTGCCACCCCAAGAATGGACGGAATGCCGCCCCTTAGCATGTGCCGCCCCAGGAACGTGCTTCCTCCGCTGGTGCCTGGAGCCAGCCCTGCCCCTGACCACCCCCGCCCCTATCAAATCTCTCCTGTTCCCCACCCCCTGACAGCCCCCTTGGGGCCCCCTATCCAACCCTCCCTGCTCTCCCTGCCCCATGTTACCTGTGGGGCTCAGTCCTTTCCCTGTGCATTTCCCCTGCTCGTTTGGCTGCTCTCCCTGGCAGTCGGGCAGGGCTCGCTCCCTTTCTGGGCTTGGCTGCTGGGGTCAGGGGCCAAGCATGCTGAGGGTGGAGGAGGGCCCTGGCTTGTTCTGCCTCTGGCCCTGGCAGCAGGGCCCAGGCCCCTTGACTGCCCTCCTGTAGCACAACTCCTCCCTCCGGAACTCCCCCGCCCCCTGAGCGCGCCGCCCTGGAGCACCAGGTCTGGTGGCACTATAGCCGTGCCGCCCGGCTGGAGCTGCAGCCACGCTGCCCAGGCGCTGGGGGAACTGTGACTGCGAGGGAGACAGGGAGGAGGGGAGCAGAAGGGGAGGGGCCAGGGGCTAGCCTCCGCCACACTCACTACGCTGCCGGGGAGTTGGGCTAGCTCCTCCGCAAGCATGTCCTGACCCTGCTCCCTGGCAGGAGCTCGGGGGGCCAGAGGGAAGGGTCCTGTGGGCCGGATGTGGTCCGTGGGCTGTAGTTTGCCCCCCTCTGATATAAGTGGTCAAGAAAATAAAAAGACAAATGAGAAAAAAATATTGAAAATCTTCACACTGACCACAAAGCCTCAAATATTCCTGATTTTGGGAGCTAGTGATTAAGCACAGTTTTAGGATTCCAATTTACAAGAAAATGCAGCATAACAATTTGCTTCATAAGATCTAAACAGATTGAATTTAACTGCTGGGAGATTAAAAGATGAATCTCCAAACTTGTGGACATCCCGTGAGTTAATCAATAATAAGTTAAGAGATTTCTTGGGTCTCTAAGGTTTACAAATGTATTTGAAAAATGTTTTATTAATGGTCTAAAACACAAGACAATTCTTAGACTCATAGACTCATAGACTTTAAGGTTAGAAGGGACCATTATGATCATCTAGTCTGACCTCCCGCATGATGCAGGCCACAAAAGCTGACCCACCCACTCCTGGAATAATTCTCTCCCTGGACTCAGCTGTTGAAGTCCCCAAATCATGATTTAAAGACTTCAAGTCACAGAGAATCCTCCAGCAAGCGACCCCTGCCCCATGCTGTGGAGGAAGGCGAAAAACCTCCAGGGCCTTTGATCAGTACAAAGATTTTTCCACTCACAGATTAATAATAGGGCTGTACATATAATTCCCTAAGAATTCACCTCTTACATTTTTATTCAAGATGACTTAATTTCAGCCAAATCCAAGTATAATAATATATGGAGATATACCTATCTCATAGAGCTGGAAGGGACCTCGAAAGGTCATCGAGTCCAGCCCCCTGCCTTCACTAGCAGGACCAAGTACTGATTTTTGCCCAGATCCCTAAGTGGCCCCATCAAGGATTGAACTCACAACCCTGGGTTTAGCAGGCCAATGCTCAAATCACTGAGCTATCCTTGTACTTCCTTTCCCCCCCTCTACACCTCAGGCAGTGGAAAGAGAATTTGCTTGCACAATCTAGACCTGGAGAAAATACACTGCATTTTTTTTCAATGTGGAAAAAAAAAATCTTAAAACTTCAAAGTATGCACCTAGTTGAAGTCTATATTCTAATAAACCTAAAACCAATAACACAGCATATGCGACCAACAAGCTTTCCCAAGAGATCCTTGTTCATGTCTTGGGCAGAAAAGAATAGGGTTTCTTATGATGAAAAATTTACAGTTAGAGCAGCCATAGTACATAGCCATAAATCCATTTGTTTATTAAACATTATGCAGTGGATATATTTTATCAGCTCTTGTCTTTCATTATTTTGATTTAAAAATCCATAGGTGCTTGTGTGTCACAGCAGTATCATATGTGTTGGTGTATGTTCCCATATGCAATAGACTACATTTTGCCTTAACTGTACATAGGTTTTCTGATCAGAGTAGGACATGCACGAATCCAGAAAAAATAACCTTCCCTAAAACAAAGTACATTGTATGTATACAAATATAATAATCTCTATACTCTATATTATTGGGCTTTGGAATATGTCCTCTGTAGAATGCTTCACAATGTATTGAGGTATGCCAAGAGAAAACAGAATCTCGTGTTACATAGAAGTCTACACAACAACGTTCTTTAGATTGGTGGATGCTTTCTTCATGAAAAAGCAAATGTACAGTCTGTTACCTCATTCTTTTACTTAGCTGCATCCTTTAGCACTGCCCTACTACTCTTAAAGGTGAACGTGATGTTTAAAGATGACCTTTGCTCTGTCTGTGGAACCCTAGTATTGAACATTGACTTGTTATAAGCCCTGAAGCCTTCAGCATTTTAAATTCTGAAGTTCTCCAAACTGCAATGTAATGTGATACACCTCAAACTCCATTGCATCTTACATCCAGGGCACCAAGCTGGTACAACTGCATCTAATTCACAAATTCCACTCAGGAAAGGTGTGGATATCAGTGTGGTCCAGCGAAGAGCAATTGGAAATCATAAGGTTGACTGGAAAGTCTGGAAGGCCACTAAGTTGTTGAAGGAAGTGCGTGTGTGCGTGTTGGGGGGCGGAGGGGAATACATGGAATGAGTAGCCTCCAATAACAAAAAACCCCTGACTTAACTCCTCTCGTTTCAAAACACTCTCTAGTGAAAGGAGCTCTGTTTCTCTGCTGCTAAATTCTTCTTCATCCTTTGTTTTACTTGAGTAACAAAAACATTGTCAACTCTTGGCAACATTAAGATTGGTATCCCAATTTCTTTTTTAAAAAATCTTGCAATGCAAGATTATTTTCATATGCTTCATTGAAATTTGGTTTAGAATACATCATGAATGCTATACCGAAGGGGTTTTAAATAAGAAATGAAAAGACTGAAAACATACCTAGAAGTCAGATTTTAATAAGTTACTTTTGAAAGACAGATAGGTGTCTTGCATGTGCAGTCTTTGTTGGATGTAAAATATATAAGATGACTGATTTTTTTTTTGTAGTTGCTGTGGCTTTCTAAATTTTTTTATTTTCATTTTAAGTTGTATTGCACCATAATCATGAATAGGTACGGTATTATAGCTTCATTTATATATGTTCTGCAGTTAGAAGTATTCTTGTACACTTTAATATATAGATCCTCTTGGTATTAAATACTTAAGTAGAATCAACTTTGCACAGTGTCTCCTGATAGATTAGCAAAAAGATATAGTTCCTGTTTCAGGGAATTTCTATGGCCTAAATGTTGCTTTGGGATTTACCAGCTTGTATCCCTGAACTGTGTAGAAACCTATTGACTTCAGTGGGCTTGTGAATAGACACATGTTAACAGTTTCTGATATAGTATTGGGGTCTAACTTAGACAAAAGTGGGGATAGTAAAATGAGCCATGAGGATGAAGAAATAAAAACAGATTGAGTCATACTGTGAGTGAATGATACAAGTTCTGATTTTCTTAACTATAGACTGAGGTAGGGCAAGAGAAGAGCAGATATCATAGGAGTGGAGGTCAGCAGGGAAAAGCAAAGCAAAGAAAGGGTTTGAAGGGGAAGAGTGAGGATTCCTGGATCAGAGAAATAGGAGCAGTCTTCCTGTCACTAAGAAAAACAGTGTTTTTTAAAAAAAGCACAAAGATTTTTAATCTAATTTTTATTCTTATAGTTCTATTTTTATTTATAATCTACAGTAATCCACTATAAATTTAGAGAAAACAAAATAAGGGAGAGAAACTGTGGCAATTGTGAGGAAAACAATGAATCAGTGTCCAGCAGAAATAAAGACTAGTAATTAAAAATTAATGGGTATTGCGAATTCTACCCAGAAACTGTGAACTTTAAAGCATTGCTGTTCTGCCATGAAATACTGTGTCTGTTAATAAAAAGCTTTCAGTTAATTATGTGCTTTTCCCCTTTAAATAGCAGTAATAAAAATAATTATTTGAGAAATAAGTTTTTTCTTACATCAGAGAGGAAATTTAAGTTGGCAATTAGAGATATGCAATCAATGATAGGATATGTTCATTACCACTACTTGAAAGGCATTGTTAAACTTGTACACAAATTGCCCCACACATTGACAGTATTAAAATGTCATGGAGAAACATGGACTTGCTTTTACTTTTCTGTAATATCTTATTTATAAACACTTTAAGATGGTATCCTGGCATTTTGACTAGTTGTCTTTTGCCTCACCTTATTTTAAAGATGGCTATCACTAATGCTGACAACCAATAAAGAAAGAATTTGCTAAGGGAATTACTTATTCCTGTAAAAGATGCTAAAAAGAATAATAGATTCTGCAGAAGGCACATATTAAGTCATTTAAACAAATTCTATTTCATTTTTTTCCACTCTGTATTGAGCCTGATTGTGTCACTCTTATTTGCACTGAGTAGCCCTGTTGGACTAGAGTGTAGGTTTGGGACAAACCTTGTATGGGCTGGTGCTTAGTTACATTACACGAGGAGCAGTACAAGGAAGAAATTTTGCCTTTGAGAGGCGCAGTTCCCGCCCTTCCTGTTCTTTCTCTCTGGAAGAAGGAGAAGGTGGGTTCAGGGAAGGAGGTGGAGTGGATGTGTGGTAGTAATTTGCCACAGCAAATTATAACACCTTCTTTGCTGGCTTAGCAGTGCTCGGTGTGCAGGGTTGGCGCCGACCAACCCTTTCTCTCCTTACTCACTTCCTGATCATCTGCTTCAAAGGAGCTGAGGAGTTGGTGCATAGCATCAGTCGCCTCCCAGGCATCCCACCGCAAGGTCTGGGTAATCCATGCAGTGGCCTTTCATGTGGTAGTGGGGGTTAGGGTTATGGTCAGTGGGTCCACTGGATGATTGAAGTGCTAAAGGAGCACTCAAGGAAGACAAGGCCATTGCAGAAAAGCTAAATGAATTCTTTGCATTGGTTTTCATTGCAGAGGATGTGAGGAATCCCCACACCCGACCCATTCTTTTTAGATGACAAATCTGAGGAACTGTCTCAGATTGAGGTGTTAACAGAGGAGGTTTTGTAACAAATTGATAATTTAAATAGTAATAAGTCATCAGGATCAGATGGCGTTTTCCCAAGAGTTCTGAAGGAACTCAGATATGAAACTGCAGAACTACTAACTGTGGTATAAAGCAACAGAGAGTCCTGTGGCACCTTTAAGCCTAACAGATGTATTGGAGCATAAGCTTTTGTGGGTGAATACCCACTTCGTCAGAAAGCTTATGCTCCAATACATCTGTTAGGCTTAAAGGTGCCACAGGACTCTGTTGCTTTTTACAGATCCAGACTAACACGGCTACCGCTCTGATACTTAACTGTGGTATGTAACCTATCACTTAAATCGGCCTCTGCATGAGATGACTGGAAGATAGCTAATGTAACGCCTATTTTTAAAAAGACTTCAAAGGTGAACCTGGCAATTACAGACCGATAAGCCCAACTTCACTACCAGGTAAATTGGTTGAAACTATAGTAAAGAACAAAATTAACAGACACGTAGATAAAAATGATATGTTGGAGACCAGTCAAAATGGCTTTTGTAAAGTGAAATCATGCCTTACCAATCTATTAGAATTCTTTGAGGGGGGTCAACAAACATGTGGACAAAGGTAATCCAGTGTGTCTTGGTATGGCATTGTCTTCACTGGGTATGAGCCTATGGTCTTCAACTCAGAGGTATGCAGCATATGCAACACATGTATATACTTAAATACCTAATATATCCTTGGCACTCCTAAATACTTGTCAATCTTATACGCCTATTCTACTTATATCTATTCATCACACCTTGATTGTATATGAAATAGCCGATGAGTTCACCATAGCAATAACACATTTAAATGATAAAATGAACTAATTGGCTACAGAGGGTTTCTGAAAATGCACCTGCAGAAATTCTGTCTCAGGGCATTGAACCATGCACTCCATACAGTGCAAAATTAGGTGACAGTCTCATCACATCTGAATGACCCTTTGTGGGCAGGTAAATACAAACACACTGAAAGCCAATCCAGTTTTCACTCTAGACCCATATATACTTGATGTGGAAGCAAGCATCCTTGGAAGATAAATTACAAAAAACTCATATTACGCATCCTTTTAGTTCATTTTGACATCTGTCGGTGTGACTTAAACCAAAAAAATCCCTCACAAATATGGCCATATGGGATCAGATCAGCGGACCTTTGAGTCCAGTATTCTGTCTGACAAATGACCAGTACCAGCTGCATTGGAAAGAAGGTTAAAAAAACCATGTAGCGAGCAATTATGGTACTTGGAGATTTCCTCTACTACCTCCTGTTAGAGATTGGCTTATGGCTGAGGCATGAGAGTTTATATGCCTTCCAAACCAGGGAGTAACAAGAGGACAAAGTTTCTCTGTGGCAATAAAAATAATGTCCTGGGCCGAGAAAAACTGCTGTAAAAAACAGTTCACGTAAAGGACAAAGAAAAGAGAAAATAGGAGAGTTGAGGTCCTTCTAGTCCTCCACTGTCTTAGGAGGCATTTTGGACTTTCTAGAACCACACTGCCTTTGTCAAGAGGAAAAGGTTTGTCGTATGGTTCCAGAAACCTTTTTATTCAAGGAAAGTTCCTCTTTCCACAGTTGCTGGGAAATAGTTATCCCATCATTTTGTTCTCATCCTTCGAAGGTTGTGACGTAAACGGGCATTCCTGGAGCTCTAAAGATATATCTCAAGCATATGGAGTTTGTACGCCAATTTTACCCTGTTCATCTCATTCTGTCCAAAATACCTTCTGGCCTCAAGGTAATTGCTGGCAAGTCATAAAAAATCCTGCACCAATTGGCATGCTAGGCATCAGTGAAACTATTAACAGAAGTTACTAGAGGCACTGGAGGAAAAGTATATGGGTGTCATATGAGGAAGATTTGCAAAGTAGGTTTCCATTCCTCTACAAAGGTATCCTTTGGTAGGAAGGTACTACTGCATTGATTCCCACATCAGTCCTTAATTTATAAAGTTCTTGCTTTTTATGGAGGGAACTCCCATTCCTGCCTATTATTCTACCATAATAATTAAACTCTTCTTATCCTGTACTCCTGGGATTCACTGCTTGCTACTTCCCATTAGTAATGAATGAGGAGAGAAACTATGCAACGGATTGAGACATTTTTAACATAATTTTCTTTCTGTTAGCAACTTCTCTTCTAATTCAAACCCTTCTGCTGGTCTAGTAAATGACCAGAATATAAACTGATCATTTTCTCTAAAGGAAGACTTAGACATATATTGTCTTAAGGTTAATACATTATATCTAATTGCTTAGTGCTAATAATCTGTTGCTGGAATGTTTCTTTTCTTGTGGAAGAACTCTTCTGGAGGCCTGAGATGAAGGGTGGAGCATAGCCTTGGTGCCTCCTGCAACAACTTTGGACCACCTCCGAAGTCCATAGGTGGAGGCATGGATCCATTAGTAAGGCTATGATTCAGTCATGTATATTTTTAGTAAAAGTCATGGACCGGTCACAGACAATAAACAAAAATTCACGCCAGTGACCTATCCATGACTCTTCTACCATAAATACCCCTGACTAAATCTTAGCGGCAGTGGGCCTGCTGTTGAGGGGGGTCCACTGTTGGGAGGGGGGCGCTGCTTGGGGGCGAGTGCACTGGGGGGCCTGATGCTGGAGGGGCGCCCTGGGGCCAGCAGCATCAGCTGCTGGGGGCTGCCGAACAGCGGCTGCTCCAGCTGCTCCTGGGACTGCTGCTCAGGCGGTCTCCAGGGCCAGCCGCATTGGCTGCTGCTTGGGTGGCTCTGGGGTCAGCCATGTTGGCTGCTGCAGAAGTCACGGAGGTTGTGGAAAGTCACGGAATCCATGACTTCATCGACTTCCGTGACAGACAAGGAGCCCTACCCATTAGTAATGAATTTGGAGAGAAGCTGCTAACAAAGAAAATGATCAGATAAGAAATTTCTCATTCTGCTTCACATGCAACATAAACATGAGTGCTTAGCACTCAATCTTACTTCCAGAACGTCTCTCTGTTTAGTTAGGTCTTCCACCTGGGAGGATATAGATTAAAAATTGAAGGCCTAGCACTTGAACAAATAAATGTTGCTTTTGTGGTGAATGTGTAAACTGTTGTGACCAATTCTGTTTCTTATGCTGATTCTTTCAACTGTTTTTTTTGGGGGGGGGGGGGGGGGGGATAATTTCTGATGTATAAACCAACCCCAACCCAAACAGCTGCCAGAGGGAAACAGACCTTAGCTGAAGAGCCTCAGACATAAATTGGTCTCTGGGGCCTCAATCTGGAGCTCACCTTTGCAGACATGTCTATTCTTTCATCCTTTTTACAGCACTTAACTTTGCTGATAGTCCCAGGTTTTGTAGTGGATATTAGGCTCCTGCTCTTCTGCCAGGCCTAAGAATAATGTACTTGCTTTTGAGAGAACGACATTGTTGCTGGTGGGTTCTCTGGTTTTTTTGGTTTGTTTGTTTTTTGTTTTTGAAATGCCAAAAGTATTCTTTTCCTGGGGAATAATTGCATGGCCATGAACATGGGAAACCTAAAAATGAGAAATAAGAATTGAACTCCACCTTTTCAAATGTAAAGAAAATAAATAAAAAATATTTATCTTTAATTCAGAGGAATAAACACCCTTAATTAATTAACTTTTTGTTTTGCAGTTCACTAGTAATTTTAGTGCCAAAAAAACATCGCTATGGCTACGTCTACACTTAGGTTGGCACTGCATGTGTAGCTATATGCCTGGCGGGCTGTGTCCACAGTTGTCACAGCAGTATGCAGCGATGTGCCACAGTGAAAGGCTCTGGCAGGGCCTTTCCCCACTGCCTTTCCCTATTGCTGGAGCCTTTCACTGTGGCAGGGAAAGGTAGTGGGACGCTATACTGCTAAAAATAGCAGTGTAGATCTGGGAGGCACTGCTTGGGTGTGTAGAGAGTCGTGTAGGGTACTCTGGGGGTACCACAGGTGTACAGGGTACTTATTTGCCTAAGCAGTGTCTCTCTGTCTACACTGCTATTTATACCTGCACTAGCTGGGCGTGCAGTGTCTACGTTCTACATGCCACCATAAGAATAGACGTAGGCTATATCTTTTCTGATGACATGTCCTCTGTTAATAAAAATCTCTTCATTTTCAATTGTATTGTTATGAAATATAAGTCTAGCATCCAGAATATAGGTAACACCAGCTTTCTGTTAATTCTAGTGAGAAACTGATATTTATTATCTAGCAAAGTACAACTTAATAATCATAGCATTATATCTGTCTGGAATGCTAAATAGAGCATATACAACTAAAGTTGCTCCCCTACTTTTGGCTTTCTTTGTGACATACACCTCAAACCTCTAAACAGACATTTAGCTCATATAAAGCTATAAATACAGTTCTGAATGAACTTTATGTCTAGTTTACATATAACATGTAATGGGGGAAGACCTCATGCATAGGTTTTCCTCTGTATCCAGTGAGGACGTGGAGAAGTACTGCTGCAAACAGATCCTGAAAAAAAGTCACACTCTGTTCTGTTCTTAATGTATCATGTTTATTGTATTAATGTTTTATAAAATATGGCACATACACCCACAAGTTTTTTTAATATTATGCAAAATATATTTAACTTAAACAGTATGTAAATAATGCAATGAATCCTGACTCAATAATTTCGTTGCATAACATCTATAAAGTAATTAACCATAACTGGAATTAAGTCCTTTTTGTAATAAAGGGTATTTTGTCCAAAAATGGGACTAAGTTAGTGCTCTCTTAATGTCTTTTTTTTTTTTTAGATAATGTTTCGTTACTTGGTGATACTGAAAACTGATAACTTGGAAACCAGATCAGAACGTTAAATACTATTTTAGCATATCAGCTACAAAAAAATTCAATAAAATATATGAAATTAGGTTTATAACTCTAATGTAATTGTACCAGGAAGAATAATAAGCCTTTTCCAGAATTTGACAAGGTAAACAAGCTATTCTTTATATTTTATATAGATTCTTATAGCTTCCTCATTTCTGTAGTTTCTAAGCTCTTCCATTAGTGCATTAAGTGACATGACCAACATCTAACAGATGTGGTTAATACTTTCAATCCCCTTCTTCCCAGAAGGAAAATTGTGTGTGTAATGTACTGTTTTGGTAGGTGTACACCTTGCTATGTGTTAGAAGGCAAGATCAAAGAAATGTGCCTTGCACTTAGGGTTGCCAACTTTCTAAATGCACAAAACAAAACACCCTAGCCCCACCCATTCCCTCAGGCCCTGCTTCCCGCTCACTACATTCCCCCTCCCTCGGTGGCTTGCTCTATCCTACCCTCATTCGCTTTCACTGGGCTGGGGCAGGTGGTTGGCAACGGACACCTGGTTACCCTACTTGCACTTGGAGTGGAAGCTGGTGAGATTTGTGGTGATCTTAAGTTTCTGTGGCACTTAAGCAAACTCCCGAGCAAACTCTTGTCTCCTGCACAGATGAGATTTAGTCTTATGCTAGAAAATTCTATCGTGGCTGAGGGGTAGAGTTGTTGACTATGGTCTTCATCTTGGGTCTTTAGGCAGTCTTTTAGGTATCATGGGTCTAGGTCATTGAGTGCCCTAAAGAGTAGGACAGAGATCTTGAGCTTGAATTAATATTTTATAGAAGTCCAATGTAGAGAATAGAAGACAGGTTCAATGTGCTTGCAGTAGCCTGGATTATTGAGAAGACATGCTGCAGCATTCTCTACTAGGAAGAGTTTCCCAAGGGCTGATGGCTTCATGCCCAGATACATTGCATTGTGTTGCCCAGATGGGAGGTAACAAAGGTGTATATAATTGAGGCTGGGTCATTGTCTACCACAATAGTATAGGGTCTCCTAGCCCACCCCAGATAATGGAAAGCTGCTATGCTGCTTCTGGATGCTACTACAGGAGAATTTATCATCAGTGAAGAATCTAGGAGCACTCCCAAACTACAGACTGAGTTGATCAATTGTTGGAATGTGTCTTCAACCAAAGGAGACTGTACCATGGCTGAAAACTCCTCAAAGTTGTTTTTCAATTATAAACTGATTTTGTCTAAGCACTGGAACATTTTGCTAGTAGTGGTATAATTGTATGTGATGGAGAAGTGGAGCTGTACATTATCTGCACATTGCTGACACGAGTCAACCTGGGAAGACAACTGATCTTTGTGGAACTCTACAAGTGATGTGTCCAGTGGTGGAAGTGCAGTTTTACAATACAATGCTTTGGGTGTGTCCCTGTGGAGAGGACTTAAACCATTTTAGTGCAGTTCCTTGAACCCATGCCACCTCTCCAAAGGTAGTATCTTATGTCAAATACTGCAGAGAGACCTATCAGGATGAGAATGGATACCTGTCCACTATCCATTGACAGCAGGATATCATCCAACAGTGCCACAAAATTGGTTTCTGTCCCATGTCCTAGCCTGGTTTGAGATTGTGCCAGGTCGAGGAAATTCGCTTAATTTAGGTGAGTTTATAGTTGGCCTTTGGCTATTGTTAGGACCCTAGGAAATTCACGGTCCGTTTTGGTCAATTTCACAGTCATAGGATTTTAAAAATCATAAATGTCATGATTTCAGCTATTTAAATCCTAAATTTCACTGAGTTGTAATTGCACGGGTCCTAACCCAAAAAGGAGTTGTGGGGGGATCACAAGGTTATTGTAGGGGGGCAGCTGGAGAGTGGTGGCTGCTGGCCGGCAGAGCCAGCACCAGCGCAGAAGTAAGGATGGCATGGTAAGGTCTTGCCACCCTTACTTCTCTACTGCTGCCTGCAGAGCTTGGCCCTCAGTCAGCAGCCACCGTGCTCTGTCCGTCCAAATCTGAAGGCAACAGTGCAGAAGTAAAGGGTGGCATAGTATGGTATTGCCATCCTTACTTCTGCACTGCTGCTTGTGGGGTGCTGCCTTCAGAGCTGGGCACTTGGCCAACAGCTGCAGCTCTCCAGCCACCCAGGTCTGAAGGCAATGCAGAACTAAGGGTGGCAATACTGCAACCTCCCTAAAATAAATTTGTGACACCCCTGCAACTCCCTTTTGGGTCAGGACCCCCAATTTGAGAAACACTGGTTCTCCCCCATGAAATCTGTATAATATAGGGCAAAAACACATAAAAGTCCACATTTCACAGGGGGAGACCAGATTTCACGGTACGTGATGCGTTTTTCACGTCCATGAATTTGGTAGGGCCCTAGCTATTGTCTCTGAACCTGCTTTAACCTTCTCTGAGGTTTGATACTGATTGGTGGTTAACTAGAACTGTTGCCTCCAGTGTGGGTTTCTTCAGTGTTGGTCTGACTGTTGCAAGTTTGAAAAAGGAAGGGAAGATTCTTTGGTTATTTTAGTAATGAGTGGCACCACTTGCTCACTCTCACCATAATTTTACATATCATCTATTATTCCACTTTTTTTCTTTAACTTAATGTAAATGAATTTCTTGAAGAATCTGGAATCCATATATATCTAGATCTTCAGTTCAGTCGGCCGCAGGTTAGTAGTGCCTGAAAATCAAATCACGTTTATTTAGATGCTTAAATATGGATTTAGGGACTTGCATTTGAAAATGTTCATCATTTTAGAAATTTAATAGGCACAGTTAGTTAAATAAAGGAACCACTGTAATTGGAAACAATATCCATAAAGGTCACCATATGGGCTTGTCTTAAATATGTAGCTAACTTTTAAAATTCCATGGAATTGTAATACTGTGTATGCTCCAAGTACACTTTGTTTCATTGAGACTTGAAAAAGATCTCTGTGTATCTCTAAAGCTTGTCTCTTTCACCAACAGAAGTTGGTCCAGTAAAATATATTACCTCACCCCCCCCTTGTCTCTCTACATTGTTTGGTATTCCAAAATGCTGTTTAAAACATTTTGCTATAGTGTCTCCTTTAATCAGGCTTCTAATTTTACACTCTGTGGGATTGTTTTCACAGTAAAACTAGCAAGATATGTTACAACAATCTGCATGCTATATCTTATATCTTCAAATGCAGGAAGCTGTATCCGAGCAGCTTTTTCCTTTTTGTAAATAACTAATAAATATGACATCCTTGGAAATGGCAACAGGCTTAAGCAGCATAATTTTCAAGCCTAGTACACAGCAGTATCTTGTGTAGATGACATATTTATTTCAGATGACTCTTTTTTCCCTAGTAGCTGTAAATTGTGTTTTCTCATAACGAGTTAAGTATATGATGGTACTCTACATAATTGTTTTTGTCAAGTATTAATATGTATATTGTCCAGGGTGAATAAAAATCAATGATTTTTTTTTAAATAAAAAAAAATGGATTTTTTTTACTTTAAATAGTTTTTTTTATAAAATGTTTTTTGTGGAAAAAACATATCTAAAGATAGTTTTAATTAAGATACATTATAGTTCAAAGATATCTCATAATGGAATAGGGATCACATATTCATGTAATGTTTAAGAAAAGTTTTGTAAATGAGTTCCAATAGTTCATGGATTAGGGATCCAATCTTATGGGGTTCCAGGGGCTTCTGTATAGATTGTTTAGGTTAATCTTTCTATCTACCCAATGGGACTCAGTGCTCAGTCTAGAAGATACCATCAGAGATGCTTAGTTTTGCAGTTCTCAAACTGTGGATTTGTGTCTCCAGAGATAACATGCTTGTTATCAGCAAAAATGTTTTAAAAATAAATAATATATTTAAATCAGTTTGTCAGGTGTGCAAGATCAGATCGACATTTATGAAACAATGTAGAAATGCTTTTTGCTTAGAATTACTTGTACAATCTACCATAATTTTTTGTGAGTCATACATTTATCTTTATCATAACTATACATCTTATTCATTGAAACCTGAAGTGGTGATTACCTTTTTTGGGAAGAGGTGGAATTTGGTTATGCTTAAGAGAGCTTGCCTTTATGTACAATGTGCAGTGCTGCTGTAGCACTTTAGTGAAGATGCTACTACGGTGATGATAGAGCTTTCACCATTGTCATAGTTAATCCGGCTTCCTGAGAGGCGGTAGCATTGACGTGGCGCTGTCTACACAGGGGGTTAGGTCGTATAACTATGTTGCGCAGAGGTATGGATTTTTCACACCCTATAGCAAAGTAGTTATGCTGATATAAGTCTGTAATGTAGACCTGCCCTAAGCAAAATTCTGTTCAGTGCTTAGCTTAAGATCAGTGAAGGATTTGGTTCATGCTCTGCTCTTCACCTTAAGTATAAAAGAGGGATCCAAATATCACTAGCTCAGTTTTTAAATGAAATATTATGTTTGTGTGTATGCTTTGCAATCTCCAAGAATGAGAATTCATCTACAGAATACATTTGGCAATATGTTCTTGGAAAAGAGCTCTGATTCTTTGATTTATAGTGTTTAAAAGTACCTTGCCAAATAGTGTACATGAATAAAAGCACTGGAAAGAAAAACCAGTCTGTCTCCAATTATCTGTGCTATACTGTAACAAAAAATGTCAGTGGTATTGATACTACATTCATACTTCTGTGATCTAATTTAGAATCGATATTAAATATACTGATCTATATCCATCCCTCACTCAGTGCAGTTATACCAGTAATGAAACTGGAGCATTAAAGCTAACTTCCCATTTTCCTTGAAAATGATTTTCTCCTGTTTTACAATTATTTCAACTGAGAGTTTCACACTGGGCACTTACAGACCATAGAAGAATAAGGTTAACATTTAAAATTTTACCTCAGTCCAAGTAAATATGGAAAAGGTGCCAAATCTGTCAATGTTAATATTGTATAAATGTCTCTGCTAATGGCCTTTGTAAGTAAATAAAATGTTGTCACCTTGAGTGAAGAGGCAAAGGAACTGTTAAATGCTGTGCAAAGGAGGACACTTTGGAAGAGGAAATATTTGTTAATGAGCAAGAGGCCTTGATCAAGTTGCAAATGTGAACATAAACATTTTTCCTGGAGAGGGATAGGGATGTGTTAGTATGCACTTACACGTATATGTGTCCTTTTTAAAAAATCAGATATTTATGCATGCGTGTCGCTCATCTGCATTTGGAGGGTTATGCCTGCAAATTGACTCTCATTTCACTTTCCAAAACACACTCAACATCATATTTAGAAAAATAACAGGGCCAAGCCTCATCCCCAAAAGACCAAGTGTCTAGAAATGGAGGAGAGGGAGGACCAAGAATGGGGAAGAGAAATATAGGGTAAGAAGAGAACAAAAAAAGGCCACAAAACCCAAACATTGTTATGAAGGAAGTGCATTTTAGAAGAAAAAATTAAGTGGATGAAAAATTATAGGAAGAAAATCAGTCTCAGGGAAAACATGGACATTGGAAGAGAATCCATCAAGATACAGAAGAAAAACTCAAGCAAAAAATTAAGGGATTGCATTCTGAGTCTGTGATATAATGATGTTTTGGCTGTTCCTAGTGGCAGTAAAAATTAATCTGAAAATTATCCCATCTTTGGACAAAATAGAATTGACAATCTATCATCTAGCCATGTTGGAATATGCAAATACAAAAAAGTTAATGGGAATGTAAGCTAAAACAGTTCATGTTGCCACTCCCAACTTAAAAATAAGTTTGGCCAAGAGTAGAATCAGATCCAGTTTTATAGCAATTTAACTCCACTGATTTCATTGCGGATCTACTGATTTAGCCAGTCTCCATTCACATGGGTTCATTGTTTTTTAAGAAGATAGAGACAAAGTGGGTAAGGTAATATCTTTTATTGGACCAACTTCTGTTGGTGAAAGAGACCAGCTGCCCAGACCTAAAGAAGAGCTCCGTGTAGCTCGAAAGCGTATCTGTTTTATTGGACCAGTGTCTGTTGATGAAAGATATTACCTCACCTACCTTGTCTCTCTCATATCCTGGGACCAATACAGCTTCAACAACATTTTTATGAAGAGAGATCTTTTTGCAATATCAGGAATGTCAAGTCAGGGTTTCCCTGGAGTTCTCCTTTCTCAGTCCTTAATCAATGGGATTGGATGGTGAATCTTTACAAAAGAACTTTTCAGACTGTTTGTATGACATTTGAGTTTTAACAGGTTAAATAAAAGCTTGATTATCAGTAAGAAGCTGGAGGAAACTATTTTTGTATTTTTAAAAAAACTTTGTAGCAATAAATTAAGACAAATATTCAGAACAACGTGCATCTGTTTTTTGTTACTGTAAGGTCAGATTGCGAACTGTTGTGCTTAAAACATGACTGATTTCATTTTTGTTTGTTAGAGACTGCCAAATGTGTATATTAAGTTGATAATATGACTTGAATTTAATGGTTAGCTCAACAAAACAAAAACAATTTGTACATGAAATAAAAATAAGATTTTATAGACTTCTAGGAGACAGTTTGGTTCATATTAGTTTTGTTGTGTAGCTCTAAATTAGGTCAATATTTTACACTTTTTACATAATGGAAATGTTTGGAACTAGGAACTAGCTGCAAGGAACTGAAGATCTTTTAGAATATTGGATTTTGATTAAAAGTACTGAATTACATAGATTATCGGCAATCGATTTTTACGGTCAGCAGGAAACATTATAATAATCTAGTCTGATCTCTTGCATAACACAAGCCATTGAACCTCACTCAATAATTTTTTCATCAGAACCATAACTTCTGTTTGAGTTGGATCATAGCTTTTTAGAAAGACATCAAATCTAGATTTAAGGGCTTCAGGTAATGGAGAATCCACAACATCCCTAGGTAAATTGTTCTAAGGGTAATTCCCTGTAGTGTTAAAAATTGTACGTTATTTCTTGCCTGAATTTGCGTAGCTTCAGGTTCCAAACATTAGATCTTGTTATACCTTTTTTCCTAAATAAAGGAGAAATCTCTCCCCAATGACCTCTTAACTTTCTCTTGGATAAATGAAATAGATTGATCTTTTTAAGTCTCTCACTATAAGGCATTTAGAGAGACAAAGTGGGGTGAGGTAATATTTTTATTGGACCAACCTTGTCTCTAATATTCTGGGACTGACGTGGCTACAAAAACGGTGCATACAAAGCATTTGTCATTTATAGTTTTGATAATGGTTTAAGTGTGGTACAATCTGTCAATACAGACATAATGACTAATGTCAAAATCAAATATTTCACGATTTCAGAATTAAAAGTTAATTAAAACTTGCAAAATAGTGGATGTAAATATTTTATTATGGATCTGAAGTTTGTTTTAAGCTCTTGGTAAAATTCTTGGTAACTGAGATCATATAAGTTGGTAATGGAGGAGGACATGCATTTTTTTTTTTCACCAATAAGGAAAACAAGATGCAGAGAGATTTTCAACTAATACATATATATATTTAAAACAAACAAACCAAAACAAAAATACTAGTCTGTTTAGGCTGGCAGATAGCCTTCTTGGAATTCAAGTGTCATAAAAACTTAGGGATTTATTTGGGAGGGCCTTCTGCTTTCTTTTTTTTTTTTTTTTTTGCTAATAGAGCCTGATCGCTAACAGAAAAGGAATCTCTCTCTCTCTCTCTCTCTAAACAAGTTGATAATATTGTAACGCCAACAGACCATGATCATCAGTGGGCGGGATTCAACCTAGCACCTCTGAAACTTAGTGTATGAGCCTCTACTGCAGGGTTGGGCAAACTATGGCCCAGGGGCCTCATCTGGCCCTTCAGATGTTTTCAGCCGTCTCTCAAGCTCCTGCCAGGGAGCGGGTTCGGGAGCTTGCTCCGTGCAGCTCCCAGAAGCAGCGGCACATCCCCCCTCAGGCTCCTGTGTGTAGGGGCTGACAGGGGCTCCGCACGCTGCCCTTGCCCCAAGCGCCTCCCCCGCAGCTCCCATTGGCCAGCCAACGGGGCGAATGGGAGCTGTAGGGGCGGTGCCTGTGGATGGAGCAGCGCGCAGAGCTGCCTGGCTGTGCCTCCATGTAGGAGCCAGAGGGGGGACATGCTGCTGCTTCCGGAAGCTGCTTGAGGTAAGTGCTGCCTGGAGTCTGCGCCCCAACCCCTTGCCCAGCCCCTTGCCCAGCCCTGATCCTCCTTCTACCTTCTGAACCCCTCAGACCCTCCCTCCTGCACCCCAGAGCCCGCACCCCTCGCTGGAGCCCTCACCCCCTCCTGCACCCCAACCCCCAATTTCATGAGCATTCATGGCCCACCATACAATTTCCATACCCAGATGTGGCCCTTGGGCCAAAAAGTTTGCCTACCCCTGCTCTACTGCATGAGCTAAAAGCCACATGCTGCTTAGCCAAGGCTGTAGCAGACTCATCAATCTTTAGCTGGCCTAGGTGCCACTAGTGGGGGACAAAGTGCCACACCACGCAGGCAGGGGTTATGGTATGATGCATCTGACCTCTACCTTCTGAAAGCATGAGAGAAACAGGGTCTTATCCAAGCCCGAGATTTTCTAAGTGCACTATTGCCATGCCATTGGCTGGTCAGCTTTTAAATTAAATAATTTTGAAACTTAAAATCAACATAGATTTTGTAAACTTGTAGAAGGCAAAGATGAGGGAGAACTGGCATTGCTTCCCAACTAAGCCAGCCAGTTGCTTCTACTATGGTAGCATAACAAACATCAACTTTTTATGCCCAAAGAGCTGTATAAAACAGGTTTCAATTTTTTGGGGGGCTTGGTGAACATTTTATGGGTTTGAACGTGCACCAAGTGGGTTTTTTTGCATTGGAGTTTTGCCAAAACTTCAATTTTTCACCTGACACAAAATATCTCTGGGGTTTCCCCAAATCTTAGTTGTAGTTTTCCTGAAAGATTGTGAACCTCTTGCAGTAAGAAGTGCAAGCCAGAATTCGAATTACCTTAGAAGAGAATGGTAAGCTGATTTTCATTTTAAATACTTTTTTTTTTAAATAGTAAGTAGGAGCCAAGGACATTGCCTACCTCATACTAAGATATTCAAACATTATCTTGTTGCAGATACCCTTAATTATTTGTGTTAGAAAGTAAGATGGAAATATTTTATAAGAAAAGAATTAAACCAGCATAGCAAAAAGGGTGCTGTGAGATGGTCTACTTATAGCCTACTTACCTAATTTAGTGCCTCAAGGATTTCTAACACGAATTCTTGTTACATCTAGGCACCCTAATCTCAAGAAGCCCTACAAAGGCTTGGTTGGGAATATTGCAGTAAAATTTAATCTAAGCAAATGCTGAGGGCATACACTGAGATTTAATTGGAAAACAATTTTGGATTATAATTAGGGTGACCAGATGTCCCGTTTTAAAGGGACAGTCCTGCATTGAAGCCCTCCTGCAGGTGTCCCAACTTTTTCTTAAAAACAGGCAAATTGTCCCGTATTTTCTGTCCCCCGCACCCCCTGCCTCATCAGTACTGGCGGGTACTGCTGCTGCTGGCCGGATCACTGCTTACCAGCTGCCCGCTGACCCACCAGCAGTGAGTGTGGGGGTCCAGTGGCCGACGATGCAGGTGGGTGTGCAAGGCTGATGGCAGGGCAAAGCTGCAATTTGTGGGGGCGGCCACTCCCCCTGCTGGTACCTCAGCACAGTCCCTGCAGCACGCTAGCTCTCGGCCAGCAGGGCCCCGTCCCCCACCCCGTTTCTGGTTGGCACTGGCTGCGCTCTGTGAGCTGCAGTGACTGGTGAGTGCGGGCAGGCGCCAAGCAGCATCCGGCTACGTGTCGCCTCTGCTGCCCACCCATAGACCTTTTACGTGCTCCCTCTCTCAATGTCCTCTCCCTGCTTTGCCCTTTCACCCCCCAAACCGCACTGCTCCTCCATATCCCCATAGGTGGGGCATGTCTCGCTCCCAGCGCTGTGTGGCAAACCAGCCCCTGGTCGGAGTGCTCAGCTCACCAACAGCCTGGCTGGCAGGCTCCTTCCTTCCCCCATTGCCTCTGGCTGGGCTGGCACCCTGGGAAAGCCCAAGACCCTCCAGCCCAGGGCACTGGCCAGGAGGAGCCAAGCCCAGCATGTGCCAAAGCCCCACGCAGCACTGGCATGGGGAAGCCTCTCTGCCCCTCAGCTAAGCTCTGGAATGGAGGGCGGGGAGGGGGGGGAAGTGATTTCCAGCCTGTTCATGCCCCGACCCTGCAGAGTCCACAGCAGCCCCCCGGGCAAGGGCTTAGCACCGTCTTCACCTGCCCCCCCACCCTGGGTCCTGCTCCCAGGGGCACGGGGCTGCTCCGTCTCCTAGGCACCTTTTCCTGCTGAACCATCTCTCTGGCTGGGTTTCCTGAAGCCCCTGCAGTCAGGTCCCCTGGGCCCTGGTGCACAATGCATCCTAAAGGGCTTAACCCCTTCCTGCCCACGCTGTAGCCAGGGGACAGGAGGCAGCTGGGTTATGTCGGTGGCCAGCAGCAGCCTGGAGGTGCTAGCTACCTTTCGACACTGCGGGCAGGAAGGGACAAGCTTCTTTCAGCCACAGGGAAGCGGGGCGAGAGCAGGGGGGAAGAGATGAGCTCTGCAAAGCCATGAGCCAGGTCATCCCTTCCCCCCACTCCCCTGCAGCTGGAAGGAGCTCCCATCCCTTCCCTTCTGCACAGTGCCAAAAGGGTGCTGCGTGCCACGTTCTGTTGTGAACCCTACCAGAAATCTGGGGAAGGGGGCATGTGACCCTGCATCCCACCCCCCACGTGTTGCCTCGGGAAGATGCGGCGCCAGGTACCAGGAGAGGCAGGTCTGTCCCAGGGGCCCAGCCAGGCATGGAGTGTGAAGAGCGCCGGACAGGGAGGGTCAGATTGGTCAGTCTCTTCCCCCTGCCCCATATGTGAGATATCTTTTGCACTAGCTTATGGTTCTTGTATTTTTTTTCACATTAGCGCATATATTCTAGGGATATATAGCTAACTCACATTACAACAAGGCATAAGAAATTTTGAACTTAGGGCATATCTACATGTGAGAGAGAGAGAGAGAGAGCTCTCCCATCTGCATAATAAAGTCACCTCTGTGAACTCCAGAAGACCTTCTTCCGCTGACATAGCGCTGTGCACACAAGTGCTTATGTTGGCGTAATTTATGTCACTCAAGGGGGTGGTTTTTTCACCCTGAGTGATGTAAGTTATGCCAACATAGGCTGTAGTGTAGACATAGTCTGAATATGCAAAGAACACAGTTTGCAGACATTGAATAGTGGTAGTATATTGTATTGCAAATTCAAGCCATGACAATGGACAGCTGGAGCTGAAACAATACTTATAATAATATAAACTTTAATTTTTTATGGTGGGGTTTTTCCATTTTCATGAGGTACATAGTTAGAGGCCTATTTTATATTTACTTCCACAGTACAAACTTTGACCTAATCCTACAAACACTTTCCTACCATGAGAGTACTTGCAGTAGTAAATTTAAGCATGTATGTGTTTGTAGGATCAAGGCCTAAGTGGATATCTAGAAACATATATTTGGATTCTCTGTATCTATGGAAAAATCATTTAAAATACATTAAATCTGTATTAAAATTAAAGTTTTTAGTTAAAAGTGAAATATTTTGTTAGCTGAAATATGGATTAAATTAAAACTATTGCCTGTATAGATACAAGATTTCTAGTGTCATTTTTAATTTGTTGGATTTCTTGTGTAGATTGGTACAACTCAAAAATCTGACAGTGTACAAGTTGTACAAAATATAAAGCTGACAAGACAGGTTATGTGGACTATCAAAGTACAAACATTTGTGATTAGTTAGCCTCATAACCATATTCTCTAAAGAACTTTAATCAGCAAATCTTAACCGGAGTTAGTACTGCTTGCCGAAAATGAAACTGCTGTTGTCATGAAATCCAACCAAATTTTACTTCCTGCCTAAAGGCTAAAGTATTATACAAGTTTTATTGGACAGTGCTTTACTGCATGAACTTTTAAATGTTTCTGGTTTTTTTTTTTTTTTTTTTTTTGAGAATGGGACTTGGAGAAGTCTCCAAAAGAAAAAAAATTAAAAGGTAAATTACAACCAGTATGTTTTAAAAATTCATATAGAAAATGAGATCAGTAAAAGTGATATAAAGAATAATAAGTAGTTTACATTATTCTATCTAGCCAAAAAAATTAATTTACCTAGGCTGAGCTCTTCTATATATAGTAAAATTTTCTTTGTGCATGTTACAGGGTGCAGCTTTTCATTCTGGGAACAGGTAGTTGCTCTTAAACACCAACAATTCATAACTTTCAAAGAAAATAAAGCTCTATTCACTCTGTTCAATCAGTAGAAAGAATTACTTCTACCAGAAATATAGTTATCTTCAAGTTCTGTACAATCACATTGAATAATGTCTTGGAAACTAGCAATGTCTTAGAAACTACCAGCCTTTTGTAAGCCTATTCTATTTTCTTTTTTCCAGCCTGACTGAAAAATTGGCTTCTTTGGAAAAGAAATCTTCCATAGTTTTCCCCACAAGTGTCTGTCATTTTCAAAACTATTCTGTTCCTCTTTGACTGATGGTCCCTTTTGTATTCCACTGAGGGTTATGCATAGGGCCCTACCAAATTCATGGCCATGAAAAACGCATCACAGACCATGCAATCTGGTCTCCCCCCATGAAATCTGGTCTTTTATGTGTTTTTATCCTATACTATATAGATTTCACAGGGGAGACCAGCATTTCTCAAATTGGGGGGTCCTGAGCCAAAAGGGAGCTGCAGGGGGGTTGCAAGGTGATTTTAGGGGGGGTCATGGTATTGCCACCCTTACTTCTATGCTGCCTTCAGAGAAGGTTGGCCAGAGAATGGCAGCTGTTGGCTGGGAGACCACCTCTGAAAGCAGTGCCCTGCCAGCAGCAGCGCAGAAGTAAGGGTGGCAATACCATACTATGCCACTCTTACTTCTGTGCTGCTGCCTTCAGAGCTGGGTGACTGGAGAGTGGCAGCTGCTGACTGAGGGCTCAGTTCTGCAGGCAGCAGCGCAGAAGTAAGGGTGGCAATACCATACCTCATGCCATCCTTACTTCTGCTTTGGTGCTGGCGGTGGCTCTGTTTTCAGAGCTGGGCTCCTGGCCAGCAGCCGCCGCTCTCCAGCTGCCCAGCTCTGAAGGTAGTGCCGCCGCAACTCCTCCCACAATAACCTTGCAACTCCCACCCCTACAATTTTAACACAGTGAAATTTCAGATTTAAATAGCTGAAATCATGACATTTACTATTTTTAAAATCCTATGACTGTGAAATTGACCAAAATGGACTGTGAATTTGGTAGGGCCCTAGTTATGTGCATGCAACATGTGCCCGGAGCCAGAGCTTTCAAAAGTAGTACTGTTCGGCAGTCCATGCATGTGCCCTGCACCATCTCATGGTTTCACCCAAGGCAATAAAGGGCACGGTGGGCCACTGGATCTCCAGTTCCTTCTCACGGTTGCAAGGTCCAAGTCGGAGCATCTACTGTCCTCTTGTCCTTGTGATGCACTTTCCAAAATGTTTAGAAGAAAAAACTGTATGTTACTGTTCTTAGTTAAGATTTATTGTTTTTGTTCTACATTTTCTAGTTTAAATTGTTCCTTTAAAAAAAAAAAGATTAGGACTTGGGCTGCTGCTTTGGTGGTGTTTCCCACCAAACATTTCCCCTTCCCCCTCGTACCCTGACCTGGGTACTGGATTATGCCAAAGATGCCGAGGTTCAAAATCTGTGCTTCCTGTCCCTGTTTGTTTTCCATCAGCGATGAGCACCAGCTCTGTTTCTACTGCTTGGGGGAATCCCACATCATGCCCAGGTGCAGTAGCTGTCTCTCCTTCCTTGCCTGTAGTCGAGAAAACCAGGCTCTCTTCCTCAAGAAGCACCCAAGCTTCAGATTCTAGCCAGGGAACACCCCCGCCCTGTACATCAGCCTGAGCAGGTGAAGAGCACTCCCCCTACTGTGGAGACTTCATTGGGTTCTGCCAGTACCCAGTGCTAAGGACCCCACACCGGGGCCTAGCCACAAGCTAAGGAAGCATGCTCAAAAGCATGGCAGTAAGTCTTCCTCTAAGTCTAAGACTTGGCACCATCCACGAATTCTGGACATGAAGGAATCACCCATTCCAAGACTCATGAGAGCGACAAAAGGCTACACCACTCGCTTGATCCATCGCTACTGCCTACTCCCTTTGTGGGCCACCTCAAACTTTCCCTCCCTAGAAATTGCATGTGGTTTACGGTTCTTGATATGCAAGATGCCTACTTCTATACTGATGTATATCCTGAGGTTCAAGGTGGGACCTCGACATTTTCAATATAGGTTTCTCCCATTCAGACTTATCACTACCCTGTGAGTATTCACAAGTTTTCTCTGTGATGGCAGTTCATCTCTGATTTCAGAGAGTCCTTGTTTTCCCCTATTTAGATGACTGGCTTATAGCAGCATGGTCCAAAAGAGAGGTCTGGGAATCAACGTCTCAGCTGCTTCTACTCCTTTCCTCCCTGGGAGTCAATGTCAAAAAATTACCTTTACGCCCTACACAGTCCCTGGAGTTCATAAGAGCTCACATAGATGCTACATCCGCTCAGGCTTATCTGTCTAAAATCTGTCCCATGGCAATGTGAGAACTAATCACTTTAGTGAATTCCTTCGGTTTCAGCCAAGACCTGCTTTTCCCTATTGGGGCACATGGCGGCCTACACATGCATCATGTCCTTCGCTCAACTGAACCTGCGTTGTCTACAACTATGGCTACCAAGAATCTACTCCCACTTGTACCAACCTATGCGCACCCTGATCAGCATCCCACCAAAAGTCATCTCTTCACTACAATGGTGGATAAACCCATTACAAGTCTGCTCTGGGATGACCTTCCTCCCATCCTTGCCCATCGTGATGTTCATAGTGGGCTGGGGCGCCCACATGAGAGACCGCATGACACAAAGCACTTGGACCCCACGGGAGACCAGGATGCACATAAACATATTGGAACTCTGGGCAGTCTGCAGCGCTTGCCACACATTCCTGCCAACCATTCATGGCCAGCATGTCTTCTTCATGTCAGACAACACCACCATGATCTCCTACATAAACAAACAAGGGGGCACGAGATCCCGAGTCCTGTGTGCAGAAGCAATATACCTATGGAATGGTGCATTGCATATCATATCCTTTTGACAGCAGCTTACCTACCAGGCACCTAGAACATGATTGCTGATGCTCTTAGCAGAAGCTTTGCAACAGACGATGAATGTGGATTGTACAACATGGTAATCAGACACCTTTGGTTGATGGGGGACCCCAGGAATGGATCTTTTCGCATCCCACACCAACACTAAATGCACCCAGTATTGCTCAAGAGGAGGAATTAGGGCTCACTTGCAGGACAATGGCCGATAGATTGTTTGGTCCAGATGAATTGCATTCTCTCTCCCCCTCCCCCATATCTCTCCTACCACCAGGGGTTTATAAAATCAGGTGAGAGAAAGCAACAAGCATCCTGATCATTCCCTTCTGGCCTTGCCAATTCTGGCTCCCTCTTCTCTGAATGCCGAAGCACCCTCCACTCACGCTTCGGATGTTTCCAAAGCTGCTGACTCAACACAACAGCAGACTCAGACACCCCAACCCATACATGCTTCAACTGGTGGCTTGGTTTTTGGATGGACACTGTAGCACAGCGAGAACTCACTGGCACGGCGCCTCCTGCTGGTTGTCCTGGGAATTAGCTTGATTCCAGCTTGGAGCGCCCTCTGCTGGCTGGTGGCTCACCTGCCTCAGGTCCCTGTGTCCCTCTCAGACCCCGCTGCCCCTTTCCCTGGGGTTCTGCCTCAGCAATGCCCCCACTCTCTGGGTCACTCCTCCCAGGGGAACCCCCAACCCTCTAAGCCCACCTCACCTCAGTGGCTACTGCCACTCATCGTCTAGCCCCTGTTCACTGGGGCAGACTGCAGTATAATGGCCACTCATCATTGGCAAGGTGGGTTTGGACCTCTTTAGGCCTTCCTATCAGGCTGCAGTCTGGGAGGTCACCAGGCCTGATCTTCCCAGTTCAGCCTGCCCTTTCCTCAACACTGCTCTGTCCACAGTACCCTTTGCTTCTTCAGGCAACTAGGTCCATCTCTCTCCAAAGCTAGAGAGAGACTGACCCAGCTCCTCCCTGAGCCCTTATAAGAGGGCCAGGTGTGGCCTGATTGGGGCGTGACCCCAGTTGTGGCTGCTTCCCAATCAGCCTAGCCTTTTCTCTAGGAGCAGGGTAACTGCCCTGCTACAACACCTCCACTAGTGCAAGAGCAACAATATAACAGTCTAGGGAGCTCAGGCCCTTTGGTGCAGGGGCTGAGCAACAATATAACAATATAGTGATTAGGATAGACCCTATGCCTGAGCGTTGGGTGAGGGGGAAGCCTGCCACCCGTAAGCGTCCCAGCCCGGGGCCCTAGCAGCGGCCACTGCCGCTGCGAGTCAGTGGGGTGTCCGAACCGAAACACACTGACATCGGCTCATACGTATCTACAGCCTGACCGGGGTCGGCTACCCCTGGGCTACTTCCAGGTTCCCCCTCAGGGCCTACCTCGTCCGTGGCACCGGGCCCAGTCCAGTCCACCAGCATGGGTTCCTCTCGGCCGGGGCTTGGTGGCAGGTCCGGCAGCTCCTCAGGGAAATCCGGCCAATTGAGCTCGGGCGGCTCCTCCAGGTAACAGCAGGGCCGGAGGGGCTCCGGTGGCGTCTCGCCTTCGGGGTTGGTGTGGCGGAGTTCCACCGGCTCCTCCCAACGACGGGAGCGGACGGGCTCCGGTGGTTCCTCCTCGTAGTGGGCTCGGGGTAACTCCGGCCAGTTGGGCCACGGCCTCGGGCCTCGGAGGTCTCCCGGCCGTGAGCTCCTCGCCGTACGTCTGCTCCCTGTGGTGGCTGGGGCCCCACTGAGCTCTGGCGGCTGGCTTTTATACTTCCTGTCCCGCCCCTTGACTTCCGGGGGGCGGGAACAGGTGGCGGAGGCTCCGCCCACTTGGGTGTCTGTAAGGGCACTCCTTCTGCTGGGAGTCACTACAGGGACCATCACGCAAAGAAGAAAATGAGGCAGTTGCTTACCTGTAACTGGAGGTTCTTTGAGATGTGTGGTCCCTATCTGTATTCCAACCCCCCCCCCTTCCCCTCTGCTGCAGATCTGATAGGTCTGTGGTGGAGAAGGAACTGGAGACATTGGCAGCCCACTGGTGCACCTTTTATCATGTCAGGTGAAACAACAAGGTGATGCAGGGGACGTGCGTGGACTGCTGAACGGTACTACTTTCAAAAGCTCCGGCTCTGGGTGCATGGTGCATGTGCATAACCTTCAGTGGAATACAGATAGGGACCACACATCTTGGAGAACCTCACTGGCCCTCAAAGGAAATGCTGCCATTAACCGATTTATTAGGAAACTGTTATTTCTGTCGATTAAAAACACACCTAGTTGATATTAGCTAATAGAAAATACTACTGAGGGACACTTTTTTGTATTTTGATGAAAACTTGTCTCAATAGTGTCAGGAGCATGGCACAAGTTTGCCCAAATACTGTAGTAAATGACTTTATGTATCAGTTTTGTTATTAGGCCTGGATAGACTTTTGGAGCTATGTAAAAGATTCCACTTGAATCACACACACTTGAATTCTTCCTTAGAGTTTGATTTGTAATCATGAATTAGCATTGGTTCATCTGAAATTTTTTTGTCTATAAATTGTTCGCTGAAGCTTTTGTATTAAAGTTTGTTCTATCTGGATATTTTGGAAGACTTGAGGATGCTGTCACGAGTGAATTTTGAGCTACAGTTGTGTTTACTGAGAAAAATCATTGATATTTTCCAGCACAGCCACTACTTCCAGTTTCAGTGAAAGCGTGGGTGAATCTCTGTAAATATGCATAAATCAATGTATACCAGACCTTGCCTATTGATATGCACCATACACAACAAGAATCAACCACCAGGAAACCAGGTTTATTCAAATCTGAACGTTATTAAATTTCAGGGACTGTTTACCTATATAAACTAGTTTTGAGCGAAAAAAATTAACACTTATTGAATTGCATTTGGAAAGTTTCACACAGTTTTTCATAGTCTGTAGCTTACTTAGGGTGACCACCCATCCTGAATGAGCGGGACAGTCTTGAAATGCAGAGTTCAAATCCTGGTCCTGGGGCTGAATGACTCCAGGACAGCATTTGTCCCAAATTCCCTGCGGCACCGCTCCACACCTCCCGAGGCTCAAGAGGGGGGGATGGGGGCCAAGGTGGGCCTTAGGCCCCCCTATACACAAGGCCCTACCCGCTGCTCCTCCTCTCCCCACCAAGGCCCTGGCCAGGCTAGAAGCCAGAGCTGCTCAGGGAGCCTGATCTGCTGTGAGGAGGCCCAGACCTTCTACCTGCCCTGGGTGACACACCCCATGGGCAGGGACACAGGCCAGGGGCTGCTCTTAGACCTGGGTGGCGGGCCACGGTGCCCAAGCCTCCCCACAGTGGCTGGTGTTCCCGGGACGGCTCTTACCACGGCCCAGCTCTGGCTTCCGGCCTGACTAGGGAGTGGGGACTCAGGGGAAGAGGACGAGCAGAGGCAGGGAACAGGACTCAAATCTACCATATAAGATTGGATCACTTGTGTTGGAATTCACTTCTGAAGTGGGGGTGCTGTCTTATCCAAAACAGGATGGAGAACTTCATTTGTACTCACCAGCAATAATAAGAAAGCGATGTCCCATGTCATGCAGGTCAGTGAAAAAGGCATGAAAAATAGTAGTGTCACAATTAGGGGATAATTAATCAAATTTGATGACTTCAGAAAGAGATGCCCAGAAAAGGTGGGAGAGATGAATGGATATGGTTGAAGGTGCTTTGTTTTATACACAGTGAATGTATGGTATGGAAATTAAACTTTTATCTACAGTCTATTCAGCTTCAGAAGTAATTTTTTTCAGTTGTAAAGAATAGTAGAATATTCTTTGCTACTGGCATGTTGCAAATGACAGGTGCTAACAAGAAGTGGATGAAGAAGCCACAATTAACAGAATATTTACTGGTAACTTTCCTGACCACTTTGCTTGTATGCTGTATCCTACTTCCCTTAGTTAGCTTTTGGTCTTATAGACTTTGAACTCTTTGGTTTGGGAGCTGTATCTTAAAATGTATTTGTACAGCACCTAGTACAATGGTTCTCCAGTTAGTGTTGGGGGCCTAAGTTTTAAAAATATTGTCCAGGGAGATAATTTTTGTCACGCCAAGTTAAAACATTATCCCCTAAGTTTGTAGACACTTGACAGTTGTTGCTAGGGCCTCACCTGTAACTGTGGATACTGTTATGTCATGGATTTCAGTAGTGATTTTGGGGCTTTATGTCATGATCTTAATATTACTTTAACAATTCTTATAGTTTGACTTTGTTTTTGAATGTTTTCTTTTCATGTCATGGATGAGTAATGAGAAAATAAATTTATTTTAAATCTCTGAACTGTATTCCAAATCTTGGGATCTTTTATGATGTGGTCACCTTAACATGTGGATTATTAACCAAGTAGAACATAATTGCTTCTTTGAAACTGTTCCACTACAGTATCTTATGTCAAGTTTGATTTGAAGCTGATGTAATTCATGGGTTATTGACATGATTTATGAGACCACTATGGTCTGTAATGTCAATAAACTGTCAGGTATGTGCAATATTTTCTTGTAGTTAAAACCCTTATGAAATTTTTGGTGAAAACTAATCTCTCAGCTCTGCTATTCTAATTGGACAGTGCACTTTTAGGCGGAAAAATGTTTCAGCTAAATAGCTAGATGTTTCAGCTAGATATTTTCAATCTATTTTAGAGGCCATAAGTCAGAGATACAAGTCCCCACTCATTTTCTGAAAATTGTCACATTCTCCTATCTACTATACCCACTTTTTAATGATAGTAAATGATGTGTTGCATAATCAGTATAATGTTAGCATAGCAGTTCATCAACTGCTAATCCTGTCTCAGTGAGAATTATTCCACCTTTTACACTAAGGATTGCATTGCATGTCTTGATATCTGCTTAAAAAAAGAACTAGATAAATTCATGGAGGATAGGTTCATCAATGGCTATTAGCCAGGATGGGCAGGGATGATGTCCCTAGCCTCTGTTTGCCAGAAGCTGGGAATGGGCAACAGGGGTTGGATCACTTGGTGATTACCTCTTCTGTTCATTTTCTCTGGGGCACTTAGTATTGGCCACTGTCGGAACGGAAGACAGCATACTGGGCTAGATGGACCTTTGGTCTGACCCAGTATGGCCGTTCTTATGCTTAACCTTTTTGACTTTCAAATTCATGAAAGGTGTTGGGGTCATGTTAAATGCTTGCTCCTTTTTAGTCACAATGAACTAAATTAAGTATCCAACCCAGGCCAGTGGTGAATTTGGCACAGTTTAGCATACCATTGCATTCTTGTAACAAAATAACATGTTTTTATGCATGTTATGTAATTAATGAAATATCATAATATTAAAAAAAAAGAAGAAGAAACAGACTGAAGTGTAATCTAGTATGCCTGTGTTCATTTTCTTCCTCTGCTTCCTTCCATTCTTATTTCATAAACTTGTGTTAGTGAAGTAAAGTTTAATGACTGGATATATTTTTTTCAATATATAATTAGAATATAGTGTTTCTCAGCCATTCTTTGTAAGTTCATCTTTTTTTTTTTTTTCTTCTTCAAATTTCTGCCACTGGCAGAAAGAGAGAGGCCCAACTTAATCACTGGTATCACTTTGAAATCAGTAGTGACATGGGAGGTGAATAAGGTCAGTTGGGAGGAGATTCCTGGCATTGCATAAGAGTCGCAAATTACCTTAATTTTCTTTCATTAGGAATTCTGTGCCTCTTTTACCCAATTCAATATGTTTTGTTTTAGCTGAAATTTTAAACTTCCCTCTGATTTTTAAATCCACAATGTCCAATTTTTAAAATCTATTCTTTATTTTCATGAGCCCAGCTATCTTGGAGAGTAGTTAAAGAAAAGCTATTTACTAAACAGTGCATTTTTTCCATGGATTTTTTTTTCTTGAGTTGGGTCTCTAGTACATATCTAAATTAGACTAAAAGGATGTGATCAATATAAGGGTAGTTATTTTGGTAAAAGCAAATACAACTATTAAACATGGATATTATAAGTATGTAGATAAATGGGTTTACCAAATAGTCAACATCTGTAAATTTTCATATAATTAAATATAGATAGTCACAATTTTGCCACATTCCAGAAATTTGCTCCAGGATTTTGCTTCATTCCTGCAACAGTAATAAAATAATATTTTAGGCAAGAGACCAAGAGAAAGGGTTCAGACAAAGGGCTGACTGTATCCTACAAAATGCTAAGATCATTCAATTCCCACCCTTGTTTTAGGAGGTGATTGGCATCTCATGAACTCTGGTCCCTAATTCTCTTTTTCTTCTCTAATCTATTGTTTGATGACTGCTGCAGATATGTAGCAAACTCTTGGAACAAATCTTGTATAGCAAAATTGAGACTGTCAATATTTCATTATATGAAGAAGTACAGATGGGGATGTTAACTAATATGATAAATCCATTTATGTGCACTGTTACAATATTTAACTGCTGTACTGCCTAGGTCTTTTTTCTCTCCAAATTCCAGTAGTACAGATGATAGTTGCCACATTTAACATACTCTGATTCCTCCTTGACTGTAAAACTACCGTCTTCCCTGAAATGTAATCTTATGATATAGTTGTATGTACAAAAAACAGTTTTATTTTAACCTCCTCCCCCCCGAAATATAGAAATATATTGAAAAATGATGAGGGTCTTCTATACGTCCACAAAATTTGATATTATAAAATCATTATTGAAGTTGAAGTATGAGAGTGTATTTAATTGCTGCATGTGTATATTTCAAGTAAACTATTGTGAAACAAATATTTTTTTTCTTGTGGTAAACATGCCTCATTCTTTAAGTGCCTTTCTACCACAAATGGAACATGGAAATGTCATTATTGCAGTAAATATTCTAAATATGCAGTTTTTTGTAGTACTTTTTCTTGTTTACATATGTGAATGAGAACAAAGAGACAAAACACATTTGTGCTGAATAGTAGAGTAAATGGTTTAAATCCTTTATGATTTCTGCATATTAATAATCCTTTTAGGAACTTTGCATTACACTCTTTGAGTACAGCTGAAGAGTGGTCAGTTGTACCTAACAGGAGAAAATTTTCCTTTTACTAGAGTGAGTTTCTGAGCTCGCCAAAGTACAGTATAGCTAGAGAATCCGATAGCTGATACTTCTAAGGGCATGTCTTCACTTAAACTGCTACAGTGGCGCAGCTGCAGCGCTTCAGTGTAGACACCACCTACGCTGATGGAAGAGGTTCTCTCTTTAGCGTAGGTGGTAGCTAGGTTGATGGAAGAATTTTTCTGACAACTTAGCGCTGTCCACACTGGTCAGCATAGTACATCTCTCAGGGATTTGGATTTTGTACACCCCAAATGACGTAGCTATGCCAATGTAAATTCCCACTGTAGGCCAGCCCTATATTTCACTTTCTAAACAAAAAAGGAAGTGGTGGGTTGGCCCCAATAATTTCAAAGAGTTGGACAGTTTGATTATTTTTGTAAGGTTTTTATTACCAAGTGTTCCTTTTAGTTTGCAGTGGTGTTGTAGCCATGTTGGTCCCAGGACATTAGACAGACAAAGTGGGTGAGGTAATATTTGTTATTGGACCAACTTCTGTTGAGCTTTTGAGTTACACAGAGCATTTCTGCAGGTCTGGGAAAGGTACTTAGACTTGGTCTACACTAGGAACTTAGGTCAGTATAGCTATGTGTCTCAGGGGTATGGATTTTTCACATCTTTGTGAGATATAGCTATACTGATGTAAGTCCCTGTGTAGACAGCGCTAGGTCAACGGAAGGATTCTTCAACCTAACTACCATGGCTCAGGGAGGTGGATTACCTATGCTGGTGGGAGAATCCCTGCAATGTTTTAAGTGTAGTAAAGCCATCACAGTTAAATACAAGGTGGAACAGATTATTTAGCATAAGTAGTCATCGCATTTTCTAAGAGACCATTCAAGGTAAAGTGGCCTTTTGATACCCATGCAGTCATAGCACAAAAAGGGGTGTTAGTGGGTTACAGGTTGTTGTAATAAGCTATAAATCCAGTCTCTTTATTAAGATCATGATTGTTAGTGTCTAGCAAAGTTATGAATTTAAGTGCCCAGGCTCATCTTCTGAAGGTATTATGCAGCTTTCCTTTGAGGACGAGGACTGAGAGGTCAGATATGCAGTGATAATTTTATGAAAAGGGTTTGCCCACATGCAATAGGGTGTTTTTGTCTTTTATCATTTTTCTATGTGAATTCATTTCAATGCATAATGATTGTCTGGTTTCACCCACATAATTGTTATTGGGGCATTTAGTGCACTGGATGAGGTACACCACATGTTGGGATAGTCATGTGTGGGACCCATGGATGTTGAAAGGTGTGTTGAAGGGGTGTTGATCATTGTAGCAGTGGAGATGTCAGCAAGCTTTGCATCTGTTGTTATAGCAGGGTCTGGTGCTGCTTTGAGTTGGTGTGTCCTAGTCTGTGGAGAGTTTCCTTCTGATGATGAGCTTGGAGAGCTTGGGGGGTTGTTTGAAGGCCAGAAGGAGGGTTTAGGAAAGATTTCTTTCAGAATGTGGTCCCCATCAAGTATGGGTTGTAACTGTTTAATGATATTCGGCGTTGGTTCTAGGATAGGGTGATAAGGTGACAACTTAGGGCATGTGTGATTGGAAGGGTTTTTTTTCTGTATTGAAGCAGGTTTGCCTGTTTTCCTTTTAGTATAAGACTTGACAAAAACTTTCACAAGATCTACAGATTTAACTTTTCTCAGTTCTCGCCATGGCTATCTGAAGTTTATAGCTTTCCACACTTTGATTCAATCAAGTGACAATGGAAATTCAAGCAAGAATTCATGTAAACTGTGCCAGACAGATGGACGTTCTGGGAATTAAGGTATAGTGAGTTAGCCATGTAGTTTTACAAAGATTAAGCTTTTCATCATGCTTCCTAGTCAGTCATTGTTTCCTCATAAATCAATTAAGAATTTAAGTGCTTAACACAGCCATCCATTTTCTTAAATTGCCTTGCCTCTTATGTTTGCATCTAGTGGTAGTGTGCTATTACTAAGGCCCTGTGTAAATCACAATTTCATGGAAATCCTGAAATTAGCCTAATATCATGACTTTTCCAACAGTGGGGAGGCGGAAGCAGACATCCCCACCTTTGCCTCCCCACTGTTGTAAAAAATCACAGTATTGGGCTAATTTGTGGTTAGTTGTCCGGTCCCATCCCAGAGGGGTATGGGGAGCTGGTGGGCTGGTCCCGGCAGGGGGGGGGGGGGGCGGCGCAGACAGCAGGCCAGCAGGGGTGTTTCACCACATGGTACAACTGGCCGGCTGGCCCAACCTGGCCTGGTGCTTGGAAAAGGGCCAGGTTCGCTCCATGCTCAGATTTGGCCCAGGGTGCCACTGCTGCTTTCTGGCTGGCTGGCCAGCCAGTGGGGAGAGGGGGAAAGCATTGACAATGTGCAGCAATGAGGTGCCGTGCCCTGCCCCAAAGTAATCCCCAGGGGAGACAATGCAGCACCAGCTGTTGAAGAGCTGAGACTGGAATCCACCATTTTGAGCATGAGCAAGTATGTGAGGAGGCCCTGCCCCGGTGGGGAGATCAGGGTAGGGAAATGTGATAAACCCTCAGCCCCATGCACACACTTGCGTGTGCTCCAAGTGGTGGATCCCGGTCTCAGTTCCTTGCCAGCTGTCACTATAGGGTCTCCCCCATGCCTGCTGGGGGGTGCCATGGTTTGGGCTGCGCTGTGATGCCTAATTGTCACATGTTATCAGAGCCACCTTCCTCTTCCTGATGGCTGTCTGTACAAGAAGCAGCAGCTTGGGCCAAAACTGAGCATAGAGAAAGCTGGACTCTGATCACTGTTCTGGTCTGGATTCTCCATGGTGCCATGTGGTCCGATGCCTTGCTTCACCCCCATTGCTTCTTGATAGGACCAGCCCGTCCCCTTCCTGTCCCTCTCCAGGATGGGACCTGAAGTGTTGGAAATATCTCAGCTGTTTGGGATGGGAGGAAGACTCAGCAGCCACGCATGTCCCATGAAATTCAAACACTTACCTGTGACACTGCCATGATTTTTGCATTTAACAGAGAGAAAATTAGCAGTTTGGGGAGCTGTGCCTTCTGCTGATCCACACATAACTAGATTGATATTGTTAAAATCAGAGTAGTAACTTTCTTCACAAAAGCAGTTTAAAATTAGTGACACTTGAACTCTACTACTCAGAATTTAAGAAATACGCTTTTATCTAGCCCACCCTGGGTCAGCCCGCACATTATATACTACATCCTCCTATCAGCAGAGGGAGACAGAAAAAAATCAGGTTTTATGACACGGTCTTCTGCACGTGGAGAGAGCTTGCTGGCTGTCTGAACTGTAGGATTTTTACTGTTAACTACTTTCACTGAATTGTTCTATGTTCCTTTCTTCTGGCTAATTTACAGTGCTTTTTAAAATCCTTTTTTTAAACTGTAACTTCATTTTCTTCCGTTTCATCTTCCCTCTGAGAGTATTCAATGCATCCAGTGTATCCTGCTCCTTCAGTAACAAGGGATAGAGAATAGGAGATACATGACTGACTGGTAGTTTCTGGCAACTTGTTCAGTTGTCACATCCTCCATCATTGTAAAAGAAGGCTTCTTTGGTTAAAAAAAAAATCCATCCTGGTTAAGAAAGGAATGGAACAGCAGCAATACAAAAGAAATATACACCAGATGGAAAAAGGGGCAAAACTGACTATAAATTAGCAGTGCTGAAATACAGAATTGATAAGGGAAGTTAAAAGTTATCCATAAAAAATCTGTGGCTAGTAGGATTAAGGACAAAAACAAATTCTAAAAATATATCAGGAAAATAAGAAATCTTAATGGTATAGATCCTTTGCCAGATAGGGATGGTAAAACTGTCAGTAACGATGCTGAAAAGGCAGAAGTTTCTGATAAATATTTCTTTTTTATATTTGGGCAGAAATGGATGATGTGTTCATATCACACAGTGATGATAAAATATTTTCTATTCCAACAATAGGGAAGATGTGAAACAGCAACTGCTAAAGTTAAACATTTTAAAATTTATAGGACTGGATAACTTCAACACAACTGTTTTAAAAGTATTTTTCTGAGAAACTCTGATCCATTGATGTTGATATTTAGTAAATCTTGGATACAAAGAAAGTTCTAGCGGACTAGAAAAAGTAGATATTATGCCAGTATATAAATGGACTGACTTGGGTACTATAGGCTGGTAAGCTTGACATTGATCCTAGGCAAAATCTTAGAAAGGCTGAGATGGGACACAGTCATTAATTATATTTTAATCCTTTAAATAATGTCAATCAATCTGATTTTATAGAAAATAGGTCTTGTCAAACAAAATTGATATAATTTATTGATGAGATTATATATTTGGTCGATAAAAGTATTTGTGTTGACATAATATATTAGACTTCTATAAAATGTTTAAATTAGCACTAAAAATCAATATTGCACACAATAAATAGATTTAAAACTGGAAAACTGATAGATCTCAAAAAGTAACCATAAATGGGAATTCAGTATCCAGTTAGGATGTTTCTACTGGGGTATTGGAGGGATCTATTCTTGGCCTAAAGCTATTTAATATCTTTATCAGTGGTCTTGAATAAAACAAAATGATTGCTGCCAAAGTTTTCAGGTGTCGCTCAAAAATTGGTAGAGTAGTGAATAACAAGGACAGGACAGTTACACTTAGTGAACTGGATTGCATGGTAAGCTGGGCTCACTTTTACACAACATTTGTTTTAATACAACTAAATGCATTGGTTATATATTTAAGAACCAAGAATGCATGTCATACTTTTATAGGATGACTGTATTTTGGAAAGCACTTATTCAGAAAAGGACTTGGAGGTCATGTTGGATAAAAAACTAAGCAAGAGCTTGGAGTGTGATGTAGTGGCTCCGGGAACAAATATAATCCTCAGATGTATAAGCAGGGGACTAGCGAGTAAAAGAAGGCAGATGGTATTATCAGGTAATTACTAGAAAACTGTGTCCTGTTCTGGTGTCCACACCTGGAAAAGGATTGGATTGGAACAATTTGAAAAGGGTTTAGGAAAAAAATTGTTTGAGGTATGGGGAACCTGCCTTACAGAGAGAGGATAAAAGAGATCAATTTGTCTTGTTTATTGAAAACTAAATTAAGAGGTGACTCGATCAGTCTCCTACCTAAGGAGAAGATTTCTGATAGTAGTGTTCATTGGTCTAACAGAAAAAGGCATAACAAGTTCCGGCATCTGGAAGAGGAAGCTAAATACGTTAAGACTAGAAATAATACATAAATTTTTAACAGTGAGGGTAATCCATTGAAACAACTCACCTATGGATGTGGTGGATTTCTGTTACTAGAAGTCTGTAAATTGTGATTACAATGTATTTCTAAAAAATTTGCTCTAGCTTAATCAGAAATTATGTGGTTGATGCAAAAATTACTGGATAAAATTCTATGTCCAGTGTTATGCGGGAGATCAGGCTAAATGATCATATTGGTCCTTTTTTACCTTAAAATCTGTGAAAGCCATTAAGCGAAAGTGCCGAATTTAGAGCCTAGGGACACTAGACTTAATGATGAGTAGTTATTTAAAACGTTTAATCAACCAAAGTGGTGTTCTGATCCCAAAGGACCAGCCACAATATCCAGGCCAATATATAACTCAGATCGTACCCAATAATCACTTGCCAATCCTTTAGTATCTAATATCTAAAGGTTTATTTATAAGAGAAAAGAAAGAGGTGAGAGTTAAAATTGGTTAAAGGAATCAAATATATACACTCATTGCAAAGTTCTTGAATCAGGTTTGAAGCGGTGATGGCATAAACTGCTGGCTTGCTAAGTCTCTGGTTGCTTCCAAATGACTGGAAGCATTCCTCAGTCACTTGGTTAGAATGCTTCCATTAGTATAAGTCCATAGTCTAGAGCAGGAAAGAAGCAAAATGGAGATGTTTCCAGAGCCCTTTATACTTTCTGCCATGTGGCGGGAACTTCATTGTTCCAAGCAAAGTTCCCAGCACAGTTTGTGGAAAAGTACAAGCACAAGATGGATCCAAGTGTCACATGAGCTGGTCACATGCCCTTGCATGCCTCGATGAGTCATAGCAGGGGCCATTACCCATATTTCTGGCTGGAACATCCACAGAAAAGTCCATCAGGTGAGGGTAAGCTGCTTCTATAGCCCATTGTGTTTGCTGATGGGCCATTAACTTGAATAGTCCATTTACAGTGTGCTGGCTAGACTGGATGTAAACTACCTTGTGGGTGCTACCCAGGAGCAAACACATTTGAAATACAGGTACAAAGTCAATATTCATAACTTCAGATACTAAAATGATACATGCATACAAATAGGATAATCGTATTCAGCAAACCATAACTTTTCCGTTGACGCCTTACATGACATACTTTGTACAAGATTTGTTGCAATTATATAACCGTGATAGCAACAATGATCTACATGGTCATATTTTAATCATACAACGTCACACCTACCAACCCTTCTTGTCCTAGGACTGCCAGGGTTGTTAACTGCCCACTTCATTTTAAGTGGTCTCTTACAACATGTGTCAACCCGTTATGCTTAACAATCTGTCCCATGTTGTGTTTAGCTGTGACACTCTGGTAATCTTCTCTAGATATGAGGGAGAGCTCTCTGAAGCTCAAAGCTTTCTTCCAACAGAAGTCGGTCCAATAAAAGATATTACCTCTCCTACCCTGACTCTCTTAAAATATATGAAAATCATTTAAATTAAATAAAAACATATTAAGCAGTACATATTTTCTGCTGAAGTTTTAAAGAAAGCCAAATCTCTTAACTGGAAGAAGTTAATTTCTAAGCACCTGTGTCACTGTGCCTCAGTGGATCACAGCTGAGGATGCCAGATTCAGGACAAACTGCTGAGAAATATGGCAGACTCACCCAAAACTGGCTGTTATTCTACCATTAGATGTACCAATCCACTCCCCCAGGAGTAAACTTAAAAGATTTTAAATTGCAGCAAGGGTGGTTTAGGTTCGACATTAGGAAAAACTTCCTAACTCTCAGGGTGATTAAGCACTGGAATTAAATTGCCTAGGGAGGTTGTGGAATCTCAATCATTGGAGATTTTTAAAAGCAGGTTAGACAAACACCGGGAAGTGGCGGCCAGCACATCCCTCGGCTTGCACCGTTTCCTGCAGCCCCCATTGGCCTGGAGCGGCGAACCGCGGCCAGTGGGAGCCACGATTGGCCGAACCTGCGGACGCAGCTGGTAAACAAACTGGCCCGGCCCGCCAGGGGCTTTCCCTGAACAAGCGGTGGACCGGCTTTGAGAACCACTGGTCTAGATAGTACTTAGTCCTGCCATGAGTGCAGGGGACTGGACTAGATGACCTCTCGAGGTCCCTTCCAGTCTTACAATTCAATGGTTCTATAAGTAAAAAATGCATCATTCACCATTTTGTAACACAATAAAAATGTAATAAATTAAGAATCTGAATAAATGTAAATGAAGCTATATAATTAGTTAAATAAATCTGTATATCTACAGTGTATCATCCTGGCTAGTAAAAAGCACCAAATTTAGAGTAAAGACTATATTAAGCTGTAAATCAACTTTTTAATGGGTAGTAATCAATGAAAATCAGGCTTTCTTTAGGAAAAATAATTAAAAAGTACAAATGCAAAACAAGAAAAGCATCAATTAAATTATTTTCTTGCTGATTTTAAAAACCAGTGTTTTCAATTGTTTTAATTTAAATCAATCCAGTCTGAGAGAGGATAGGTTTTTGTTTTTGTTTTTCCCCCCCATGCCTGCTTATCCTTCGCAACTCTGGAATTAAAAACCTAATTTTTTTAGGTTAAGAAATGACAGTGAGGCGTGGTAGTAGAAAACCCTAAAACACAACCAAATTCTTTTCATACTGTGGATCCAACAAGACACATACTCCTTTGTTCTTGGAAATGAGCAGGTTAATAATGTGAATTCAGCATTATTTTTCTAGTTATTAACTGTGCAGTGTCAAGTCTTATTTCCTTTTGTGATGTCTTGTGGCAAAGCTAACACATTGTCACACTATCACTGTAGCTTTATTTTGCTAGGACCATCACAATCCTAATGAGACATGGGCAGCTGGAAATAGAGGACAGGCTTCTGTAAGGGTCCCTACTGTATTTGGGTTATGAAGGAGGGGAAAGGGGGACAGACTTACTTGAGTGGAGCAAATAGGGAACAGGAAGTGACCAGAACAGGTGGAGGCACTGCCCCACCATATGCACCAGAGGGAGGGGGAGGTATTTATTTCCCATGCATTCTGGAAGGAACAGTCTCTCATCAATTGCGGATCAGAAGTTCCCACCCATCGACTCAGAGTAGGATTGTATGATCTGCTGTGGGCTTGCACTAGTCATCTTTATTTTCTTTTGTGGCTGGGAAGGAATTTTTCCCTCACCGCCAGATTGTCTGAAGTGAAGTGTTGAAGGGAAGAGGGGATTGCCTTCCACACAACAGGTCAGGGACATAGTGAGGAAGGAAAGGAGGTTAGGTCAAGATGTCACAACTTAGTAGGTAGGAGGTATGGCAGGTGTCCATCATAGGTGCCGACTCTGTGGGTGCTCTGAGGCTGGAGCACCCACGGAGAAAAATTAGTGCTCTGCACCCACTGGCAGCCAAGCTCCCCTCATCCCTGCCCCACCTCCTCCGCCTCCCCCTCCCCGAGCGTGCCGCGTCCCTGCTCCTCCGCCTACCTCCCAGCGTTTCCTGCCCGGCCGCTGCCAAACAGTTGTTTGGCAGCATGTTGGGAGGGAGGGAGAGGAGAGGAAATGTGGCGCACTGAGGGGAGAAGGGGGAAGCGGCGGGGCCGGGGCGGGGATTTGGGGAAGGGGTGGGAATGGGGTCAGAGCAGGGGTGGGAAGAGGCTGGGCGGGGGGGGGGCGCATGGAAGGAGTGGAGTGGGGGTGGGGCTGGGGACAGGGAGGGGGTCGAGCACCCAGGGGAAAGCGGGGAAGTGGGGTATACCGGTAGTTATTTGTTGAACAGGAGATGGAAGTGGATTTAGATGAAGGTATCGCCCATGGAAGCCAGAAAAAGGGAATTGGGGCACCTAATGTCTAGTACAGCTGTTAGACTTTGCTTTAAAAAGACCTGCTGGCTAAAGTAATGAACTGAGTTGGTGTTTAATCTCATACTTCAGTCAGAGGTCAAGGGCATTTGTTCAGTTGCTGATACCACGTGTACATGGTTGATTTACAACTATGATGCCAGTTTATATATGTGGCCATATTTCAAGGCACTTGGGTTACCCTTCTTTTTCATGCTGCCTATAGCCAACAAAATAATACAGACAAAAATCAATTAAGAAAAACAAATGTTGTGCAATATTGCTTCAGTAAAAACACATTTTACCACTTCACACATAACAGCTGTGTCTCAGCATTCTTCTATTTTAGTCTGCAAATTTAGGTTCAGGTTTGAAAAAAATTGTAGCAGATGGGGATGTTGTATATTACCATATTGCACAGTGTTCTGGCAAATTTTATGGGACTCCGAATACTTTAATATTCTTTTGAAGTGGTGAGATGCTGAAGAAAATCAAGATATTAACTTTAGTCTAAACTTGGATCACTGACAAAACAGTTCTGTTTTTTCTACCATAAGGAGTTTTATTTCACATTACATTCTGTGGAAAAGAAGATATGCTTTGAAAATGTCTTAAGTATTTCTCCTAACTTACTCTGATACTTGCATAGAAATATTGGCTGTAAGCATTTTATTTTAAAACTCTGATATAAAATAATAATAATGCATTAATTAGGACTGTTGATTAATTGCAGTTAACTCATGTGATTAACTCAAAAAAATTAATCACGATTACTTGCACTGTTAAAAATAGAATACCAATTGAAATGTATTAAATATTTTTGGATGTTTTTCTACATTTTCAAATATATTGATTTCTATTACAACACAGAATACAAAGTATACAGTGCTCACTTTATATTATTTTTTATTACAAATATTTGCATTGTAAAAATGATAAACAAAAGAAATAGTACTTTTCAATTCACCTCATACAAGTACTGTAGTGCAATCTCTTTATTGTGAAAGTGTAACTTACAAATGTAGATTTTTTTTATTACATAACTGCACTCAAAAACAAAACAATGTAAAACATTAGAGCCTACATGTCCGCTCATTCCTACTTCTTGTTCAGCCAATCGCTAAGACAAAACAAGTTTGTTTACATTTACGGGAGATACTGCTCCCTGCTTCTTATTTACAGTATCACCTGAAAGTGAGAACAGGTGTTCTCATGGCACTTTTGTAGCTGGCATTGCAAGGTATTTACGTGCTAGATATGCTAAACGTTCGTATGCCCCTTCATGCTTCGGCCACCATTCCAGAGGACATGCTTCCATGCTAGTGTTGCTCATTTGAAAAAAAAAAAATGTGTTCCTTAAATTTGTGACTGAACCTCTTGGGGGAGAATTGTATGTCTCCTGTTCTGTTTTACCCGCATTCTGCCATATATTTCATGTTATAGCAGTCTCAAATGATGACTCAGCACATGTTCACTTTAAGAACATTTTCACAGCAGATTTGACAAAACGCAAACAAGGTACCAATGTGAGATTTCTACGGCTAGCTACAGCACTTGACCCAAGGTTTAAGAATTTGAAATGCCGTCCAAAATCTGAGAGGGATGAGGTGTGGAACATGCTTTCAGAAATCTTAAAAGAGCAAACTCTGATGCGTAAACTACAGAACCCGAACCACCAAAAAAGAAAATCAACTTTCTGCTGGTGGCATCTGACTCAGATAATGAAAATGAACATGTGTCGGTCCGCTCTGCTTTGGATTGTTATTGAGCAGAACCTGTCATCAGCATGGACACGTCCTCTGGAATGGTGGTTGAAGCATGAAGGGACATATGAATCTTTAGCCCATCTGGCACGTCAATATCTTGTGATGCCGGCTACAACAGTGCTATGCGAATGCCTGTTTTCACTTTAAGGTAATATTGTAAACAAGAAGCGGGCAGCATTATCTCCTGCAAATTGTAACCAAACTTGTTTGTCTGAGCAATTGGCTGAAGTAGGACTGAATGGACTTGTAGGCTCTAAAGTTTTACATTGTTTTATTTTTGAATGCAGTTTTTTTTTGTACATAATTCTACATTTGTAAGTTCAACTTTCATGATAAAGAGATTGCTTTATATGTATTTTTGGTTAAAAATATTTGCACTGTAAAAAACAAAAGAAATAGAAGTACTGTAGTGCAATGTACCACATTTTTGTTTTTGTTTTTTCGTTCCCCAATTAGACATGGGGAAACAACATAGTACATGGTACTAACATAATCATTAACTTTCCTCTGTTTATCTCAATTGTGTTAACACTTATTTCAGTATCCTGAATTCTAAATGCATGTTTTTTAGACATCTTATCTTAAATATGGCACCAATACTGCTATCTGTGCAGCACTATGAGTGGTAAAAGGGGGAGTTCCAGCCAGGCACTGGTGTTTTTAAACCACTGTGTTGTGCAACTGCTCAGAGCGGGTCTGGATGACAGAGTGATTATAACACAATGAGCTTTCTACCCTAATGCAGCATTGGTGGTAATCACGGTGGGAATTTTTTAAAAGAAAAAAGTCTAATATGTAGAAAAGAGAAGAGAGAAGGGACAGCTTGCAAACTGGGTACTCTAGATTTGTTGAGTGCATGGCTCAGCAGAGAAATAAGATTTTCACAATGGTATAGACATAATTTTGGAGCTGATTTTTCATAATAAGGAGGACTCTTTAAAAATCATAGTAATTTTAATATATACTATATTTTGGACCTGTCAACCTTGATTTAGAATTTAGAACCTTGATTTAACAGTTTTTAGAATATATTACTCTTAGTCTTTTCTTCTTATGTTTAAATGAAGCAACTAGATGAAGAGAAGTATTTATTTCTTAATTTAGTCAATAGCATAAAATACTGTAGTTGTAATGTACTTCATTGTTAGATTTATGTATTCAGTTTAGTCTCGGTTTAATTTCTAAAAGCCAGCAATAGGGTCTGCTAAGCACATCAACTTTATCAAAGGCCCTCAGGGTTTCAGGGTTTATTAAACTGCACTTGGAGAAGTTACAAGAAGTGGAAACTTGGTCAGATGACTAGGGAGGAGTACAAAAATATTGTTCGAGCATGCAGGAGTGTAATCAGGAAGGCTAAAACACAACTGGAGTTGCAGCTAGCAAGGGATGTAAAGGGTAACAAGAAGGGTTTCTACAGGTATGTTAGCAACAAGAAAAAGGTCAGGGAAAGTGTGGGACCCTTCATGAATGGGGGAGGCAACCTAGTGACAGACGATGTGGAAAAAGCTGAAGTACTCAATGCTTTTTTTGCCCTGGTCTTCACAGACAAGGTCCACTCCCATACTGCTGCACTGGGCAGCATAGTATGGGGAGGAGCTGAGCAGCCCTCAGTGGTGAAAGAACAGGTTAAGGACTATTTAGAAAAGCTGGACAGGCACAAGTCCTTGGGTCCAGATCTAATGCATCCGAGGGTGCTGAGGGAGTTGGCTGATGTGATTGCAGAGCCATTGGCCATTATCTTTGAAAACTTGTGGCAATCGGGGAAGGTCCTGGACGACTGGAAAAAGGCAAATATAGTGCCCATCTTTAAAGAAGGGAAGAAGGGGAACCCAGGGAACTACAGATCAGTCAGCCTCACCTCAGTCCCTGGAAAAATCATGGAGCAGGTCCTCAAGGAAACCATTTTGAAACACTTGGACGAGAGGAAGATGATCAGGAACAGTCAACATGGATTCACCAAGGGCAAGTTATGCCTGACCAACCTGATTGCCTTCTATGATGAGATAACTGGCTCTGTGGATATGGGGAAAATGGTGGACATGATATATTTTGACTTTAGCAAAGCTTTTGATACGGTCTCCCACAGTGTTCTTGCCAGGAAGTTAAAAAAGTATGGATTGGATGAATGGACTATAAGGTGGATAGAAAGCTGGCTAGATTGTCGGGCTCAACGGGTAGTGATCAATGGCTCGATGTCTAGTTGGCAGCCGATATCAAGCGGAGTACCCCAGGGGTCAGTCCTGGGGCTGGTTTTGTTCAACATCTTTATTAATGACCTGGACAATGGGATAGATTGCACCCTCTGCAAGTTCGCGGATGACACTAAGCTGGGGGGAGAGGTATATACGCTGGAGGGTAGGGATAGGGTCCAGAGTGACCTAGACAAATTGGAGGATTGGGCCAAAAGAAATCTGATGAGGTTCAACAAGGACAAGTGCAGAGTCCTGCACTTAGGATGGAAGAATCCCGTGCACCGCTACAGGCTGGGGACCGACTGGCTAAGCAGCAGTTCTGCAGAAAAGGACCTGGGGATTACAGTGGATGAGAAGTTGGATATGAGTCAGCAGTGTGCCCTTGTTGCCAAGAAGGAGCATTGCCAGCAGATCGAGGGAAGTGATTATTCCCCTCTGTTCGGCACTGGTGAGGCCACATCTGGAGTATTGCATCCAGTTTTGGGCCCCCCACTACAGAAAGAATGTGGACAAATTGGAGAGAGTTCAGCGGAGGGCAACAGAAATTATCAGGGGGCTGGGGCACATGACTTACGAGGAGAGGCTGAGGGAACTGGGCTTGTTTAGTCTGCAGAAGTGAAGAGTGAGGGGGGATTTGATAGCAGCCTTCAACTACCTGAAGGGGGGTTCCAAAGAGGATGGAGTTTGGCTGTTCTCAGTGGTGGCAGATAACAGAACAAGGAGCAATGGTCTCAAGTTGCAGTGGGGGAGGTCTAGGTTGGATATTCGGAAACACTATTTCACTAGGAGGGTGGTGAAGCACTGAAAATGGGTTACCTAGAGAGGTGGTGGAATCTCCATCCTTAGAGGTTTTTAAGGCCAGGTTTGACAAAGCCCTGGCTGGGATGATTTGGTTGGTGTTGGTCTTGCTTTGAGCATGGGGTTGGACTAGATGACCTCCTGAGGTCTCTTCCAACCCTAATCTTCTATGATTCTATGACATTTTTAACAGATTGTGTGCACTAAGAGTTCTGCCTGCTTTTACCAATTCCTCTTCCTCCTTGTAACAGGCGGCCTGGAGGGCTGGACAGTCTAGTACAGCGTGTAACTTCTGACCCCATGCTTGGTTGCGCAGCCTCAGTCTTTAAGGCGGGGGGAGAGAGGGACCCAGGTCCTCCCTCTCCACCGGGTCCCAGCCCATGGCCCTGTGTTTGTCAACCGCTGAACAGGGGCAGCCATCCCAATATGGAGTTTAAACCCACTGCTCTGGGCTATTTCCTACCACTGTCTGTTTAGTTGGGGCACGGCCCCTCTAGTCCAATTAGTTGGGCGGCCTGCTTCCCATAGGGTCCTCTTGTGGGTCTTGAGCGGCACCTGGTCTTGGTCCCAGGCTCCTTTGGGTGGAGCAGTTGCAAGTTGGTGAGGCAGAGACCCACAATGTCCCTGGGCTTCATGTTTTCCTCCAGGTCATTGGTAAAAATGTTAAATAGCGTAGGGTCAAGAACTCTAGGATCCCACTAGAAACACTCGTTCAATGATGATACCCTGTTTACTATTACATTTTGAGACCTATCAGTTAGCCAGTTTTTAATCCATTTAATATGTGTTATATTAATTTTATATCATTCTAGTTTTTTAATCAATATGTCATGCAGTACCAAGTCAAAGGCCTTAGGGAAGTCTAAGTATATTGCATCATGTCTATTACCTTTGTCAACCAAATCTCATAAATAAAAAGAAAAGATTTCAAGTTAGTTTGACAGGATCTATTTTTTATTAACCCTCACTGATTGGCATTAATTACTCTCCTTTAATTTTTATTAATCTAGTCCCGTATCAGCCACTTCATTATCTTGCCTGGGATTAATGACAGACTGACAGGCCTATAATTACCTGGGTCATTTCATTTACCCATTTTACATATTGGCACAACATTAGCTTTATTTGTCTTCTGAAACTTCCCCAGTGTTCTAAGACTTAATGAAAATCAACATTTATGGTCCAGCAAGCTCTTCAGCTAGTTCTTTTAAAACTCATGAATGCAAATTATTCGGACCTGCTAATTTAAAAATGTCTAATTTTAGTAGCTACTGTTTTACATTCTCCTGAGATCCTGATGGAATGGAGAATGTTTCATCATCATATGTTATACTTACATTATCTGGCTTTTTCATCAAATACAGAACAGGAATATCCATTGAATACATCTGTCTCTTCTGTCTTGTTATTGATAATTCTACTGTTTCCATCTAGTAATGGACCAATACCAGTGTTAGAATTCTTTTTGTTCTTAATATACTTAAAAACTCCTTACTGCCCTTAACACTGCAGGTCATAATTTCTCCTTGTGTCTCTTTGTTTCCCTTACCAATTTGTTTACAGTTCTTAGCTTCTGATTTATATCCATTACTATCAGCTTCTTTTTTCTTCCATTTGTTATATATATATAATATATATATGTTATATATATATATATATAACATAACTGAGGAAGAAGGCCATACTGCTTAAAAACAATCTGGTTAAGAGGGCAAATGAAGGCAGTTATAATTTTTAAAAAATATATATATATTTTAAAAATTATAACTGCCTTCATTTGCCCTCTTAACCAGATTGTTTTTAAGCAGTATGGCCTTCTTCCTGAGTTATGGCATTTGGAGCATCTAGTAAAGGGTTCTTAAACAATTCCCAATTATCATTCATATTTTTCTGATTCAATTCTTCCTCCTAGCTGATTTGGCTCATAATTGTTTTCAGCGTTGTGAAATTGGTCCTTTTAAAGTGCCAATACTGGTTTGGACTTTATTCTGTTAGTGTATTATAAATGTGATCAAGTCATGATCACTTGTACCTAAGCTACCATTACTTTTTAATTCAGACAAATACAAATTGTAATACCTAGCATTTGCATAATATTTTTTCCAAGATGTTTTATGTACAGTAGTTCAGAAATATTGAAGAGTGATCAATAAAACAGTGCTTCAGTTTGTAATTCTGTTTGTGGTAGCATGAACATTACATCAAGCTCATACAAGTTTCCAGCATCTGAGTGAGGTGTTCTGGGTGCAACTGGATGAAAGTTTCCCCTATAAAGCCAACAAATGTTTACTTCAGCCCTTTTTACTAAAAATTGAAAAGAAATTAACTTTATCAGTGCAGTTTTGCATGTTTTTATCAGAAGCAAAAAGTATGTCTCCTTTAAATCCTTTACCAACCATTTTTTATCTATTCTCAGTGGAGTACCTGAACTGGACATCCACCAGAAGTTTACATAATGAGTTGTGACATTATAGTATAGCCTCCCTTTCCTACCCTAATAGGTCCCCAACCTGCTGTGGGGAAGGCAAAAAACCCAGACAATTCCTTCTCAGCCCTCCAAGAAAAGAAGTGACTAGGGTAACGACCACAGCAGATCATGATGAAATGTGGTATTTTAACTCCTTCCATGAGTGGGAGGGGGGTGTTTGCCTAGTGCAGGTTAAAGAGGGCTTTCCTGCAACTTTCCTGAGTATAAATACTCCCCCTCTCTTAAACCTCTCTTCTGGTCAACTAGAGAGGAAGGAGGCAGCCACCAATCTGGTCCAGCTGTGTTGTTTTCCTGCTTCCTACTGGGAAAAGGTAATCTACTTGGAAGGGAGGGGCCTTAAGGGACAACAGCTCCCTTGTCACCAGGCTGCCATATAAGCCCCATCTCTGTCAAGCTGGACAAAGGGCCCTCACTGTAGTGAGGACATTGGCCGAATATACTTATGATACAACTATCTGCTTTCTAAAAAGTGAATCTAGAAAATGTGAGCCATAGAGCTAATTTCACCTGAATGACTGTTTGGCTTTTGCCCACATAGAACCTGGTGGAGTCCCCTGATGGTGAAAAGTTGAGTAGGAGAGGCTGCATCCATAAAAAGAGTCTGCAAGCTTTCCTCCACTAGAGGGGCCATTACATGCCAATAAAGTCCAAAATGCTGGTGAGGAAGGGGCATCCACAGAAATGTTGATTCCATGTATCCCTATAGCAGCCTGTGCTGCTGGCATTTTTATTTTATCTCGGAATTGAATTTTCTTCTATACTAAAGAAAAATCTTAGTCTTCTTTAGTTCTAAAAGAACCACCTTGAAATTGAACTTCAAAACTGTGAAAATGAGACTGATAACTGGCTATAACTATGGGAGCAGTTGCTGTATAAGACATGTAATTCAGACCGTTAGTTTAAACACACACTCATTGACTTCAGTGGTGCAGAATTTCACGTCCATTGTGTACATGAAATGGATGACATTTTTAATGATTTTTCTTTTAAAAGTCAAGAGTTAACTTACTTCAAATTTATCACCATCATTAAACCTATTGTTGCAGACAGACATTTTTGGTGACTCTTTAGTCGAAGTTCTTCCAATTCAGTGTGCACATTCAGTTCAGTATCTTAAGTGCTATTTCTGAGCTCGGATTTCATCACAAGAAAATTATGCAATCTTCCAGTCACTTTCACTTTGCTATAAAAATAATGGCAGCTCATTATTCTACCTTTGCAATCTAAACCAACAACCATTAACATGTGAACAAAATATATCAAATTAATTCACCTTTGACAGGAGATTTTTGGTAGCAGTGCCTGTTCGTCCCCTGCTTGCACTCTGGACATCCTCATGACCTGTACTGAGACTATACAGAGCTGCGTGAGTGAACTGCCCTCAGTTCCTTCTCAACCGCTTGACAGCCTGAGACACAGTATCTAGCATGTACGCTCAGCTTTGCTCTAGCTTAGTCCTGAGTTCTTGTTCCTAGTTCTAATTTAAGTTTAGTTTATTTAGTTCTCTTATTTATTTTATTATAATACCTCTTTAGTTAACTTTTGGTTTTCCATTTAATATACCCTCCTACTCCCTTTCTGAGATGTTTTCTCAGGGTCATTATCAGTCTGGTGTGCCAGAATACCTGGGATTCAAGGGCTGCCTTACCTGCCAGGAATCTATCTGGTCAGCGACGGATATTCCCAATGTCAGGTAGACACCCGCATTGCAGCAATGTTCAAGGTTCTGCTAATTTTTTAAAAGCAGATCTTGGGAAAAAAAACCAGGCGATTAAACTTAAGCTTTTCATGGTGGAGTGCACTCTCCAACCAGCCATGGTCCAGGCCCAGATACATCCCTCTGGACATTGGCCTCTGTGTGAGCACAGTGCCCCATCAAACATCGTACTCCACTTGCCTATGTCTTCATGGGATAAGAAAATGGAGGATACCAGTAAAGTTCCTAAGAAAAGAAGTTTCTGGGTCACCTCAGAGAGAGTTTACTTCAAAAAAGCCTCAATCACCATCAGGAATGACCAATTTAAAGACCTTGTGTCACAGGAAGGGTACTCCTGAGGCTCCAGGCTTCTCTGGTATTAGAGCTTGTTGGAGACCTTGAGCTCCTCAAAGACCCACAGCACCAAGCAGACCTTGCTACCAAAGTCATCTGCTGTACCATGATCATTTCAGCAGAGACTCTAAACACTCTGCCTCTAGAAAGTCTGTAGCATAGACAGACTTTTCAATACCACCTCTGGTACCTAAACAGGTGATCCAGACTGCAACATCAGAACTTCTGAGATAAATATAGTTTGGTATTGGTACCATTATCTAGACAACTACTCCTAAAATAATAGGTGTAGTTGTCCTAGGTATCAGCACAAATTTACCTGGTAACATAGGAGTTTAGATTGTCCAAAGACTTGGTGTCTGATGAGTCAGAGTCTCCTGTATTGATGGGTACTGGACGGCTGTTGGTACCGAGATCTGCAGGGTCTCTGAAACTTTACCTTTCTCTGGTAGCCTGGTTCTCCAGAACCATCAGCACAAGGCGAATAACCATCCTTGCCTCCAATGTCTGCTCCTCCTCTGGACTGTGTTGAGGACTCCTCTTCAGATTCTCAGATCTTTGTGCAGGGATCCCCTACATATCGCTATGGCGCATCTCTCCTCACACCTTAACTGAGAAGGAAACCCCAAGGGAAAGACCATGTTATGCCTCACTGGTACAAGCAGCATTGGATGCCTCCCTGTCTACCTCATGATCCCCCCAGTGACCGTATTGGAACCCATGGGCAGCCTATTGTCAGCAGTTTTCAAGAGCTCATAGCTGTTCCCATAGGGATCATAATGGAAGGTAGACTACTTCTCCATTTCTCCCTCCTCAGCCCCTACCACACAAGGAGTCTTTTGAAGAGCAAGAGCCTGGAGCAAACAAAAAGGTGACACCACAAACTAATATATCCTCATCTTTTCCAGATGAGGCTTTGATACCTTCTCTGCCTCTATATACCAAGGATTTTAAACAGTTTCAGCAGCTGATAAAATGGATTGCTGACTCACTTCAGATTCCAGTGGAAGAGGTCCAAGAGTCACAATATAACTCTTGGCCGTCGTCCACACAACAGTCTCTGCATAGGAAACATAGAAGTATGGCAAGAGACCACCATGGCTTAACCAGGAGATCTTCAATGATCTGAGACTCAAAAAAGAGTTCTACAAAAAGTGGAAACTAGGTCAAATTACAAAGAATGAATATAAACAAATATATAGGGAGAAAATTAGAAAGGCCAAGGCACAAAATGAGATGAAACTAGCTAGAGACATAAAGGGTAAGAAGATAATATTCTACAAATACATTAGAAGCAAGAGCAAGAGGAAGACCAAGGAGAGGGTAAATCTGTTACTCAATCAGTGGGGGAAAAACAATAACAGAAAATGTGGAAATGACAGAAGTGCTAAATGACTTTTTGTTTGTTTTCACCAAAAAGGTTAGTCGCCATTGGACGTCTAACATTATGAATGCCCATGCAAATGAGATAGGATCAGAGGCTAATATAGGGAAAGAACAAGTTAAAAATTACTTATACAAATTAGATGTCTTCAATTCACCACGCCCTGATGAAATATGTCATAGAATATTCAAGGAGCTGACTGAAGAGATCTCTGAGCCAGTAGCAATTATCTTTGAAAAGTCATGGAAGATGAGAGAAATTCCAGAGGACTGGAAAAGAACAAATATAGTGCCCATCCATAAAAAGTGAAATAAGGACAACCCAGGGAATTACAGACCAGTCATCTTAACCTCAGTACCTGGAAAGATAATGGAGCAAATAATTAAGCAATCAATTTGCAAACACCCAGAAGATAAGGTGATAAGTAACAATCAGCATGGATTTGTCAAGAATAAATCATGTGAAACCAACCTAATATCTTTCTTTGACCGGGTAACAAGCCTTGTGGATTGGGGGGAAGCAGTAGATGTGGTATAATTTGCCTTTAGTAAGGCTTTTGAATTTGATACTGTCTTGCATGACCTTCTCATAAAAAAACTAGGGAAATGCAACCTAGATGGAACTACTATAAGGTGGGTGCATAACTGGTTGGAAAACCATTCCCAGAGAGTAGTTACCAGCGCTTCAGAATTAAGCTGGAAGCGCATATTGAGTGGGGTCCCACAGGGATTATTTCTGGATCTGATTCTGTTCAATATCTTCATCAATGATTTAGATAATGGCATAGAGAGTACACTTACAAAGTCTGCGGACGATACCAAGCTGGGAGGGGTTGCAAGTGCTTTGGAGGATAGGATTAAAATTCAAAATGATCTGGACAAACTGGAGAAATAGTCTGAAGTAAATAGAATAAAATTCAAGAAGGACAAATGCAAAGTACTCCACTTGGAAGAAACAATCAGTTGTACACATTGTGACAAAGTTCCTCCTCTGCCTTGGTGGGTCCTGCGCTTTCTGGTGGATTTGCTTACCTCAGAGATTCACGGCAGCCTTCAGTTTGGCCGTTTTTGCTAGAGGCTCAAACCAGCCATTCACTCAGCTAACCTCATCACTGGCCAGCATGGGGGAAACAGAGAACAATCTTCGCAGTCTCTGTTGTCCCACCTAGTGGGTCAGGGACAGGCCAGATCCCTTTCCAAATTAGACCTTCCCCTCTGGTATGTCTCACAGACCAGGTCAACTCCTCCTGTGTCAGATAGGGAGTTGGGCGGATGGGGAGAACCCGGGCCTGCCCTCTACACCAGGTTCCAGCCCAGGCCCTGTGGATAGCAGCTGTCTACAACATCTCCTGTATCAGCTGCGTGACAGCTAAAACTCCCTGGGCTACTTCCCCATGGCCTCCCCCCAGCACCTTCTTTATCCTCACCGCAGGACCTTTCTCCTGAAGCCTGGTAACGCTCGTACTCTTCAGTCATCCAGCAGCACGCCTTCTCATTCCTTGCTCCTTGCATGCCACTCACTAACTGATGGGCGGTCCTTTTTAAACCAGGTGTCCTCATTAGCCTGCATGCCAAATTGCTTTTAATACGTTCTTAATTGGCTCCAGGTGTCTTAATTAGCTTGCCTGTCTTAGTTGGTTCTAGCAGGTTCCTGATTGCTCTAGGGCAGCCCCTGCTCTTGTCACTCAGGGAACAGAAAACTATTCATCCAGTGGCCAGTATATTTTCCTTCTACCAGACTCCTGCACCCAACTGGTCTGGGTCTGTCACAACATGCAAAATGGGAAATGACTGCCTAGAAAGAAGTATTGCAGAAAGGGATCTAGGGGTCATAGTGGATCACAAGCCACATACGAGTGACCAGTGTAACACTTGCAAAAAAAGCAAACTTCATTCTGGGATGATTAGCAGGAGTGTTGTAAGCAAGACATGAGAAGTAATTCTTCTGCTCTACTCCACACTGATTAGGCCTCAACTGGAGTATTGTGTCCATTTTGGGGCACCACATTTCAGGAAAGATGTGGACAAATTGGAGAAAGTTCAGAGGAGAGCAACAAAAATGATTAAAGGTCTAGAAAACGTGACCTGTGAGGGAAGATTGAAAAAATTGGGTTTGTTTAGTCTGGAGAAGAGAAGACTGAGAGGGGACATGTTAAGAGTTTTCAAGTACATAAAAGGTTGTTACAAGGAAGAGGGTGAAAAAATGTTCTTGTTAACCTCTAAGGATAGGGCAAGAAGCAATGGCCTTAATTGCAGCAAGGGCAGTTTAGGCTGGACATTAGGAAAAATTTCCTAATGGTCAGGATGGTTAAGTACTGGAATAAATTGCTTAGGGAGTTTGTGGGGTTTCCATCATTAGAGATTTTTAAGAGTAGGTTAGACAAACATCTGTCAGGGGTGGTCTAGATCAGGGCTGGCCAACCTGTGGCTCCAGAGCCACACGTGGGTCTTCAGAAGTTAATAGGCGGCTCCTTGTATAGGCACCGACTCCGGGGCTGGAGCTACAGGCGCCAACTTTCCAACGTGCCAGGGGGTGCTCACTGCTCAACCCCCTGCTCTGCCCCAGGCCCTGCCCCCCTCCACCCCTTTCCACCCCCTCCCCTGAGCCTGCCATGCCCTCACTCCTCCCCTTGCCCCCCCCCGAGCCTCCTGCATGCCACAAAACAGATGATCGGGAGGTGCGGGGAGGGAAGGGGAGGCACTGATCGGTGGGGCTGCCAGTGGGTGGGAGGCACTAGGAGCGGGGGGCGGGAGCTGACGGGGGCTGCTGACCTATTACTGTGGCTCTTTGGCAATGTACATTGGTAAATTCTGGCTCCTTCTCAGGCTCAGGTTGGCCACCCCGTTCTAGATAATACTTAGTCCTGCCATGAGTGTAGGGGACTGGACTAGATGACCTCTTGAGGTCCCTTCCAGTCTCACGATTCTATGATGGATTAGCGTTAACAGTAACTGAGACTACTTGATTCTGTCAAAACTATGTTGCCAGCTAATGCACCACATACATGTAAATGAGCCAACAAAAAGTATGGTTCTCCAAGCAAAAAACTGAGTTTTTATTTTTTATACCCTGAGCTGTAATCTAATACCATTGTGCTTCTCTGGAACAGGGGAAAAAAGCGAGAAAGCACATAGACCTTCCTAGCTGAGGATTCCGTTACTGTCATTTACAATAAGGCTCCTTTACACCACTCTGGCAAGGTTAAGGAGCCTTAATTGACTAAGTATCAGACGGGTAGCCGTGTTAGTCTGGATCTGTAAAAAGCAACAGAGAGTCTTGTGGCACCTTTAAGACTAACAGATGTATTGGAGCAGAAGCTTTCGTGGGTGAATGCCCACTTCATCAGACGCATGTAATGGAAATTTCCAGAGGCAGGTATAAATATGCAGGCAAGAATCAGTCTAGAGAGAATGAGGTTAGTTCAGTCAGGGAGGGTGAGGTCCTCTGCTAGCAGTTGAGGTGTGAACACCAAGGGAGGAGAAACTGCTTTTGTAGTTGGCTAGCCATTCACAGTCTTTGTTTAATCCTGATCTGATGGTGTCAAATTTGCAAATGAACGGAAGCTCAGCAGTTTCTCTTTGGAGTCTGGTCCTGAAGTTTTTTTGCTGTAAGATGGCTACCTTTACATCTGCTATTGTGTGGCCAGGGAGGTTGAAGTGTTCTCGTACAGGTTTTTATATATTGCCATTCCTGACATCTGACTTGTGTCCATTTATCCTTTTACGTAGTGACTGTCCAGTTTGGCCAATGTACATAGCAGAGGGGCATTGCTGGTTAGCGGGTTAGCGGGTTGTCTGTTTGCCGCCCCCCCCCCCCCGGGCTCCGTCCGTCCGTCCCCCCCCCCCCCCGCGGGGGCGGGGGCGGCGGAGGCTTTTTTGCCTGGGGCGGCAAAAAAGCCAGAGCCGGCCCTGACTGTTTGGGCAGAAATTCTTGACAGATTAGAAAAGCACCTGTCTTCTCTTACTAAGTAAGATATTTAATGATATTCCCTGTTACTTAACAATCTGCTGCTATTGCAAAACTTTAACTTACTTACAGTCAAAATAATAGAAATGCTTCAGTGCAAACTGTACTGAAGGCCTGCTACATAAAGAACATTATGGTCAAACTAACAGGAATCTTTATTTAATAGTCCACATGCCTATCCAGTCTACATAGAATATATTAAATAATTTCATTTAATTTAAACTACTTTTCTGGATGCCCGTAAGAAATCCAGTGAACCTTTAAAATACTTTTTCATTTATTTTTAGTATAACTAAGAATTCAGTAGGATTAAAAACTATGGATTTGATCCAAAGTCCATTGGCGTCACTATGGATATTTTTCCATTGACTTCTGTGAGCTTTGGGTCAGGTCCTATGTAAATAAATTGATAGAGAAGCAGGTGTGTTATATTGCAGCCACTGCGTTACTTATGTGAATTTTCAGCTATTATTTTCATTAGAGATCTGGAAAGATTTCTAAATATTAGAAAGCATAATTGTTTACACTAGTAGACAAAATGAAAATATTCTCAAATCTTCATGTTAAACAAGAGTGTGTGGAGGCATTTGGGTTGTTCATTGCTCTACCTTTTGAGGTAATTGAGTGCTGCTCAGTTATTTCTTAGAGGAGTTACTAGGAATAATATTTCAGTATTGGAAGACTGTGACTTACTGATGCTGAGGTGGAGATGTTATAATATTGTCATGCCATGATCTCTGTGCCAATTTTTTAAAAGTTCAAAAGTTTGCATTGAGTTGAGTTAAAGTCTGGATAATAGAGTGATGGTGCTTTCAAAATACCTATTATAGATAGATAGCATTGTGGTTTTTGTTGTTTTTTGGGGGAGGTTTCCCTTCAGTTAATGGGATATTTTGATAGTGAAAAATACATGCTCTTTTTCCATTGTTGAATTATCCTGACGGTAATGTCATGCATTTCTTACACAGGGCATGGCTTTTACTTTGGAAGAGAGACAACAGTTGAATATTCATGGACTATTGCCTCCTTGCTTTCTCAGTCAAGATGTCCAGGTTTTAAGGATTCTCGTGAATTTTGAAAGACAAACATCTGACCTAGACAGGTAAAGTACTGCTAAAGAACCTTATCATTTTCCCCAAGTCATTGTTCAGTTCCTTCACTTCTCTGTGACTGTATTTCAGGGGAAATGTTGCAGATGTTGATGAATAACCATGTTCTAATATTATATTTATTCTGTTTTGTAACTGAGGACTTTAGAAAGCTTCTGATGCTTAAAGATGGATGAAAAACATTACATTAACAAGCAGCATACATTTTGTTGCTAGAGCAGTTTTTATAAAAACTAGTTACTAATATTCAACACCTGCCTTTTTTCTCAACGGAAATAGTAATATTTGATTTTTCTTACATCAAAATTATTTCCCCAATAACAAGCCAGGGAAGAAGTAGCAGGAGCAAATGAACCTATCTGAATCAAAGTTCAGTTTTGAGAACAGTGTTCCTAATAATAAAATATAACTGAAGAGAAGTATAGAAAATATTTAATAAAATGGAATTGTTTTTAAAATGATTGTGTCATCAGTGACTCTTTAATTTTCACCATATTACCCATTTATATTTTATATACATAAACCTGAGCTCACTATCAGTAGTAGTTTGGTAAATTATTTTGAGATCTTTAGATAGGAGTTGTTATGGATGTGCAAAGTATTAATATTTTAATCATTTAAATCTTGTTTGATCACATTTTAACTTAGTCACAATCTGTTTTCAGGTTAAAATAAAATTTATTTTCTAAGAGCCCAGTCCTGCAATATATTGCATGGAGGGACCCCTCTGCACATACACAATAACCTGTTCACAGGAAAGGTGTTGCAAGGTTGGGGTCTAATTTGTATTCCTGTACTTTCAGGTTTCTAATTAAAATGTAAAAAAGACATTGTCTCATCAGTGTTTGGAAAGTCACCATATACTATATGTGGCATTTTTAGAGAGAGAAAAAACACACACCCAAGATGGAGTTATTTATTGCACTGTCCCTAGCACCTGATGCATTTTTATTCTCCTGACTAAATGGTCTAAGGAAGGATTGTTATCCAGAACTATGGTTAAGGTTAAGATTCTGTCATGGGTACTTTTACTAAAAGTCAGGTACAGGTCACGGGCAATAAAGAAAAATTAATGGAAGCCCACAACGTGTTCCTGACTTTTAATATAAATACTCCGTGGGAGGGTCACTAACAGTCAGAGCATTGCTGAGGGCTGACTTCTGGTTGCTGCCTCAGCACTGCTGCTGCTCTAGTCCCAGCAGGGCTGACCCAACCCTGGATGCTGCTCTGGTGGCCCACCTGCCGACCGCCAGCCAGCTGCTCCGGTGGGCCTGGAGGCTGGCTGCTGCTCCAGCCCGGCACCATCCCCAGTGGGGCTGACCTAACCCTGGCTGCTACTTCAGCTCTGGGGCTGCTACTCTGGTGGCCCTGGGGCTGACAGCTGCTCCAGCCCTGTCCCAGAAGAAGTCACGGAGTCTTGGAAAGTCATGGAATCCAGGACCTATGTGACAGAATCATAACTTTAACTATGGTAAATGGAATCCAAATTGGATTTTCACCTTAAAAAAAAAAACCTAAACAGTATCAAATATCATAAAATCATGACACAAATTAAAAAGAAAATGTGCCCTTTGGGGCAAATCCATCCCCCTTCTGCACTGTTGGCTCCTAGGGGTATGTCTGCACTGCAAATTAAACACCGGTGGCTGGCCCATGTCAGATGATATAGGCTTGTAGGGCTTGGGCCTTCTGCCCTGCAGACTGAGCCCCACGAGCCTGAGTCAGCTGACACAGATTAGCTGCAGAATTTAATTGCAGTGTGTAGACATACCCTATGAGGCTAAATAGATGTGGTTCTCTTGCAGAAGGACTGGGCTAGGCCAACCTTAGGAAATGGGTGATCAGGGCAGTTTCCCTGATCACCAATCTCTGAAGATGCCAACTCAACCTGCTTCTGTCCCAGATGCTCTTTGGCTCAGCCATTCAGGGGGAATGCCGAAAATGTTTTCTACTCTGGGCAACAAAACACCTTTGGCCAGCCCAGGGACGGGGCTGGATGTTGGGGAGATTCACAGGGGATATGCAACTATTGCATGTTGCCCTGTTATTTGTGAGTGCTTGTTGTGGCTGGGTATAGAAAATAATGTGATATTGAATGGTCATGGGGGAATGGCCAATCCACGGATTTTTTTTTCCTCATTCCTCTTCACCCATACAGGGGCAGGGTTGGTAAAGAAAGGGGTAAGAGGGCTCTGTATGTATCCTGCATAGCTACTTCTGTTATTCCTGTCATCTTGTACATATCCCCAGTGTGTGGGCCAGCTACACTTGTTGAACTCTTGGATCTGGATTTTAGCCTAAATGCTGTTTGAGTGCCTTTTAATCATACATATATCTTAAAAGGACATATGGAGCACAACCCTGCAGGTCTAAATCAGAAATTCCCACTGAAATCACTGGAGGATTTGGCTGTGTAAGGACTGTTGCATTAGCCTCTACACAAAAATTCAGTGCACTTTAAAAGAAGATTCTGAGACAAAATGTGACTGCTTTAGAGAAGAACTGAAATATGCATAATCTATCCCTGCAACAACCAGTTCCTTCAATTTTAATAAAAAATTTTAGGAGCTAACAGAGCCTCATTTAATTTTACCTCTCTCCTCTCCCTCTTAACCACAAATGCATATTAATAATTTATTTGGAAGAAAGTGCTTCTTTTCCTGTCATGATCATAATTTTGAAGCATGGAACGTTTTTATTGGTGTTGACTTCGAAGCATTTAAGGCACTGCTGAATTTAAACAATGATAGATTTTTGGCCCATAATATAATAATTAAAGTATCTTTTAGTCACTCCTGAAGATATAGACCAGAAGCTCTGTCTGATATGGGATGTTATCCATTTGAGGTTCCAGAATGTGCAAGAGAGAAACCAGCTGAGAAAACTTAAGAGTTTCAGGACAGAGTTCTATGGCAACGATTAATCAGCAAGATGGTTAAACAGTTGAAGCACATTAGTCTCCCAGAAAGCTAATTTGGAATACATAAGTGGAAGTGCAAGGTAATAGCAGGAACTGGGAGTGGATCCATGTCTGAAGAGAAGCTTCTCATAGAGACAACAGTGATAATTTCAGTATTGGTTGATTTTTGGTTCAAGTCTGTGCTTATCTGAAAACTGTTTTGTTTGATGTCTGTTTAACAGCTTTACTTTCTCTGTTTCCCAGAGAGCATAAGAGAGAGAAGCAAATACTTGTTTTACTTGGGGAATAGGGGGAAATAGTCTTAGGAAACCCAGAGAGCTTGGAGGGTAAACTACTGCGTCAAGTTGGACTTTCATTGTTGTTTGCAGTGTTGTTGTGGCTGTGTTGGTTCCAGGAAACCTGAAGAAGAGCTCTGTGTGGCTTGAAAGCTTGTCTCTTTCAGCAACAGAAGTTGGTCCAATAAAAGATATTACCTCATCCACCTTGTCTCTCAAGTTGAAGATGTGAGCCTGGAATAGCAAAGTGCAGGGTGGGTTGGAGTTTTCATCTCTGTTATGAGGGAAAATTGGGAAATGATCCAGGGACACTATAATTTGGGGGGGGGGAAGGTCCCATTTTATAAATTTTAATGTTTAACTTCACTGTAGTGCAGGGTTTCTGGGTTTTTCCTTGCAAAATTCCATTTCTTATACCTATTCCTTACCAATAACTTTTCTGCCCCGATCTTTCCATTCAGTGGATTTGTGTCCATTCATATCACTGGTGAATATGGCTCTGTGTTATTTCCTACATGGATAATCAAGTGGAAAAAATAATCTACTATTTTACTTGTGTTCTTGCCTTTTCTTTTTCTTGTGGTTCATTTCTTAGCTGTTGCCTCACCAATATGTCCCTATCTCTGTTCCATATTATACATCTGTGTTTATTTCATTTTAAGTGTTTTAAAGAAATGAAGAAGATAAAGAAACACTTCCTCTGTATTCTTTTATAGATTTTCATACTTTCCTTTGTATTATTTTTATTCCTACACATTAAACTATTTTTCAGTTACCTAACTATAACTAACATGTACATGCCTAGTATAGGAGTCAAGTTGCATGGAAACGGCTACTCCAGAATGAACTGAACAGATTTTTTTTTTTTTTATGGTAATGCAAACCTGCAAAGGAAACAGTTTCTTTTATCTTTAACATAGGAAAATTACTTTAAATATATGATAAGATAACATAAAGATGTCTATTGCTGCCATTTTGGCAGACATTTCTGCATTTACTAATTATGAACATGAAGATTGCAACTATAGTTGTATATAATTTCAATAGAGCTGACTTTAGTCAGTTCAGAATATACTTTATCTCCATGCCAATTAGGATTGGTTCAGTGAAGCCCAAACTTTTATCTTTCCTCGATGTGGTTCATGACATTTGATCTCTGCTTTAGTTGGGCAGTTTCAGAGCAAAAAATAAAAAGAAAATTTTGACAGCAACTTTATTTTTAAACTTTGAAATATTTGATTTTTTCCAGATTTGTTTACCTGTCCAAAAATTCTGTCAACACTTTAAAAGCTAATGAAGGGTAAATAGTGCATGGTATATAAGTGCACTCTATATAATTGTTCATTTTAGAAAATGTTAACCCTGCTATAGTAGCTATTATGAAAAATTCTCATTATTCATTTTTTGCATATTTGAAATCAAACCTGAAGCTGGTACAGGCAATAGAGTTCATTGGGGTAGTCTTAGACTCCATGAAGGCCCAGACCTTTTACTCGTGGGGGGAATTCTGCACCAAAAAATTAAAAATTCTGCGCATAATATTTTAAAATTCTGCATATTTTCTTTGTCAAAATAATACTATATAATCACACCAGTTTCAATTATTTTGGTAATTTATTTCAAAATACCTGTCAGCAACTGTCTGTAAAAATACAGAGATAAAAAATGTCCCCCCAGAATAGAGAATTAAAGAAACCCCCGTTTCTTTGCCCCCTCCCCCTCAGAGCCCAGCAGCGGGGGTCAGACACCCGCTCCCCCTGCCCCACGGGAGCCCAGCTGTGGGATGTCCCCCAGCCAGACACTCGCACCGCTTATGCCCCAGAGCCCAGTTGCGGGATTCCCCCCAGCCAGACACTTGCAGCCCCCCAGAGCCCAGCAGCGGGATTCCCCCCAGCCCAGACACCTGCACCCCTACCCCCATTGCCCAGCAGCACCCCCCCCCCACCCAGACAGTCACGTGCACCCCTTATCCCCCAGAGCGTAGCCATGGGGTCTTCCCCAGACCAGACACCTGCACCCCCAGAGATCCAGAGGGAGAAACAGTCTGATGCTGGGTCCTGGGCTTGTGTGGGGTTTCCAGCACACTGCCTCCTTCCTTCAGGGCATGTGAGGAACTGCAGCTGCCAGGAATCCTCCAGCTCCTCCTATCCCTCCCACCTCCCCCGCAGTGTCTTGTGTTTGCAAGCTGGGCTCTGCCCAGTCCAGTGGCCCCTAGTGGCGACCAGCAACTCTGCAGCCCATTTCTGTGGGAGAAAAAAAGAAATTCTGCATGCACAACATTAATTTCTGTGCAAATGCTGCATGTGCAGTGGCGTAGAATTCTCCCAGGAGTAGCCTTTCTATTACAAGCCAGGTTCGAAACTTTATGGGACCTAGTACTGTGACTTAAAGTATACCCATTCATAGCAGCACGAAACTACCGCAGTCTCCTGGGTCGCCTGGTAGCATGTAACTCTGTAGTTCAGCATGTCAGGTTGCAGCTCAGAAAGCTGCAGGCATGGCTAGCATCAGTGCATGTCCAAATGGTGATGATTGGGAGCAAAGTGGTTTGAGTGCCAACTTTTAATTTTGTCATCTCTGAATTGGTGGATGGACCCTCTGAAAGTTTACGCAGGGGTTCCCTTTGCCCCTCAATCTAGTCACAGATGCATCATCCCTGGGTTGGGCAACTTATCTGGGTCCCTGCAGATTCAAGATGTCTGGTCAGCTTAAGATATTAAGACTCACATAAATGTCAGGGAGTTAACAGAGTCTAGCTTACTCAGCCTTCCTCCCTTACATAGTAGAAAATAATTTCTTAATTGTGATGGACAATTTGTTGACCGTGTTTTATATAAATAGGCAGGGAGAGGAACTGTTGACTCAGTTGTGCCAGGAGGCAGTTCACCTCTGGGATTTTTGTATAACCAACTCCGTTAATCTCAGGGCTGCTTACCTTTCAGGAAAACAGAACACATTAGCAGATCAGCTGATCAGGTCCTTCTGCAATCACCACAAGTAGTCACTACGTCCATATATGGCGAGGTTCATCTTCCAGCTCTGGGGCACTCCCCAAGTGGACCTGTTTGCAACAAGAAGCAACAGAAAATGCCATCAGTTCTGTTCCTGGGCAAGGCTCAGACCAGGCTAACTGACTGATGCTTTTCTCCTATCTTGGAAGAATTCCATCCTGTATGCCTTCCCTCCAATTCCTTTACTTCCCGGGGTCATGTTCAAAGTCAAACAAGACCATGCTCACTTCATCCTTGGAGCACTGGTGTGGCCTTGTCAGCACTGGTACTTGGCCCTACTAACCTTGTCAATCAAACCTGCGCTGTCTCTTATGTTGATCCAGACATAATTTCACTGGACCCCAGACAGCTGCTCCATCCCAACCTTGAGCTCTCCATCTGACAGCATGGATGCTTGCTTCATGGGTGACAATCTTTGTAAGGTCCTGCTTGAAGGACATTCAGAAAGTGCTTCTGAATAGCAGAAAACCCTCAACTAGGAACACTTACCTGGCTGAGCGAAGCACTTATCCATTTGGAAAAGGTGTATCTCCAGAGCACGGACTCCTGGATCTTGTACTGGACTATCTTCTAGATCTAAAACAGACTTTGGCTATTAGCTCTACAAGAGTGCATCTGTCAACTATTTTGGCCTTTCACGTCTTTATGGATAGTAGATCCCTTTTCACCAACCCCATCCTCACCTGATTCCTAAGGGGTTTAGTAAGATTGTACCTCCACATACAAGATCCCATCCCTCCTGGGATCTGAAATTAGTCCTAGCAAAGGTGATGGGACCACCATTTGAGCTCTGGCAACTTGCTCTATCCTTCACCTCTCTATGAAGGTAGCATATCTAGTGGCAATTACTTCAGCCAGAAGGGTGAGTGAGTTGAGAGTCCTAGTGTCAGAGGCTCCCTATATGAGGATAAAGTTTATCTCCACTGTCATGCAAAATTTCTCACAAAAGCAGTCTCTACTTTTCATTTGCCAACATTACTCCCAAAACCTCATGAGCACAGGGATGAGAAAAAACTTGGTTCGTTGAATGTAAGAAGGGCTTTAACTTTCTACCAGGAGCATGTCAAATCCTTTAGATCCTCCTCGCGTTTGTTCATTGTGGTTGAAGACAGAGCTATGGACCTACAAGTTTTCACTGAGAGAATCTCATAGTGGATCTCTTTGTGCATTCATTTTGTTACCAATTGGCACATATAACCCCGCCAGCGAAAGTATTGGCACATTCTACTAGAGCACAGGCAACTTTGGCAGCTTTCTTGGCACAAATGCTTATAGTAGACATTTGTAAAGCAGCGACTTGTTCATTGGTCCACACTTTCACTTCTCATTATGCCATTTCCCATCAGTCCAGAGAAGATGCCAGGTTCAGACAGGTTGTCTTACAGTCACTCTTCAGGTAGTCTCTGGGCTTGCCTCCATTCGTGTTTGTTTGAGTCATGGAATGCACATGTGGAATCACTTGAAGAAAAAAATGGTTACCTGTCTATCTGTGACTGTTGTTCTTCGGGATGTGTTGCACATATCCATTCCACAACCCACCATCTTGCCCTCTCTTTTGGAGGGGCGTTGGGGTGACCCCACCCTCTTATACCAGCATGCAGGGTACATGGCAACAGCGGGCATTTGAGCCAACCTGATGGGTACCCTGTAACCCTCATTCAAGGGGGTGGGGTGGTGAGTTGGGGACGAGGATCAGGGGAAGGGAGAGGCTGCCAGCAGTCTCCTGGGTATATATAAATGATTATGGAGTTACCTGCACTGTACAGTTTTATCTGCTGGCTACTCCAAGACTTTTAGGAATAAAGTTGAGGCCTAATTAAACCACATCCAGTGTCTCCTGCCCTCTTTCTGGCATAGCTGGACAATGTTAAAATAAAAGTTATCAATTAATCTCTAAAACTGACCTATGTGATAACTTCAGTTAGTGCAAGGGGAGGGGGAAGAAATTGAAGAGAAAACCATCTTGCTCAAAGTAAATGTCAGGTCTGGCACACCACAAATGCCCCACTAAAGAAATAATTGGGTCCACCCTATAGGCATGGGCACACCAATGGCCCATGTTCCTGGGAGGAGGTGCTCACATGAAGCCACCATAACATTTTGCCGGAGTTAGCCCTTTGAATCTGAAATCAGCATTACGTGTAGGACAAAATATTGGTTCTCAGTACTCATGTAATCGGATGATAGAATTAAGAATGATTTCCATTGTTAACTGATTAAGTATGCTGATGAAAAGTGGCGTAAATAACAAATAATTGAACTCTAAAGACTAATTTTCATCAAGCACATAGAAAAATATAAACTGTTAGTTTTATTTTCACTTGGAAATAGAACCACTTATGCTTAAAAATGGTACAATTTAAAGAAATTTTCTTAAAATAAAAGAACATTTTTACTTCGTTGTAAAGAGGACAGTGATCACTTGTTCTTCCTGTCCACTGAGAGTATGACCAGAAGTAGTTGATTTAGTTTGCAGGAAGACAAGATCAAGACGTTCTGTAATGGATGGTAGATAGGCTTGGCAGAATTGATATTTTATTTTTTTTATAATTTTGAGAGATATCAATATTTATTTTAAGGTATTTTCTGTTTTTATCAGTTTACATTTTCACAGTTGCACAAAATTATGGGTTTTATTTTTATCAAGTTAAATTTTCACAGTTGTGGGAAATTATGGGGTCAGACAATAATTATTTAATGACAGTACATATTGATTTCAAAAAGTTAAAACTTCATAACTGTTAAAGCACAAATTGTCAACATCACGTATCAAAATATACAAAGTAAATATCCTTAAATCACACTCTACGTTCTCAAGCATCATTTTTCTTACTTTGCCTATCTGTACATTTTGATTTGTTATTGATGGAAATACTTTTAAGTTGGTTTGTGTGTGTACTGTGAAATTGACAGTTACTGACAAAAAACTAATCCTTCCAACCCTAATCATATATCATCACCAGCCATTATTTAAAATGAAAATTTTGAGTCAGATCTTGTCATGTGTCCCTAACCTGTTTGCCAAAAGCTGGAAATGGGCAACAGGGGATGGATCACTTGATTACCTGTTCTGTTAATTTCCTCTGAAGCACCTGGCATTGTCCACTGTCAGAAGCAGGATGCTGGGCTAGATGGACTTTTGTCTGAACCAGTATGGCTGTTCTTATGTAATTTTGTTGCTCAACAAGACAGAATAAAATATTCTTGCTTTTTTCCCAGCTCTATTGATTCTTCTGTGGGGCGGGGCGAGTTTGTCGTGTGGAGCTTAGAACGCACTCAGGGATTGTGGGGTCTGTAGTCTGAAATGAACTTAAACACTTTTTTGAATTTAAATTCTGTTTAGTGCTGGCAAAATGCCAGTTCTTGGCTGCTTCTGTGTTCTTATTGTAGTCTCCTTGGATTCTTATACCACACCCATCACTGGTATCGGAATACCTTTTAGGTAGGCCCTTCTCCTCCCCAACCTTTCTTTCCTACATAACAGTCAGAAGAGAAGACATCCATCTCTAAAGTGAAATGGAATGTTTGTGTCATTAAGATTAGCTATAGTTGCACAAGTATATGCTCTCTCACTATACAGCATATGTATTGCTTAATGATAATTTTGCTTACATAGCCCTCATCACAGAGGGCTTTACAGACTACACACAGGCATTGCATTTCAGCTGAAGTGCAACCATCTTTAGGTGAAACATAACTGTTCAGTAATATACAATAACTCTACACAACAGGTTAGGATCGGACATGAAGAATGCCTTTTCCAGATGAAACTATAGGGAATTTTGTGTTTGCCGTGCACAAGCACTGAAGTTAGAATTTGGCCATGACACCATGGTTAATGCCCATACCTATACAATGTCATCATATCTTTAATGAGCTCGCATAGTCGGAGGTCTTGATTTTATGTTTAAGAAAGAAGGTGGCTTCCATAGCAAATGAATGACAGGCTGAGTTGTTTGCTCAGAGTTACCACATAGTAAAATCTTAAGTAAAGCGAAATACTCTGGGATCTCAGATACCATAGTGTGGTGATTTGGGGTTATAGTTGTCTTTTTTTTTTAACGGGTCCTGGCATCGACTTCCTGGAGTCCTTTGCTTGTGTCCTAGTGACTGGAAGCTTTTTGGGTCAATGCACTGGCTTTTGGCTGTGGGGGAGATGACTCTATGCTTTGTTGTCATCTCTGCACTGTTCACTCATACTCTAAACACTCACATGGTACTGATTAAACTCTGAAGGGTTGAGAAGAATGGTCCAGGGGTTAGGGCACTAACCTGTGGCTCCGGAGATCCAGGTGCAATTGCTCTGCCAGAGACTTCCTGTGTGACTTTGGGCCAAGCCACCTAGACTCTCAGTGCCTCGTCTATAAAAAGGGGATAATAAGTACTCCCCAGCTCATAAGGGTGCTGTGAAGATAAAAACGTAAAAGATTTTGAGACACTCAGATACTGTAAGTGTGGGGTCATGTAAATACCTTAAATAGTGTAATGCCTACTGAATTACACTGGTCTACAATTTTTGAGAAGTCATCTGCTTCAGAGATAAAATGTGCTATTTATTATGTATTTTGATGTGCTGAATTCAAATATGACAATTAAAACAACTGATTGGCTACTGTTTCTAAGATATTTAAGTTTTTACATTTTATGTCTATGTATATTGTGTAGATAGTAGAGTTTTAATCATAAATTGTAAACCTAGGTCTTTTCATGTGTTTATGGTTGCTTTACATGATAATATTTCACCTGTCCTGTTTATGTAACACTTTAAAAATCAGCGAAAGGGTTATATAAATAAAATTTATTATGAAACAAAAGGCAAAAAACTATTCTGTACATAGTTTAGTCCTATTCAGTGTCTACTCGGCGCTTCTTGGCTTGTCTCTTATATTCATTAAACGGAGCATCTCTTGTCACTGTCCAGCAATAGTCTGCAAGCATTGATGGGCTCCATTTGCCCTGATAGCGTTTCTCCATTGTTGCAATGTCCTGGTGAAATCGCTCGCCGTGCTCGTCGCTCTCTGCTCCGCAGTTCGGTAGAAAAAAATCTAGATGAGAGTGCAAAAAATTTATCTTTAGTGACATGTTGCAACCAAGGCTTTTGTATGCCTTGAGGAGGTTTTCCACCAACAACCTGTAGTTGTCTGCCTTGTTGTTTCCGAGAAAATTTATTGCCACTAACTGGAAGGCTTTCCATGCCGTCTTTTCCTTGCCATGCAGTGCATGGTCAAATGCATCTTCTCGAAGATGTTCACGAATCTGAGGACCAACAAAGACACCTTCTTTTATCTTAGCTTCACTTAACCTTGGAAATTTTCCACGGAGGTACTTGAAAGCTGCTTGTGTTTTGTCAATGGCCTTGACAAAGTTCTTCATCAGACCCAGCTTGATGTGTAAGGGTGGTAACAAAATCTTCCTTGATTCAACAAGTGGTGGATGCTGAACACTTTTCCTCCCAGGCTCCAATGACTGTCGCAGTGGCCAATCTTTCTTGATGTAGTGGGAATCTCTTGCACGACTATCCCATTCGCAGAGAAAACACCAGTACATTGTGTATCCAGTCTGCAGACCAAGCAAGAGAGCAACAACCTTCAAATCGCCACAAAGCTGCCACTGATGTTGGTCATAGTTTATGCACCTCAAAAGTTGTTTCATGTTATCATAGGTTTCCTTCATATGGACTGCATGACCAACTGGAATTGATGGCAAAACATTGCCATTATGCAGTAAAACAGCTTTAAGACTCATCTTCAATGAATCAATGAACAGTCTCCACTCATCTGGATCGTGAACGATGTTGAGGGCTGCCATCACACCATCGATGTTGTTGCAGGCTACAAGATCACCTTCCATGAAGAAGAATGGGACAAGATCCTTTGGACGGTCACGGAACATGGAAACCCTAACATCACCTGCCAGGAGATTCCACTGCTGTAGTCTGGAGCCCAACAGCTCTGCCTTACTCTTGGGTAGTTCCAAATCCCTGACAAGGTCATTCAGTTCACCTTGTGTTATGAGGTGTGGTTCAGAGGAGGAGGATGGGAGAAAATGTGGGTCCTGTGACATTGATGGTTCAGGACCAGAAGTTTCATCCTCTTCCTCTTCCTCATCTGACTCAAGTGAGAATGATTCTGGTGCATCAGGAACCGGCAGTCCTTCTCTGTGGGGTACTGGGCGTATAGCTGATGGAATGTTTGGATAATGCACAGTCCACTTTTTCTTCTTTGACACACCTTTCCCAACCGGAGGCACCATGCAGAAGTAACAATTGCTGGTATAATCTGTTGGCTCTCTCCAAATCATTGGCACTGCAAAAGGCATAGATTTCCTTTTCCTGTTCAACCACTGGCGAAGATTTGTTGCACAAGTGTTGCAGCATATGTGTGGGGCGCACCTCCTGTCCTGATCTCCAATTTTGCAGCCAAAATAAAGGTGATAGGCTTTCTTAACCATAGTGGTTATACTGCGCTTTTGTGATGCAAAAGTCACTTCACCACAAACATAGCAGAAGTTATCTGCACTGTTCACACAAGTACGAGGCATCTCTGCTCACTTTGGCTAAACAGAAATGTGTCCCTTTGCAAAATCAAACACTGACAAATAAGCGAGCACGACACTGTATGATTTCTAGAGCTGATATAGGGCAATTTGTTCAGCAGAGTGATGTAAGCTTCGTTATGATTGCATCATCCATGACTTCTAGGAATAACATGATGCAATTCATATCATGTATGACGCAATACCAGCTTCAGATTGCATCATTCATTGTTTTGCCTAAAAAGCAAGTACTGTCCAAACCCAGTCATAGATTTATTCATAGATCCAGTCAAAGCTGTATTTTAGTCATTTCTGGTTTAAATTGAGATCCCTTCCCTTTATAACTCACTTATCCTCCGCCATTCCCAAGTCAAGGGTCGTATATACTGACCCAATAGCATATCTTGAAAACTAGAGCCAATCAACAATTTTAAGCATCATTTTCGTTCTCAGTGACCCAGAATTAGTAAAGTTTGACTACATTTATTTCAGAAGCATTTTGGCTGTAGAGCAGTGTTATCAGTCGTCTAACTCATCAACACCATATCTGGCAGCACCTGACACAGACATTCCTTGGAGGATTCCAATCTAATTACTGGCCTGGCCTGACCTGCTTATGATATAAGATGTAATGAATTCTCAGCGCAAAGTGGTATGGCTGCAATATTATGTAAATATTGTTTTTTGTGGTTTAAGCTGTTTGCAGCTGACTTTGAATGTTGAAGTGCTGTGCTTTGAAAGGCCAACATTTCATATGATGAATATGTGATACAGCACAGTGTATGTTTGTATGTTTTATCTGGTACATTGAAATCAGGCAAGAAGTTAATGATGAAATATAATTCTTCTTCTGTAATTTAATTTTGAAACTTATTTCTATGTCTTTTGATAGTAATTTGATCTTTTATTCTTTTTCTTATCACATTTCTAATTGCCCTTCATATATTCACAAGTGAAGTGAGTGCCAGGCTGTTAATGTGTGTGTCCCTCTGTATGCCTGATTCCCTTATGTTTCTTATCTGGGTTTTCTTTTTCTGAAGACTCATGTTACCTTGGTTACATGTTTTAGTTATAGGAGTACATTAACAGTTTTGAGAAAAAGTGCAATCAGGCCATTTTGTATGAAGAGGTTTTGTTGAATGTCTTACCTTGAATAATATTTTGTAATTTATATTTATTAATATCTGTGAAATGTGAAATCTGTGAAAATGTAAACCATATATTCAGTCTCAAAACTGTATAAAATAAATAGGTTCTTGTATTCTGCTCATTACGGTTGTAGCTAAATTCCCTTCATAACCACAAAGTAGTATTTGAGTTCTTAGGTGTCTTATGGCCAGGGGAAAAAAGTGACAACCGTAGGTTCTGAAAATGAAGTAAGTACTTTATTGGAACTGTAACTGTGGTTCAATTAGAGCAGAACACAATGATTTTCTCTGAAAAGGCAGTTCACAATCCCTGCAGCCTCACTCTTCCCAATTTTTGGTTCTCACTTTCTACCTCCTTTTCTTGTGATCTTTATTCAGGACTCCTTAACTTGGCCCCTAATAAGTATAGTTAAATACATACAGGCTAATTTAAATGTCAATTTCAGATACATACTGGGCATTACCATGTGTCTTGAAAAATACACGCTGCATTTGTATGCGTGTGTTTACATAGGTTTTATACGACCCATTGCATGCTATTAGACTGCCTTGTTTTCTTGGGCCCTTATTAGGAAATGGAGTGTATTTTGCTCTGTCTGAAACTTTGATATTCTCTCTCTAATTCTGCAACAACACCTGCAGCAACAAGTCATGCACTGTAACATTTTTCAAGAGATTTAGTGATGCATTCCACAGACAAAGTCTTGGCTCCAATGTCAATGAGTGTTTTACCATAGACTTCAGTAGGACCAAGATTTCACTCTACAAATCTGATAACGTAATCTAGCTACAAGACCTACAGCACTGTACAAGCCATTTCTTCTTGAGTTTTCTATCTGGGCCATGTAGTAAATACTTGGGTCCTCTTTTAGTTGATAGCAAAAAACCTCCCCACAAACCCTTGTGTGAGAAGGGTGGTGGTGGTGTGTTGTACAATCAAGTGCACTCAGTGCAAGTTAGCATTTTAGAGTATCTGCTTTTCACCATGTTATTTAAATTATAATTTTAGTGAAACATTCAGTCAATCTAATGCAATATTTCAAATCCTGTTGTATTAGATACAGGCATCACCCTGATCAAAATTGCATTTCTCAATATATCAACATGTTATAACATCTAAAGCTTGTTTGAGCTGTTGCTAAGCACATACTATCTGCAATGTTTGACTATAGGTATTGTGCTACTATTACCTTTGTAAGCACTTTAGGACACCTTGCTATAAAAACTGCTAAGTAAAACAGCATTTTTTCCCAATTGAATGTCAGAAATTGTAATTTAAATTGAGGTGTAAACCAAAATGGAACAATTATATATTAATAAAATATTGCAAGTAGTACACAATTGCTTTGTTTAAAGCACCCCAATTCAAAAGTCTTCCAGCAGTTTTAAATTCCTTCTCCAAAAGATCACTTTACAGAATCTGGAAAACAGGATTGCTCTGAATAATAAGATTGGAGAATGAAAAGATCATTTGGGGTTTTAAATAACAGAAACTGATTTCAAAGAAAAAGTACCGTAGTAATAAAAAGAAAAACGGGGAAGTGTTCAGAATCAGAGACTGGTTCAGTCATCTGGCTTCCATGCATGCCTGAGCATTCTGGCATTAATAATAATAATTAATGGAGATATCCCATCTCCTAGAACTGGAAGGGACCTTGAAAGGTCATCAAGTCCAGCCCCCTGCCTTCACTAGCAGGACCAAGTACTGATTTTGCCCCAGATCCCCAAGTGGCCCCCTCAAGGATTGAACTCACAACCCTGGGTTTAGCAGGCCAATGCTCAAACCACTGAGCTATCCCTCCCATTGACCAAGCCAGGTTATTCATAACAAGTTCTCCACCTGTTACTTTTCAAGATCCTGTGGAAATGAAATACATATCTCCAAAAACTCACCTCAGTAAGCCTGATATATCAGTCAGAGTTGATGATTATGAATGGATCAGTATTTTGGAGTAGATGGTAGGACAATCATATAAGTTAAAAATATGGTGGTTTACTTTATAAAGAAAGCTCTTTAGGAATTCAAAAGAGTATAATGATATATGCTAAATACAGACAGAGCAGTGGCTGTTAAAAGATGGTAGGTATAGACACTTAATAATACACATAAGTATTTTTGAAAATACTTGTAGGAGAAAGGAATAAATGTGTAAAATTATTTTTTAAAATATTTGATACAGAATCGTTTATTTGTATTTTAAAAAGTGATTTATGGAACTTTATTATTCTGCTATTCATATTGAGCTCATGTATTTATTTAATTATTTCAATTTCAAAATAAAGAAATGCCCATCTGAGGGCCTGGGTGCCCTTGACATTACAAAAATAAAATTTAAAAAAATTCAAAAAAGAAGCAGCATTGCTTTTCTTCCATAGTCCTGTCATCACATGAATTTATTACGTTGGAACTCCCAGCCCAATCTTCCCATTGGCCAGGTTAAGGGTGAATACTTTAAAATAGCAACAACAACAAAAGTCAGGATATACAAAATTAAGATTTGTTTACCAACATTAATGCAGCTATGTTACACATGTGGACTATTTTATATTCTTGTTCAATAGGAATCTTAATATATTTTTGTTTATTCTGTTAAATATATGAAATAAAATATACAGGATGTACAAAAGGTTGATGTCGGAAAGCTTAAGTTTTTGTGTTTCCTGACTCTTAGTTTTAACTATGCAACTTTAATATTTCATTAAAGTTGTTTTTAAATAAAATTCAAGACATTTTCAGCACTTAAAGTTAGCATTTAAGTAGTCTCAAGTGGATTTTGACATTCACCTTATTGAAGTGAATTGGGAAGGATGAGGGATTGTGTTTCATTAAGGTGAATGGGATAGGAAAGAGCAAGTTCAAATCTTTGCTGCTGTTTTGTTGAAGACACGTTTTATGCAAAGCATTACTAAGAGATTAAAAAACGAAAAACCACCACTGTAAACAAAATATCCATAAATATATATTTACATGAGCCACAACAACTTTGAAGGGAAATCTTTAAATGTATACACACACCCTTTCTCCCCTCCTCTTTCTCTTTTAGTTAAATGTGTGCTGTAGCTAATCTCTAAAAACATTTGCACAACATGTGCATTTTAAAGATTACAAATAATGTCTTATTCATAGTGAAATAGGTAAATATATGTTCTTACATTTGGAAGTAAATTGGGTTTATGATTATCCCATTCAAAATGCAACATTTGGCATGTATGGATTAAGGTTTAAGTTGGACCTATGTTGCTATTTTAATGCAAATGTAGCATTTTGTGTCTGACAGGAATTAGCTCCCTTCCTGAGCATGTTGACTGTCACCTTTGCAACAGTTTCAGCTTCTGTCTACTGTTTGGCTCAAGTTTGTTATCCTTTAGAACTGAAGCACTTATGCTACTAAGATATGGTTAAATTTAAGTACCCTGGACCAGAGAGAGACTTTGTCTGGAACAAACAGAGCTTTAATTAATGCTCTACATATCTATTTTATTTTTTAACTATTTTAAATGTTCACTTGGATACCTGTCTAATTATATTTAATTCTCCACAGATACATTCTGTTAATGGGTCTTCAGGATCGAAATGAAAAGCTTTTCTATAAAGTGCTGACGTCTAACATTGAAAGGTTCATGCCTATTGTTTATACTCCCACTGTGGGTCTGGCTTGCCAACAATATGGTTTAGCATTTCGGAGGCCAAGGTATGTAAGTTTATACTTCAAATAAACGTAATTGTATCTTTTTTTCCCCTCCTGGAAGCTTTCTGTAGGATTTTTTTTAAACATAGTTGAGTGTAACCCAAAACTGGAAAAACTGAGATAATTCAAACTATACTAGACTAAAAATGTAGTTAAGTTAACTGTAATTTGTATTGTATTGCAAAGATAAACTGTTGTTTCAGTATGTTAAAACATGGATGCATTTTATAATCTTACTAAGCCTAATTGGGCTTTCCTACAGGCACAATTGCATTTGTTACATGTCAGCAAAAGGATGAATTGACCCTAATCCAAATTTAGTTAGCAGTCTGAGGAGCATTGGCTTTAGAATATGCGTGTGCACCACCCACCCCCATATATACATACAGAGAGAGAGAGAGAGAGAGAGAGAAATTCAGGAATGTGTTCTAAATTTTTATAGCATTTTCTCATTTTCTTTCTGAAATGAATTTTTATGTTGAACAATAATGTGTGAAGATGCAGCATATATAAACCTTTTTAGATAGAAAAGACACTCTCTGTCATATCAGGCAGCCCCTTAAATTCACTTCAGTTTTTCTGCCAACTGTTTTTTTTTTTTTTTTTAGTTTCCTTTTTAGGTTATCAAAGTACTATCACTTGATATATCAGTATTTATGAGGCCTGCCTGTCTCTTTCTGACATTATAAACCAGCATTCGAGGAGGGCTTGAGCCACATCATTAAAATGTTACTATTCAATAAGATTTACTTTTAAACATTTCAACTTAAAGGGCCAAATTATCTGCTGGTGTAAATCAGTGTAACTCTACTGATGTCAGTGGAGCTATGCAAATTTATAAGTTGAAGATCTGGTCCCAGAACTTAAATTCTTTATAGGATAAAGTTCAGGCTCCTTTATTTTACCTGCACTGACACTTGGCAGGAGGTGGAGGGAAGGGGAGAAAGGGAGAAGTCGGATGCAACTTTTGTGCTCCTCTCTTCCCACCAAATCCATGGAGTTAGTTCTCCACAGGTCTGCTGAGGTTAAGCTGTTCCACAAGTGGTCCACACACATCCATCCTTCCTTGCTATGATCACAAGCATGGGTGCTGCTGCACCCCCTGGCTTGAAGTGGTTTCCTCCATATGTAGGGTTTACAGTTTGGTTCAACGGATTTCAGTACCCCCACTATACAAATTGTTCCAGCATCCCTGATCACAAGTGCTCCTGGAAGGAGTAATTTGAGTTGCTGTTCTGGGGTTGTGCCTAGAGTGAACAGAATGTAAAACTGTGCTTCAGAAAATTTGATGGTGTTTGATGGTGATCACTGATGAGCTGCATGTGAGTTTCCTATTAACAGATCCAGCCTTTCTGATCAAAACCTTGAACACAACAGTGTAAGCCAATTGCTAGGGGTGAAAGAAGAAATCAGCTGGGCTCCATTTTTTTGCAGCAGGAGTCTTTGTGGCAAAGAGAGGGCTTTATTTTTAGGTATGTGTTGCAGTAATCAAGCCTGGAGGTCATGAATGAAAAGATAACTGTGGGCAACCTGCGCCCTTCTCTGACCAGCATAAACTTGCCCACCCAGCTCCATCCCAGAGTTTGAAGAGCCTGATGCCCCATTCCTCAATCTGACATCACTCCACTCTTCAAGATACCAATTTAGGATTGGTGGGGAGCAGTGGAGAGAAAATATCGTATGTTGTGAACTTTTGAAGTGCTGCCTGGGTAAAACTTTGGCAGCACATCACTGGCAAATATGTTTTTCCATACTCCTAATATAAAAATACTATTTAATTTTAAGATTAATCCAACACTAGTAAATGCATGGCTGTATATGGAGTTATTCTTTAGTATCATTTGTTTCAGGTATATATGATCAGAAATGCTGAAATGCCATTGTCATGCTGCCAAATGGAAACTTTTCCAAGTCTCCACTATGCAACTGTCTCTGGCATGTCTGGTAATGGTAATTCAATAGGATCATAAAGCATTATGGATCTTCGCACTGTATCTCATATCCAGTTTAATTCCTGTTTTCCCTATGTTTAATTTTAGAAAGGCACAACACATTAGCCAGTCATGAGTGATAAATAAAGGCCTTGTATCAAAGGAAGGACATAATGACAGCAATTAATATATCATGTAGTATTTATTGTGTTGGGTGGCTAAGCATTAAAGAGGTAGCTGTTGGTGGCATTGAGCTGAACTCCATTTTGCTTTGAGACTTTGACTAGGCCAGTGACATTGCCTTGTTGGCACAGTTTGGTGAAGTGCTGCAGCTGATGGCTCATCTGGCTGGGTAAGATGCAGCGCACATTGCTTTGGTTATCAATCAGGACAAAGCTAAGTGCTGGACGGTGTTTGAAAGATGTGGATGCTTGTATAACAGAAGCCACCACCATGTTTGGAGGTTTTCAGTGGCCTCTGTGGAGATGTCGTGATATCAAGCTTTCTGTGAAGCTGCATATCTGCAGGACCGTGGTTATACCAACTTTAACATATGTCTGTGAAACATGGGTGCTAGGGAAGGCTGAAGAGCGGTGGACTGTCATTTTCAATTCTCATTGTCAGCTACTCCATATTAAGTGCCAAGACAAAATCAGCAATGAGGACACTTGTAGCAGAACACAGCACCCACCACCATCAGTCTGTTTTGGTTTAGGCAGCAGATATAAATTATTAAGATGGAATTAATTACCAAGTGTGTTTCCCAAGAAATTTCACTACTCCATCAGGGAGCATGAGGTCACCAAATGCCTTGGTGGTGCAATAAGATTGCCAGTGATGCACCGAGACTGAACATCCAGCCAGGCTGTTTTAAGGACCTAGAGAGATCGATCCATGTAGCACTTGATCTGCAAGGAACCCCCCATTGGGATTTGCCATGATGATGATTTATTGTGTTGGAGTAATTAACTGTCCTATGATTGTAGAGGTATTAATGGGCCACTCTACCTTGAATGATCCCTTAGAATATGTGCTGATTACTTATTGCTAAACAATTTGTTCCACCTTGCATTTAGATGTGATGTTTGGAGTACCTTTCCCTCACCTGAAGAAGAGCTCTGAGTGGCTCAAAAGCTTGTCTCTCTCACCAACAGAAGTTGGTCTCATAAAAGAAATTACTTCACCCACCTTGTCTCGCTAACATATTTGAAGACTGTTGTCAGGTCCCCACTCAGTTTTCTTTTCTCAAAACTAAACATGCTAAGTTTTTAAATCTTTCCTCATAGGTGAGGTTTTCTAAACCTTTTATAATTTTTGTTAGTCTAATCTGGACTGTCTCTCATTTGTCCACATCTTTCCTAAAGTGTGGTGCCCAGTACCCAGCTGAGGCCTCACCAGTGTTGAGTAGAGTGGGATAATTACCTCCTATGGTCTTACTTAAAATTAATATACCCCAGAATTTGCATCATCTGCAAATTTTATAAGCATATCCTCCACTCTGTTATCCGAATCATTCATGAAAATATTGAATAGTGCCAGAGCCGAGAGTGAACCCTGCGGGACCTGACTAGATTACCCTCCCAGTTTGATAGCGAACCATTAATAACTACTGTTTGAGTACGGTCTTTAAACCAGTTGTCATCTAAACTGCATTTTTCTAGTTTGCTTATGAGAATATCATGTGGATTGTGTCAAAAGCCTTACTAAAATCAAGATATATCACATCTACTGCTTCCCCCACCACCACTAACTATATAATATAATATTAATCAAGAAAAAGTACAGAGGGGGCTTACAGGCCCCAGGTCAACTTGGCTTTTAACTTTATCAGCTCAAGAATTAAAGCCTATAGGGGTGCCAAGGGTTGAACTCATGCTGCTAGCCTGAGTTAAAAGCTGAGTTACCTTGCCTTCATTGCTGATTTAACCTGAGTTAGTTAGCACAGGTTAGTTAACCCAAGTTAAGAACGAACCTTTCTTTGCTGTATAGACATACCCTTAGACATACTGCCGTGCGTAATACAGAAGATAGCATAGTCATTGTGTATAAAAGACTCCCTAATTATAAAATGACTTTTTATAAAACACCATTAAATTATCTACTAAATATCAGTATTAGTCTGGGTCACAACATTTTAATATAGCTGTGTTCTAGTGCTCAACCCCTTCAGGACATAAACATTGTTTCTGTAAAAAAGCATGGCCCACTGAAAGCCTGCTGCTTATGATGGCTGCCTGACCTGTTTTGTATTACTGTGCTACATGTTTTTGTACCTTCTGAAATGAATTACTTTTTACTGGTGATTTTGGAATAAATTGTTCATAAAGGTTTTTCATAGCACATCCAAATGTGTGTTACCATTGGGGTAAGAGGAAGGACCACAAAGTACAGTACTTCATCTATAGTCACTAGTCTCTCAAAGTGGATACTGTTTATTGCCATATGTTTTGGGGACTGAGGTGAATATTGAAGCCAACCTAAACTGATTTTGGAAAATAAGTGGATAGTGGTTAGATTCTTTGGCTATAAAGTGGGGGAGCTTTGGGGATAACAAAAGAAACCTGTTCTTTTCTTGATACCCATCCTGGCAGATGAATATTTCCTTGGTCATAAGACATACATATTCTTCTGGCACACTGAAAGATAAACATGCTGGTAGGAGATGGCAGAGACAAATAACGTTCCAGCTTGCTTTACCATATTGTATACCATAGTGTCCAGGTACATTTAGAATAGTCATTAGTTGTGGTATTTCAGTTATGACAGTGTGGCACCTGTAAATGTTTTTTTCAGTTGACCCAGCATGTCTATATGTGTGTACACAGCAGTATTCTGCATAGAAAATGTATATTTATAGTGCAATTATAGATATATGCACTTTTAAAAGTTTCAGCTTGTTTCACCTCACTTTGAAGGACATATTGATATGAATACATCCATTGATAATGGACAGGGCATCTATTATGTGATACTGTAATAAGTCAGTGGCTCACGATTGGCTTGTAACTCAAGTTCAGCAGTGTAAACTGTATACTCAATTTACAAGGCACTCTCTCTCTCGACTCTGTGTGTGGCCTGCCATACAGAGTTCCTTCAGCCACTGACATTCAGTTTCTTGATTGTCAATAAAGTAATGATTAAAAAAAACCAAACCCTTCTCTGGTTACAGCCTACCCCAGTTCTCCATAAAAATCACGTGAACTCCCTCTGCCTCTCCCCATGAAACTAATCTTGTTTCATGAAACAACAGGGTCATCTCACAAAAGAAAATAACTATCTCCCTACAGACTAAAATCCTGCCAGATTTGAGTAGAGATTAGAATGTTAAACTAGAAAAGCATTCATAGGTACCTGTCAAACAAGGTATCCTTTTTACTTTACAGGACAAGTAGAAGTTTTTCAAACGGTCTTACCATTATTTTCTATCCCATGATAATAACTAAAGAAAATCACATTAAAACAAACAATGCTGAGGCACGAATTAACTGCATTGCAGTATATATTATATAAGTATTGTATTGCCCACTTTGTTTATGATATCCCCAGCAAAGAACCATATATGGTTTGATGATTTGTCACAGTGTAACTAAGACTAGGATGTTTCAGCCTTATTAGTAGCCTCAATTCATAATTCTTATGCATTGGTCCCTGTAATGGTCTCTCTGTCCTGGACCATCCCATTGTAGTATGACCCGGTGTTTCCATGATTCTTTTTTGTGACTTCAGTGGTCTGGAATAGTAATAACTTGGCCCTCCAGCCAGAGCACATTATAGTTCCACCCCAAATAATGGCTGACAAAATAGAGTAAACATCACAACATCCTCTATCTTTCATGGGCTCCTCTTCAGCCTCACTTTTCTTCCAAAGCAGTAGCTTTTGGGGCTGCTCCATTGGGTCCCTCAGCAAAACTCAAAAAGCCCAGATGAAAATACAAATTTAACACATTCCGCTTGCACCAGGCTTAAGCTTTTAGTCTATCTTAGATTTTCCCTAGTGGTTCATTCTCTGCAGAGCTCTGAACCACAAAGGCTGCCTCCCTGGATTCTTGCCCCTGTTTTAAGGCCCATCACAGGAGCTAACTCCACTCCTGTTGCTTTCCCATGGTTCTCCCTCTGTTTGGCTTCTGCCATGCACTTCCCACAGAGAGGATACTCCAAGCTATCTCTCGCCTAGATCTTGTCTCCTCAACTGCACTAAACTCCTTCCTTTTAATTCCTCTCTGAGTTTGAAAAACCCTCCAGGTGTAATCAGGTGGGGCTGTTAGAGTTCTCAGGCTCTAGTGAACCCCTTCTTGGCCATCACAGTCTCATATTGTCTTCTGGTCCACCCAAGTTAGAAGTAGGCATTTGCAATTGTTTTGCTGGGAGAAAAAAACAAGTTAGTAGTTGTGTGCTACATGAATGAAACAAACATGTAGCACAATGATGAGGAAAAAGCATTAAAAATTTACAGTAGTAAAAATAAGGTTTAATTTGCAGAAAGGATAGAATGCAAAATAAGAGGTAATGTTTCTGTTCCATCCAGTACAGTGTGTAGTACTGGTCACCTTATTACAGTAAAGTTGTTGTTGGTTAGTATGTAGGAGAACAAAGGTTATTACTTGTACAACTTCTGCATTGTAATTTTAATATTAAATCAAGTCACTGTCCCAAGGAACTGATATGGTACCAAGTTTCAAGATTCTAATTTTCCATGAAACTTTAAGGGAGTTGGATTTTTTTCATAAAGACATTTCTAGGAAACCATTTGATGATGTTTCTTTTTAATTTGTGAAAGGATTGATAAATTTCATAAAGATTTTTTTACATTGGTGTGTACAAGCCCATAAAATATATATATAGAGAGAATAAGTGATATTATGGAGGCATCATATTAACGCTATACTTATGTATGCTTGGATTGAGATTTACATTTACATAAGATTAACTTGTTAAATATAAACTGTGTATCCTCCCCAAATGTACAGCTCATTAAGGGTAGGATTATTTTTTGATTTTTTTTTTTAAATTAGTCTGTTAAACATTTTAAAATTCTTTTTTTTTTTTTTTTGTAAATCCTAATTTTCTTTAGAGCGCTCTAAAAAAATAAATTCCTGATTTTTGAAATTTGACAACTGACTTCTAAACTAGCAAGATCTAAGGCATGGGCTACTGTTAAAATGTATTAATGTATATGGGATTTTTTTTTTTTTTTTACTTTTTAAATACTGTTCGATATAGCTATTCCTATCCATGTCATATAAATATCTTGAATGTTTTTTTTTAAACAAGGAAATTTGCACACAAAAAGCATCATTAATTTAGAATTAAAGGTTATGTTTCCATATAAATTTCAGTCCTTTGATGCGTACATTAAGGATGAAAACTGAAAGTGTGAGTATGTTAGAGAGGTGTTACTTTGGTGGTATCATTGAATAGCATGATGGTAAAGGGCTAATGCTTGGAGTTCAGGATTGTGTTGGTGTGAATGTTCATGTAATGTACCATTCTTGGAGTGATAGTCCACATGTATTCCACTTTGGTACATATGTAGCTGAGACTTTTTGAACAGGAGTGCCCATTGGGGCTGTACATGTACCCTACATGCTCTCCTCATATAGAAGCCATTCCATTTTCTTGCTCATCTTTGTTGCATTTCTCCCATTCTTTTCCAGTTCTACTATTCCAGTTCCACTATATCCAATTTGAGATGGGGCGACCAGAACTGTACGCAGTATTCAAGGTGTGGGTGCACCAGGGATTTATAGAGTGGCATTAGATGTTTTCTGTTTTATTTTCTATCCCTTTCCTAATACTTCCTAACATTGTTAGCCTTTTTGATCACTGCTGTGCATGGAGTGGAAGTTTTCGGAGAATTATCCATGGTAGTTCCAAGATCTTTCTTGAGTGGGAACAGCTTTAATTTAGGACGCATCATTATATGCGTGTGGTTGAGATTTTTTTTCCCAAATGTGCATTACTTTGTACTTATCCATATTGAATTTCATGTGCTATTTTGTTTCCCAATCATCCAGTTTTGTTAACTGTTTGCAGTCAGCTTTGGACTTAACTATCTTGAATAATTCTGTATCATCTGTGAACTTTGCCACTTGATTGCTCACTCCCTTTTCCAGATCATTCATGAATATGTTGTCCCAGTACATATTGTTGGGAGACTCTGCTGTTTACCTCTCTCCATTGTGAAAACTGATCATTTATTCCTACCGTTTGTTTCCTATCTTTTAACCATTTACTGATCTATTACTGAAAATATCTAAGTAAGTCTAGGTTCTAGAATGCATTTTACGATTTTATTTTATATGTAACCATTTGTTTCCAAATCTTCTACTTGCTATCACTTGAGTCTCTCTACTTTGTTAAATAAACTTTTACTTGTTTTCAGTATAAACCTGGAGTGGTTATCTGAGGTTAAACTGCTAAGCTCGGGTATACTGCTTCTTTGGAAGCAGCAAATCTGTGCATACTGGGAGTTTCCAGTGGAACAGGGGCTAGACACTCCAAGGAGATGCTCTGAGGTCTCAGGGGCGGGAGCGTAGACATAGTGGGTAGTGCTTGTGTTGCCTGTGGCTGGTGGAGTCGGGGAGCTGGCACAGACAAGGCTTCCTCACATTAAGGGCAGGTGGTAGTGAGGTGTCTCAAAGTGCTGGGTACCCCAGGAAGCATCACAGTAGCGTAGCTGGCAGGATCTATACCCCGTTCGCTGGTTAACCAAAGCTCATGCTCCAGGCACAGATATACCAGATCAGATAATACTAAGAGATTCCAAAGTAAGAAGGTTGGAAACAAGTAAAGAAAAAGGTTATGCTTTGTTATTTTTCATTCGTTTATTTTGGATAAGGGGAGAAGAACAAAGAATGGACAAAATGAGTAACCTGGAGACATATGCTTAACATACCAAACTGCAGCTGGAAAAATGGTGTGCTGACCATGGCTTGGAAACAACAGTAAAAAATGCAGAGGGGATAAGAGCTTTACTTATGGAATATGATAAGTATCAGGGAGAACTGACTGATCCATCAAAAGTACCTGAGGTCAAGGGGTGGGGCGTTGCAGGCTTAGGAAACCAGCCTGGCACAGGTTCCAGAGAGAGATCCATGCAGTTAGAACTGGCCTGAGTAGAGATCCAAAAGCTGGAAATAGAGATGAGAACCTGAGAAAAGGAGCTGGAAGCAAAGAGACACCAGGAAAAGGAGATGTTAGCAGACATGGAAAAGCTTGGAAGCAGAGGAATGAAAGCAGGTAGCAGAAGCCCAAGCAGGGCTTTGGAGCTGTGCTCCGGAGCTGCTCTGTGCTCCGGAGCTGCTCTGCGCTCCAGCTCCGGGCTCCGCTCCAAAGCCCTTGGGCTGCCCAAGAAAGGGAAACGGCAAGAGAATGGTGATCTGAGGTGAAACTGATAAGCTGGGGGGTACTTTGGAAGCAGTGAATCCTTGAATACTGGGAGTGGAACAGGGGCTGGACGCTCCAAGGAGATGCTTAGAAGTCTTGGGGCTGGAGTACGCCTGTCACTAACTGGTGGAGAGAGAGCAGGGTCTGTGTAGACACAGAGGGGAGTTACTTGTGTTGCCCATGGCTGATGTAGTCAGAGAGCGGACTCACGCTAGGCACAGACAAGGCTTCCTCTCACTAAGGGCAGGTGGTAGTGAGGTGCCTCACAACCCTGGATACCCCCGGGAAGTGTCACAGACCTTGATCTCAGTTGAGCCCTTTAAGCATTACATAATACATATAATAGTAAACTCTAATGAATTTGGTGTGCAGGAGGAAATCTGGGTTAAATAGAAAATTTATTCAGAACCTGTATTTTTGCAAAGTATAAGGTATAAGTAAATATATGGTATAAATTTACTGAGGAAGGCTAACAGAATATAAATGACCACTTACACTTTATTCTGAAGAGGAATATAATAAGTAGTCAAGATTGTGGTAAATAATCTTGGATTGGATTATAGTAAACCAAGAAAAGATAAGCATGAGGGTCTGGTTGTGCTGTATATCATATTTCACATTCATTTGTATTGAAATGGCTACAAGGTTGTGTTTTATTATGGCAAATTCAGCTTTAATAACATATGAAAAGATACACATATTTTGAGCTTGAGTCTGTGCAGCAACGCACACAAGTAGTTTCCCTGCTCAAGTGAGGCCTTTATATACACACATGGCCTTTAGTGGGACTCTGGTGAGTTAAGGTCTGCTTGTCCAGCAGAGTTTTCAGATTCGGGGTCATATTTAATAGGGAGTTTAAGGGCACTGTCAAACCCTGAGATAGGTAGTTAGATAGCCTTAGAGGATAGGTCAGATCTCTTTCTTAATTAATTCTGTCTATGCTATTGATGTTTTTCAGTAATTAGGTTTTTAAGAGGCATCTAATTGACAACAAATGGTAACTCATAAAGCAGTCTTTGTGCAATATAGAATGGAGACGATCACCTGACCATAAGAAATATTTAATCTCAAGGAAACCATCTGGAAAGTAACTATGGACCATTGGTTTGAAAGCTGACATTTGTTTGTAAAATTTTGAGTTAAGGGTTCTAACTTTATTATTATGGTTACTCTGAAGATTTAACATGCAAACAAACATAATGCGTTCATTCAGCTATATGTCCGAGTAGTGGTTACTAGTTGATGATGCTGGTACCCATAACAGATTCTGAAACCTACTGTTTTGCTATGAGGATAATCCAGAATCTGTTGTGGGTACTGGTGGCATCAACTAGTAACCACTACTGGGACATAAAGTTGAATGAATGCGAACAAATGTCAGCATCTGGAAAGTAACTGAGGACCATGGGTTTGAAAGCTATGTCCAGGTACTTAAAATAAGATATGAATACAGTTAAGAAGTCTGTACTAGGAATGTAATGGAGTTATGATTTTAGTTGCAATGTTCAGCATATCCTCTTTCAGAAGCATTATCTCAGAATTTGAATTGGGAAAATATTTTTGGTGAATTTTTTTATGGTCTTAAAAGAAAGTCCTAACATCAAAAATAGCTTATTTGAACAAAAGCATGCATATTACACATGACTACTTCTTAGCAACCAGCAGAAGTTATCTTTTGCTATAAATGAATTTTAAAAAACCCTAATAAAATAACAGTTCATTCTGCTGCTTTATTCATCCAGCAAGTATAAAAGTGGTAAGGTTCAATGGAAATTCCCATTAAGAATCCAAAAATAACTTTACTGCACAGTGTGTGGAACACCCAGGTGTTTCAGATTTATGTGTAAGCTCAACATGCGGAGAATGGAGAAAAACTGTTAAATATTGTTCTAGTTAAGACTTTAGAAACTGTTTAAATGTTGGGTAACTGTTTCTGTGTTTCCATCTCTAAAAGGAAAAGCAATTTCAAACAGAATCACAAAATCAAATCGTGGTAGGTATTAAACAGTGTCACATTCCTGTTCATCAAATTGCTTCTGAAATTCCTCACTATTGGAGTCATGTGCCATCACATTGATTGGGAACCATTTAAAAAAAAAAAGCAGTTAGTTGAGGTCACATGTCTTGAAGCATGTCCCGAATCTCATTAAAAAGGAAGGTATGTCAGTCTTACCTTTCTGTTCCTTTTTCTTCTGCATGTTGTTTTGTATAGAACCAAATCTTCCATAATTTCAAGAGGTTACTTATCGTCAGAAGATTTTACCTAAAAAGTTATCTTTTCTTGTGAACTAATAGGCCTTGGTACTGGCATTTTCCTCATGTTTTGGTCCTTGCAGGGAAAACATTCCTTCCCAACTTGGATGTCAAGCATTCTCTCAACTTCTGTATTAACAAAGACACACAGGTCTGAGGGAGAGTCCATTTCAAAATTGATAGTTTAATGTATTGTGAACTTGTCTATTTCAGATCTTAATGTTTATTTTTCTAGTGCTATGGCAGCATACCAAACATGTTTTGTTAAAGTTTCTGGGCTTGATTTTTGAAAATATCCATTTTGGGGACATACGTACTTACTTTGTTTATTTCAGGATCAAAGTACCTTAGTATGGATAAAGGTGCCTAGGTACAGAAGTTTGGAAATTGGTCCCTTAATTTTAATATTTGCAAGGAAGCAATCTACATTTAGCTTCTGAGGAGAAGTCAGACTTTTACATTGCAAGTCTGCTTTCATTAACATATTCATTGCTCACTAAAAAGAGGAGAGTGTTGAATTCAAGATGGTTTTACAGTTCCCAAGAAAACTATATCAGGCCAGAAAGCAGTGATTATCTTGCGTTAACAGAATGAATAGAATCTTGAAGTTGAAGGCAGACATTGCAGTTCATCTGCCTGCCAATACAAGATTGTTCCCTGCAGTGTGTGTGTGTTTGTGTGTACGTTCGCGCAAGGGTGCAGATACATTTCTTGGGTGGGTGTAGCCAGCTGTAATAGGGCTTTCACCACATTACTTTGGAGACTATTCAACACCCTAATAAGTTTTGCATGATTTTTTTTCAGCATAAATTTTCCATTTCTTAATTTGTTGGATGTCTTCCTGATACACACCCCTTCAGAGACTAAAGTCTTGTCTACATGAACTCTTAGTTCATGGCAAGCTGGGGTGTGAATTGACCCCACACTAGCCTTCTGCGAACTAACGGTTCTTACCCACGAAAGCTTATGCTCCCAATACTTCTGTTAGTCTTAAAGGTGCCACAGGACCCTCTGTTGCTTTTTTACAGATTCAGACTAACACGGCTACCCCTCTGATACTTAACTTGTCTGTGTGGACCCTGCTGAGAGGCATTAACTCTTAAACTAAGTGTTTGTGTAGACAAGCTCTGAGGATAGTTTCTCTGATTATCAAAGGACCAGAAATTTTTTAAGTTGGCTCAGTTGGATCATCAAGGCCAAGAAAGTCTTTTTTGCTCCCTTGTGGCCCTCCATGAACTCTTGTTTTAACGTACAGATAAGCATTATTTTTCTCATTAAAAACCAGACTCTTGAAGTTTTGGGTCCATTTGACTCTTAATCAAGATAGCATACCTCATTCCCACTTTGAATAGCCTCTTCCTCTCTTCAGAAAGGATTGAATCATGTAGTATTTTCAGTTATGAGTGACTGTCTATTTCAGGAATAACAGGTTTTTTTTCTTATAGCAAAAATATGACCTTTTATTATTTGCATCTGATTCTGGGCATGTGCACTGCTGTCTCAGTGAGGCACCTGAGCATCTATTTCATGCCTAAGCCCAGTGCAGGCCTCAAACCGGGCAAAGGTAGGTGTTCCCTTGCTTAGCTTTCCTTCCAAATCCTGTAGATGCACACCTGGCTCCATACAAAATAGCTGGGGGAGAGGGTGCCTCTCTTATAACATTTAGCCCAGTGGTAAGGGAACTTACCCATGATGTGGGAGACTCCAGTTCAATTGCCCCTTCTGTGTGATGAGAATGGATTTGAACAGGGGTCCCCTGCCTTTTAGGTGAGTGACTTAACAATTGGACTATGGAATGTTCTGATGTAGGTTTCTCTGAATCTCCCTTGTTGAAGCCATTCTGCTTTGTATTAAATAATTATTAATTGGGCCAGAGAAAGAGTGAGAGTGACTCTATACTGGCTCAAAACTCAAGGTTCGTCCTGTCTCTGACAGTGATTAGTATCAGATCCTTTAGCAGAAGGTGTAAGAAATCTGCAGTAGGAAGATGTGGGATAATCTGCTCCATATAGGTTTTATCCTGATCTCTAATAGTTAGAAATTGGTGTAAGCCCATCAGCACAAGGTTTAACATTCCATTCCAAAATTTGTTAATATTTGTTTGTTAATAATGCCGACTCTGGATATTCTTAATATTCATTTAAATATTCAGGCCTTCTCTGAATTTTGTTAAATTCCTGGTTTCAGCGACTTCCTGTGGCAACAAGCTCCTCAGTTCGTTCACATACGTGAAAAAATACTTCCTTTTATTGGTTTTGAATTTTACACTTTTAAATGTTATTGAATATCCCCTTGTTCTTGTGTTATCGGTAGAGTGGAAGTTCCCAATCTACCTCCTTTATGCCATTCGTTATTTTTTTAATATAAAATATTTTCCAGGCCTTTGATCATTTTCATTGCTCTTTTCTGATCCCCTTTAGTTCTGAAATATCCTTTTTGAGATGAGGTGATCAGTGCTACGTACAGTATTCCAAATGAAGCCATACCATTTATTTATGTTAAATCATTATAATCTTATCCCATTCCTTCTGCATCCTAACATCTGGTTAGCTATTTTGACCAACATATCTAAAGTATTTTCTTATTTCTTTGGGAATATGCTTGCCTTAGTGCTGCACCAGCTTTTCTCTGCTGCACATTTGCTCTATTCAGCAACACCCAGACCTCTTGGTTACATACTCAATAACCTTTCCTCCCAGCTAGTAAAATTCCTTTGTCAGTTTTTTAGTACTCTCTAGTAAGGTTTTGTTTCTGCATTTCTTAAAGATATAATGATCTCTGTTTCTTACCCATAAAATGTCAATTCTACTCTTTTTTTAATATCAAATCAATCCCATTAGAAATATACCCAAAAGAGGTTGTATTTGAATCAGGTAACCACTGTGCTACTGCAATCATTTAAGTATTCTGCCATCTTCATGTACTACTACATTTGGAGAATGCATAAGCAAACTACATGGGGTAAGAAATAAAGTACTATGATGGCTTTAAAATGAAGGGAACCGCAAAGCTCTATAGTAGGATTTGTATTCTTTAATGATAGGGGGAGCTGGCAGTGAACTATAGATCTAGGTCCTAATACTCTCCATTATAAATGATTCTAGTAAACTTTTTTTAGAAGCAGGCTTGAAATTTGTCAGAGACAAAGCTCTGGGGCTAAAGATGTGTCTTTCATTTGTCCTAGGAAATTGCATTCAGGCTTGGCTGAGTTATAATCTTTTTTTAAATTACCTTTTCCCTTCTCTCACTTTCATTATTCAAGAAAATTTTGGCAGCATGCAGAAATAATTGAACATGAACATACTAAAGAGCCTAGCCTTCACCCTTCCAAAGCAGCAACAGTGTCGCATGCTGTACTGGGAACACCTGGGAGCTGCTGGAGCAGCTGTAATAGTAGAGGGAGAAATCTGGGCTGGGTTCTCCCACCTGGACCACTATCCCCCTGACATATGGCTCTACTGTCCCATCATCTCTCCTTACAGTCTTTGCCTGCTGACAGTTAATATCCTGTAGCTCCAGTGGTAGAAGTGTGTGCTGCTGGGCTGAAAGTACACGGTTTGTATCCTGATGATGGTACATGATTGGGGGCCTAGGGGTTGTTACAGTTGTACTTAATTTTGTTTTTACCTCTTTCTTTTAAAACAAAATATAGGAAATAACATAAAAAGAATCCTATATTAAAAGATATTCTTTAAATTGCAAAGACAAGAACTCAAAAATTAGGAAATGCTGGATTTAACATTGCCTGTGTAACCTTAATTCTGTACTTTATGTATATGCGTCATGATAAAGTTTTATTCTGTGCACTGGATGGACACACAAGTTTGCATGAGCAACCTTTAATCTGGCATTTTGTAATTTTTGAGGGCTTGACTTTGGCAACCTAAATAACTTTCATTTAACCTACTCTATTTGTGTGCAATATATTAATAGTTGATCTGAAAAAGGTAAATAGAGAGGTGGCAAAATTTGCAGATGACATAAAGTTATTTAGTTTAATCGCAACTAAAAATACTGAGGAACTAAAGAGGGACTTAAGAAAGCTTAAATGAATTGGGAGCATTATGGTAAATGAAAGTCATTGTTGACAAATACAAGGCACTACACATAGTCTGAACTACTGAGCATATTAATGACTTCTAAAATCACTATAGCCACTGGAGGAAAAAACTTGTGAACAGCTTAGTGAAAAACTCTGCTGAATGTGAAGCAATGGTCAAAAAAGCAAACCTGATATCAGGATGTATAAATAAGGCTGCGAGTCTGTCATGGAGGTCACAGAAGTCACGGTTTCTGTGACTTTCCATGACCTCCGTGACTTCTGCAGCGGCTGGTGCCGGCTCAGGCAGCCCCTGCGCCAGCAGCAGCAGTTTGGGTGTGTGGGAGAGGGCTAGGGTCAGGGGGTGTGGGGGGCTCTTACCTGAGGGTGGGGGGCTCCCACTGTCATGGCTTGCAGCTCCTAGGCGGTGGAGGGGGAGGGGGGCTGCCCGCACCCGCAGGACCCGCCCCCGTAACTCCCATTGGCTGTGGTACCTGGCCAGCGGGAGCTGCAGCAGCCGGCGCTTGTGCCCCTCCACCGTCTAGGAACTGCAGGGATGTGGAGCCGGGTAGGGAGCCCAGTGGCGGATTAATAATTTTGCTGCCCCTAGGCCGGGAAATAATTGCCGCCCTGGCCCCGCCCCGACTCCGCCCTTTTCCCGCCCCAATTCCAACCCCCTCCCCAAAGTCCCCGCCCCAACTCCGCCCCCTCCCTTCCCCTATTGGATCCCTTCCCAAATCCCCGCCCCCGGCCCCGCCTCTTCCCCCAGCGCGTGGCGTTCCTCCTCCTCCCCCCTCCCTCCCTGCGCAAGCCCTGGGAGTGGAGAGAAACAGGAGGCGGCGGTGAGCTGGAGCAGGGGGGCGGGGCGTGGAGGGGAGCTTCCGCCCCTGCAAATATGCCGCCCTAGGCCTAGGCCTTGTCGGCCTAGGCAATAATACGGCGCTGAGGGAGCCCCGCCAAACCCTCCCTCCTCCCCCCACCCCGCAGCACCAGCAGGGGTCCTGGGCCGCTTCCCCCAGCACCCGCGGTGACCCCGGATCCCTCCCTGCCCCCCCGAGCACCCACAGGCCCCCCCCCCCAAGTTTTAGTCACAGGTATTTTTAGTAAAAGTCATGGACAGGTCACAGGCTTAAATACTTAAATTTTTGTTTACTGCCTGTGACCTGTCCATGACTTTTACTAAAAATACCTGTGACTAAAATGTAGCCTTATGTATAAATAACAGTATAGAAAATAAGACTGAAAATATTATTGTCATTATATAACTTTGTCACGCTTTCACCTGAAACAAAGTGTTCAGTTCTAGTCACCCTATTTCAAAAAGGTTTAAAGCAGAAATGGAAGGACTCCAGAGGTGGGTGCAAGAAATATTGGGAGACATGGAACTTCTGAATGAAAAGAAAACTATTTAGTTTAGAGTAGTGGTTCTCAAACTTTTTTGATCATGCTCCACTTCATTGTGTCTGTAGTAGTTTAGCTCCCCCCCTCCCCACCTTTGGGCACTTGGCCAGCAGCCACCACTCTCTGCTCAGCTCTGAAGGCAGAGTGGAGAGCAGCGGCTGCTGGTCAGGCATCCAGCTCTGAAGGCAACCGTTACTTCTCCACTGCTGCTGGTGGCGGCGCTGCCTTCAGAGCTAGGCACCCAGGCAGCAGCCGCCACTCTCCAGCCACCCAGCTCTGAATGTGCACCGTAAGTTTTTTTTTTCCTAAAGCTTTTCATGCCCCCCCATACATTCTGCACCCCCTAGGCGGGGCACACCCTGAGTTTGAGAGCATCTGGTTTAGAGGTGTGGCATGATAGACACACAAAAATAATGAAAGATATAGAGAAGGTAAATAGGGCACTCCTGTGTACCTTTTCTAATAATGCAAGAAGGAGGGAACCTCCAATGAAATGGAATGGCATCAGATTTAAACTAGATAAAAATAAATACTTAAGTTACATAATTATCCTGTTGATACTCATTGCCTCAAGATTTTATAGAGACCAGGAGTTTAGTAGGATTAATAAAGAGTGTTATTTTTTATGGAATGAGAATATTGACAGTTATATTTAGAAGAGACTGAACAAGAAATTGGAGGTACAAGCCAACAGTGAACTGATGGATGTTAGGATGGAAGTTTGCCTGTGAGCAGTTTATTCTGTGACTGTCCAATATGGGATTTCTTGCATCTTTCTCTATAGGATCTGATACTGACAGACACACTAGTCTGATATGATTCTATGATTTCATCTTGGCAGAAAGAGAGGTCTTTTATTGTCATGAAGTTTCTGAGGGAGTTTCCTGTTCATTTTCACACTCTGAAAGCTGTAGTTTTGATGACTCTTTGTTCTCTGATATGTGTAGAATAAATTGAAGGCTCTGTCTTGCAGGGACCCCTACTTTATTTTTTTTATCAAGGGGACAAAGGCTAATTCTCTCTCTTATCTTATCACTTGAAATAGGAATTCTGTTCCGATCCTAAGAATACAGAGGAAAAGAAACCATTGTATTGACTTTGAGAGGCCCCTGAAGGTTTACCTCAAGCATACCTTAGAGCAGGGGTCGGCAACCTTTCAGAAGTGGTGTGCCAAGTCTTCATTTATTCACTGTAATTTAAGGTTTCGCGTGCCAGTAATACATTTTAACGTTTTTAGAAGGTCTCTTTCTATAAGTCTATATTATATAACTAACCTATTGTTGTATGTAAAGTAAATAAGCTTTTTAAACTGTTTAAGAAGCTTCATTTAAAATTAAATTAAAATGCAGATCTTATCAGTTTAGTGTGATCCTTGCCCTTGCTTTTCCTTGCTGAGTTTTCCAATGTCTGGCACATACTTGGATACTTTAAGCTGCACACAGGCTTCTGAGTGATCAGTTGTTATCCGGCTCCGAGAGGGACAGAGGACCGATTTCATGTGTGAAAATAGCTGTTCACACAGGTATGTGGATCCAAATGCTGAAAGCATTGCAAACGCAGTTTTCTTCAAACAGTTACATTTCACTGGCAGGTAGTTCCAGCAGGTTAGAATAGAGGCCCCATGATCTCTCTCGGTAGCTTCAAGTGCACTCCGCAGATCTCTAAACTTTGATGCCCACAGTTCTTAGCTTTTTAATTGAATGAGCTTGCATTTCAAAATCTTCAACACCAATCCACTGAAATACAGACAAATCCAAGTCGCCTTCGTTGCAGTTTTCAGGTTTAATTAGAAAAGAAATCAGTGGGCCAAATCTCTGGAAAACTTGAAATCTGTCAGAAAATTCTGATTCCAGTTCTTGCATGTACATTCCAATCTCATCAACACTGACAGTGCAACGTGTCGATAGCTCTTATATTTTGGAAGTAGTGCAAAGTCGAAGTTCGAATATCCTGAGAAAAAACTGCTAGTTTTACAACAAATGCCTTCCAGGCTTCATAAAGCTCCAGAACGGTTTGCCATGCACCCTGGAGACAGAGGTTGAGTTCGTTTAGCTGAGCGGTGATGTCAGTTAGAAACATGAGCTTACACAGCCATTTGTCATCATCCAGTTCAGGGTAGTTTTGTCCTTTTTCCGACAAAAAGGCCTTGATTGCATCAAAACAGTTTACAAAGCGCACCAAAACCTTGCCACGGCTTAGCCACCGAATGTTGCTGTGAAGTGGAATGTAGTTATAAGCACTGTCCATCTCTTCTAGCAGTGCTTGAAACTGTCTGTGAGTCAAAGCAGATCGAGCAACAAGGAAATTCACAATTTGAACCACTGTATTCATCACATTATTAAGCTCTGAATTAGAAATTTTAGCACACAGGTTTTCCTGATGGATGATACAGTGAAATTTGACTGTCGGGCGGCCAATTTGATCTTCAAGTAACTTTACAAATCCCTTCTGTTTTCCGACCATGGCAGGAGCACTGTCGTCACACAAAATATTTTTCTGATGTCAACTCCTTGTTCTTTAAAATGGTTTACAAAACTTTCCACTATATCTTCCCCCTTTGTTGTGCCATGCAGGGGTTTGAGGCAACAAAGTTCCTCTTGGATTTCATTGGAAGCACAATATCTTGCAACAACTGCCAAACGTGGAACGTTGTTTATATCCACGCTCTCATCAACTGCAAGACTAAACACTGCTGTGTCTTTTAATGCAGTTGTTTGCTTTTTCTTAACGTTTTCTGCCATTTTGCTTATGTATCTCTCAACAGTTCTGGCAGAGACAGGCAGTTCTTTTATTCTAGATATGATCGTATCTTTATTTGGCAAATCATTGAACAAAACTTCCGAACTGCTGAGAAAAACATTTTATATATTCCCCATCTGTAAATGGCTTTTTGTTTTTTTGCAATGCACTGTGCAATCTTGTAACTTCCTTCTGTAGCTTAATTTTTACGTACACTTAAGCATTTAAAAACACTGCTTTGCTTTTCATATCTTGCTACTGCCTTTTTGATTGATTCAGTCTTGTCTCCTTCGTCAAGAAAGGTTTTCTCGTGCTTCGTTTCAAAATGTCGTCGAACACTTGATGTGCGACAAACAACACTTTCACAACAGAAAGCACATACAGCACAGTCCTTCTTTTGAATAAATCCAAATGTGTCTGTCCAAGAAGGCTGAAATGAACGGACATCTAACTTTGCTTTCTTAGGAGCTGGCATTTTGTTAAATGTACCCCTCAACTCACAGTGGGGGGGGAAAATGGCGACGGGGCCACGCACAACGTCAAACACAGTGCGCTGTTCCACATGGCCTGATATAAGCAGCAAATCAAGACTTAAAAATATCCCAGTGGTGCTGGAACAATTTCTAAGGTACGGGTGCTGAGCTGCGCCCCCACTTGCCCCTGTCTGCACCCTTCACTGCCCCAGGCTGGGGCCAGTGGGCCACAGCTGGGGGAGGCTGCAGAGCACCTGGCCGAGGTCAGCAGCAGAGCCCCGGGCCGACAGCCAGTATCCTAGGCCAGCAGTGGGCTGAGCGGGTCCGGCGGCTGGGACCCCGGCTGGCAGGAGGCTGGCGGCCAGAACCCAAGACTGGCAGCAGAGTGCCACTGAAAATCAGCTCACATGCCGCCTTTGACACGCGTGCCATAGGTTGCTGACCCCTGCCTTAGAGTTAAGGAAATCTCACTACTTATTTGTTCCATTTAGGGCTCCATCCAAGCAAATAGTTTCTGTTTGGCTGATATAAAGCATTAGTATAGCCTACAGAGCCAGAAGAAGACCATCTCCATTTAGAATTGAAGCTTACCCCACTAAGGCAGTATTTCATTCCAAAAGGCAGATGTGTTGCCTCATACCTTTGTTCAACTTTACAGATTGAATATATCCATATCTACACTGATTCTGGTAAAAAGGTGGGGGGGTTTCTGCCAGTCCTAGGCAATAGTATCTGCCTTTGGGGACTTTTTATCCCAAGCTATATACACATTGAGTCACACATGCAGCCCAGGTGTGTTTGCTTCTGAAAATCCAGACATTTGTTTACTTTGGACCATTCTGCTCATAAGAGGAATCATGATTCTTATCTGAGTCAAAGAAGTATTTATAACACACAGGTTTCAGTATTTCTGAATTCTGTATTTCAGAATTTAAATTCTGGGGTAGGAATTTAAAGTTGTCTTTTTATTATATAGTAGTAAGCTTGGAAGGAAAGTAAGATCTAGTTTATCACTGTTGTATGACTGAGTTCTCAGTGTGGTGTGGCTGTGATTACAGCAAATGCAATTCTAGTATGTATCAGGTGAGTAGAAATAGTGAAGTATTAATGCCATCGTACCAGGCACTGGTAAGTAGAACTGGTTGGAAATTTTCAGATGACTTAGTTTAATCAAAAAAATAACAGGAGTACTTGTGGCACCTTAGAGACTAACAAATTTATTAGAGCATAAGCTTTCGTGGGCTACAACCCACTTCTTCGGAAGTGGGTTGTAGCCCACGAAAGCTTATGCTCTAATAAATTTGTTAGTCTCTAAGGCCTTGTCTACACTACGAGAGTACTTCGATTTCAGTTAATTCGACTATGTGGAATCGATATTACTAAGTCGAACGTGTGTGTCCACACTAAGGACAGTAATTCGACTTTGTGAGACTTTGTGAGTCCACACTAACGGGGCAAGCGTCGACATTGGAAGCGGTGCACTGTGGGCAGCTATCCCACAGTTCCCGCAGTCCCCCCTGCCCTTTGGAATTCTGGGTCGAGCCCCAAATGCCTTCTGGGTAAAAAAATGTGTCGAGGGTGCTTTTGGGCGCCTGTCGTCATCCGTCCGTCACTCAAGCCCTCCCTCCCTCCCTCCCTCCCTGAAAGCGCCGGCGGGAAATAATTTCGCGCGCTTTTCTGATTACTGACAGCGCGGACGCCACAGCAGTGCGAGCATGGATCCCGCTGCGACCATCGCTGCAGTTGTGGCAGTTCTCAACGCCTCGCAGCTTCTCCTCCACCTGTACCAGAGGCAGCTGCAGATCAATCATGAGAGGAGGCTACGGCACTACCGTGACGGCATGAAGTCGGACACTAGCTCCGACCTCTCTGAGAACATGAGACCCAGCGCCCAGGACATCTCGCTGTCACTGGGTCTTGTTGATACTGTTGAACGGCGATTCTGGGCCCGTGAAACCAGCACGGAATGGTGGGACCGCATAGTGCTGCAGGTCTGGGATGAATCCCAGTGGCTGCGCAACTTTCGCATGCGGAAGGGGACTTTCCTCGAACTGTGTGAGTTGCTGTCCCCTGCCCTGAAGCGAAAGGACACCCGGATGCGGGCAGCCCTGACTGTCCAGAAGCGAGTGGCCATAGCCCTCTGGAAGCTCGCAACGCCAGACAGCTACCGGTCCGTCGCTAACCAGTTTGGCGTGGGCAAGTCTACCGTGGGGGTTGCTGTTATGCAAGTAGCCAGGGCAATCGTCAAGCTACTGCTATCTAAGGTAGTGACCCTGGGAAACGTGGAGCTCATCAGAGATGGCTTTGCCGAGATGGGATTCCCAAACTGCGGTGGGGCTATAGATGGGACTCACATCCCTATCCTGGGACCGGACCACCAGGCCAGCCAGTACATCAACCGGAAGGGCTACTTTTCCATGGTGCTGCAAGCACTGGTGGACCATCGGGGACGTTTTACCAATATCTACGTTGGATGGCCTGGCAAGGTTCATGACGCTAGGGTGTTCAGGAACTCTGGTCTGTGTAGACGGCTGCAGGAAGGTATTTACTTCCCGGACCACAAAGTAACTGTTGGGGATGTGGAGATGCCTACAGTCATCCTCGGGGACCCTGCATACCCGCTAATGCCCTGGCTCATGAAGCCCTACACTGGCGCACTGGACTCAGGGAAAGAACTATTCAACTACCGGCTCAGCAAGTGCAGAATGGTGGTGGAGTGTGCTTTTGGCCGTCTCAAGGGCAGATGGAGAAGCCTACTCACTCGCTGTGATCTCAGCGAGACCAATATCCCCATTGTGATAGCTGCTTGCTGTGTGCTCCACAAGTTGTGTGAGAGCAAGGGGGAGACCTATATGTCGGGGTGGGAGGTTGAGGCAAATAGCCTGGCTTCTGATTACGTCCAGCCAGACAGCAGGGCGATTAGAAGATCACAGCGGGACGCACTGTGCATCAGGGAGGCTTTGAAAGCCAGGTTCCTGACTGAACAGGGTCTCCAGTGACTTTTTACTTTGTGGACACAGATGCTGAACCTGCCCCCGTTTCTTTACCCAGTTACTGTTGACTATCCTTCCAAGTTACATACCCCCTTCCCCACCTTCCCAACAAATAAAATCTGTTCTGTTCTGTTAATGAACAAGGTTCTCTTTTTTACTGTTTTCGCGGGAATGTTTTAAACCGGGGACGCAGACTGTGGCGGGGGGCGGGCTTACTGTTTTGATGCAAATGATGCTTCTAAAGTCCGGGAATGACAGGCTCCGCAGTGCTGCATTGGTTGTTTCAACGCAGCCTGCCAGCAGTCCTGGGCGGGACTGGATGTATGTGTCGGCCAAGTGACTTTCTGGCAGGGGGCGGAGGGTAACAGATCCCCTGCTGCGTGGCTCTGTGATCCAGGATAAGGACCGCGGCATAGGATCTCTAACTGCCCTCCCCCGACACAAAGTCACAGATCAACCCCCTCGCACCCCAGAACAAGAAAACCGCCTCCCAGACTGACCAGGGTAACTGGTGACTGTGCTGTGTATGTGTCCTGATGCTGGACCTGCCCCCGCCTCTGTAGCCTGCTACAGGTGACTGTCCTGTCCAAGTAACAAACCCCTTCCCCCCCTTCAGACAGAATCCCCTCCAAAAGACACTCTCGGAAACAGTACTTAACAGAAACAGATGTTTTATTACGAACCGCACATGAAAAGGGGGGGGGGAAGGAAACTTGGACATGGGCTAGTGTGAGATGGGTAGGAAAGGACTTTTCAAAGTTTGGAACGAGAGCCTTCCATTGCTGCAGCAGTGTGCAGTGGCCGACTGACAGTTTTAACGGCCCTTGCCGCCCCTCCTTCTTTGTACTTTTGGTGAGGGGGGTGTGGGACTTGGTGGCGGGGGAGGGCGGTTAGAGATAGACAGCAGCAGTGCTCTGTCCTCCTGCCTCCGGTCTTGCAGAACATCCACTAGGCGCCGGAGCGTCTCCGTTTGCTCCCTCATTAGTCCAAGCAGGGTTTGAGTAGCCTGCTGGTCCTCCTGGCGCCACCTCTCCTCCCGTTCCATGACTGCTCTGTGCATTTGTGACAAGTTCTCCCTCCACTGTGTCGTCTGGGCTGCCTGCTCTCGTGAGCACTCCATAAGTTCATAAAACATGTCTTCACGAGTTTTTCTCTTCCTTCTTCTAATCTGCGCTAGCCTCTGGGAGTGTGATGCCAGGCTGGGTTGGGAGACAGTCGCAGATGTGTCTGTGGGAATGGGAAAAAGGGAGTAAATTCCTGAGACAGATAAATGAAGTTGCTAACAAAGAGCATAGTCTTTCTCTGTGAACAACACCATGCACTGCACCTTTCACATGCGCACTCAGGACAAGGTCGAATTTTCGGCCCTCGCCTTATGTGTCTGGGGTCCTGCAGTTGCGATCAGAGAAGCGTTGCAGGACACCTCTACTTCTGCTGCGGGCAAACATGGTAAGCCGTAGACTTGTGGCAGCTTAAACATGTAATAGTAGCACTGGGCTCCTTTCGCACTGAATGCAAGGCCACTCTCTGCTGGCAGCAATCAGGGAAGCATGAGCTCTGCCCCTGTCCCACCACCTCGCGGCTGTCCCCGGGAAAGATCCCTGTATGCTGCCCCTCTGCCGCCTCCACCGCGTGGCTGTAAAGCAGTCCAAATACTAACATTCCCCTCCCTAATTTAAAGCAGGGCGTCATGTGTGACATAACCCTCATGAGGATCTCGGAGACCGAGAGGGGAAGGATGCTGCGTGAATGCATGCAGAGGCCTGGGCCGTATGCCGCCATGCTGTGCCGCGCACTGATCCCCGACTACCTCATGGACTCATGGCGTGGGAACGTGTGCTACCACGGGGGACCAAACAAGATTGCCCTGCCGTTGAACCTCGTGCGCATGCTGGAGCGGTACCTCCAGGAGAGCTATGCGGAGCTATCCCAGGAGGACTGTCTGTCCATTCCCGGGCACATTGACCGCCTTTTCCTTTAAGTTGAGCATAACGGACTACAGAGTGGAGGGGCCGTGTTGTGGACTAATCATGAATATCCGGACAGTACTTGATTTTCTATACATAGTTAGTAGTAAAAAGTTTACTAAGCCAAATAAATCATGAACAACAAATTACTGAAATAGTTATTATTCCTGTTTTGTTATAAATAAAAGTTTCTATGTTTAACTGAGTGACTGAAAAGCCCATTCTTAACAATATAAATATTCCACTTATGTTAAAATGAAATGTTTAGATGTTTAAAGCACTCACTGCTTGATCCTTCCCCTGATTCGGTGTCCGGGGTAAGGGCTGTGGACGGTTGGTAGGGGATCTCGGTAAGGGTGATGAAGAGCTCCTGGCTGTCGTTGAAATCAGCGGTGCAAGCGCTGTCGACTGCCTCGTCCTCCTCATCTCCTTCCTCATCTTCCCCGTCACCTAACATTTCCGAGGAGGAACCGGTCGTGGACAATATCCCATCCTCGGAGTCCACGGTCACTGGTGGGGTAGTGGTGGCGGCCGCACCTAGGATGGAATGCAGTGCCTCGTAGAAACGTGATGTGTGGGGCTGGGATCCGGAGCGTCGGTTTGCCTCTTTGGTTTTTTGGTAGCCTTGTCTCAGCTCCTTGATTTTCACGCGGCACTGCGTTGCATCACGGCTGTATCCTCTCTCTGCCATGGCTTTAGAGATCTTCTCATAGATCTTTGCATTCCTTCTTTTGGAGCGCAGCTCTGAAAGCACGGACTCATCGCCCCAGACAGCGATGAGATCCAACACCTCCCGATCAGTCCATGCTGGGGCCCTCTTTCTATTAGATTGCACGGCCAACTCTGCTGGAGAGCTCTGCATCGTTGCTAGTGCTGCTGAGCTCTCCACGCTGTCCAAACAGAAAATGAGATTCAAACTGGCCAGACAGGAAAAGGAATTCAAATTTTCCCGGGGCTTTTCCTGTGTGGCTGGTCAGAGCATCCGAGCTCGAAGTGCTGTCCAGAGCGTCAACAGAGTGGTGCACTGTGGGATAGCTCCCGGAGCTATTACCGTCGATTTCCATCCACACCTAGCCTAATTCGATATTGCCATTTCGAATTTAGCGCTACTCCTCTCGTTTTCGAGGATTACAGAAGTCGAATTTAAAAGAGCTCTATTTCGAACTAAGTAGCTTCCTGGTGTGGACGGGTGCAGGGTTAATTCGATGTAACGGCGCTAAATTCGATATAAGCTCCTAGTGTAGACCAGGCCTAAGGTGCCACAAGTACTCCTGTTATTTTTGCGGATACAGACTAACACGGCTGCTACTCTGAAACCTTAGTTTAATCAGAAATTGCCGATTTGCTCAAGTGAAATGTATTGCCAGATCTACTGCAGATTCAATTTAACTTTTGCCAAAACACAGGCAGATTTCCATTGGTAACCTCCTGGTGTTCTAGGGCTGACAGCCCGGCAGCAGAGAGTCTGCCAGGCTCTGGAGCCCTGCATGGAGCTTGCCAGGCCCAGAATGGCAGCTGAAACTGCGTCTCTTGAGGCTGTTGGTCTCCCTGCTCTGCTGCAAGGTGCCTACCAATCCATAGAGCACCCACTGGTTCTGGGGCTCTCAGGGCAGCTGAGCTCCCTGCTTAAGGGGGCTTTTCAGGGCTTCTAAGGTTCTTACCTACTTCCAAGTGGGCAGCCCAGGGAGCCAGCTGGCCTGTGAGTGTGGAAGCCCTGAGGGCCTCAGCCTGAGACACATTACATGGCAGGGCTGCCCCATAAGTTTTTCAGCACTTCCAGACTCCCAGTTCCATAAAAGAGCCCTGGAGCAAGCTCCAAGAGTCTCAGCTCAGAGGGGATACTACCAACCTGAGAGCCCTGGTGGAAGCTGGGGTTCCTCTTGCTGGCAGGCTTCCTGCTGGTAGAGCAGCTATGTGAAATTGATAGTCCCCTGGCTTGAATTGCAGCTGTGAAACAGACAAGAATGTCATTTTCACATATTTCAGGAACACCGTATTTCAGTTTTTGCGAAACAACATTTTCGAGGATCTCTGGTTCACTAAGAAATTTCTGTAAATTTGCTGTTGTTCCAAATTGGAACAACAGCAAATTCAGAAATACCTCATCTTCTGGCTAACCAAAACCACTGAGTTTTGGCCAGCTGTACTGGTAAAACCTCTTCTGGAATACTGGGTGCTATTCTGATTCATCCTTATTCAAGGAAGGTGGGTTCAAACTGGAACATGTGCCAAACGGCTACTAGGATGATGGAGGAATGGACACCTTATCTTACAAGCAGAGACTAAAAGAGCTTGGCTTGTTTCGCCTAGCAAAATGAAGGCTGAGAGGGGATAGAATTGTTCTTTATAAATACATCGGAGGGATAAACATCAGGGAGGTAGAAAAGCTATTTAACTTTAAAGGGCAATGTTGGTGTTGTGCTGTCTGGAGTGGGTCACTACTGTGAGTGCCAGCCTCAAGGCAGACTGTCAAAAAGCAGGGTGGAAATCCCAAACTAGCTGTATGTTCTATAATTAGATTTTACCAACCCAGTAACAAGTGTGAACTCCTAAAGCACTATAACAGTCTTACCATGGAGTCACAGACAGACCCCTTGGGCATTCCAGTCTATCCAACCAGGCAAGCTGGACTATGTGGTAGATAGTCACTTTACACCAAAAATCACAATAATATTCAGGTTACTCCTATTCTCAAAGAACAAGTCACTTACCCCAGGTCAAATGTATTTAGATCTCTAATCCAAGACAACGCCTGTAGCCAATCCTATAATAAAATAACTAAAAATTTATTAACTAAGAAAAGAAATAAGTTATTTATAAGGTTAAAATAGGAAATATAGACACAAATGAGTTACAGTCTTAGATATAAAAAGGTAATAGAAGCTTCTATAATAAGCAGTTCTATATGTCCTTTAGGGCTGACCCATGCAAAACAGCACTGAGATCTCTTGCTTATGTTTAGGAAGCTTTGCCCCTCAGTTTTCCAGGCAGCATAAAGACCCTGGTTTCTCCTTGTCAAGGATTTTTATCCTCTCTCAATCCAGAATCTAAGTTGATGGGATGAGTTCATGAATAGGTTTCCCCTTCCTGGAGATAGTTAGGAATGCAATCAACAAGGTCTGTCCTTTGATGCTACACAGTGCCTTGTTTACCTTCAGTGGGCCATCTTGTGTGCAGGACAAGTACTTTACCGTAATGCTTTTCTCGTTTGGTGACTTACACAATTAGAGGTTTACAATCCAAACACTCAAGATAACTTTATACCATGGGATGCAGATATTATAAGTAGGATTAATACATGCAGCATCCTACAAGCATTCCATAAAGTCTTAACATTAAACACATTCTTATAACACTAATATCTATTTTAAATATACTAACCCACCAGTAAACCAGACTGATTTCCAGCTATGCATTTATCAGTGTTCAGTGAGGTCCTGGGTCTTGGCATTAGCTGGTACTTGGTCTGCCAGGTGGGTTGTCACAAGAGCGACTGGATATAAGCAGCCCATGAAATTAGAAGAGGGTTCTAACCAGCGGAGGAGCAAGGTTCTGGAACAGCCTCCCAATAGGAATCGTGAGGGCAAAGAGCCTAACTTAAAATGGAGCTTGATAAATCTATGAACAGTATTATATGATGGGGTTGCCTGGAATAGCAGGGGATTGGACTTGAAGACCCACGAGGTCCTTTCTAGTACTATATTCCTATGTCTAATTGGAGTGCATTTGTACAGGTTATTACATATTTTTATAGCCAGTTTGCCTCTTGAAGCAGAAATGTAAATGTATATTAAATTGCATGTATAGTGCCTAGCACAAAATGGGGTCCTGGTCCATGAATGAGACTTTTAGGTGCCACTGCCATATAAATTGTAAATAAATACATGATGATGTATAGTCACATCTCCTATAACACCTGGGGTAAATTTTTCAAATCTCTTTTGAAAATGGGGCCTAAGTTCCTAAGTCACTTAGATATTTTTTAAAAAAAATATTTCTGTGTTTTCAAGATGCTAAGCACCTCCTAGAGGCAGTCCTCTTGAGGGGAATAGAAATTGAGGGTATTCAGTACCACCTTAAGTTAGCAAAAACTACTAAAACTGTTTTTTCCATTTAACATTGACTCCGTATCTTGTTTTGTTGCATCTAGATATAAATGTGTGTTTATATACAATAAAGATTGTGACAATATTAATTTTCTGTGATATAGCTGATATAATTAACTGCTGCATTTGTGCTAAAATGTTGATTCTCACTTTATGAAATGAAAATTTTATATAAATCCATGAGGTAATTTATTTGAAAAGGAAGAAAAGTATAAGAATGTTGTTTTTCCTAATGGATTATATTAATTTTTGACAGTGCGCCAGCTAAATTCCACATATATTGTGTTTGCAAATGTTACCTTAGGATTCCATCCAATATTTTTTTCTGAAATTTCCATGGAAGACTTTTGACAGTTCTCTATTAAATCAGCAAATCACTGATTTATTCTAATTTGTTTCAGCCCCCTATTATAAAAACATACCATGTACTGTAGCTAACATAAAAATTAACAATGATATAAATTTAAAATATGTCCCTGTTCTAGTTTTTTTCCTCTGTTTTAGCCTCAGAAGTGGAAAAACTGATATGTTGGGACTTCAGTATCATAATGAATTTTAATATATGCATATTTCTACTACATACCTATCAATTTCTCTGCATGACAAGAAACTTGAAGTAAGGCTCCTTTCCCATGCTAAAAGTTGTAGTTGGACATTCTCCTAAGAATTGTGTCTAGGTAATACATACATATGTACATGCATACTGTAGATTAATTGGAAATTATACTGAGGATCGAGTCAGTCAGGTCTCATGTACTACTTTTGGTAGGATTACATGTTGGTTACTGAAAAATGTTGGAATAAAAAAAAATAGATATTACTATAGAACTGTACCCTTCAAAATCAAAACTCCCAATTAAAACAGTGGGCATTTGGGTATGCAGGATTGAACCCTAATGTGGTGCCTTTTTATATTAAAGGGGTTTATTAAAAGGACACTGTCACATTAACAATCATATTTTTCTTATTGTATTGAACTAAAAAGGGCTGCAACAGGCGCCACTAGTGCCCCTTCAAAGTTCCGTTGACTTTTTTGGGATTTTGTGCTGGCATAAGGATCTGTGTTAAGGACCCCCCTGGAAAGTAGAAATCTAGAATGGCATGTAAAGCCCTGATTATGCAAAGACTTATGCATGGGTTGAACTTGAAGCTTGTGAGTACATTTAAATGAAGTCAGTGAAACTACTCACAAGCTTAAAGTTAAGAACACGTGCAAATCTTTTTTAAATTTTTAAATTTTGAATTTTACTTTTCATTATTTCTGGCATTAAAATCTTTTGCATGTTTGCACTTGTAAAGTAAAAACACACAAGTAAGTTTTACTTTAGTTTACAGTGAGGTTCTTACTCTAACTTTCAGGTTCTCATTCCTTAACGCAATGCTAACTGGAGTTATAAACACTGCAAGAGAATCTTTATTAATTTAAAAAACGTGTTCCTTTTGGAGGATAAAAATAGTTTATGGAAACATTTTTATTGGTTTTAGCTGTTTTTTTACAGTATCTAAATTTTGGGTCTCTGTGTCTTTCTAAAGTTTTATTTTTTAAAAGAAAATATTCAAATATGGTTTCTAATTGCAATATATGTACAAAGTTGCAGATTGTTCTGAATTTCATTATGTTTCTCCATACCACTGAATAGAATCAGTACATGGAAATAATTGAATACAGTGTTTGGGGTTTATCTATCATAGCCAAGTTTGATATTAATGTAGTTATGTGATAACTTGGTCCATGCTTGGACCAACAGCTACCACATTTGTTTTAATCTTGGAACTCAAGTGTTAATTTTATCAGTAACACACTATTCTTAGTCTGGGAAATGTAAAGGAATGTTTTTTCATATGAAATTGGCAGTGGTAACTTTATGTAAATTGAACCCTAATTAAACTGGCTAAATAAGCAATACAAGAACAATATAAAAAATTAGTTTTCCCACCATGCTTTAGGATAGCTCAGTGGTTTGAGCATGGGCCTGCTAAACCTAGGGTTGTGAGTTCAATCCTTGAGAGGGCCATTTAGGGATCTGGGACAAAAATCTGTCTGGGGATTAGTCCTGCTTTGGGCAAGGGGTTGGACTAGATGACCTCCTGAGGCCCTTTCCAACCCTGACATTCTATGAATTTACTACTGAGCACTTTCTAAGAGGTGCAGAACACTTTCAGCTCCTCCTGACTTTCATGGGAGTTAAGGGCATTCAGCCCCTTGCAGAAATGACCTATAAGTTTTCCCTTCCATCCTTCCTTCTGTTTTTAGTGTCAAACTGATTTGGTGTTTTGTTTTTTTTTAAACCCGGCAGCACCACTTTACACCAAACTATCAAAAAGTTTCTAGTTCCTTTCTTTTTCACAGCATCAACACCTGCTTTATAAATAGCAAATGAAAATGGCAGATCAGATGCTAATTTTGACATCTGAACTCACATTTGTCTGTAAGATGTCTAATTTATCTATGGATCATTGCAAAACTACTGAAACTGTTTTAATTTCAAAGAGCTATTTATATATAATATCATTAGAATCTTTATGTTCTCCTTTTTCTCCTTTTATTTCATTGTCAACTTGTTCCTTTATTTAGTAAAAAGGGCTATTTCATATTTACATCAGCAAAGAGATGGAAGAACAGGAAACTACGAGTTCTTAGTAGTGACATATGCTCAACAGAGTGTCTTTAGAGAATCCAAACAAAATATTTTCCAAGCACTTGGAGTGACAGTGAGCAATTTTTATGAATTATATTTATGGATTTTTTTATGCAGCTGTGGAAAAGACAAATGGAATCCTAGGATGTACAAGGCAAGGTATTTCCTTTAGAGACAGTGAAGTATTTATGCCATTGTACAAGGCACTGGTAAGACGTCATTTGGAATACTGTGTAGAATTCTGGCCACCCATGTTCAAAGAAGATTAATGCCAACTGGAACAGGTACAGAAAAGGGCTACTAGGATGATCAGAAAAATGGAGGGTCTATTTTATGCGGCAACAAAAACAGGTTGGCTTGCCTAGCATAGCAAAAAGAAGGCTGAGAGGGGATATGAGTATTCTTTGAGTGATTGTCTACACAGAGTCCACTGTTGGTGTGCATGCACATTATGTGCATGAGGTAGGATTCTTTTGAACAGCAGTTTCTGTTCTGTCTGTGCCTGCACCCCCTATATCTTTGCAGCTAGCATAGCTGAGGGAATACGGCGTGGGGTAGCTACAACCACCACGCAGTTTCTTTTTATTCCCTGGGGTGTGAGACATAACACCAACAGCATCTATGTCTTAGTGAGACATAGCCTTTCTTCACTTGTGTATTCTTTTATTTCTTCATTTCTTTTCTTCATATTATTTCATAGAATCATAGAATATCAGGGTTGGAAGGGACCTCAGGAGGTCATCTAGTCCAATCCCCTGCTCAAAGCAGGACCAATTAGCAACTAAATAATCCCAGCCAGGGCTTTGTCAAGCCTGACCTTAAAAACCTCTAAGGAAGGAGATACCACCACCTCCCTAGGTAACCCATTCCAGTGTTTCACCACCCTCCTAGTGAAAAAGTTTTTCCTAATATCCAACCTAAACCTCCCCAACTGCAACTTGAGACCATTACTCCTTGTTCTGTCATCTGGGACCACTGAGAACAGTCTAGATCCATCCTCTTTGGAACCCCCTTTCAGGTAGTTGAAAGCAGCTATCAAATCCCCCCTCATTCTTCTCTTCTGCAGACTAAACAATCCCAGTTCCCTCAGCCTCTCCTCATAAGTCATGTGCTCCAGCCCTCTAATCATTTTTGTTGCCCTCCGCTGGACTCTTTCCAATTTTTCCACATCCTTCTTGTAGTGTGGGGCCCCAAACTGGACACAGTACTCCAGATGAGGCCTCACCAATGTCGAATAGAGGGGAATGATCACGTCCCTCGATCTGCTGGCAATGCCCCTACTTATACAGCCCAAAATACCGTTAGCCTTCTTGGCAACAAGGGCACACTGTTGACTCATATCCAGCTTCTCGTCCACTGTAACCCCTAGGTCCTTTTCTGCAGAACTGCTTCCTAGCCATTCGATCCCTAGTCTGTAACAGTGCATGGGATTCTTCCGTCCTAAGTGCAGGACTCTGCACTTCTCCTTGTTGAACCTTATGAGGTTTCTTTTGGCCCAATCCTCTAATTTGTCTAGGTCCCTCTGTATCCTATCCCTACCCTCCAGCGTATCTACCACTCCTCCCAGTTTAGTGTCATCTCCAAACTTGCTGAGAGTGCAGTCCACGCCATCCTCCAGATCATTAATGAAGATATTGAACAAAACCAGCCCCAGGACCGACCCTTGGGGCACTCCGCTTGAAACCGGCTGCCAACTAGACATGGAACCGTTGATCACTACCCGTTGAGCCCGACGATCTAGCCAGCTTTCTATCCACCTTATAGTCCATTCATCCAGCTCATACTTCTTTAACTTGCTGGCAAGAATACTGTGGGAGACCGTATCAAAAGCTTTGCTAAAGTCAAGGAATAACACATCCACTGCTTTCCCCTCATCCACAGAGCCAGTTATCTCCTCATAGAAGGCAATTAGGTTAGTCAGGCATGACTTGCCCTTGGTGAATCCATGCTGACTGTTCCTGATCACTTTCCTCTCCTCTAAGTGCTTCAGAATTGATTCCTTGAGGACCTGCTCCATGATTTTTCCAGGGACTGAGGTGAGGCTGACTGGCCTGTAGTTCCCCGGATCCTCCTCCTTCCCTTTTTTAAAGCTGGGCACTACATTATCCTTTTTCCAGTCACCCGGGACTTCCCCGATTGCCATGAGTTTTCAAAGATAATGGCCAATGGCTCTGCAATCACATCCGCCAACTCCTTTAGCACCCTCGGATCCAGGGCATCCGGCCCCATGGACTTGTGCTCGTCCAGTTTTTCTAAATAGTCCCGAACCACTTCTTTCTCCATAGAGGGCTGGTCACCTTCTCCCCATACTGTGCTTCCCAGTGCAGCAGTCTGGGAGCTGATCTTGTTCGTGAAGACAGAGGCAAAAAAATCATTGAGTACATTAGCTTTTTCCACATCCTCTGTTACTAAGTTGCTTCCCTCATTCAGTAAGGGGCCCACACTTTCCTTGACTTTCTTCTTGTTGCTAACATACCTGAAGAAACCCTTCTTGTTACTCTTAACATCTCTTGCTAGCTGCAACTCCAAGTGTGATTTGGCCTTGTTTTTCCTTGTTCTCATTGGCACCCAAAAAAAAAAAAAAGGACGAAAAGGATCAAGAAGACACCCTCCTATTCAGGCGGGTTTTCCTTCCTAATGGCAGACACCAAATCTCCTGGCTTCAAGATTTGTCTGTCATGTGATTCCATCATGCCCATTAACAAAAGACAGCCTGAATGTCTCATCTGTCTGGGAGAGGGGCATATTCCAAATTGTTACTTTGTATGCTGTTCCTTTTCCAAAAGGACCCTTAAGAACAGAGAGGCAAGATGGAAATTGTTTTTGATGGTGAAATCCATGCAATCTCAGCCCATGATCTCTGGGTAGCGTGGGAAAGACTAATCACACCCAGTGTTGGCACTGGCTACCTGTGGTACCATCTCCACCTCCATCATGGTTTCCACTTATCGTTCTAATTTAGCAACCGGATCAGTTCCATCTGAGAGAAGGATGTAGAGGAGCATCACTCTGGTCATGACTCCAGGAGTAGATCCTCCTCTCCAGTCCCAATTAAGAGACTGAAATCTTTTCCTCAGGCAGAGGAGGAGAAGTCCTCTTCTAGGGCACATAGCCTGGTGACTCTCCCTGGTGCCTCAGAGCCTAAGGGCAAGTTGGGATCTGTTGAGTTAAGTGATTCCATTATGAATTGGCTATGCACCTTGGCCTCAGACCAGCCTGCACCATGCAGGCACCGTACTCCTGACAGGATTGGTCCTCATTTATAGAAAACCTATTCCTACTCCTCTTTCTTTCCTGAATACACTGGGAAATCTCCCTCCTCCCAGATCTCAATCTATCCCAGGTAACCCCATGGGATACTGATGGGGAGCCAAAAGAGGACTTTTCCAGTGAATGTAGAAAGAAAGGGGCAGACCTGAAGAAGGGCTCACTTTCACTGTTTTTCATCTGAGAACACTTTATCTGAGAAAACTACTAAAGCATACTCCAGCTCCACCACTCCCCCAGTCTCCTCTGGTATGGGAAGAGGAGTACGTCAGTGAGGATGATCTATCTCCTGTAGTCCAGGAGCCACCAGTGCCTCAAGGAGCCTTTTCATCTTTCCCTGATGAAACAGTAAATCCACCTTCTACAGCCTCCCAGGATGAATTCAGAATTTTCAGGATCTCCTCAAGAGGATTGCTGAGATTCTAAACATTTCTCCTGAGGTTACTCAAGAGAAACAATATAAACTGCTGGACATTCTCCATGCTGCAACACAGGACAGAATAATAATGCCCATAAATGAGGGCCTTCTGGAGCCTGTTACGGTTCTGGCATACTCAAGCCTCCATTCCACCCATCTCTAGGAGGGCAGGTAGGAAATAAGCTCCTGCGAAGGGATTTCAGTATTTTTTTTCAACACCCAACTGATGGTTCCCTGGTGGTCCAGGCAGTCCAGAAGACTAAATAGCATGGAGCTGCTAAGAATATGCTGTGGGAGAAAGATCAAAAATAGTAGTCCTCTTCAGCCACAAGAGGGAAACTGAGTTATAAGCAAAAGAACCAACAAAATGCAGTAATGGTAATTACAAGACTTGCAGTATTTTACCACTGTATTATGTATATCAATCAGAAAAAGTGTAAATGTCAAAATAGTTTAACATGCTCCAATTTAACACTTACTGGATGTGCACAATGAATGTGTCAATCTGGTAGTCTCTGGGGACAACGTTCTGTCTTAGCATAAGTGGACACAGCTCCTATTGATGTATTGTTGAAGGGGTGAATTTAGCCATGGGTATATGGGGGTCTGGTGCAGATATAATTTTGACAGGTGTAACGATGCTGGTTCTGGCGGGACCCAACTGAGAGTGCCAATTCAGTACAAATTGCTTAAAACAGGGCAGTTACAGCCCAAGGCTGGGGTTTTTCCACCTCTAAGGCAAACCAAACCAGCCAGACAAAGAGGACTTTGGTCTCACCCCACTGGCTAACCACAAGTCACACAAGCAATTCCCTTAGACACTCCAGTTTCCCAGTATCACCACCAGTGCCACTCGTTATGGGGACGAATGGTTATGAAAACCAATACCCCAATAAAAGAAAAAAAAGGTTCTCTCGATCACGAAGGACCAAGCCCCAGATCCAGGTCAATATACAAATCAGATCTTACCCACAAATCATGCCGTTGCCAATCCTTTAGAATCTAAAATCTAAAGGTTTATTCATAAAAGGAAAAAGATAGAGATGAGAGCTAGAATTGGTTAAATGGAATCAATTACATACAGTAATGGCAAGTTCTTGGTTCAGGCTTGTAGCAGTGATAGAATAAACTGCAGGTTCAAATTAAGTCTCTGGAACATACTCAGCTGGGATGGGTCATCAGTCCTTTGTGTAGAGCTTTCGTTTGTAGCAAAGTTCCTCCAGAGGTAAGAAGCAGGATTGAAGACAAGATGGAGACGAGGCATCAGCCTTTTATAGTCTTTTCCAGGTGTAAGAACACCTCTTTGTTCTTATTGTGGAAAATTACAGCAAAATGGAATCTGGAGTCACATGGGCAAGTTCCTGCATACTTTGCTGAGTTACAAGGCGTATCTGCCTTCTGTCAATGGGTCAATTGTATAGCTGATGGTCCTTAATGGGCCATCAAGCAGGCTAGGCAGAGCTAACACCAACTTGTCTGGGATGTCTCCCAGAAGCATAGCATAAGTTTGAAATACAGACAGTATAGAGCCAATATTCATAACTTCAACTACAAAACTGATACACACACATAGACAGCATAATCATAACCAGCAAACCATAACCTTGTCTTAGATACCTTATGGGACCCCCTTTATACAAGATTTGGTGCCACTACAGGACTTTGGTTGCAACCGTGTTCTATATGGTCCCAGTTCAAATCAATAACGTGACAAAGGGATGTTCTGGTGTTATCTTGCACCCTCTTTAATTGATAATTAATTTTCCTGCTAAAACAGTCTAAAATGGCATATTTAGGCCTCAGTTTTCCAAACATTTAAACACACATGAGTAATTTTATTCACATGAGTAGTCCCACTGAACTTCAGTACTAAGATGTGAAGTTACTCACATGAATAATTGTTGGCAGAATTGAAGTCTTGGCAAGTAAATTAACTTCTTTGATCTTGTATTAGCAATAGTAGAAAAATTTAGGGGAGAAAATGCTATAGAATTAAAGATTCCCTTTGGTTGTTCTTCCTCCTCATCTTCATCTCCACTATCCACATTCTGTCTCCCTAACAAGTATTTAATGCTGACATTTCAACGTTTTTGTTGTTCTCTTTTCTTAACATTGGCATAATTGTCCTGATTTTTGTTACAATAATTTTTAGACAGTTGATTACACTTTTGTCTTATATGAGTTTAGGTCAAGTTCTGCCTTCTATAAAATATGGCAATAGGAAGTTTAGCTGAAACAAGCTTAGTTTAGTTTCTACTGAGCCAAGGAAAAGTTCTGTTTCAGCTTGCTTGGCAAAGCAAAGCTGTTTCCTGTCTGTTCGGAAGGGCCATGATTCAAGGCTTGGCTATGGTAAAGTAATGCACAGGATGCACAAACAGTAATATATGGAGGACTACTATTTTAACATTAACTTTTAAATAGATAGAACAGATGAACAAGCAGGTTATAACAAATAACATATATATGACAAATATATAACAAATACACCTCTACTTCGATATAACGCGACCCGATATAACACGAATTCGGATATAACGCGGTAAAGCAGTGCTCCGGGGGCGGGGCTGCGCACTCCGGTGGATCAAAGCAAGTTCAATATAACGTGGTTTCACCTATAATGCGGGAAGATTTTTTGGCTCCCGAGGACAGCGTTATATTGAGGTAGAGGTGTATCAGGAAGTGGAACTAAGAATGGCTATTTAAACATCATGAAATATTTCACTAGACAAACAGATGGCATTAAAGAATTTTAATGCTTTGACCTTCATTCTCCTTTTAGGGGATATGTAAAACAGTTGCTACACTGCTGATGTGGGCTGGGTTAGCCTGGTTTCCTCAAGCAGATAATTTCGTTTGAAATATCTACTTATCCACAATTACAAAAGAGAGATTTGGTAGATCAGTGGTCATTTCCCCTATTTAACTCCAAAGATTCCTTTTTTCTAAAACATTAAAATTTGAAGAAAGAAAGTTTAGAGGGAGCATTCCTTATACAAACTATATCCTCATATTTTCCATACACATGGTGAGAAATACAGAGAGGGTTCCAAACCCAAAGTCCCATTGCACAGTACTACTATTTACAACTTCAGTTTTAAAACTGGATTGCATAACCTGTGTATTGTACTTTTTCCCATCCTCTGAGAGCAGCTGGTGGTGAGGGCGTTAAATAAAACAACAAATTAGCTTCTACAATGTTAAATGGAACAGAAAAAAAGAGAAAGCTAGGTAACCAAAAATGAGCAAATTCCGGTGCTGGTGACTTTCACATATCTAGAGTCCCTGGAACAGGGGAAGCCACAGAAATCTCATTGAATTGCATTGTACAAATCCTAGAACTAAAAACTCATCCACAGCTGTAGGCGAAATGAAAAACCACTGTTTTGGGGATTTTTTTCCTTTGCAGAATTCATATTATACTGTATTTACTGAAAGCACACAGACAACAGTGCCCCTCTGTTAACAAAATGAAAGACCTATATAGAACCGTACAGCTAAATAAAACATTTCTTTAGCAGTGAGGTAGCATCTAAAATACTCTGAATGGACCAAATTTCCTGCTCTGGTCATGTGATTTGTTTTGTATTTAAATAGAACCAATAAGAATAAATGATCCACTTGTATGATGGAAGATGAAATCAGAAGAAATGTAAACTACTCATGGTATTCATAGACATTGGATTTTTTCCCAATAAATTGGCTTGTATTCTGCACTCATAATTTTCTACAATGTGGGTGAAATTCTGTCCCCTCTGAAATCAATGGCAAAACTCTCGTTTACTTCAGTGGGGCCAGGATTTCACATTCAGTTAAGCTTCATGCCTTTAACTGCATTATGGTATTCCTATGTACTTATAATAATTAATGATAGCCTCCTTAAATCATGGTTTTCTTCGTCTTACTATACTATTGAATTAGGCTTTTGAATTGGCTGCGTCAGTGCTAAAAATTGAAACAAAAAGATTTTCCCCTTAAAATAAGCAAACATAGGAATTTTCCAGATGGTTGACCTATACTCTCCAGATGCTTCACAATTTAATTTCCATAATTTGTATTAATATTATGGAGAATGAGAAGAAAAGATAGGATCTCCTTATTTTATTGTGAGACTAGATAATAACAAAAAACTGGCTTCATGTCTAATTTGTAATGGATTAGTAAAAGAATTTATGTAAAGTAAATACTTAATGTTGTGTTGTATGTAGTTATATATATGTGCCTCAAAATAGGTCATGGTTATACAGTTGGTTATGTCCCCCAGCTACTTTTTACTTAATTACAGAGGTTGAAACCCATTTATTACTAGTTTTCTTTTTTCAATTGAAAAACAAGTTCCCCCCTCTCTTTTTTTTTTTGTATATTGCTATCTATAATTCTGTGATCTGATAGGATTGACATAGAGGGCAAGAGAATGTTTATATTGCAGGAAAGGAAATGTAACCAGCAGTTAAATTCTACAGGAAAAATCCTGGCCCCAGTGATGTCAAAGGGACTTTTGCGGTTGACTTCAATAGAGGCAGAATTTAACTGCTATTGTTTATTGTAGCCCCTCTTCTTTTCTTTTCCTGAAATCCACAGCAAAATACTATAGATTTTTCTAATGAAGGGGGAGAGGACAGTTTCAACAATTGTCAATTTCTATATATTGATATAGTTTATGTAGTTTTTTGGACCAAATTCAACCCTGGTGCAAGTAATTCAACTCACTTGGAACTCTTTCCACTTTCAGTGTGTTGAATTTGATCTTTCATCTTTAAATTACTCTAAATCATTATACCTGTATTACATTACAGCTATGATTCTCTCTTAATACCACTTAGCATAAATTCTTTTGGTCCCAGAATATTAGCTATATGCATAAATTTAGCCAAAATAGTGGGTGGATGGAACTTTGGAAACATCTTGATTCTAGCAGCAGTTCTTCTCTGTGATTTGGAAGGTCTGTGCTATTGGCTTGTAGTCAAAGCATGTCATCATTTTACTCTCATAAAATGAATGTCTTTTGCTTTAGTGCGTTTCCATCATGTGTGACTATAAAATAATGCTCATCATTTAGGTAGCACAAGAATCTCAATGCAGGTTACAAAAGTGGATATCTCCATTTCACAGATAGAGAATTTGAGACACTAAAAGGTTTAGTGTCTTGCCCAACATCAGTAGCATATGGCAAATTACTACAAATTAGTAGTAGATTTGGGACTAGGATCCTGGCCTCTTCACTCCCAGTCCTCTGTTTTAACCACTAGAAAACATGGATTTATGTAAATAAAGTCCCGTTTGTGTCTCCTTCTCTGACACTGTTGTGTGTTTAAAGTAGAGCTGACCTGGAATGGGATTTCCATTCTGTGAAAAATTCCAAGATTTTGCACACACAAAAAATCACCCCTAATAGAACAACAACAAAATAAGTCAGAATTTTTCACAGAACAGCTGTGTGTCCAACAGCCAGGGAGTTGGGCAGCCCATGTGTCTAGGAGGGCTCCCCAGGGTGCCAGTTATGCTGGGAACTGAGCAGTTAGAGGGTGAGCCAGTGACTGCTGCTCCCTTTCCCTTCCTTATCCACATTCCCAGCTCTTCCTGCTGTCTAACGAAGAGTGGCCCAGGAGCATACAGGGGAAGTGAGTAGTCAGCAGTTCCGTTGCAGTGACATCAGCCCCAGTTCACTTCTGCAATGAGAGAATGATAATAGAATGGACCATCTTTCTCTTTTTCCATTTCTCTGCCAATTTAGGAAACAGGGACACCATCGACTTTCTTTGGGGATAGAAATGGATGGAGCTTAGTATAGGTGAGGGAAGAGAAATAAAAATACCAGTGATCCTGGTAGAAAGTCAAAGTGAGACACCATTATCTTTTTTGAGTAGGAAGAGAAGCAGAGACTTCAATAATTTCTGGGGAAGAGATAAATGGCTTCCGGGCAATTTGACAGCTGTCTCTGCAATCACAGCCATCCATGACAGTCCATGTGTTTCTGAGCCTGTCGGTTCCTTTCACTCAGCCCTCTCTGACCAAGTCAGCCGTTACCAACACGCCCCTTCTGGGTTGGGGGGGGATGCATCTGGACTCATTGAGGGTGCAGGGTCTGTGATCAGAATAGGAGACCTTGCTTCACATCAACATGCTGGAGCTTTGGGCCATCCACAACTCATGTTGTCCCTTCTGGGACTGTATCAGGCATTCAGTGGTTCCCTTCTCACTGACAATACCACCACGATGTACTATGTGAACAAACAAAGAGGAGTCCACTCTGGTTCACTGGAGGCAGTTCAACCTGTGGCAGTTCTGCATCAAAGAAGATATCACCCCAATAGCTGTCCACTTACCAGGGGTCCATAACCACCTCGCGGATCACCTCAGCAAGTTTTTCTCCCTGAGCCATGGATGGACCCTAAAGACCCAGATGGTTTTTGCAATGTGTGGTATCCCTACAGTTGACTTCTTTGCAACTAGGGAAAACAGGAAATGTCACCTATTCTGCTCTCGGGAGGGGCTCAGACCAGGCTCTGACACTTTCCACTGCAGCTGGCAGTCAGCTCTGCCGTATGCCTTCCCTCCTATCCCAGTCATTACTCAGGTCATCTCCAAGCTCCAGGCAGACTGAGCCAGGCTCATCCTGATTGCCCAGTGTGGCTGAGACAGTGATGGTTCTCGGACCTCCTCGCCCTGTCAGTTCAGCTTCCTATGCTGCTTCCTCACCTTCCCAACCTGCTCACACATGACTGTGGCTGCACCCTGCATCCAGCGATCAGCTCCCTGCACCTTACGGCCTGGCTACTATGTGGCTGAACGAGGAGGAAGAGTTTTGCTCGGAGGCTGTCCAACAGGTCCTACTTAACAGTAGGAAGCTTTCCATTAGAATGGCTTACTTGGCAAAGTGAAACAGGTTTTCCGTGTGGTCCTTAGCTCGCAGGGCCCTTCCAGTGGAGACTTCCATCCAGGACATCTTAGAGTACCTGCTACACTTTCAGGAATTGGGCTTAGCACTCAGTTCTCTAAGAGTACACTTGACAATAATATCCGCATTTCATCCACCTACCCAAGGGAAATCGGTTTTCTCCAATGTCATGGTGATGAGATTTCTGAAAGAACTTTTCTACCTGCATCCTCTAGTGCAAGAGCCTATCCACTTGTGGGATCTGAACACAATTTTAGCAGCTTTAATGGGGCTTCTGTTCGAGCCCCTTGCTTCCTGTCCGCTGTCCCTCCTGTCTCCAGAGAACTGCATTCTTGATAGCCATGAGGGTGGGTGAGCTGCAGGCCCTTATGATGGGGCTTCCTTACATGCAGCTCTCCAGGGACAAGATTACACTCCGGCCACAGCCAAAGTTTGTATCCAAGATGGTCTCTCAGTTTCATTTGAACCAGGTGGTGCATTTGCCTGTATTTTTTCCCAAGCCACATTTCTCCCCAGAGGAGCAATGCCTTCAGACGTTAGAGGCTGTCTAGTCTTTTATCAGAATAGGACTGAATGGTTCCTTGCTTTGTCTTGCTTGTTTGTATCATATGTGGACCACATGAAGGGACAAGCAGTCTCTACGCAGACCATCTCTAGATGGGTAACGTCTTGTATCAAGACTGCATCTGAGATATACCTTCTCAGCAGATATGGGCACACTTGACAAGAGCACAGGCAATGACAGTGGCATTCCTCAATGACATTTCCATATTGGACAGTTGTAGGGCAGCCACATAGTCTTCCATCCATATGTTAATGGACCAGTACGCGATAACTGATTCTTTCGGAGTGGACGCTAAAGTTGGGAGAGTGGTCATTTGATCTTTATTCAAATAGACTCCAAACCCTGCCTCTGGATGGGGGTACTGCTTGCTAGTCGCCTACTTGGAAAACATGTCTGCATCTACTTGAAGAAGAAATGGTTACTTACTGTAACTGTGATTCTCTGAGATGTGATGCAGATGTGTATTCCATGACCTACTCACCATCCTCATATATCCAGGGAAGGGGCCACAGACACCAGGTGCGAGTGCCGCCCCTCTACAGGTACTGCTAGGCAAAAGTCTCCAGCTCTGGCGTGGGCACACACCTACTTGGAATACAGGGCTGCATCACATCTCAAAGAACCACAGTTACAGTAAGTAACTCTTTCTTCCAAATGGTAATTCTTTTGATTATCCTCCTTGAGTTGTCTCAGAATGACTGGTTTGCTAGTTTAGACTTTCAGGACGCCTACTTTCATGTGGCGATTTTTGCTGAGCCATAGAAAATTCCTTCGATTTGTCATAACAGAGCATCTGTTTTGCCTCTCTTCTGTTCCTTGTATTTTTATTGAATGCATGGTTGTGGTGACGGTGTACCTCAGGAAGAAAGGAATCTACATGTTCCTATGCCTGGACAACTGGTTACTGAAGGGCAGGTCCAAAGAGGAAGTCCTTTCCCATGTCAACACTACACTTCACTTGTTCAACTGTCAGGGTCTCATCCTAAACACCAGAAAGTAAACTTTGGTTCCCACTCAGAATATTGAGTTCATTGGAGTCCTAATAGACTCTACAAGTTGGAGAGCATTTTTGCCAACTGATCGTTTTTGAGTGATTTGCCACTTTTGACTCTGTCTATAATCTCAGCCTTCTAAGACAGTTTGGATGTGCCTGAGACCTCTTGGACCACATGTCTACTTGCACGCAGGTGGTACAGTTTGCAAGGTTTTGTCTTCGCCCCATTCAAATGTGGCTCAGGATAGTTTACTCTGTGACTCTTGGACCAATTTGTCTGTTTCCCTCCACTGGTACTGGACTCCTTGCAGTGGTGGATGCTTCCAGAGAATGTTTGTCAGGGTGTTCCCTTCACCTGGCCCTTTTTACCAACCATGTGTGTTGTCATTGACATCTCCCTGTTGGGCTAGGGAGCACATCTGGAGTCACTGAAGTTCAAGGTCTGTGCTCGGAGCAGGCGTCCTCACTGCATAGCAATGTGCTGGAGCTTTGGGCCATCTGCAGTCCATGTCAGACTTTTCTGGACCATATCGGGGCTCAGTGGATCACATATTTACTGACAATACCACCATAATATGTTATGTGAATAGGCAAGGGGGAGCATGCTTCAGGATTCTGCCAAGAGGTAAACCGGTTGTAGCAGTTCTGCTTTGAAGAGAACAGGAGTACTTGTAGCACCTTAGAGACTAACAAATTTATTTGAGCATAAGCTTTCGTGGGCTAAAACCCACTTCATCGGATGCATGCAGTGGAAAATACAGTAGGAAGATAGATACACACACACACACACACAACATGAAACAATGGGTGTAACCATACACACTATAATGAGAGTGATCAGTTAAGGTGAGCTATTACCAGCAGGAGAGAAAAAAAAACTTTTTGTAGTACTAATCAAAATGCCCTATTTCCGGCAGTTGACAAGAAGGTGTGAGGAACTGTAGGTGGGGGGGAATAAACATGGAGAAATAGTTTTACTTTGTGTAATGACCCATCCATTCCCAGTCTTTATTCAAGCCTAATTTAATGGTGTCCAATTTGCAAATTAATTCCAATTCAGCAGTCTCTTGATGGAGTCTGTTTTTGAAGTTTTTTTGTTGAAGAGAGTATCACTCCGACAGCTGACCATTTCCCCGGGGTCCAGAATCATCTCATGGACCATGTCAGCAGGAATTTTTCCCTGAATTGCAAGTGGTCTCCGAAGTCCAGAGTCCTCTGGGTCATCTTCGCAGCTTGGGGCATTCCAACATTTGACCTGTTTGCTACGAGGAACAACAGGGAATGTCATCAGTTCTGCTCTCAAGGGGGCCTTAGGCCAGACTCACTGTCTGACATTTTCCATCTCAGCTGGCAGGTGGCTCTCCGGTATACGTTTCCACCAATCCCGATCATCTCACGGGTCATCCTCAAGCTGAAGGAGGATCGGGCCAAGCGCATTCTCATTGCCCTGACATGACAAGTGCAAGTTCTCCAACCTTCTTGTGCTGTCAGTTCAGCCTCCCATACCCCTTCCTCTCTATCCCAACCTAATCACACAGAATCACGAATGCACTTTACATCCCATGCTCAGCTCCCTGCATCTCACAGTGTGGCTGCTTCATGGCTAAAAGGGGAGGAAGTATGGTGTTTGGCGACTCTTCAGCAGGTCCTATTCAACAGTTGAAAGCCTTCTGCCAGAATGGCCTAGTCATTAAAATTGAGAGTACATCTGGCGGCAATATCAGCGTTTCATCCCCCTATTCAAGTAAGATCAGTCCTTTCCAGTGCTATGGTAGCAGGAGTCTTAAGAGGACTTCTACATCTCCATTCTCTGGTCTGAGAGTGGGTTCCTCTGTGGGACCATAACTAGTGGCTTTAATGGGACCTCCATTTGGGACCTGGCATTTTGTCCCTTTCTGCTTTTGTTCAGAAGATTGCATTCCTCGTAGACATTCCAAGTGACAACACCAATTTTTTTTGTCTAAAGTGGTTTTTTAGTTTCATTTGAATCAAGTGATATATTTACCTATGTTCTTTCCTAAGCTGCGATCATCTCCAGAGGAGCATCATCTCCATACATTAGATGTCAGGTGATGTCTAGCCTTCTATCTGGACAGGACTAAACTGTTTTGTGCTTCGCCTCACTTGTTTGTGTCATATGCAAATTAGGGTTGTCGATTAATCGCAGTTAACTCACGTGATTAACTAAAAAAAAAATAATTGTGATTAACAGCTACAACAGTGCCATGTGAATGCCAGTTCTCACTTCCAGGTGACATTATAAACAAGAAGCAGGCAGCACTGTCTCCTGCAAATGTAAACAAACTTGTTTGTCTGAGTGATTGGCTAAACAAGGAGGACTGTGTGGACTTGTATGCTCTAAAGTTTTACATTGTTTTATTTTTGAATGCAGTTATTTTTTGTACATAATTCTACATTTGTAAGTTCAACTTTAATGATAAAGAGTACTTGTAATAGGTGAATTGAAAAATACTATTTTGTTTTTTACAGTGCAAATATTTGTAATAAAATAAATGATAAAGTGAGCAATGTTCATTTTGTATTCTGTGTTGAAATTGAAATCAATATATTGTGACAAAGCTCTGACCTTGTCTCAGTGGGTCCCATACTTCCTGGCGGATTACACTAGCCTCAGAGGCTCACTGTGACCCTCCAAGTAGCCCTTTTCTCTCGAGAGGCAAGGGTCACAGCCTACTGAGACATTTTCATCATAAGCCAGGAAGGGAGGTGAGGAGAAGCTACTTTCCTTCGCACAGTCTCTGTTGTCTCCCAGTCTCAGTGATTAATCGGGGAGGCGGGAGCCCAGGCCCGCCCTCTATTCCGGGCTCCAGCCCAGGGACCCTAATAGTAGCAGCTATTGGTAGCTGACTTTTTGGAAACAGGACGAGTACAATTCCCTGGGCCACTTCCCCACAGCAGCCCCCACTTCCTCAACATCTACTTCACCCTTATCTCAGGGCCTCCTTCCTTGTGCCTGATAAGGTTTGTACTGCTCAGTTTCTCCAGCAGCGCAGCACAGCTTCCTCCTACAGCTCCTGACATGCGCCTAACTGACTAACTGGGAGGCTTTTAACTAGTTCCAGCCAGCCCTTGATTGGCTTCAGGTGTCCCAATCAACCTACCTGTCTCCACTGCTTTCTAGAAGGATCTTAATTGGCCTCAGGTGTCTTGATTAACCTGGAGCAACTGCCATTTGGTTACCACGGTAGCAGGGATTTGTTTAGTTTGGGGCTAACATATCTGTTTCTCACTACTTTCCTAAAGCCACCTGGCCTTGCCACGTCACAATATGTAGAAAACATCCAAAAATATTAAAATAAATGTCATTCTATTATTGTTTAACAGCATGTTTAATTGCGATTAATTTTTTTAATCACTTGACAGCCCTAATGCAAATTGAATGAAGGGGCATGTGGTCTCTTCACAGACAGTATCTAAATGGATAACATCCTGTATCAAGGCTGCGTATGAAATAGCTTTGGCTATGCCTCCTGAGTGGGTGCAAGCTCATTCTACAAGAGCAGAAGCAACGTCGAGAGTGTTCCTCGGTGATGGCTCAATATTGGATGTTTGTGAGGCTGCTACATGGTCGCCCATATGTACATTTACTAACTATTATGTCATTACCACATTTTCCAGGGTGGGTGCATGCTTTGGTAGGATGGTCCTGCAATCTTTGTTTAATAGGCTCCTGGCATGGGTACTACTTGTGAGTCACCTAATTGGAATACACAGCTGCATCTGTTCAAAGAAGAAGAAATGGTTACTTACTGTAACTGGTTCTTCAATATGTGATGCAGACATGTATTCCATGACCCACTCTCTGTTCCCTCCGCATTGGAGTCTAATCTCTGGGTGTTTGGTGAGTGAGAAAGAACTGAAATGGGTCAGGGCATTGCTGTCTCATATAGCATGGGGGAGGGGCTATGACCACAGGGCATGAGTGCCGCCCCTCTTCGGGTACTGCTAGGCAAAATTCTCCAGGCTCTGGTGCGCTGAGCATGCACACACTAAGTGGAATACAAGTCTACATCACATCTTGAAGAACCACAGTTACTGTAAGCAACCATTTATTGGTATGTGAAGGGGTAATAAAACCTCCCTATTCACTTTCTCTGCACCGTTCATGATTTTATAGACCTCTGTCATATCCCACCTTAGTTGTCTCTTTTCTAAGCTGAACAGTGCCAATCTTTTAATCTCTCCTCATATGGAAGCTGTTCCATACCCATAATCATTTTTGTTGCCCTTCTGTGTACCTGTTCCAATTTTAATATGTCTTTTTGACATGTCTTTTCGATTAGAACTGCATGCAGTATGGCTGCTTGATTTTCCAAATACATTTGTTAAAGGCGCAATGTACCAGCTTTGACCATAGTCATTTTTGGAGCTTGTAGAATAACTGGAAAACTGTCACCCTCTTTATTAGGTGAACCTTTAAAAACAGTGATGTTGGCAACAACATCTAATGTGTTTGACCATCCCTTAGCCCACCAACAGATTTCCTGGAAAAAATGTACAGAGTAGCTGGAAATTGACAGTCTTTGACTTTGGCCCTTCGAATGGAATGATTGAAGATGGCTTGTTGGTAACTTCTAAAACAGTGCATTTATTTTAATTTATACATAACCCAGAAAATGGTTCAAGCAAATATTTCCTGAATGATACCCATGAATAGAACAGGCTGTGAAATAGCTAAGGCAGAATCATCAGGGTGATTTTAAATGTATAGGAGCTTATGATGCATCATTTTCTTCATCATGCAGTATTGTTGTAATGGGAGGATGTTCTTATTATAATAGTATTCCACTTAAATGAAGCAAATACATAAAAATTCTTTAGATTTAAAGATTATACCTAAGGAAGACAGTTTTGACATTACTAGGGACAGATAAAGAAATACTCTAATTAATTGACATTATTTTTATATTAAAAACTATTACTTAACATGGTTGATGTGCTTGTCCTTCATCTTGTAGCTGGAAGGAGAAACTATTTTTCCATATGGATTCTTGGGTTTGTGATGACTTTTGTCACTCTATTAAAGGGATGCTTGTGATATGAAAGCTTACTTGTCTTTGTCTTATCTCAAGACAAATTTGTCTTGGTTTCTCCTACCAAAATAGCCTTCTGGCACATTAAAACAAGTTCTTGGTAACTTAGGATAAACTCTTTCAGAGTGGTAGCCGTGTTAGTCTGTATCAGCAAAAAGAACGAGGAGTACTTGTGACTAACAAACTAATCTCTAAAGTGCCACAAGTACTCCTCATTCTTTTTTCTTTAAAGATACTGAGTTATGACCTTGTTGTTTATCTCGTGTGTGTTAGTTCCAAAAACAGGAGGCCCACTTCTACCCTAGCTATTTTTATGTTGCTGATGAAGCCAAATGAGAGATGTGTGTGCATACCTGGGGGCAGAATTGGGTCCAAATTGAATACTTTAATCTTCCGACTAGCACAGGTAAGTCTCCTATTTTCTCTTATCCAGCACAAGGAAAATGTCCTGTTTTAGAAGATTTTTTTCTTTCTTTCTTTAAAAAAAAAAAAAAAAAAGAATTAAAAGCTGCCTGCCAGAATTAAAAGAAAAGACTGTGTAAGTGCCAATTTTCACTCTGACACAAAGCCAGAGCAAAAATAATTTTGCTCAGAGTGGCTCAGTATGTGTTAGGGGATGGATATGGATAGCAATGGAACTATTCCACAGCTACTCCATTGCAACCCATATGCTTCAGTAACTTCTGTGATTGTTGAGTAACCCACTGGTTATTGTGTGTTGTGTCCTCCTTGCCATTCCACAACAGATATGGGTCTGTAACAGTCCATGGCTTGAGAACTTGGGTTTTTAGCTCAAGCTGTAGAGATTAATGCATTTAGCTCTGGAAGTCCTCCATTTAACCCCCAGTGAGTTGGCCAAAATAATTATCATGACAGCTCCATTTCTCCTTCCCCCACTTCATATGGGGGGGGGGGATTTGAAGGGTTATTCATAGAATAATAGAATATCAGGGTTGGAAGGGACCTCAGGAGGTCATCTAGTCCAACCCCCTGTCAAAGCTGACACTTAGTTGCAGTTGTTTTTGTGGGGGACCTTTTTTAAACATCTGAGGTTTTTGAAGAAATCTTTGATCCAGTGTTAAATTCCTAAATAGGTTTGAATCCTAAAAGTTAACAAATTCAGTTTCTCTCTCTCTCTCTCCCGTGAACTCTTCATGTACCAGACAGGGAAGATCCCAGAATTGCAGTGTTGGTTCAGAAATCTAGGCTTAAAACTTATTAAAAATTCCCAGCTGAACAAGCTGTTATTTGTACATCTTTTCTGTCAGTTAATTTACTTATTGGAACATCTTCTCTTATTCATAATTCATTCTGTAGGACTTCTGCAATCTTCTCAGACATCCAACAGAAGCAAACAAGATTGATTAATTTGATTATATCCCATGTGAAATATTTCATTCTAAATAAGCAGAATAAAAAGACCAAGTACTGTCATAAGACATGAGCAAATATTCCATTAAAGGTTGCTACTTACAGAAATATTTTAAATATTTTACATTTGAAACCAGTAGTATTCTCTCTTGAATATACATTTTTAAGATGTAAATAAATGGATAAAATAAAACAAGTGATGACATTTTTAATTGTTTGTGTGTATTGTGTGGAGATCTGTGGCTGTGTTAAAGTGAAAATAGATGTGTTTTCAGTTCCTTTTGTATTATGTAAAATGGTCTGGTTTCCACCAGAATTAATAATAATTTTATATCATTTGGTTTATTTTCTTTTTGGAAAGTGTTACGTGACTAGTTAGGAAGATAGTTTGAAATTGGCTAGTTTTAAATAGTGTATTGCTGAGGAAAAAATAGGACATAATAACAGAAAAGCCTCAGTTATAAAGTAATACTATACTATTTTTGTCAGAAGTATTGTAGATCAAGAGTTCTTCTTCGAGTGATTGCTCCTGTGTATTCCACAGTAGGTGTGCATGCTCGCCACGTGCACTGGTGCCGGAAGGTTTTCCCTTAGCAGCATCCGTAGTGGGGGAGCACTGCTGCGACCCCTGGAGTGGCGCCGACATATCGCGCTATAAAGGGGGCTGCGTGCTCCCCCCACCCTCAGTTCCTTCTTGCCGCCAGTGAAGGTAGTCGGAACTTGTACTCCAGCTTTGCTGCAGCAATTCTAGCCTTAGTGGTATCCACCTTCTCTTACTTGTTGAACTCTTTCTCTGTTCGTGCTGGGCTCGGGGCATGCCCCGTGGCCCAGGCTTCAAGTCGTGCGACTCTTGTTGCAATCCTATGTCCAGAAGTGATCCACATACTCAGTGTCTTCGCTGTCTGGGCGAGGCTCACATTAGTGAGAAGTGTAAAATTTGCCGCTCCTTCAAGCCCCGAACGAAGAGGGAGCGTGAGATCCGACTCCGAGCTCTCCTAATGGAGTCAGCGTTGACCCCGGCACCGGTGCGTCAAGCTGACCCTGCGCTGGGCACCTCGTCCTCGGCACGCAGTGAACCGCCCCCGGCGTGCAGCGAAGCGCCCCAGGCGCACCGTCCTGATTCCATGCCCGGTACCGCGTTGTCGGTGCGCAGCGACGCCCCGGCACCGCTCCCCTTCTAAGAAGCAAGGGAAGACTCAGCGGCGCCGGAAGAAAGATCGGGGTGAGGCTAGACCCGCGTTGGGCAGCCCACGATCTCCATCGGGACTGAGACCTCCGACTCGGGTAGAGCGGAGTAGTCCGGTGCCATCCACGCACACCTCGCCAGAGGTGAGAATGCCTTCGACGCCGGAGGCAGCTCAGGCCGCATGCGACATCATGACGCTTCCGGTACCGGGAGCGCCGCTCCAGGCGGGCCCCCGATCCCATGGGAAGCCTTCGCTCAGTGCCCATCGACCCTCTCCGGACGTCTCCGAGGTCGAGATACCGTCCCGAGTTGAAGGGCTGAGCCGCGGACCCCAGCACGCCTCCACGCCGCGAGCAGGATCGTCTGCGAGCAAGCTTTCCACCTCCACTCTGGGAGACCGTAGGGGAGGCACTAAGAGACGGCGCCGCTCCTCTTCGAGACTTGACCGCAGAGACAGGTCTCATCGGCGGCGGCACCGCCGTTCCCGCTCCGGCACCCGCCGTGGAAGGCGCTACGCCAGGAGCTCGTCACGGGAATCCCAGGCACCGATGCGTCGTAGTCTTGGGCGCCGGAGGTATTACGGAGACAGCAACTCAGACTCCTACCTGTCCGCCTCCAGGGGCCGGAGCCGTCATGTGCGGGACCGCTCCAGCTATTCGCATGGCACTGTCCGCTCGTCCTGGACTTCGGCTTCGGCACGCAGCCGCCCCTCGTCGAGCCGTTCGGTGCCGCAAGACCAGCCAGCTCTCGCGGGCCACCTCGCGTCCCAAGGCCAGGCTGTTCCCTGGCGGGGACAGTGGTGCCAGTGGGCACCGTGGCCCCAGGCACTGGCACCGCTGGGACCCCGCTCCGTGGCGGGAGTGTCCCAGGCCCAGCCGACGTCGCCGCCTCGGCACCGCGATGAGGCAGTGGGCACTGACTCGGGCCCCAGGTCAGGACGGCGAGCTTGCGGTACAGCCGGGTGCAGACGACACCGCGGCACCGACCTCCTCGGCGCCGGATGACTCCGTGGCGCCACCACCTCCGGTCTCTCAGGAGGACTTCAAGGCCCACCAGGAGCTACTCAGGAGGGTGGCATCAAACCTCCAGCTCCAGGCCGAGGAGATGGAGGAGCCATCGGACACATTGTTTAATGTTCTGACCTCCTCGACGCCGGGACGTGTGGCCCTCCCTCTCCATCAGGGGGTGGCCAACATTACTACTGGCCTCTGGCAAACCCTGGCATCTCTCTGTCCGATCTCCAAAAAGGCTGAACGGAAGTACTTTGTGCCCACAAAGGGGCACGAGTACTTATACTCTCACCCAACACCGAACTCTCTGGTGGTGGAATCGGTGAACCACTGTGAGAGGCACGGCCAACCCGTTCCTACCCCTAAGGACAAAGACGCTCGCAGGCTGGATTCTTTTGGGAGAAAAGTTTATTCATTTGCGAGCTTTCCGCTCAGAGTGGCCAACCACCAGGGATTGGTTTGCAGCACTGGACCTTCAGGATGCCTACTTCCACATCCACATTTTCGAAGGTCACAGGCGCGAGTTTCCTGGTGGGCCAGGACCACTACCAGTTTACGGTCCTACCCTTTGGCCTCTCGATGGCCCCCAGGGTGTTCACGAAGTGTATGGCGGTGGTAGCGGCCCACCTTAGGAGGAGAGGGCTGCAGGTGTTTCCCTACCTGGACGATTGGCTGCTCAAGGGCAAGTCCTGGTCCCAGGTGCAGCAGCAAATAACCCTCCTGCTACGCACCTGCTCAAATCTAGGCCTGGTGGTAAACGAGGAGAAATCCACGTTAGTTCCGGTCCAGCGCATAGAATTCATAGGAGCTCTGCCGGATTCCCAGGCGGCCACAGCCTCCCTCCCACGGGACAGGTTCGAGGCGCTCAGAGGCCTCATCGCCTCGGTCACGGCCTTCCCGGTAACCACGGCTCGGATATGCCTTCAAATCCTCGGCCACATGGCAGCATGCACCACAGTGGTGCGACATGCCAGGCTCCGGATGAGGCCCCTCCAACTCTGGCTGGCTTCCCGCTATTCCCAGGCCAGGGACGGCCTGGACAAGGTTGTTACGGTGCCACCCGTGGTGGTTGCGGACCTCCAATGGTGGTCCCTCCCGAGCAACATGCTCCGGGGAATCCCCTTCCGAGACCCCTCTCCCTCACTAGATCTAGTGTCGGATGCCTCGGACCTGGGCTGGGGAGCCCACGTGGGGGACATCAGGACCCAGGGTATGTGGTCACCCAAGGAACTGACCCTGCACATAAATGTCAGGGAACTCAGGGCTGTGCGCCTGGCATGCCTGGCCTTTTGCCAGCACTTACAAGGGAAGGTGGTCAGAGTCCTCACGGACAACACCACCACAATGTATTACATCAACAGGCAAGGGGGCACGCGCTAGAGGGCCTTATGCCAGGAAGCCCAACTCCTGTGGGAGTTCTGTATAGCCCACAACATCCTCCTCCGAGCGTTCCACCTACCCGGCGAGAGCAACATGCTCGCGGAACGCCTGAGCAGGATGTTCTCACATCAACACGAGTGGTCCCTGCACAGGGAAGTGGCAGAATGGATTTTCCTTCAGTGGGGCACTCCCCAGGTGGACTTATTCGCCACCGCCCAGAACCGCCTGTGTCCCAGGTTCTGCTCCAGGGTGATAGAAGGTGAAGGGGCCATGACGGACGCGTTCCTGCTCGATTGGTCGGGGCCCCTGATGTACGCCTTCCCGCTCTTCCCCCTCATAGGCAGGGTCCTGCAGAAGGTGAAGTCAGACGGGGCGAGAATTATCCTGATAGCCCCGGATTGGGCCCGTCAACATTGGTACGGGACCCTACTACAACTCTTGGCGGTCCCCCCCTCGCAGGCTGCCGCTCCGCCCGGACCTCCTCTCCCAGGAGGGAGGTTGTCTCCTCCATCCCAACCTGGGCCCACTCCACCTCACGGTGTGGCTGCTCCGAGGCTAGATGCGGAGGAGGGGAGGTGTACCGAGGCTGTTAGACGTGTCCTGCTTGAAAGCAGGAAGCCGTCCACACGGAGGACCTACCTGGCCAAGTGGTATCGGTTCTCCTCCTGGGCGAGGGAGAGAGGCTCCTCCCCTGTGTCCGCTCCACTCCAGCTGGTCCTGGACTACTTCCTGTCCCTTAGGACCCAAGGGTTAGTCCCCTCCTCAGTCAGGGTGCACCTGGCGGCCATTTCGGCCTTCCACCCTCCGGTGGCGGGACAGTCAGTGTTCTCCCACCACATGACTTCCAGGTTTTTAAAGGGCATTCCCTTATGCTAGACTCCCGGTTCGCCCTTGGGACCTGAACCTGGTACTGTCACGCCTCACGGGACCTCCCTTTGAGCCCTTGACCACTTGTTCCTGGTCCCACTTATCTGAGAAAGTGGCGTTTTTGGTGGCTATCACCTCAGCCCGCAGGGTTTCGGAGCTTAGGGCGCTCACCTCGGAACCCCCGTACACTGTCTTCCATAAGGGGAAGGTACAGCTTCGCCCACACCCGGCCTTCCTACTGAAGGTGGTTTTGGCGTTTCATATGGACCAGGACATTTTCCTGCCAGTCCTGTGTCCTAAGCCCCATTCCTCCAATGAGGAATGACGCCTACACATGCTAGATGTGCGTAGGGCGCTGGCCTTTTACTTGGATCGAACAAGGCCATTTCGGGCATCCCCTCAGCTTTTCATTGCTACGGCCGAGCGCATGAGAGGGCAACCGGTTTCCACCCAGCGGATCTCCCGCTGGATCACCTCGTGCATTCGCACTTGTTATGACTTGGCTGGGGTTCCCCCGCCTCCTATTGTTAAGGCGCACTCGACGAGAGCCCAGGCCTCGTCTGCGGCCTATGTGGTTCATGTCCCCATTCAGGACATATGTAGGGCTGCTACGTGGTCCTCTGTCCATACTTTCGCATCACACTATGTGATTGTCTCCCAAGCAAGGGATGATGCCGGGTTTGGTAGGGCGGTGCTCCGCCCTGGTAACCCGTAACCTTTATCATTTAGAACTCCTACCCACCTCCGTCAGGTATAGCTTGGAGTCACCTACTGTGGAATACACAGGAGCAATCACTCGAAGAAGAAAGGACAGTTACCTGTTCCGTAACTGGCGTTCTTTGAGATGTGTTGCTCCTGTCTATTCCACATCCCACCCTCCTTCCCCTCTGTCAGAGTTGTCTGGCAAGAAGGAACTGAGGGTGGGGGGAGCACGCAGCCCCCTTTATAGCGCGATATGTCGGCGCCACTCCAGGGGTCGCAGCGGTGCTCCCCCACTACGGATGCTGCTAAGGGAAAAACTTCCGGCACCGGTGCACGTGGCGAGCACGCACACTTACTGTGAAATAGACAGGAGCAACACATCTCGAAGAACGCCAGTTACGGAACAGGTAATTGTCCTTTCCTTTCAATGAAGCACAGCAAAGAATGGAATAGACCTATTTGCTTTTCAATTTAGGCCAGGTCTCCACTGTAAACTTACATCAGTATAAATGTGTCACTCGGGGTGTGAAAAATTCATGCTGCTGAGCAACGCAGTTATACCAACCTAACCCGTAGTGTAGAGCAGTGGTTCTCAACCTTTGCAGACTACTGTACCCCTTTCAGGAGTCAGATTTTTCTTGTGTACCCCCAAGTTTCACTTCACTTAAAAACTACTTGCTTACAAAATCAGACATAAAAATACAAAAGTGTCACAGCACACTGTTACTGAAAAATTGCTTACTTTCTCATTTTGTCTGTATGAAATTTTAGCTTGTACTGACTTTGCTAGTGCTTTTTTTGTAGCCTGTTGTAAAACTAGGCAAATATCTAGATAAGTTGATGTACCCCCTGGAAGACCTCTGTGTTACCCCCAAGGGTACGCATACCCCTGGTTGAGAACCACTAGAGTAGAGAGAGAAAATCATACAAAGCACAGGATTTGGCGGTGATGGGGGACTTCAACTACTCAGATATCTGCTGGGAAAATAACACAGCAGGGCACAGATTATCCAATAAGTTATTGGAATGTATTGGAGACAACTTTTTATTTCAGAAGGTGGAGAAAACTACTAGGGGAGAGGCTGTTCTAGATTTGTATTTGACAAATAGGGAGGAACTGGTTGAGAATTTGAAAGTGGAAGGCAGCTTGGGTGGAAATGATAGAGTTCATGATTCTAAATAATGGTGGGTGGGAGAACAGCAAAATAAAGAAAATGGATTTCAAGGAGGCAGACTTTAGCAAACTCAGTGAGTTTGTAGGTAAGATCCCATGGGAAGCAAGTCTAAGGGGGGAAAAAATTGAAGACAGTTGGCAGTTTTTCAAAGAGAGATTATTAAGGGTACAAGTACCCGACTGCATAGGAAAGATAGGAAGTATCGCAAGAGACCACCCTGGCTCAACCAGGAGATCTTCAATGATCTAAAATCAAAAAAGAGTCCTACGAAAAGTGGAAACTAGGTCAAATTACAAAGGATGAATATAAACAAATAATACAAGTATGTAGGGACAAATGGCCAAGGCCAAGGCACAAAACAAGATTAAATTAGCTAGAGACATAAAGGGTAACAAGAAAACATTCTACAAATACATTAGAATCAAGAGGAAGACCAAGTACAGGGTAGGCCCATTACTTAATGGGGGAGTGAGGGAAGAATAACAGAAAACGTAGAAATGGCAGAGGTGCTTAATGACGACTTTGTTCCGGTTTTCACCAAGAAGCTTGGATGTCTAACATAGTGAATACCAATGAAAATGAGGTAGGATCAGAAGAGGCTAAAATAGGGAAAGAACAAGTTAAAAATTACTTAGACAAATTAGATGTCTTCAAGTCACCAGGGCCTGATGAATTGCATCCTAGAATACTCAAGGAGCTGACTGAGGAGATGTCTGAGCCATTAGCGATTATCTTTGAAAAGGCATGGAAGACGGGAGAGATTCCAGAAGACTGGAAAAGGCCAAATATAGTGCCAATCTATAAAAAGGGAAATAAGGACAACCCGGGGAAGTACAAACCAGTCAGCTTAACTTCTGTACCTGGAAGGATAATGGAGCAAATAATTAAGCAATCAATTTGCAAACATCTAGAAGATAATAAGGTGATAAGTAACAGTCAGCAAGGATTTGTCAAGAACAAATCGTGTCAAACCAACCTGATAGCTTTCTTTGACAGGGTAACAAGCCTTCTGGATAGGGGGGAAATGGTAGACATGGTATATCTTGACTTTAGTAAAGCTTTTGATACTGTCTTACATGACCTTCTCATAAACAAACTAGGGAAATGCAACCTAGATGGAGCTACTATAAGGTGGGTGCAAAACTGGTTGGAAATCGTTCCCAGAGAGTAGTTATCCGTGGTTCAGTCATGCTGGAAGGATGTAATGAGTGGGGTCCTGCAGGGATCAGTTCTGGGTCCGGTTCTGTTCAATATCTTCATCAGTGATTTAGATAATGGCATAGAGAGTACACTTATAACGTTTGTAAACGATACCAAGCTGGGAGGGGTTGCAAGTGCTTTGGAGGATAGGATTAAAATTCAGAATGATCTGGACAAACTGGAGAAATGTTCTGAAGTAAATAGCATGAAATTCAATAAGGACAGATACAAAGTACTCCATTTAGGAAGGAACAATCAGTTGCACACATACAAAATGGGAAACGACTGCCTAGAAAGGAGTACTGCAGAAAGGGATCTGGGGGTCATAGTGGACCACAAGCTAAATATGAATCAACAGTGTAACACTGTTGCAAAAAAAAGCAAACATCATTCTGGGATGTATTCGCAGGAGTGTTGGAAGCAAGAGACAAGAAGTAATTCTTCCTCTTTACTCTGCGCTGATTAGGCCTCAACTGGAGTATTGTGTCCAGTTCTGGATGCCACATTTCAGGAAGGATTTGGACAAATTGGAGAGAGTCCTGAGAAGAGCAACAAAAATGATTAATGGTCTGGAAAACATAATCTGTGAGGGAAGATTGAAAAAATTGGGTTTGTTTAGTGTGGAAAAGAGAAGACTGAGAGGGGACATAACAGTTTTCAAGTACATAAAAGGTTGTTACAAGGAGGAGGGAAAAAATTGTTTTTCTTAACCTCTGAGGATAGGACAAGAAGCAATTGGGTTAAATTGCAGCAAGGGAGGTTTAGGTTGGACATTAGGAAAAACTTCCTAACTGTCAGGGTGGTTAAGCACTGGAATAAATTGCCTCGGAAGGTTGTAGAATCTCCATCATTAGAGATTTTTAAGAGCTGGTTAGACACACCTGTCAGGAATGGTCTAGATAATACTTAGTCCTGCCACGAGTGCAGGGGACTGGACTAGATGACCTCTCAAGGTCCCTTCCAGTCCTACGATTCTGATTCTATGTCAACAGGAGGGCTTCTCTTGTCGACATAGCTATCATCTCTCGTAGAGGTGGATTAACTACACCAACGGGAGAAACATTGCACATTGATATTTTTGTATTATTTCTTTTACTTAAAGGGAATTTAAACCTAAAAGGAGAGGTGCCATTTTCCAGTAGCACTTACCTTGTTCTGCCTTCCTTTCTGACTTTCTTGATTTTTATATTATAATTTGACACTGTAGTTTAGAGCATTGAGACTATTGTTGTCACTGAGGTGTAAATGAAGTTTGTTGCCTGCATGGTTATGTGTAAAACAAGTCAAATATGGCCAGTCTCACACAAGGAAGATCATGTCAAAGCTATTTACACCTTTTTGAGTGTGTTTGGAGGTAATTCCTTTTTTATTAAAGTGGAAAATGAATGGAAAATGCAATCTAAGTATATTTAATATGTTTTCATCTACCTTTTTTAGAATGTAGGCTCTGCAGGACAGGGACTGTGTTTGTTTTTTGTCTGTACAGTGTCTACTGCATTGTGGGCACTACTGTAAACAAATAATGGCAATAGACTATTTTACTGTTCGAGCTAAACAGAATCTATCAATAAGAACATAAGAATGGCAGTACTGGGTCAGACCAAAGGTCCATCCAGCCCAGTATCCTGTCTACCGACAGTGGCCAATGCCAGGTGCCCCAGTGAGAGTGAACTTAACAGGTCATGATCAAGTGATCTCTCTCCTGCTGTCCATCACCACCCTCTGACAAACAGAGGCTAGGGACACCATTCCTTACCCATCCTAGCTAATAGCCATTAATGGACTTAACCTCTATGAATTTATCCAGTTCTCTTTTTCATAGACTCATAGACTTTAAGGTCAGAAGGGACCAATATGGTCATCTAGTCTGACCTCCTGCATGATGCAGGCCACAAAAGCTGACCCACCCACAACAGAATCTTCCAGCCTGCGACCCCTGCCCTATGCTGCGGAGGAAGGCGAAAAACCTCCAGGGCCTCTGCCAATCTACCCTGGAGGAAAATTCCTTCCCGACCCCAAATATGGCGATCAGCAGAACCCCGAGCATACAGGCAAGATTCTACAGCCGGACCCTCATTTTACCCGCGATGGCACGTTAATGCCTAATTGACTAAAATCACGTTATCCCTTCAAACCATTCCCTCCATAAACTTATCAAGCCTAATCTTGAAGCCAGAAAGGTCTTTCGCCCCCACCGTTTCCCTCGGAAGGCTGTTCCAAAATTTCACCCCTCTGACGGTTAGAAACCTTCTTCTAATTTCAAGCCTAAACTTCCCCACGGCCAGTTTATATCCATTCGTTCTCGTGTCCACATTACTACTGAGCTGAAATAATTCCTCTCCCTCCTTGGTATTAATCCCTTTGATATATTTAAAGAGAGCAATCATATCCCCCCTCAGCCTTCTTTTGGTTAGGCTAAACAAACCAAGCTCCTCAAGTCTCCTTTCATAGGAAAGGTTTTCCATTCCTCGGATCATCCTAGTGGCCCTTCTCTGTACCCGTTCCAGTTTGAGTTCATCCTTTTTAAACATAGGAGACCAGAACTGCACACAGTACTCCAAATGAGGTCTCACCAGCGCCTTGTATAACGGAAGCAGCACCTCCCTGTCCCTACTAGAAATACCTCGCCTAACGCATCCCAAAATCGCATTAGCTTTTTTCACAGCCACGTCACATTGCCGACTCATAGTCATCCTGCGATCAACCAGGACTCCGAGGTCCTTCTCCTCCTCCGTCACTTCCAACCTATGCGTCCCTAACTTATAACTAAAATTTTTATTAGTCATCCCTAAATGCATCACCTTACACTTCTCACTATTAAATCTCATCCTATTATTGTTACTCCAATTTACAAGGTCATCCAAGTCTCCCTGCAGAATATCCCGATCCTTCTCCGAATTGGCAATACCTCCCAACTTTGTGTCATCCGCAAACTTTATCAGCCCACTCCTACATTCGGTTCCGAGGTCAGTAACGAATAGATTGAATAAAATCGGACCCAAAACCGAACCTTGAGGAACCCCACTGGTGACCTCCGTCCAACCCGACAGTTCACCTTTCAGTACTACCCGCTGCAGTCTCCCCTTTAACCAGTTCTTTATCCACCTCTGGAATTTCATATCGATCCCCATCTTTTCCAATTTAACCAATAATTCCTCGTGCGGCACAGTATCAAACGCTTTACTAAAATCGAGGTAAATTAGATCCACCGCATTTCCTTTATCTAGAAGGTCTGTTACTTTCTCAAAGAAGGAGATCAAGTTGGTTTGGCACGATCTGCCTTTCGTAAACCCATGTTGTAATTTGTCCCAATTGCCATTCACCTCAAGGTCCTTAACTACTTTTTCCTTCAAAATTTTTTCCAAGACCTTGCATACTACAGAAGTTAAACTAACAGGCCTGTAGTTACCCGGGTCACTTTTTTTCCCCTTCTTAAAAATAGGAACCACATTAGCTATTTTCCAGTCCATCGGTACCACCCCCGAGTTTACAGATTTATTAAAAATTATCGCCAAGGGGCTTGCAATTTCTCGCGCCATGATTTCTGACTGATTTCTCCTGATTAGTTGTAGCTAAATTAGCCCCCATCATATTGTATGTATAGTTGGGGTTATTTTTTCCAATGCGCATTACTTTACATTTATCCACATTAAATTTCATTTGCCATTTTGTTGCCCAATCAGTTAGTTTTGTGAGATCTTCTTCACAGTCTGCTTTGGTCTTAACTATCTTGAGCAGTTTAGTATCATCTGCAAACTTTGCCACCTCACTTTTTACCCCTTTCTCCAGATCATCTATGAATAAGTTGAATAGGATTGGTCCTAGGACTGACCCTTGGGGAACACCACTAGTTACCCCTCTCCATTCTGAAAATTTATCATTTGTTCATACTCTTTGTTCCCTGTCTTTTAACCAGTTCTCAATCCCCTCACCCCCGCACTACCTGTTCTGTCCTTCCGATATATTTTGTACCCCAAAATGATTGTGTCCCATTGATTGTCCTCACTCCACCAGGTTTCTGTGATGCCAATTATATCAGTATCCTCCTTTAACACGAGACACTCTAGTTCACCCATCTTATTATTATTTAGACTTCTAGCATTTGTGTACAAGCGCTTTAAAAACTTGTCACTGTTTATTTGTCTGCCCTTTTCTGATATGTCGTCTGATTCTTTTTTATGTGAATGTTTCTTGTCTGATTTGGCCTCTTCTTTATCCTCTTCCATCCTCTCCTCCTGACTAAAACCTAGAGAATCTCTATCAATAGAGACTGCTCTAAGAGAAGTCTCTGTCCGATCCACGTGCTCCCCTGCAGCAGTTGGCTTTCCCCCATCTCTTAGTTTAAAAAGTGCTCTGCAACCTTTTTAATGTTAAGTGCCAGCAGTCTGGATCTACTTTGATTTAGGTGGAGCCCATCCCTCCTGTATAGGCTCCCCCATCCCAAAAGTTTCCCCAATTCCTAATAAATCTTAACGCCTCCTCTCTACACCATCGTCTCATCCATGCATTGAGACTCTGAAGCTCTGCCTGCTTACCTGGCCTTGCGCGTGGAACTGGAAGCATTTCTAAGAATGCCACCATAGATGTCATGGATTTCAGTCTCTTCCCTAGCAGCCTAAATTTGGCCTCCAGGACATCTCTCCTACCCTTCCCTATGTCATTGGTACCTACATGTACCACAACCACTGGCTCCTCCCCAGCACTACACATAAGTCTATCTAGATGCCTCGAGAGATCCGCAACCTTCGCACCAGGCAGGCAAGTCATCATACGGTTCTCCCGGTCATCACAAACCCAGCTATCTACTTTTCTAATGATCAAATCTCCCATTACTAACACCTGCCTTTTCCTAGTGACTGGAGTTCCCTTCCCTGGAGAGGTAACCTCAGTGCGAGAGGATACCCCAACACCATCTGGAAGGAGGGACCCAACTATGGGAAGGTTTCCCTCTGGTCCCGTTGACTGCTCTGCTTCCCTGGGCCTTTCATCCTCTGCAACAGCACAGGGGCTGTCTGACCGGAGGTGGGACAAATCTACAGTGTCCCGGAAAGCCTCATCAGCATACCTCTCTGCCTCCCTTAGCTCCTCCAGTTCCACCACCCTGGCCTCTAAAGCCTGAATGCAGTCTCTGAGGGCCAGGAGCTCCTTGCACCGAATGCACACATACGCCACCCGCCCACAGGGTAGGTAATCGTACATGCTGCATTCAGCGCAATAAACTGGATAGCCCCCACTCTGCTGCTGGGCTTCTGCCTGTATTCTCTCCTACAGGTACCTAGGTTAATGAAAAGATTTTGTTTAAATCAAAACGTTTTGAATATAGTTTAGTTTACAGGTTTAAAAGGACGGCAAGTGAACCTTGCCCCCTTCTCACTCCCGTTCCAAACTTCCTTGCGAAACTCCCTTTTAGCAGCCCTGTGCGCAAAGCTCCCTGGGCGCTTGCTCGCTGCTTTTTAAAGCACTGGCCTTCTTGATAGCCCCGCCCACTAAGGCTCAGCCAATTAACCGAGACTTCTAGCTTTCAAACCTTACTTTGAAGCTCACAGCTTCCAACTGCCAGCCACAGCACACGGTCCTTCAGACAGACAGACAGACAGACAAACACAAGCCCAGCACACAGCAAGTAACCCCCAAACACAAACACACACTACAGACAGCCACTTACCCCAAGGGTCCCGTATTTGCTCCTCCTTCACCTGCAGAACTCCCTTTGAAACTCCCTGTTAGCAGCCCTGTTCGCAAATGATAATAGATAATATTAGCATCCATATACTGGAAAGTTTGCTATTTTAATGAGACAGAAAAGCATAAAACATAAAAAAAAAAAATCCAGTGATCTGAATTTTCATACATTTAACATTTTACATGGTTTGTATTAATTTTTCCATCTCATTAGCATAGCAAGATTCCTACTAGATGAGTGCTAATATTTTTTATTGGTAGTTCCGCTATACCTTAGACATAGTAGAAAAATAAAACAAATGTGTTTTGGTGATAACCCACTGTTTTGCTTCAAAAGCTAATTTGCCTCTCTCTCGGTAATGAATATGCTCCTCTCTGCTGAACTGTTTTGTCATTCACAATCTTTAAGTAGCTCTATTTGTGCCTATTAGTGTGTAAGTAATGAAGTTATTTATTGAGCAGCTGTCAAAATAATTTAGTGGCCACTGGGGCAGAACTGTTCAAAGACCCCTTAAAGCAGAATGTTTCCCAAGGTCTACCTTTTCAAACAGGATGCCATCTAATTAAGATATCTGTTACTTATGGTTCGTTAGAATAATTTGGGAATATAATTAGATCAGCTATCCATTGTTCAAGCAACAAACAGAAATGTACTTATCATCATCTTCCTTTCTGTGTCTGCCCTGTATTATAGCAATTTTAGGAATGTATTTTAGCAGTCTGAAATATTCAGGACTGCAACTTGTGGTTTGTTTCTCTAAACAAAGGAGATTGTTATTTTCTGACAGTCAGTTTTATCTATGTTCCTATTATGGGTAGGTTTCTGAAATACATTGAATGCCAAAAACTTAACATAAAACAGATATCAAAACACCTTTTTTCCATTAATGTAAAAATATGTATTTTAAGTAACTGTTTGTACTGAATTAGACAGCTTAATCACTGAAGCCCTTAATCTATTACAGTGACCTTCAGATTGTGCAGCAACGAATAAAAGACCAAAATAAACAGGAGCAGTTGTGCTTTGTGTACTGAATAGATGTTTCTTGGTTTTAAAGTCTTCCACACCAAGAGCTTTGTAATATTTTATTCAGATTATTCTCACAATAACCATGTTTTTTCAGTGTCTTCTATTTTATTTTTTGAGCATAACATATTAAATGGAATGAGTTCTATTACCTATTTTCTTTAGTCCAATTGTGTATATTTTGATCACTCTAGTCAGTATTGTTGATTTTTTTGGTGCTCATGTGACCATAATTCACCTAGCTGACATGCTGAAATAGTGTGGAAAAAACAGAATAATTTATACTTTTCAAACAAAAGTGATAGGGTTTTTTCCCCAAAAAGCTTAAAATATTAGTAGTTTAGCCAGACCTAACTAGCAAGTCAAAAAATGCTCACCTCTCTAGCCAAGGTACATGCTTTGATGGGGGCTGGGAGGCAGATGAGATCTGAACTAGGAGCAGTTAGGGTACTGCTCTCTTTCTCCCTCTCCTCCTCCCCCTCTCATCTGTGGGAAGGGGAGCTGCTTCTTTCTTTTCCCCTTCCATCCCCCCTTTTTCGTGTGCTGCAGGGATGGGCGAGAAGGGGTATTGTATGCAGCATCTGGGCACTAGAGCCTGTCCTGCCCACTGCTGCTGCCACTGGAGGTGGTAATGGGGCTGGATGATTGGCTCCTGCCTGGAGGGGGAGGGAGGTTGCTATAGTTAACTGCATATAGGCCTGTTTCAGCCCTACACTTCACACCCTTGAACTAGTATGCTTGAACTTCTTTGATATTGGGGGCTCAGCTGATCACCAATTTTGGGGTCTGGAAAGGATTGTTACCATATGGCAAAACTGGCAAACTGCTGTATGGGTTTTCTCTTACACCCAGCATCCTGAAGGTCTAGTTTTGAGGGTTTGAATGACAACTGTAGCAACTTTGGCATGTCTCAGTGCAGTTGATGGGTTAGAAAGTGTTTAATTGAGGTCCCTGTAACCTAGTGGGGACTGCCTGGGCATTGGTCCAGGGCACAGCAATACATGATAAGAGGGTATGCCTCTATGACTTGCCCAGCTTTTGGTTCCCTTCATCTTATCTCTCTCACCTCCAGCTGTAGGAGGTCAATGGATTAGGACTCTGGCTTCAGGTCAGAGTCCTTTGGCATGTCTGAGAAAGTAGAGGGGGCCTTCACATTCACCTTAAGGTATATAGTCCACTGAAGTCATTGGTGCCAGTTGAAATCTGTCTGGAACAAATCTTGAGGGAGGTACCAGTGTGGTTTGAGGGTTTAAAAGGGTCCAATTTGATGCTTCTGCTTGGGTACTGGTCCTTAGCATGGTAGTGCATGGTGAGAGGGTATGCCTGCATCTCATTCAGGATATGGTTTCCATCATCTCCTCTCTCCAGGTGGGGCAGGATTCTGGCTTCTGGCTTCTCTCTAACTGTACCCTTTCAGGTGACACCTTCACCTCTCTGACTGGAATCCCCTGATTCTCCCACTCTTAGACCAGGTCTCCAGGCTACAAGACCCTTTTGTACCAACCATGATTGCTTAGCAGGTTTGAATGGATTTGTCTACCTACAAAAGTTCCTTTCAGGAGTTGTGACCAGTGGTGAATAAAGTGACCCACAACATTAAACAAAACAAAGTATTGTTTAATCTCAACACTACAAACAAAGCATAACAAGGGGAAAGGATTTTCAACACAATGAAAAGTCTACATGTATATCTGTCTTACCTGTAGGCTTAGGTAGGCCCAGTTTATCCCAGACCCCTCTGGGGACTGGGGCTTCGGTCTGCTTCTCAACAATCTCTGTATTGTCCCTCAGGGACCGTCTTTTTATCCACCCAAATATTTTTGTTCCAGTTTTTCCCTGTTGAGCCAAACTGTTATCATAAGAACAGCCATACTGGATCAGACCAAAGGTCCATCTAGCCCAGTATCCTGTCTTCTGACAGTGGCCAATGCCACGTGCCCCAGAGGGAATGAACAGAACAGGTAATCATCAAGTGATCCATTCCCTGTCCCTCATTCCCAGCTTCTGGCAAACAGAGGCTCGGGACACCCTAAGCATTTCACAGTCACTATCGCCATCCTGGTCAGATGGTCAGTAATATAGCCCTACTCCTATATTCTTATTATTAGAGCATGGAATTACTATCTATAGAGATCCTATGGTATAGTTTGGTTCATTTAAGATTTTTACCTCTCTTGATTCTTTCTTACACGTATAGTGCCATTCCCCCACCAGCACGACCTGTTCTGTCCTTCCAATATATTTTTGTACCCTGGTATTAGTGTCCCATTGATTATCTTCATTCCACCAAGTTTCTGTGATGCCTATTATCTCAATAACCTCATTTAATATGAGGCACTCTAGTTCACCCATCTTATTATTTAGACGGTATATATGCACTTTAAAAACTTGTCACTTTTTAGCTGTCTGCCATTACATGTTGTAATTGAATGGGACTTTTTTTCATTTGACTGTTTCTCACAGGGTGGATTTGATTTAAATCACTAGTCAGGAAGATTCAATTTAATCATGGATTTCTACATAAAAGTGCATTCTTGTTGGTTGTTATAACCTTAATACGTATTCTTCTCAACTCAGAGATAGATGTAGGTTTCATTTTTAGAAGGTACACACTATACATTTTTAAACAGTGATTTATTTTGAAAACTTTTCAGATTAGTTTTACAGCTATATCAGAAAATGAATGATTGTTTGATTATTTCATTTACCAAAGGTAATTGAAGCATATATTTATGAAGTCACTGGGAGGTGAACTATGTCCAGTTCAACAGGTTAATCATTAATATTTGGAGGATTTTCTTGCCATGCTGTATTAGGAGGAGAACATCACCAGACAGACATTTAAATTGTTTTATTTAACTAAAACAACAATGTTAAGTATTCTGGATTTTTTTCTTCAACAGCAAATATATAATATTTTAACAAAACAAACATATGAATTTTTGAATTTAGTTAAACATTCAAGTTTTTTAAAGTCAGGGTTTTTTAATTGTTTTTAGCTAAAATAGTTAAATGAAATATTTAAAAAAAACACAAAAATTAAATCGGCTATGTCAGCCAGGTCAACATGAGAAACTTAAAATATTGGCTTCTGCAGCTAACTCCGTCGTCTTCACCTTCATTTTCCTGCTTGTTCATAATCTGGAAAAGAGAAACAAGTTTTCCTGCTTTTTCAGGTCCCAAACAATTTCTCAATTTGGAATGAATTAGTCGAAAGGAAGAACATATTCTTTCTACACCGGCAGAAGAAGCTACTGCTGTTAAAAGTCAGATTATCACTTCAATCGTCTCTGAATCCAAGTGCTTATGTGACTTCCACCAGTTCACTGGTGTGACTTTCTTTAAAACATCATAAGCAAACATATATTTCTTGAATGGTTCGCCCTTAGCTCTGAAGTTTATTATAGTTGGCATTATGGAGGGATGATTGCTGGATGTCCATGTCATAGCCAACTCCCCTTCTTCAGCAGTTAAGGTTTGACCCTGGTACCGAGTATTGAGAATATTTGCAAGATGATGAGCTGGAGATAGTGCTTGTCCCATTCGTTTTTTTTAATGCTTGTAATTTAACTCTGTCATTGCAAATTTCTCTTTTTAAGATCTCACTCAGTTCCTTCCAAATTTCAACAGCATCAGCAATAAAACAGCTATTTCCCTGCATTTTGTTCAAGGCTATAGAAATAGGCTTCAGGATACTCAGCATGTGTTCAACATTTCTCATAAGCCCAGTGTTGAGAACTTTGGCTGTGACAGTGCCATCTATTTTTTCATAATTTTGTTCACAAACTGTCATTGGATTAGTCCAGTTCTTGATATAGTGCTCAAAACAGTTCATTACTGAGTTTCAGTGCACATCTTGGAGTGTTAGCTTGGTTCCTCCCACTTTTTTCAGAGCAGCTGCTGCAAAGTGGTTGTTAGAGAAGCATTTTGCAATTTCAACAACATTAGCCTTTATTACTGGAATATTGAAGTCTTTGGTTAGAAGGTGCATCAAATGAGCACTGCAACCGTACGTTAGCAGCTTGGGACTCTCTTCAGTCTCTTCTAAATTTCTTCTCATCTTGGATATATTTGCAACATTGTGACCAAGCTGCATACTTGACATTTGAATTTTTTTTTCAGTTTGTTATAGCTTTTACTGCTACTTCTTGTAAGTATTCTGCTGTGTGTGCATTTCCTGATGTATCAATTGTTTCTGTAAGGAAGACATTCCCTTCTTCTGTTGTCACACAAGCACATACAACAGGATCATTGTGGACATTGCTCTACCCATCAAGACTCAGGTTAACAATTTCACCTTCTAGACCTTTTGCACACTGCTCCATTTCTCTTTCATACACTTAATCCAGCAATTTTCCTGCTACATCTGGATTGTATCCTGGTCTTAATGACTGAACCATGTTAATGAAGTGTGGGTTCTCAGTCATACGGAAAGGAGAGTTTGTTGCATAAACAAACCAGGCAATTTTTTAATCAATTACCTCTTTTTTGTAATCTGCTGGTTCTTCTCACAAACTTATCTATGGTTATTTCTGGATGATGGAGATTTTTTTTTTCTTTTTGCTACAGGTGATATACTGTGGCTATGTGACTGAAACACTATCATTGGCAGATAACTCTGAAACTATAGAAAATGATGGTGATGTTGAAGGTGGATAGTCTTCAGAATCCTGTATGTTGAGGATGGATTTTCCTAAACAAAATAAGTCAATGTAGTTATTTAATTATTATTACCATACTGCTCATTTAGTATTGCTCATTGCATTCACTGACACACAGTACTGCTTTAAAGGTGAAATTGTAAAAGGAAGATCTGCCTATTTCAGCTATTTATTTTGTGTCACCAGTGCATCTAAAATGATAGTACCATAGAGTAACAACTATATTTTTTGCTCAAACATGAGAATTCAAGAATAGTCCAGAAGGAAGACAGGCAGTCCTTAAGAAAGAAATATGAAATAAGAGTTTACCAACCTGAAGATCTTGCATGTTCAGACATGTTCCTTTCATCATCTTCAATGCAGCTTTCTCCTGAGAAGGAACACTTCTCATGATGTTGTTTTATTCGGGCAACCAGGCCTTGCATTTCTTTGTTGCACTGTTTGCAGTTTGCACATGTGCCTTTCTTACCCACAGGAAGTGGAACTTCATTAACGTATACCCAAACTGGGTCTCTTTTATGGCCTGCTGCCATTATAGGTTTTCCCTTCTAGTGAGAGAATGGTATGGTAGATTTCAAATCAATGAAGGCTACACTCAGAAAGACCTCAAGACTTCTGGAATATGCTGCTCAAACAGTTTCACTTTTGTTTCTACTGCCTGTCCCTCCCTTCTCACATTTATCTCCAGACTTCTTCTCCTTGTCCATAAAATAAATTATTTATTTTTATCCACCCTGGATTGCTGGCACTTAAAATTAAAAAGGTGTAGAGCAGATTTTAAATTTAGGGCTGGGGGAAAGCCGAGAGGTGCAGAGAAGCACGTGGTTTGGACAGAGACATCCCTTAGGGGATGATCTATTAATGGAGATTCTCTATATCCTAGTAAGGAGGAGAGGATGGAAGATAAAATACAGGTAGGATCTGATGAGAAACCAGGGTGGATAAAAATAAAAGATTTTAAAAAAAATTGATTTTTATTTAAAACGGATTTTTTTGATAAAATCCTTTTTGAGGAAAAAAACTATCTAAAGATAGGTTTAATTAAGACACATTATAGCTTCAAGATATCTCATCATGGAATAGGGATTATAAATTCTAATTCTATGAGGCAATATATTCATGTAATGTTTAAGAAAAGTTTTGTAAATGAGTTCCAATAGTTCATGGATTAGGGACCCAAGTTTATGGTGGTCCAGGGGCTTCTGTATAGATTATTTAGGTTAATCTTTCTATCTAGCCAATGGGACTCAGTGCTCAGTCTAGAAGATACCATCAGAGAGGCTTAGTTTTGCAGTTCTCAAACTGTGGATTTGTGTCTCCAGCGGTAACATGCTTGTTAACAGCAAAAATATTTTAAAATAAATAAATAATATATAGAGGTGAGAAATAGAGCTCAACTCTATTGTTCCTCTGCAAATTTGTGTATACAGAGTCAATCCCTTACCTCTCTCTAAAAGTGCAAAGTTTCAAAAAGTTAAATGAATCGAAGATTGTTGGGTGCGGAATAGATCTGGACAAGGAGAAGAAGTCTGGAGATAAATGTGAGAAGCAAGGGACATATGCTTATTTTGTTAAAATATTATGTTTGCTGTTGAAGAAGAAAATCCAGAATACTTAACGTTGTTGTTTTAGTTAAATAAAACAATTTAAATGTCTATCTAGTGATGTTCTCCTCTTAATGCAGGATGGTCAGAAAATCCTCCAAATATTAATGATTAACCTGTTGAATTGGAGATAGTTCATCTGCCAATGACTTCATAAATATCTCCTTCAATTACCTTTGATAAATGAAATAACCAAACAATCATTCATTTTCTGATATAGCTGTAAAACTAATCTGAAAAGTTTTCAAAATAAATCACTGTTTAAAAATGTATAGTGTGTACCTTCTAAAAATGAAACCTACATCTATCTCTGAGTTGTGAAGAATATGTTTTAAGGTTATAACAACCAACAAGAATGCACTTTTATGTAGAATACCATGATTAAATTAAGTTTTCCTGACTAGTGATTTAAATCATGATTTAAATCAATTTGATTTAAATCAAATCCACCCTGCAGCAATCTGGTTCCATTTTGGTTTAGGTGGAGCCCATCCTTCCTGTATAGGCTCTCCCTTTCCCAAAAGTTTCCCTAGTTCCTAATAAATCTAAACCTTTCCTTCCTACACCATCATCTCATCCACGCATTGAGACCCTGCAGTTCTGCCTGTGTAACTGGCCCTGCGCGTGGAACTGGAAGCATTTCAGAGAATGCTATCATGGAGGTCCTGGACTTCAATCTCTTACCTAGCAGCCTAAATTTGACCTTCAGGACCTCTCTCCTATCCTTCCCTAAGTGATTGGTACCTACATGTACCACGACCGCTGGCTCCTCCCCAGAACTACATGTAAGTCTATCTAGATGTCTCAAGAGATCTGCAATCTTCGCACCAGGCAGGCAAGTCACCATGCGGTTCTCCTGGTCATCGCAAATCCAGTTATCTATATTTCTAATGATTGAATTGCCCATTACTAATACCTGTCTCTTCCTAATAACTGGAGTTCCCTCTTTCCCTCTCCCCTTCCCCCCCCCCCCCCCCGGAGAGGTATCCTCAGTGTGAGAGGATACCACAACCTCTGCTCCAGTTGGATGTTCTCCTTCCATGATACTGTCATCCTCCTCAACAGCACAAAGGCCGTCAGACTGGGGGTGGGACTGTTCCTCTGTGTCCTGGAAAGTCTCATCTATGTACCTCTCTGTCTCCCTTAGCTCCTCCAGTTCAGCCTCTCTCGTCTCCAAAGCCTGTACAAAGTCTCTGAGGAGCTCCTTGCACTGAATGCACACATATGTCACCTGCCCATAGGGCAGGTAATCATACATGCTGCATTGGGTGCAATAAACTGGATAATCCCCACTTTGTTGCTGGACTTCTGCCTGCATTCTTTTTTTTAATTCTGAAGCTCTTTCCTTTGTTATAGTTTTGTTTTAATCAGGGTGTGTGTTTGGCTTTAAGTTTAAAGAATGTTAAGTTTATCTAGCCCTCCCCACACTCCCCCTGTAAACTCTCTCTCAAAACTCCCATTAGCTGCTCCTGTTCCCAGCTGTTGAACTCAGTATGGTGTGAGTAAAACTTCAAAGCAATTGACATGTGCATTGTCCATTAAATATCAATCCTTGGAGCTATCTGAAGCTATTGTCCACTTTCCTGTGAACATGCAATCCACTCCTACTTGAATTAACCCCTTGTAATCATATTGCAAACAACACAATAATAATCAAACAGTATAATGTTCATAAATTAGACAACATATCAGATCAAAATAATTTTATATTTATAAATTGTTACAGCCAGCTTTGATATCCTTCTCTCTTGCTTGCCTGTTGTTGTCCCTTATTATTATCATTATTACTTATCATTCATTAGTATGTAACTCCACAAAACAGTGAGGTATGTTCCCAGACCTAAAGAGTCTACAAACTATTATCTATAACTTTTTTATTCTCATGACTGGTGTTCTCTGCCTTTGTCCTTCATTTTGTTTCTTACCAGCTCTCTGGTTTTGGTGATATTTTTCTGAATATAGATTGGAAATGATAGCGGCCAGTTTGGTACTTTAAAGTCCTTGTTTCTCTAGCTGGGGTCTTCCACATTGCTGGATTCAGGGTAAAGGGCTGGGATAAGGCCTATGAACCACTTAATTCTTCAAAATAGGACCTTAGAGGGATATAGTTGGCTCATAGGCCTGGTGCCAATTTTCTGCATGGGGATGAATTTCAGTAGAAAGGATTGAAAAAAGTGAGACACATTTAAAATTTGGGATTGTTATGAAGAACAGAAAATAATGCTGAACTGAAGGAAACAGGAATATTGTCTATTTTGGTGTGTTGTATCACAAAACACACTTTTCGTTTAATGGGCATGGTCATTCATAACATTTTTAGTACAGTATTTACTCTTAGAGGTTTGATCCACTTCCTCTTTGTACTTTTTAAACACTAATATATAATGGATTGCATTACAGGAACTAAGGGACTAGCTTGTCTCTTCCTTGTAGGTGCAACATACAGGAAACTAGCCAAGTGGTGACTGAGAAACATTGCTGAATTGAACTGAAGCTGTACTATGAACTAGTGTTTTTTAAGGTTGTTGTTTTAGGCAGCATGGGGAAGTTAATAAGTTACCTCTGTTACTCTATATCCTCTTTATAAGTGTATTTGTTAAAATATTTAGGGTTATGAGAAAAGTTTGAACTTTGTTCCATTGGAAAATGTTTGACATTTTTAAAGAAGTCTTAGTGAGTACCTCCCATTATCATAAGAGAATGAAAAAGGATTATTTTTATTGCTGTGATTCACATGTACTTTTATAAACTACATTTTAATGGAAAATAGACTAATGAGCTGTCACTGGAATAATCTCCACTCTAAAATATCATAAACAATATATTTAAAACTTTTTACTTTATTGTGACTAAACTAAGGGCCAGATTCTCTCATGTAGTATGGCCTTTTTGTACCACCCTACCAGCACAATTGGCCCGGGTACAGACATAACTGGCTCAAGGAGGATCAGTGATGCTTAGCTGGTGAAAGGGCTCTTATATCACTCCCCTTCCTTTCTGCTGGTATGACTGAAGGAAAGGGGGCATGTCTAGGGTGCTCCTGTGCCATGCTGGTCCTTGGCTGTAGTTTCAGCCTCTCTTGGCTATTTGCAGTTGGCATAAATTAGAATACACTTCTACCCCAATATAACGCGATCCGATATAACACGAATTCGGATATAACGCGATAAAGCAGCGCTCCAGGGGTCGGGGCTGCGCACTCCGGTGGATCAAAGCAAGTTCAATATAACGCGGTTTCACCTATAACGTGGTAAGATTTTTTTGGCTCCAGAGGACAGCGTTATATCAGGGCAGAGGTGTACTTCTCTGGCTGCTTTAACTTGGTGTAGGGGACCAGTCCTTGACAGGCTGTACCAGGATCAAATAGGTGCAAAGGTAAGTTTTAAGCCAACATTGCGCATACACACGCTAAACTATTCTGTGCAGATCAGCACCACCCCACGATCTGGTCCAAAAATAACTTTTTTATCTGGAAAGTAATTCCCACAAAAAACTTAGAGCCAGCAATTATTAGTCACTACCAAGATGAGTCACCTTTGGAAGCCCCAGTGGTCCCAGTCTATATTGTCCTTTATATAAACATAACTCCCTTTAATGAGTCTGTTCAGTTTGGTGGGAGTCTCAGTTCAGTTTGTGAAGAGTGCATTAAATTCTAAATTTCAGAATGTGTGTTTACAATAAAGACTTCCAAACCTGACTGGGCTCAACATGGGTACATGAGAATTCTAGGAGCTTGATTCTGCCTTTTCTTTGTTGTTGTAGTTGCTGCTGCTGTTATTTTTAAATGTCTAATTAGAAAGCAGATGTATATATGCATGCTAAAAGACCAGCAGAATTTATACTGTGTATTTTCCCCCAACCTTTTTTAAAAGCAGATGTGTCCATGATCAGGGTTTCCCTTCCATATCCTAGCAAAATATGGTCAATATTTAACACTGCTTCTACCCCTGAGTTAGTACTTCTTAATTTGAGTGTCCACCATGCACCTTGTTGTGGCCTGTCCCCTCCAGAGTCTCATTCCTAGTCACTTTTCTGCCAGAGATGACACACTGTAGAGAAGTATAGAAAATGTCTTATGCTGCTTATCAGTTTTACACAAAATCTTTATCTGACATTCTAAATTAGCCAGTAAATATGCCGGCATGATTAATAAAACATTTAAACCAGATTCTTTCCCAGCCCTTTTTGTACTGCTCTGGCAGCTCAAAGGGCCAAGAAAACAAAGTCATTTCCTATTCTGCATTGTGGGGAATCCCCAGCTGTAGAGGCAGCATGGGGGGGTCATTGCAAGAGCACTACTGCTCTATGATCGTTCCTGTCCTGGCTGATGGATGACCCTTTGAGTCTAGAGCTTGATGGACATTTTCTGACAAATGTTTCATGAAAAGGTGCCAGTTTGTTAAACCTGAAATGTCTCAGAAAGCAAGTTGGGATTCAGCAAACTTTTGTTGAATCACAGGCTGGTTCCCTGCCAGGTTGCCTGGTGGACTGCTGAAGACCTCAGGGCTTCCAGCTACAAGCCTGTCAGTTTGAGTCTGCAGCTGTCAGTTCCAGGGAGCATATTTTGTTTCAAACACGCCATGTGTCAGAGGATTTCAAGTTCATAATACTTTTGAAAAAATTGGTTTTGGTCAGATTTAGAATGAAATTAAATTTTGAAATCTTGAAATTTCTCACAAACCGAAAATCCTGAATTTTTGTCTGCTCTTCTTGGGAGCCCTAGGCAGTGGATATACTTCATTGCAGCCCCCAGATTGCTTAAAAATGTTCTGGGACTGGACTAGCATAAACTGGTTTTAGGATCATGGATCTGCAACCTGTTTGTGCCCCCTCCAGCTGCACCCACTTATTATTGGGCACAGCAGAATATCTAACCCTATATAAGAATTCTGCCATCTCTATTATCACTTCTTCATTTACCAAGGCGATAAGCAGGGTATAAATGCTCCTTGTTCACTTCAGCCTCATTTCATGTTCCCCTTCTTTCCCCCTCTTCCCCATTCTCTATTGCCCTTACCCGCTCCCTTCAGTGTTCTCTCTCCCTTTCTTTGTCTCTTAGTTTAGTTAATCCCGTCCCACAGAACCCCACCTGAGAAATTAAAAAAACAAACCAAAACAAAACCATAACAAAAACTGTGGTACTAAAATGACATTTTCAGACCATTACTCTATTCGCTTTGGTTGTATGTTATAGCCTTCCCTCTTGTTGCTTTGTCTTGTCTATAGCTTGTCTATAAGCTCTTCAGGGTAGAGACTGCTTTGTATTCTGTGTTTGTACAGTATCTAGGTCTTGGTTGGGGTCCTTCGGTACTATTGGAATACAAAAATTTGCCTGTCTATTATTTTTATCTTATTTATTTCTGTTAAAGATATAGAAATAGCCTGTCAATATGCTATTTAGTCAGTAGGTATTCCATAGTTGTACTTGGAGTTGCAGCATTTTGTGGCATATCTTTTATAGAAGTGTAAGGTATGCTATATTATGGCTTTTTCTCCTGCTGCTTCACATCTGGGCAGACATCCTAGAGCCAAAATTAAAACTGCGGTGTCTTTCACTAAGAGGCATATTACAAGGCACAAAAAGCTGCAAACAGATATCACACTTTCATATAAGTAATTTCCATTCTGTTTTTATAGGCAGCATTGATAGCACCGCTGTTCTTAAGGTTGCCTGTCACATCCCATTATAAGACACAGTTGCTTATAACTTTGCCAAACTTTAACTGTTCAGGCTGAAGTTTTTCAGGCTGGGTGTCTGCCTCAGATTGTTTTAGAAAGTTTCAGCCAAAACGGTTCAGCCATTTCTGAGAATTAGAGTGGGGAAAAATAATTTATTTTCAAAATTAAAAAATTCTGGTGACCTTTTCTTTGGAAATCTCTGTCTCCCCCATGCTCTGGAGGCAGGACTTCAAATTTGGCATGGGCGTGGTTTGTGTCAGGGGTTGTACTTTTTGCTATTCCTGTGAAAATCTGCCCAAATTTAGCCAAGTTATAAATCTTTCAAAAATCACAGTTCGCGCACACACTCAGTGGAGACTTGCTACAACTTAACAGGTAAAATCTCTGAAAACTCCATCCTCACTGAGCATGCTTGAGCCTCTCACCGCTCCTTGTGCTGAGCAGACTCTGTATGCACCATCCCCACAGAGCAACCGAGTGTATTCCATCCCCTCGCAACGCCTACACGTGACTTGGTTGCACATATAGTATCCCCACAGAATTACCAAGTATGCTCCATCCTCTCACAGCTCCTGCATGTAACAGGACTACACATGTACCAACTCCACATTGTAATCCTGTTACATAGAGTAGCTGTGAGGGGATAAATTGTACTTGGTTGCTGATATGTGCACAGTCCAGTCCCATGTTGATGCTGATGGTATATAGACCATTCCCACAAAGCTCCTCTATATGCTCCAGACCAGGGCTTCTGGAGTGAATCTGGATTTTCCCTGCAATCGCTGCTCTAGGCAGGGGTGGGGTCAGGCACTGGAACTGAGAGAAGGGAGCCTGTTTCTCCTGTGCCCTCAATGATCCCTCCCCCCATGTAGGACCCCAAGCAGTATGCAGGAGGAAGCCATCTGATTCAATGCAGAGCAGACAAGAAGCAAACCTAGGGCATTGTGGGGGATGTCTGAGGGAGTAGATTGGGAAAAGGAGTCTAGGGGTGGAGACTGGGACTGGACGCTGACAGGTGGTCAGAGACTGGGAACTAGGAAGTGAGACTGGTACTGTGTGGGCAAGAAGACTTGGTCTAGGAGTCAGGGAGATAAATAGGTGTGGGTGGAGAGATAGGGAGCCAGTGGTGGGGGGGAACTGAGATTGGATGAGGAGATTGGGACTGGCGATGCAAGGAGACTGGGACTGGAAACCAGTGCTTCAGGGAAAAGTATGTGTGGGGGGAAGAGAGAAGGATATCATAAAGAGCCAACATGCAGGGGGAGAACTGGGAATGGCTGCACAGAGAGACTGGGATAAGGAGCTGGGGGAGATAAGGATGCTAAAATTGGATGTGAAGCTCAGGGAAGGAGAGTGGAACTGGTAGCCACTGCAGATGCAGTCAGAGGGGGTGAGTGGAACCCCATGGGAAAGAGAAAAATTGAGGATTTGGGAACATAATAGGGATTTGCTGGGCAAGGAGACTGAGACGGGGAGTGGAGATCTTAGGATGGGAAGTCTGGAGGGATAAGACTAGGAATTATTGGGCAAGAAGGCTGGGAATGAGATTAGAAGCCTGATGAATGAAGACTGGGACTGGCTAAATTAGGAGACTTGGACTCGGACAAGGAGCCAGTGGAGAGGTAGAGATATTACTGAGATGTGGACAGGTTTGAGGGATGGGGCAAAAGGGGTTGTGCTTCAGGGGAATGAGCAGAAGAGTATATGCCCACTAGACACATTCCCTTCCAGAGTCTGGAATGGAACCCAACGTCCCCAAGTCTCACCACTCCTCTGCTGTCACAAATACCTGTGAAACCCACTGGCAGCATGCGTGTTTCATCCCTCTCTAGTGCTGATTCACATAGAGGACAACAACCTACTACTGCTATCTGTTAATCCATTAGCTCAAGTGGTGGAGGTATGTAGTGGATCTAAAGGTTCCAACCCTCCTGATGAACCCTGTGGGTGTCAGTATGATGCAACATAATGGAATTTGTTTTTTCAGTTTGCATTTTTTTAAAACCTAGGAAATAACATGCAAAAAAAAAGTTAAAATAACATTATTGTGGTTAAAAAGTCTAGCACTCAAGAGTTAGGAAATACCAAGGTGGCCCGTGCAACTATTTTTCTACTCTGGGCATGAATCAGGGTTATGTACTTGAAGGAGGCTGTCTGCTGTAGTACTCCATCTCATTTCTTGCAGACGTTGGAAGGTGTGCAGTGAATGAGGCAGGGGAAGGCAGTGGTCTGATGATTAAGGTATTTGAATGCCGTCTTGGAGAACTGGATCTTTTCCTGGCTTCTGCTATAGAGTTCCTATGTCATGCTAGGCAAGTCGTTTAAAATACATTTTTCAGAGGTGGTCACTAATTGTATGTTCTTCATTTTCTGGGTGCCCAACTTGAGATTTTAGGGCCTGATTTGCAGAAGTACAAATCTTAGAACTACAACTGAAGTTAATGGGAGCTGTGCTTGAATATATAAAGTGGTATATAATGCTAAGTACTCTGAAATATCAGCTGCTAGGTCTCTCAAATTGGGCACCCATAGTTAGCAGTAACTTTTGACCTTAATCCCTCTGTGTATGTTTGCCATCTGTAAAACGGGGATAATAATACCCATTCATCTCATAGGGGTGTTGTGAAAATAAATTCTTTACAGATATTATAGTGACGAGTGCCATAGAAAAGCCCATGAGGAGATTAAATTTTTGTCTTCTGAGCAGGGTTTGAATAGTGTGCATCAGATAAGGCATGGGAGAAAACAATGTTGGGGGAGGGATGGCTCAGTGGTTTGAGCATTGGCCTGCTAGACCCAGGGTTATGAGTTCAATCCTTGAGGGGGCCACTTAAGGATTTGGGGCAAAATCAGTACTTGGTCCTGCTAGTGAAGGCAGGGGGCTGGACTCAATGACCTTTCAGGGTCCCTTCCAGTTCTATGAAATAGGTATATCTCCATATTTTTATTTATTTATATTTTATATTTAATGAGGAAAAAATAAAATATCAAATAGTAGCTTATTAAATGAGTATTGTCCAATTATCCAATGAGGCAGGGGTCTTGTGGAAAAAAAAATATTTGATCTTATAATTAAAGATTGTATCATAATCCATAAGAACAAGGGGGATGAATTAAGGTTTCACAGGCAACCTTAATTCTGGTACGTCCTAACTTTTCAGTGCTTGACTTTGAAACCTTAATAATGTTCTTTTAACATATTTTTTGTGTGCACTCACTTACTGAGGGTCAAATCTTGAACCCCTGTTACCTTTTGTTAAGGGGGTACAATAGAATAACATATGTGCTGACTCTTCACTATGCTGCTTGATTCTCAAGACAATCATACCCAGTGAGCACAGAGTTGTTATGGAGATTTGCATTTGCTCCACAGGTGAGTAATGCAGAACTAATTAGGAAGAAGAGCTTATTGTACAAATGAGCTTCCAACCCCCAATCAATACTCCATTGATTCTGACCCACTCTACGGGGCTCATTGAGCTCTTGCGGGGAAGGAGAAAGTGGAATGGGAATGTGTGCACTGTTGGCCCACAGGGCAGTAAGGTCAGCAAAGAACTGGCTAACCATATGGTGCTGACCTTCCTCTTTGTTTCTAGCTGTGGCATTTAATTAAGAAGGCTAAAATACATAGTTTCCTAATATTATATTTCCATTTAAACAATTGCTGTAGTAGTCACAGGCAAGTTATGCAGTTGTGAACAGTACAAATCTGAATGGGAGCAAAGCACATATGGAGCTGCCCAAGCACCAACCCTGTGTCCTTCCTAAGTAACTAAAATGACCGAAGCAGCCCTAATGAGGCCAATGATCTTGCCACGGTATTTTGTTTAAATGTAACTGTATTATGGTATGGGTTGTTAATGTGCGGATGCACATTGTTAATGTGGGGATGCAAGTGCTGACTGAATACCTTGTCTGATGAGTCAACATCTACATTCAAAGGATAGAAAAAAATGGTTAAATAGCCCAAAGGTGTCCAAGATTTTTTGTTTCTGTTTTTAAACAGTATGGCAGCATATAGCAGCATATGAAGCGAACTCTCAGACCTTAATGTTGCTGGGTCCCATTTATCTGGTGTTACAGCTACATAGTGGGAAAATTTCTAATATTCCTTTCTCAGATGGTATCAACTGGCTTCAGGATGAAAACTTCTCACTTCTCACTTTTTTTCAAACTAGCCCACATTTCTGGGAACTTCGAGCAGGGTTACAATGTATATGTTTTTTCTGACTGAATGTTTCTCATTGAGGATGATAAGGTCTCTGCTGAACTGCATAGTTAAGAGACTGTTGTCCCTTAACAGACACAAAGGGAATTTTCAAAACAGTTTTAACCCTAGCAGTATGCTCTGAATATCCCCTATAGCTTACATAGTGTTATAGTTAGGGTGACCAGACAGCAAATGTGAAAAATCGGGACAGGGGGTGGTGGGTAATAGGAACCTATATAAGAAAAAGACCCCAAAATCGGGACTGTCCCTATAAAATTAAAGAGACATCTGGTCACCCTAGTTATAGTTAAATTAATGTAAAACTGGTTTGAGATCAGCATTAGACTTTAAAACTAGCTACTTGTGGAAGAAGGTGTTAGAAAAGAGTGATTTGGGGAAGAGGATTCTGGAAAGTCAGAGAAAAAAGGGAGATGAGAAAATCACTGACACCAGGAGAAGAAAAGGAGAGAGAAGACTGAATATAGAGCTACAGAGACAAGAAATGAAAAAGACAAGAGAAAATTGTCTCTCTAATACCATGGGTATCTGGATAGTCAGATAAATGCTGTCTTCAGAAACAAGTAGAAAGAAGCAAGAAGGAAAAAAGGGGAGAAAACATTTTGGGGCATGACTCTTATGTTTACATTTTGATCTCTATTTGTCATTGTTGTTTGGATGCTGTCCCACTTGAACAGATTTCTAAAATGAACACGGCATACTTCTGCAAAGTTCCTTACAAATGTTTTAACAAAGTCATCTCTTAAGCAGCCATACTGCTTTTATTTCCGCCTGTCAAGGAATCCATTCCAATGAGACCTTGCTCCACAGATTTAGAAAGGTCACTTCACCACTCTGGGCTAGACTCAAGCTCTTTGGAAAATCCATACAGCTTTTTGCTTCATTTAACACAAACATGTTTGGTCAGTTTAAGTCTAAAAGAAGGATGTCTATACAGCTCTTTTCTTACACTTTTAATTGTTTTCTTTGGTGTGCTTGTACTCAAGAGTAATTTTAAACTCCACGATGCTTATAACACTTAAGCAATACTATTTGGCCTTAGGTGATTTATAGAATGGACACAGTAATTTACAAGTTTTACAAAATAACAATGCCAATGCTGTGCATCACAAAACAAACAGACAAACAAACCCAAACCTTATGGGTTAACACACTGCAATGCTAACTTACAAGCTGCAGATTTCTTCTCTATCCCATATTTTATTGTCATGTCTTACATTATGTGTCCTTGGTTGATTTTTGTATTTATTTGTTTTTTGTATTTATAAATGCACCCAATTTTGCCTGTTTTTCCTATAATAAGAAAACAGAATGTGTTGTATCTTTCCTTTGGATAGGAATTTTTGGATGTAAACAGAATTGTTAGGTCAATCGGATATATACAGTATGTTCAACATACTGTGATAATGTGTGATATAAAAATATGTAAACTTCTGTTAATAGATGCTTTTAGCTAACGGTGGAGATCTGTGGTAGAAGTAGTGTTTGCAGAAATTTTGAAGAAAAAGATAAATTATTTGTAACTAGAGTACCATGTATTGTGTATGTCATATATTGACAGATCTTCTAAAACTCTGTAAAAATTAAAGTAAAGCAGGAATATGAGACACCTATATTTTGTATTTTTACTGGGATGGCAGGATTTTCTGTTGACTCATCAAGTATTAAGTTGCATGGAACCATTGATAGATATTACTGAGGCAGCGGGGCTTGTTAACTTGACTCTGGATAAGGGATTGTCTCTTAGAGCAGAGAAGGTCTAAGCTGGACAGTCATCTAGGAGGAACTCTATGAGCAGCAAAGGCAGGGGATGGAATTTGTTATATTGTTATGAGTTTCTTTGTAAACAAATCCAGACACCAAGAAGGGACTGAGTTTTGATCTTATAATGTGTTGACTATATTTTTCAACAGAGTGGAAAAGTCACTTATTAGTCACCCAAAGCACAGTGAAACATATTGACCATCTGAAATACTTATTCCCCATTTCTTAGTCAATATAATGCATCCTAGGTGCTTATTATATGGGTGGATCAATGGAACAAGTTTCATAGTATATTTTGGACTATTATTGTGTGGGAGGAACTTGATCTAAAAGGTTTAAATGTTTACCTGATAGTATTTAATAGGTAATTGTCCCAAATATCTTAAAGGGACAAGGTGTGTAATATCTTTTATTGGATCAATTTCTGTTGGTGAGAAAGACAAGCTTTTGCGCTTATACAGAGCTCTTCCTCAGACCACATCCGTGAAGGTGGATCCCTTTGCACCCATGAGAACTCCAATGAAATCTGTGAGGCTCCATTGATTCCTTATGGCCATGGGTACATTTGCCTGGAGGTGGCAGTGGGACTGAGAGACCATGTGCAGTAAATGTTTATATAGTTTTTCTTGTCTCTGTAATAAAGACAAATTTTATAATAAGATTCATAATCTTACCTTACTCCTGGGTAACTTGTACTGAAAACTGTGTAATCCTGTGTAGTTTGTATTGAAATCTTCATTTTTGTCATTTTCTCCATGGTTTTTAAAAGTGAAGTCAATGAGACTTCTGTGGTTGTCTTCATTAAAGCTAGTATTTCACCCACTGTCTCACATGGTGTATGAGATAATACTGCATTTCTTATGTGCATATAACTCCCATTGCAGCTGAGGTAATTTTGCAAAAGGGCTGTAGGATGTTTTTTAAAAAAATCAGTGAATAGGAGAATTAAAATAACACTTGTAGCTCATTGGTATAAATTCCACTGTATTAGCAGTGCTAAATAACAATTTCCAAGCATTCTGCTAAAGTAAAATTATGAGTACATTCAAAACTACAGGATATTTACTCTTTTGGGGGGCCCAAGGCGAGTTCTGTATATGCAAATCTTGTAGTATCAGGCCCTTGTTGCACACAAATCAAAGGGGATGTCTAACCCTACAGGCTGGTGGACTATATTTTTAAATAATGTATGCAATTGCTCCTGCATTCTTATAATTTGTATTTAACCTACAGCATTTCATGGACACTTTATACTTTAGTTCATAGGAATTGGCCTATTCTTTTTCAGTCTGCCAAATATATTTTTTAGATCTGCATGAAAAGCGTCTATATCATATGCTACATGAATTAATCTTATTTTGTAGTTTGAGACAAATATCCTATGAAATTCATAAACAATTTAAAATATGTTTTAAATTTATTCTTAATATTGGTTTATCTGTTTTAACCATGTGGCCAAATCCTGTATTTTTAATTAAATCAATCAGAGTTTACACTTGAGTGGCCAAATCTGGCAATCCTTTACCTTTTCGAGTGCTGAATCAGTTTTAAAAGTAATACTGTATTTCATAATAAATTAAACACTTTTTTTTATTTAGCTCATAGAAGTGTTTCTCACAGACTGAACAGGTGATTATTGAGAGTTCCATTTTGTCCTGTGATAGTTTTTACGATTTACAGATATTTTAACACATATCTTGATACAGAGTAAATTAAAGATACATTTAAATAAATACTAAAATTTTTAAATAAATGTTCATATAATGTAGAAATGCAAAGTATTTATTTATTTGGTTGCAGAGGTCTTTTTATCACCATCCATGACCGGGGGCACATTGCTACAATGCTTAAATCATGGCCTGAAGATGCCATCAGGGTAAGTTCAATTTTATTTGCATGGCAGAGTTGCTTTTGATCTGTATCTGTGTAACTGTGGCTAAAATGTTTTGACTAGCTACTGCTTTTAATTCAAAATAAATTAGGTGGTATGGTGGATATTAATTAGTTGCTAGTGATTGTAACAATGCTGTTCTGGCGGGACCCAACTGAGAGTGCCAATTCAGGACCAATTGCTTAAAACAGGGCAGTTACAGCCCAAGGCTGGGGTTTTTCCACCTCTAAGGCAAACCAAACCAGCCAGACAAAGAGGACTTTGGTCTCACCCCACTGGCTAACCACAAGTCACACAAGCAATTCCCTTAGACACTCCAGTTTCCCAGTATCACCACCAGTGCCACTCATTATGGGGACAAATGGTTATGAAAACCAATACCCCAGTAAAAGAAAAAAGGTTCTCCCAATCCCAAAGAACCAAGCCCCAAACCCCAGGTCAATATACAAATCAGACCTTACCCACAAATCATGCTGTTGCCAATCCTTTAGAATCTAAAATTTAAAGGTTTATTCATAAAAGGAAAAAGATATAGATGAGAGCTAGAATTGGTTAAATGGAATCAATTACATACAGTAATGGCAAAGTTCTTGGTTTAGGCTTGTAGCAGTGATGAAATAAACTGCAGGTTCAAAATCAAGTCTCTGGAGTACATCCCCAGCTGGGATGGGTCCTCAGTCCTTTGTGTAGAGCTTTCGTTTGTAGCAAAGTCCCTCCAGAGGTAAGAAGCAGGATTGAAGACAAGATGGAGACGAGGCATCAGCCTTTTATAGTCTTTTCCAGGTGTGAGAACACCTCTTTGTTCTTACTGTGGAAAATTACAGCAAAATGGAGTCTGGAGTCACATGGGCAAGTTCCTGCATACTTTGCTGAGTTACAAGGCATATCTGCCTTCTCTCAATGGGTCAGTTGTGTAGCTGATGGTCCTTAATGGGCCATCAAGCAGGTTAGGCAGAGCTAACACCAACTTGTCTGGGATATTTCCCAGAAGCATAGCATAAGTTTGAAATACAGACAGTATAGAGCCAATATTCATAACTTCAACTACAAAATTGACACACCCATATAGACAGAATAATCATAACCAGCAAACCATAACCTTGTCTTAGACACCTCATTTGACCCCCTTTATACAAGATTTGGTGCCACTACAGGACTTTGCTTGCAACCATGTTCTATATGGTCCCAGATTATATCAATAACGTCACAGTGGTTTCTTAAATCACTGTTGTATCAAAGGCACTTTCCAGTTGCAGCTTCAGAATCTTGAGGATTTTAAACTGTGTTATGTGTTAGGGGTTCATTTGCTATTTAGAATTTGAACTTCTTGATAACTTGCCAATTATATTCAGTCTCAGGTGATTTAAAGGTTTCATTTGTTTTTGAATATAAGGATTGGTTTAATTATTTGCATCTGAATGATCTCTACATGTGGATCAGTTAACTCCCAAATATGACATCTTTTAAGTACTGAAATCTCTATATTTCAGGATAAAGAAAGTTCTGCTAAGCATTTTACAGTCAAAGCAATTTCAGTTATAATTGATTCTAAAGAGTTCTCCCACAAGCTGTTTCTGTTCTCCACCTACAGCTGCTTGTCATAGAATAAGGTGTGAAAATTATTCATTCCTTTAAAAAAATCAAAGAAATCATTATTTATTCTGATCCTAAAAGCTGAATGTACTTTAGTATAAGTGAGTGACAAATGCATCAATAGCAATGGTAGATGACTTTTGGAAAATACAATTTGATCCAAATTGTCATTATAAACTGGGATTCTCTCCTTTTCTATTGTGCTTTCTCTCTCCCTCTTTTCCCTCTTATCCCATCTGTGAATTAGGGATAATGGTGCTTGCCCATCTTTGTAAAGCACGTTGAGATCTGCAGATCAAAGTACCTCTGTAAGCAATAGATGGTGGGAGATGATCGTATTCATTTTATTATATTGTTTTGTATCCTGAGGTTGCTTTCAGACTTAATCTCATTTTTAAAATAATAATTATTGTTGGTTAAACAGGAATACCCAGGTTTTTGTGCAGATAATTTCTTTTTCACTCAGTATTGTATTTTGGAGTGTATCTCCTTTTTTCCCATTGTTTTTTGTGTGTGAGAGTCCTTAAAAATGTGCAGCTGAGGTCAATGAGTGTTCATATCCTGTGAACAAATACTTATAGGTGCTTTTATACCATTTAAAGCCTCCTAGAACAACTTTAACAGCTGTTTTTTCAAAAACACACACTGAAATAGCTTAATGAGGAAACATTTGAGTGGTCCAAATATCCATGTAAACAGTGTGTTTGTGCGATACACAGTGATCATTAATCTATGTCCTTTATTTAAATTTACAAGATCAGATTTGGTTACAGTGTAATAAACAAAAATTGAGATTCACAGATGTTCAAGTTATCCTTTTGAGGTTAATACATTCATTTCTACTGGTTTAGTCTACCTTTCCTTGTGAATGAGAACATGATACAGTTCTGCGGTGACCTAGAATCCTACTTTCGACGTCTCCGACTCAAAGAATATTTCCAACATACCTCTGAACAGCATACTAACCCACAGAATCACCCCTACCAGCATTACAAAAAAAAGAATTCTGCGTGAACTCCTCCGGACGGTCGAAACAACAGACTGGACTTCTACATAGATTGCTTCCGTCAACGTGCAAAGGCTGAAATTGTGGAAAAGCAACATCACTTGCCCCATAACCTCAGCCATGCTGAACACAACGCCATCTACAGCCTCAGAAACAACTCTGACATCATAATCAAAAAGGCTGACAAAGGAGGTGCTGTCGTTATCATGAATAAATTGGAATATGACCAAGAGGCTGCTAGACAGCTCTCTAACACCACATTCTACAGGCCATTATCCTCTGATCCCACTGAGGATTACCTAAAGAAACTACACCATCTGCTAAAAAAACTCCCTGACAAACAAAGAACAGGAACAAATCTGTACAGGCACATGCCTAGAACCCCGACCAGGGGTATTCTATTTGCTACCCAAGATCCATAAACCTGGAAATCCTGGACGCCCCATCATCTCAGGCATTGGCACCCTAACATCAGGCTTGTCTGGTTATGTGGACTCTCTCCTCAGGCCCTACGCTACCAGCACTCCCAGCTATCTTCGAGACACCACTGACTTCCTGAGGAAACTACAATCCATCGATGATCTTCCAGAAAACACCATCCTAGTCACTATGGATGTAGAAGCCCTCTACACCAATATTCCACACAAAGATGGACTACAAGCTATCAGGAACAGTATCCCCGATAATGTCACAGCTAACCTGGTGGCTGAACTTTGTGACTTTGTCCTCACCCACAACTATTTCACATTTGGGGACAATATATACCTTCAAGTCAGTGGCACTGCTATGGGTACCCGCATGGCCCCACAGTATGCCAACATTTTTATGGCTGACTTAGAACAACGCTTCCTTAGCTCTTGTCCCTTAACGCCCCTACTCTACTTGCGCTACATTGATGACATCTTCATCATCTGGACCCATGGAAAAGAAGCCCTTGAGGAATTCCACCATGATTTCAATAATTTCCATCCCACCATCAACCTCAGCCTAGATCAATCCACACAAGCAGTCCATTTCCTGGACACTACTGTGCTAATAAGCGATGGTCACATAAATACCACCCTATACCGGAAACCTACTGACTGCTACACTTACCTACATGCCTCCAGCTTCCATCCAGGACACACCACACGTTCCATTGTCTACAGCCAAGCTCTAAGATATAACCGCATTTGCTCCAATCCCTCAGACAGAGACAAGCACCTACAAGATCTCTATCAAGCATTCTTAAAAACTACAATACCCACCTGCTGAAGTGAAAAAACAGATTGACAGAGCCAGACGAGTACCCAGAAGTCACCTCCTACAAGACAGGCCCAACAAAGAAAATAACAGAACACCACTAGCTGTCACCTTCAGCCCCCAACTAAAACCTCTCCAGCGCATCATCAAAGATCTACAACCTATCCTGAAAGATGATCCCTCACTCTCACAGATCTTGGGAGACAGACCTGTCCTCGCTTACAGACAACCCCCCAACCTAAAGCAAATACTCACCAGCAACCACACATCACTGAACAAAAACACTGACCCAGGAACCTATCCTTGTAACAAAGCCCGATGCCAACTCTGTCCACATATCTATTCAAGTGACATCATCATAGGACCTAATCACATCAGCCATACCATCAGGGGCTCGTTCACCTGCACATCTACCAATGTGATATATGCCATCATGTGCCAGCAATGCCCCTCTGCCATGTACATTGGCCAAACCGGACAGTCTCTACGCAAAAGAATTAATGGACACAAATCTGACCTCAGGAATCATAATACTCAAAAACCAGTGGGAGAACACTTTAACCTGTCTGGTCATTCAATGACAGACCTCCGGGTGGCTATTTTACAACAGAAAAACTTCAAAAACAGACTCCAACGAGAGACTGCTGAGCTGGAATTGATATGCAAACTAGATACAATCAATTTAGGATTGAATAAGGTCTGGGAATGGCTGAGCCATTACAAACATTGAATCTATCTCCCCTTGTAAGGATTCTCACACTTCTTATCAAACTGTCTGTACTGGGCTATCTTGATTATCACTTCAAAAGTTTTTTTTCCTCTTACTTAATTGGCCTCTCAGAGTTGGTAAGACAACTCCCACCTGTTCATGCTCTCTGTATGTGTGTGTATATATATCTCCTCAATATATGTTTCACTCTATATGCATCCGAAGAAGTGGGCTGTAGCCCATGAAAGCTTATGCTCTAATAAATTTGTTAGTCTCTAAGGTGCCACAAGTACTCCTGTTCTTTTTGCGGATACAGACTAACACGGCTGCTACTCTGAAATCTAAATGTACTGACTTGGAATACACTAGAATTACTTTGCAACAGATTTTTCCATATGTGATCTTTAAGGTTTGTTTTAAATAGTTTTATAACAGCAACATTCAGTGGAGATTTTACCATAACATGCAGCTTTAATCTTCCACTGATTTGTGAAATGCAGACAAATGTTTTAGTTTTTTCCCCATTTTCAGCATCTGTGCGTTGACACCATTTTTAATTATTTGCTTGTTCTAAATATCTATCATCTGCACGTGTATTATATGTAGAAACACACATACAGTATGTGAATGTGGAGAGGTTAAATGGATTTAGCAAGGACAGGTACATTATAGTGTTGCTTGCCATTAAAATGTTACAATAGAAGCCATTAAAAGTCAACATTTGCTAAGCATTTCCTGAGTTATCACAGACATCTTTTTTAAATTAGTGCACAAGAACACTGTTGTTTATGAGGTAAGGTTGATATATACATAACCTACCTATCACAAAAACACAAAAGTCAGAAAATGGAAAATAGGCATTTAATAGTACATATAATTTATTTCTGCACTCAGAGAGAGACAATTAACCACTAGATCAGACAGCATACCACAACTTTAACTGCCTCAGCAGGGATAACAGCCTCTTAACACCCTCTGCTCCCCTAGCTGCCCTAACAGCACTGCAAACAGACAAGATTCCCCCATCCACCCTCAGTCTTTTCTGAACTCTAGCCCTCTCTCGAGTTGTTTGTTCCTGACATATTACTTTAAGCCTCTAGGGGATTCTCAGAAATGGCTACAGAGGCTCAGGACTTGGTTTCCCAGATTGTCAAGAGTCCAGGGCAGAAATAGAACAGTCTGGAAAGTACAACCAGAACCAGCCGTAAGCCAGATCTCAGAGACAAAGGGTTTGAGTTTTACTTTTGGGTTTGGCTGCTGTTGGAGTAGAGTAGCGAGAGAAGCATGACTGCCTGGGAGGTCCCCATTAAACTTCCCATTCCTATCAAAAGGGAAACTTTTAACTCTGGTGGTGTGTGGGTCACTGAAAAGTGCCAGCCCAACAGAGATCAGCAACCCAAGAGGCTGAGGAGTGATTTCAGCTTATACTTCATCTCTGACCCTTTTCTCTGTCACCTCACCCCCGACCCCAGCTCTGACACTGGGCTCCGATTCCTGGCTACCGACTTCTGCTCTAATCACTGGGCCTGACTCCTGCTGCCAACTGCTAGGCATAACAGCCCACATCCCAGTCATTGACAGTTTGAACAGCTCCCCTCAAAAGACAACACCAATTAGGGAATTAGAGCTGATGTGGTGAGCATGGATCCTACAAAGACCAATATCTCTCTGATGGAGATAGTGGAAGTCTTACAGGCCTTGCAGGTCCAGATTGCCATCCTGCAAGTTCAAGCCGCACCACTTTCAGGTCTGACCCCTGCTATCCTTGAGCCCAGGCTCCCCCTACCTGAGAAGTTCAATGGGAGTTGCAACAAATTTTGTGGGTTCCTAAATCTGTGTCGTCATCTCCTATTTCTGCTATGCCTACAGTTGTACTCCTCCAACCATGTGTGAGTAGGAATGGTTATCAGCCTGCTTACTGGGGAGGTTGTGGTTTGGGCATCTCCTGTCCTGGAGAAATCAAGCCCACTTCTGGGACTAGTTGAGGACTTAGTTTAGGCAATGGCAGTAAACTTCAATGACTCAAGTCATAAGCATATGGCCGAAGCCATGCTTTAGGTGTTGTGGCAGGGACGCTGTCCGGTTGCTAAATATGCAGCAGAGTTCTGATGTTTGATAGTAGATACCAAGTGGAACAAGGCTGCCCAGCTTTATAATTTCTGACTTGGGTTAAACAATGATATTGAAGATGAACTGGCCTGGGTGGGATCTCTCTCTGGCCTGGATGCCTTAGTCAATCTATGCATCAAAATCGACCACCTCCTGGCTGAATGATGTCATGTAAAAAGAGCTTCCTACTGGCTTCCGTCAGCTCTGCTGACTCTGGCCCCTGCATCACCAGTCCCTTCTCCATCATCTGAACCTCTGCAAGTTGACCAGGTTCAGCCCCACCTTTCTGACGTGGAGAAGAATCGATGCTGGGCATCGGACCTATGCCTATATTGAGGGGAACCAGAGCACATTGTATCAAGCTGCCCTGCCAAGGTTTGATCTGTATGCCATGCCCCAGCCCTGATAAGGGAATCTGGGCTGGGTTTGTGCCCTTCCCCTTTCCCCAGCAGTCCACACCAACAATTGTCCATCAGTACCTTGGTGATGGCCAATCAGAATCCAACGTATCCCTCCCTCTCCGGCTCCAGCTCCGGCACCCTGCGATGCCTGACACCAACCTAGAAGTGCTTGTGGACTCAGGTGCCTCAGACAGTTTCATGGATCTGGAGTTTTTCTGAGCACACACTACCTCTCCCAGTCCTAGGAGTACCCTGAGCTAGTGGCGTTCATAGCTGGATCACTCTTTTCACTGGGACCGGTCACCCCCCAGACAGCCCCCTTAGAGGTAACTACACTTCAAGGTCACTGAGAAATCCTTCAGTTGGGGCTACTTCATGCACTGTATTCACCATTTGTCCTTGGCATCCCCTGGCTTGTCGCTATGACCATGAATCTGCTGGTAGTCAGGCATAGTACACTTTGACTCCCTGTGTTGCCAACAGTCCTGTTTCTCAACCAGTGCCAGCAACCCTTTGTGGCTTACTTGGTTCCCCAAAGATCCAGAGACATGAAGAGGAGGTCCAAAGGTGACCCTAGCAACCCCCACAACTTCCCTAATAGCCCCACGGATTCCTATTAAATATCAACATTATGCCATCGTGTTTGACAAAAAGAAACCCAATACTCTACTGCCCCATTACAGTAACAACTGCTCCATCAACCTCCAACTAGGGGCAAAGGTTCCCTTCAGGTGCCTTTACTTCTTCTCTGAATCTGAACTACAGGCACTCCGGAGCTATCTCAAGAAATACCTGCAGAATGGGTCCATTCACCCCTCCATGTCCACAGCAGCGCCCCCGATCTCCTTCATGGCTAAGAAAGACAGCTCCCTCTGGCCTTGTGTGGACTACCGAGTGCTGAACAAGATTACACTCCAAAACTGGTACTCCTTACCACTCAATAATAAGCTGTTCAAAAGATTTCCCTCTGTTAAGGTCTTCACAAAGTTGGACCTCTGCGGAGCATATAACCTGGTGTGAGAATCCAGGAAGAAGACGAATGGAATGTCTTCTATACCAGGTATTGCCACTTCAAGTATTTAGTTATGCCATTTGGGTTATGCAGTGGTCCAGCAACCTTCCCGCATTTCATAAATGAAATATTTAGGGACATACTGGACCAATTTGTTGTCATTTATCTGGATGACATCCTCATTTTCTCTGAAAGTCAGGACCTCCACAATCACATACATTGTCTTGGAGAGCCTCCACCACAACCAGCTCTATGTGAAACTCGAGAAATGCAAGTTTGAAAAAGACACAGTGGAATTCTTGGGATATATCATTTTGCCCCAGGGACTCGCTATGGATATGCATAAGCTGGTGGCAATATCTGACTGGGCCACACCTAAGGATGTACATGAGGTGCAGCAATTCCTGGGGTTCGACAGTTTCTACAGGCAATTATTAAAAAATTCCCTAGCCTGGTTGCACCCATAATGGCACTCCTGCAAAAAGAAGTGTGTTTGGTCCATAGAGGCTCCGTAGGCCTTGGATCAATTGAAGAGGGCAGTACCCATCCTGATTCACCCAGATCCCACTAAATCATATATAATCGAGGCCGATACCTTGAATTTTGCCATAGATGCAGTATTATCTCAAAATGTCGGCCCCCACAACCAACTCCTTTTATTCTCCGAAGCTAATCCTGGCAGAAGAATATTATCTGGGGCAAGTAACTACTGGCTGTCAAGGTGGCTATCAAGGAGTGAGTCCACCATCTAGGAGGAGTCTGGTTCCTGTCCAAGTCCTAACAGATCATGAGAACCTGTAGTATGTATGGTCTGCTAGATGCCATAACTAATGCCAGATTCACTGGTCCCTCCTTTTCACTCACTTTGAGTTTGTGGTAACCTATCACCTAGGGACAAGAAATGTAAAGGCAAATGCCCTGTCCTGCAAAGATGAATATCTCAAGCCTGGTGAAGAGCCCTCTGCCACTGTGCTTAAACTGTCCAACCTTGTCAACAGGAAGATCAACAGCAGTCTGTCATTCTCTATCTGCTCTTTGCTCCCCAATGACCCATTCACAACTCAGATCCACCAGACTCTGAATGATGCAGGTACCTGACCCAACTTTGAGTTCTGACTATAATACTGTATGGCCTCCTCTATTACAATAGTTGTATTTATGTTATGGAGGGACAATCTAGGCTTCAGGTATTCAAACAATGCCACAATTTGCTACTTGCAAGCCATTTTGGCCAATTCAAGACCTGGTACCTGCTGTCGAGGAGATTCTGGTAGCCAGGCCTACAGGCTTCCGTCAAGAATTATATAAGATTCTGCAACCTCAGCACCTGTACCAATAACCCATGATCAAAACCACTACATTTCCTCCAGCATTTGCCAATGCCTTCACATCCTTAGTCTACTATATCAGTGGACTTTGTTGTAGAACTGCCATGCTTCCAGGGACACTCAGTAATCTTGATGACCTAGTAAAGATGGCACACTTCATCCCGTGCCATACTGTTCCTAGCACACAGGAGACAGCTTGGCTCTTCCTGGAAAATATCTTCCATTACCATGGATTACCAATGGGCATTGGCTTGGACGGGGGCCCCAGTTCATCTCCCAATTCTGGTGGGAATCCTCAGACTCCTTGGCATCAAGTCCCTCACCTTGTCCGCCTGTAATCTGCGGACTAAACAGAAAGAGTCAGTCAAATTTTGGAGCAGTATCTTTGCTGTAAGCAGTATCTTTTGAGTAAGCACCAGGATAGTGGACTTCCTCTGCTGTGCTATGCAAATTTGCAAATAACAATGCAATCCACACCTTGACCTACCATAGTCCTTTCTTCACAAACTATGGCTTTCACCCACGCTTGCACCCAGGCTTGCCCATGAGTTCTCCAGTACTGGCTGCCGTGGATTTAGCCTCCAACCTGCACTGGGTGCACCAGGAGCTCAAGGAACATTTATAGTCTGCCAAAGAAGCCTATAAACACCATGCAGACTAGGACTGTCAGGCTGCCCCCAATTTGGCCATAGGGGACAAGGTGTGGCACTCTGCCAAGAACCTTAAATCAAGCCACCCATCTTCTAAACTAGGCTATCAATACCTGGACCCCTTCTGGATTATAGAACGAGTAATCCAAGTGGCCTTCAGGTTATAGCTGCCTGAGTCCTTGAAGATCCACCCCATCTTTCATATTTCACTTTTAAAGCCCTACACCGAGAACCCATACACAAACCGCTCCAATCTGCCTCCACTACCCATAACATTCCGCTGACAGAAGGAGTACTTGGTCCATGAAATCCTTGACTCTCAGCAAATTTGGGAAGGCTCCAATACCTGGTGGACTGGAAATGCTATGGCCTGGATGAGCAGTCTTGGGCACTGGTAGAGAACATTCCCATCCTTGACCTATCGTGAGAATTCCATTGGAAGAATCCTGAGAAACCAGGTCCTGAGAGGCTTTCAAGGGGGGCAACTGTCAGGAATCAGAGCCTGCAAAGCCGGTTTCTGGGCAACCTAATGAATAGTAGGCCTTAATAGGCTGCCTGATTGGCTACACATCCTGTTTGGTTGGAAGAATCAGCAGACTTGTTCCTAAGCCCAGCAGCAGCAGTTCAGCGGCTGCTCAAAACAGTTGATCGCCGCTTTGATGGCTTCTGTGTCTGCTTGTTTCCAGCCTTACTCCTGCCTTATTCTAGTCTTGCTCCTGCCTTGGACCCAGCCTTGCCTCTGCCTTACCTCCCTCCAGGTAACGCAGGCCTGACCCTTGGCTCTGATTTCTGGCTACCAACTACTGCTTTAATCATGGTCCTGACTCTTGCTCCAGGTGCTAGGCATGACTGCTTATGTCCTGGTCACTGACACCAAGGACCAGAAAGCTACCACCATTACAAAGGTATTGTGGGAGAAGATCTTTGTGTGCTATGGATTGCTGTGTAGAATCCACTCCGATCCAAGGAGACTGTTGGAAGGCTGAACCCTGTATTATAGAAGACATGTTGCTAGGCCTTCCTGTCTACCAAGTTCGGCCTGAGGAGGGAAGAAGACACAGGAAGACCCTCCAAAGAAACTATCTTCTGCCCATTAAATAGCTAATTCCCAGTACTGTATTAACACTGCACTACCGACACCTATCCAAAAACCTCCTCTTACTCTGAGCAGGAAGATAGGCAAGAGAATTTCACAGTCTCCATTGCCGTCTCCCAATATAACTCATTTAGCTGTTGCTATTTTATTGTTCTAGTTACTCCTATTCTTTCCTTATCCCTTATCCTTTGTTTCCTATACCTAGTAAAGTTCACCCTGTTGTTGCATTGTTACTTTAGGGATTGTGATAATTTTATTCCTCGTATATTGGACTGTACTCCTAATATATTATTTGATAGTAATAGTCAGATAATCAGTTTTCCAAAGGACAGTACCTCTTATGTTCAGAGGCAGTAGGAGGGGGGTACTACTGAGTCGTTAGCCAGGAGGTCACTGGGGGTCTACACTTGTCCAGTGGCTCTTTTGGAATCCGTGGGGCTTTCTCTCCCCTCCCCCGCCCCTTTACAGATATATTTCAGGATGCCTGGCTAGTCAAGAGCTAGTCCAAAAGCTCAGGTTATATAGAGCATATGACTCATTCAGTCAACCTTCAAGGCCGTAGGCCTACTGATCAATGCAGACAAGTCTACCCTTTACCCTGTACAGAGGATAGAGTTTATAGGGGTTGTGTTGCACGCTACCCAGGCCAGAGTGTTCCTCCCAGAGTCAAGATTCCAATCTATTTAGTCTCTCATGACAGACCTCAAGTTTCAATCACAACAGCCTGAAACTGTACGAGGCTCCTACGGCACATGGCCTTGTGCACATATGTAGTAGGACCCATGAAGCTGCACCTCAAGCCCCTCCAGACATGGCTCGAGTCAGTGTACTTGCCAAGCTGTCTTCCTCTGGACACTGTGCTCACAGTACCTTCGCAGATTCTAATTTTGCTGAATTGGTAGTTGGATCCTCTCAATGTTTGTGTGGGTGTTCCCTTTCTCTGCCTTGAACAGTCAATGACACTGGTCTCAGATGTGTCGGCTCTAGGGTGGGATGCTTACTGGGGGCCCCTCCAAACTCAGGGTCTTTATCCTCCAGGGAGCTCACTCTTCATATCAATATCATAGAGCTCAGGACAATTTGTCTTGCCTGTCAGTCTTTCCTACCTCATATCAGGGAGAGAAACCTATTTGTTCTTAAAAACAACATCACTGCAGTGTTTTACCTCAACAGGCAGGGATGAGCTTGGTCATCCCTCCTTTTTCAGGAAGCAATTCGCCTGTGGGAATTTTGCATAGCTCATTCAATCAACCTTGAGGCCTCTTACCTTCCAGGGGTGTAGAACAAGCTAGCAAACCGCCTGAGCAGGCCATTTTTGAGTCACCATGAGTGGTCTCTTTGCCCAGATGTAACCAGATGCATTTTCCAGCACTGGGGGTCTCCCCAAATAGACCTATTTGCAATCAAGTCCGACAGAAAATGTCAACAGTTCTCCCTGCAAGGCCACAGTCCAAGCTCCATAACAGGCACCTTCCTGCTACTCTGGACAGAAAAGCTTTACTACAATTTTCCCCCAATTCCACTCCTATACAGAGTGCTACTAAAGATCAAGTGGGACCAGGCCCAGATTATATTAATAGCCCAAGTGTAGCCCTGCCAACACTGGTTCTCCATGCTACTGGACTTCTCAGTGGGAACTCAGATCTCACTTGGATTTGATTTCTCAAGACCACAGTCAGCTGCTCCACCTGAACCTGCAATCCCTTAATTCAACATCCTGGAAGCGCCAAGGCTAAATCTCAGAGAGCAGGCTTGCTCAGAGCAAGTTTTCCAGATCTTACCAAGTAGCAAAAAACGCTCACCAAGGCCACTGACCTGTCAAAATGGAAGCAGTTTCGTATCTGGACTTGTCAGACCAGGGTTTCACTGATACACTCCTCCATCCAACATGTACTCAACTGTCTCCTGCACCTGAAACAGCAAGGCCTTAGCTATTTCCTCTATCAAGATTCACCTGGCAGCAATATCAGTTTTCCACCCTCGCTGGTCTATGAATTAAAAGAACAATCAACATTCAATTCAAGCCACTGGCAACGTGGGTACGATCCAGACCTAACATTCGTGTCTAAAGACCAAAATGGTAACACTCTCATCATAACACTTGAAGTACTATCGACATTTCCAAACAGCCAACACAGGTCTATAATGATCTACATAGGCATTGAAATTCCTGTGTTCTTTCTGAAACAGGTACCACGATGGAATTTTGCTAAAGCTGATTGGGATGCCTAAAAACAGACTGTTGAGAAAACTGTTGCAAGAATTCCAGCAAGACCGGAATGCTATCAGCAGTTCACAGGGCTCCTGAAAGTAGCAGGAAAGAAGAACATTCCCCGAGGATTCCGGAAAAAGCACACTCCTTGCTGGATGAGAGAGATGCAGTAGTTGCTCTGGATATACAATCAGACCAGGAGTTCTCATATCGCAAAAGCCCTGCTACACTCCCTTGACACAGCAAGATGCCAGTGATGGCTTGATTGCGCGCAAAACCTTGATTTTACACGTTCAAGTCGTCGAACCTGGACACTACTACGATGTCTTGGGGACGCTAATCCCACAGAGTACTGGCCACCAAATATCTGGCCAAACTCAATAGCCTCCAAACTGGTAGAGAACACAAAAGGACCACATGATAAACACACAAGAAGAGAAGTGTATCAACAACTTTACCGAACACTTGCCTGAATCCCCTGAAGAGAACCTTCCACCATCGGGGAAGTAAAAGAAGGACTTGCTGCGATGAAAAAAGGGAAGGCTGCAAGCCCTGACAGTATTCCACCAGAATTCCTCAATCATCTCAGCCCCAAAGGACTCCAATGGCTAGCAACATTGTACTCCACTACCTTAAGGACAGTACGGATCCCTGAAATATGGCGTGAGGTAATGGTAATTGCCATTCCAAAGCCTGGAAAGCCCCCTGATGAAGCGGGAAGCTCTAGGCCAATTTCTCTATTATGTACGACCTATAAACTTCTTGAACGTATCATCCTCAAAAGAATACACCCTTTTACTGAGCCAATTATCCCTGTCGAACAGGCAGGCTTCCGGCCAAACCGTAGTTGTTGTGACCAAGCTCTGGCACTCACAACTCACATTGAGGCTGGCTATCAAAAAAACCTAAAGACTGGCGCAGTATTTGTTGACCGGTCATCTGCGTATGATACTGTATGGATTAAGGGCCTGATGCTGAAACTTGCTAAAATTATACACTGCTACTAAACACTTTGCCTGCTGTGGACCATGCTGAGTAACAGATGCCTGCGGGTGTACCTGGGTAATAAGACCAGCTCACCCTGTACCATAAACAGTGGGCTAGCACAAGGCTCTGTATTTGTGCCAACACTTCTTAATATTTGCATGAGTGACATGTCTCCAATTAAATCACGAAAATCTGGATATGCAGATGATCTTGCCATGACAATCCAAGCATCAAACCTCCATGACATTGAGAAAGCATTAAGGGAGGACCTTCAAAATATGGAACAATACTTCCAGAAATGGAGGCTCAAAGCAAACCCTGGAAAAACAATAGTAAGCACATTTCATCTTGATAATAAGAGTGCCAAAACCACACTGAAAGTAGCTTTCTGTGGTAAAAATGTGCAACGCGATTACACTCCAACATATCTCGGAGTGAAACTCTACCAGACCCTCTCCTTCCATGATCATCTTGAGAAGGTAGCTGCAAAAATAAAAACAGTCAACATAATGCAGAAACTAGCAGGTCCAACCTGGTGTGCATTAGCATCAGTGTTGCGAACATCTGCAATAGCACTTATATATTCAATAGCTGAATATTGTGCACCGGTATGGAGCAGATGCAACCACACATGACTTGTGGATAGCCAGCTAAATATAGTGATGCAGTGCATCATGGGAATCCTTAAGTTGACTTCAACACCATGGCTACCTGTCCTGTCTCACATCGCTCACCCGCCAATACGCCGAACTGCTGCAACGTTCCGCAAAGCTCAGCGAATCCAGGAAAACAGATGTCTTCCTATTCACCAAGAACTTGACAACGCGCCCCGCCCTCCAACATCTTAAGTCCTTCAAGCCTTTCTGGGAACATTTGTTTAGCTTCATGCAATCAGGCTATGATCAGAAGGAGGCTTGGAAAGCAGATTGGGCTAAACAAGACTTAAAAAATAAGCACCGTGTGCCAGATCCCACACAGAAGGTTCCTGGGTTTGACCTTCCATGGTCAGCTTGGTCAACTCTGAACCAAATTCGAACCAACCATGGTAAATGCAGATATCATCTAATGCACAAATGGAAAATCAAGGACTCCCCGGTGTGTGAGTGTGGTTCCCCACAACAGACCATCAAACATATCACTACCTACTGCCCAACTTATAAATATGAAGGCGGCATTACTGCAATAAATTCTGCTACTCTTGATGTAGCCATTTGGCTTGATCAACTTCAGGTGAAATTGTAGTTGCTGCTCTACGCCAGCCATACGAAAGAAGAAGATGATGAACCTTGCTGGGATAACTTCTGTTTTTTCTAACAACATGACAATGAGATTCCTTAAAGGCCTAGAAAGGTTGCACCCTCAATTAAGATAACCTGTTCTCCCTTAGGACTTGAACTTGGTCCTGTCTAAACTTATGGGCCATTTGAGGCTTTGGAAATGTGCTCCATACTACATCTTCCATGGAATGTGGTTTTCCTAATTGCTATCACTTCTGCCAGAAGAGTCTCTGAATTGCGTGTACTATATACAGTCTTCTTTAAAGATAAGGTACGCATTTAACATGCGTGATTTCAGCTTTACGCAGTCGGCAAAAACAAAAACAAAAAAAAGAGAAAAATAACAATTTTAATACTGTACCTGTAGTGCGGGCGATTTTGCCCGCCATTCAACTCAATATAATTTTGACTATACGCGGTTTTCGCTTTACATGCTAACCGCGGAACGGAACCCCCGTGTAAGATGAGACTCGCCTGTATACTTATGCTCTTATCTGAGTTTTGTCTCTAAAGTAGTTTCAATTTTTCATATCAGTCAACCAATTTACTTATCTGTATTTTACCCAAAACCACACACAAATAAGGACGAGCAAAGGCTACACATATTGGATGTTAGATGAGCATTGGTGTTTTATACAGACAGGACCAAATTGTTTCAGTGGTCCACCCAATGCTTCGTGGCTTTAGCAGACAGAATTAAAGGTCTTCCAATCTCCTCACAGATAATTTGATATTCGATAACTTCCTGTATCTGCTCTTGTTATGATCTGGCAGGCATTTCTCCACCAGACAAGCTGACAGTTCACTCCAGACGAGTGCAAGCATTCTCAACAGCGTTCCTAGTGCAGATCCCTATCCACGACATTTGTAAAGTAGCAACCTGGTCATTGGTGCACACTCTCTGCTCTCATTATGCTATCACCCAGTACTCTAGAGAGGATGCTATATTTGGTCGTGCTGTACTACAGTCTGTGTATACATGAACTGTGATCCCTCCACCTATATTACTGCTTGGGAATCACCAAGAGTGGAATGCACATGTGCAATCACTCAAAGAAAAAAAAACGTACTAACCTTTCATAACTGTTGTTCTTCGAGATGTGTTGCACATGTCCATTCCATGACTCTTTCCCCCTCCCCACATTGGAGTTTCCAGAAAGAAGGAACTGAGGGAACTTGGGGTCAGCTGGGCTCTTTATACTGGCACCAGTGGTACACAGCAGCAGAGGGTGCTCAAGCCACCCCGCTGGACACCGCTGAGGGAAAAATTTCCAGTGACTGTGCACGGGGCATGCGCACATCAAAGTTGGAAAGGACATGTGCAACACATCTGGAAGAACAACAGTTACAAAAGGTTAGTAACCATTTTTCAGTCAAAGTTGCATTGTCTTTTACCCTCCTCTTAATTCTAAATTATTATCTTTTACTCTGTCGTACGTGACTCTTCACTCATATGGTTCTGTCCAGTGTTACAGAAACCTTTCTTTTGAGTGCAGACAGGTGTTCTTGGTTTTAAATGTCTGAATTTTGTTTTATTATGGTGCTATTTCTACATTCTTTGAGATCTACTGCTGAAAAACACTAAATAAGAGCTGTGTGTTGTTATAGTTGGTGAAACAACATATTTGCATGTATACAGTGGAACCCTCTTATACTAAAATATTTTCTTTTATATTCTCAGAAAAGCTGCACTGCAATTGCAGGAAACTCTAGATGCTGTGTTTATGTGGGTGGGTAGAAGTATGATGTTGAAGGGCACGAGCCTCTGGGGTATGTCTATATAGCATCTGGGAGTGAGCTGCCTAGCCTTGGTCCACAGATGCGTGCTAGCAGGGCTAGCACTAGCGCTATTGTTAGCTGTGTAGATGATGCTTTGTTATTGCAACTTGGGCTGGAGCCTGGGCTCTGAAGTCGCTAAAAATAGCATGCTAGCGCAAACTCATCTATCACAAGTCTGTGGTCCCGGGCTGGGACGCTTGCTCCCAGATGCTGTGTACACATATTTAGTTGGGGATTGGCCCTGCTTTCAGCAGGCGGGGGAGTTGGACTAGATGACCTCCTGAGGTCCCTTCCAACCCTGATATTCTATATCCTGGAAGACTATAGTTTCACTCCTGTCAGGGAGCTGCAGTAGCAGTATCACCCAGTATCACTGGGAACAGTTGCAGCAACACCTAGAAGCAAAAGATCCCTTCCTTACCCTTTCTCCACAACATAGTGGCAAATCCTCTTCTTCCTTGTTGATTCAGAGCAATGTAGGAGGGAAAATGATTGTTCCCTTGAAATGCAGCACTGAGCACCTGTCTGGTAAGTGACAAGTGCTGCATTCTTAGAGGATTAGTACAGGGAAAACCTTTTACAGTGAAGTGAAGTTGCAATATAATTGAAGTGAAAATGCAATAAAATGTAATGATGGAATTCAGGATTTTCGCTCGACTATAATTTAATGTGTGTCTGTAATAATAATTTTAAAATGGAAACAAAAAGGTGCATTGAGGAGTATAGACATGCTGCTTGTAAGTACTTAGCATTTCAGAAAAGAAATGATTTCATAGTACTTTTTTTCCCCTCCAACAAGGCTATTGTGGTGACTGATGGAGAACGTATTCTTGGCCTTGGAGACCTTGGCTGTTATGGAATGGGCATCCCAGTTGGTAAATTGGCCCTTTACACAGCATGTGGAGGAATGAAACCACAGGAATGTCTGCCTGTAATCCTGGATGTGGGAACTGATAATGAGGTAAATACTTTTCCTAGGTTCCATGAACATTTCACATATTTTAGGAGCAACAGGCTGAATTGTATAATTGTATTTATCTGTTCTATTAAAGGGTAAACGTAGCATTTTGGGTGAGGATATTATTCCCTTTGTCTTATTTTTCCCTCCTGTGAGTACTTATTCTCCTTCTTACTTGTTGTATGTAATTATTCTTTCATACAGTTTTATTCAATTTACCAATATATTTAATAGAGTCTGTATACTGATATCTTTCTACTGACAATTTAGTACATTGAAAAGGCCCAGATTATTTTCCACTGGCAAAAAGTCTGGCACAGGATCATTAATTGTGGAGATTTCACAATGCACCTGAAACCTTCCCTTCACCAGAGGCCCTACAGCTGGTCAGCACAGCCCCAAAAGTGGATTGCACTGGCTTGGGTGGTGTTTGGTACATGCCCAGTGCAGCCTTCCCTGCGTGGCAATTATATAGCCCACAGAGAGACTAGGCCCTGGAAATGGCCACTTCTCTTCTTGGGAAGTGAATTCCCTTGGGGTGCAGCAGCCCTCACACAGAAACTTTCTGTGCCGACTGGGGTTGAACTTGGTCCACTATTACTAGTTTGTAAGGATGCCCAAAATTTACTGCTACCTCTTTATGAGCAAAGGTCCTATTTAATAACATATTTCCAAATAATTCATTAATGCCTCTAGTCCCAGTTTCTTTTTTCCAAACACATGAAGAGAAACTTGATGGTTTGTGAGATGTTCACTGTTGTTTTCATAGGATGAAATCCGGGTACCACTGAAGTCAGTGGAAAAACACACATTAACTTCTATGGCATCTGGATTTGACCTGTAGTTACTTTATCCTGTATTTTTTTTTTATTTTAGTATAAGAGCTGATATGAAAACTGGACTTTCAACCAAAGTGAATTTTGATTTTTGACCATTTTAATTTTGGTCAAAAAATTGTGGTTCTTTGAGTGGTTGCATATATGTTCCACTAGGTGTGTGGATGCCCAACACACTGGGGTCAGAGAGTTTTCTGCAGTGACTTCAAAACATTGTCTATGCAGCTATTTTTTAGAGCACTAGTGCAAACTCTGCTACCCAAGTCTGCAGACCCGGGCTGGGAGGCTCACTCCCACTCATTCCAAAATGCTCTGTAGACATACATTGCCAAGATGACACAGGTAGGGTATCTTTTTAGCTGCACCTCTGAACACTGAAATTAGTCTTATTTTTGAAATATATTTATGTCTAGTCCATAGGATAGCAGTGAAAAATAGTGTCTTTTCTTGCAAGAATAGAAAATAATAAAGAATTGATTGTGTACATTGTCCTGATGTCTTTGATATCTGGTATCTGACATATATGAAGTATGTAAGTATAGTAGAGGATAGACAGTTCAATATCTTTTTGTATACACAGGCATACAATTATAAAATATATATTCTTTATGAGATCAGTGATTTTTAGGACACTCCAAGTGCACTCAATGGGTCTCTTTTCCAACGTGCTTAAAATTGTTAAAAGACTGATAGGATAAGAAAAAGGATGTCCTACTGCAATATTTTCAGATACAGATGTGGCAGATTGTAGATGAGGGAGGAAGAATATGGGCTTATTATTGGAACCCCTAAAATGCAGTAGAAGGTATGAGGTGTGACACTATTCAGAACTCGTTCATTTAACAATAACTAACATTTGAAAACCCATTACCCCATTAAGGATTTTTGCTCCATAAGTGATATGGAAACCATGAAAGGAACAAAATATAGTTGAGTGACATAAGGAATGTACTGGTTGCTTCAATGCAGAGTAATTGCTGTACCAGTATGTTCCATAAGATCTCCATATAAAAGGCCATGATGGCACCTTACTTCTGCATGCTTAATTTACACACCAGACTTTTTCTAGATTTCTTTTGTAGAATCATATTAATGTAGGGCTGGAAGGGACCTTGAGAAGTCATCCAGTCCCGCCAGAGGCAGAATCAAGTAAATCTAGACCATCCACAATAGCTGTTTGTCTAACCTGTTCTTAAAAACCTTCAGTGATGGGCATTCTCCAGCCTCCCTTGGAAGCCTATTCCAGAGCTTAACTACCCTTATAGAGACAAAGCTTTTCCTAATGTGACTAACCTAAATCTCCCTTGCTGCAGATTAAGCCCATTACTTCTTGTCCTACGTTCAGTGGACAGGGAGAACAATTGATCACAGTCCTCTTTATAACAGCTCTTAACATATTTGAGGACTGTTTTCAGGCCCCACTCAGTCTTCTTTTCTCAAGACTAAACATACCCAGTTTTTTTAACCTTTCCTCATAGGTCAGGTTTTCTAATCCTTTTAATATTTTTGTTGCTCTCCTCTGGACTTTCTCCAGTTTGTTCACAGCTTTCCTGAAGTGTGACACCCAGAATGTTTATGTGAATATGAACATAAGAGTTTGCAAAATTTCAAGGGGAACTAGTGAGAGGATGTTACATAAAACAGACACAGTTTCCCTTCATGTAGGGGACCTTTGAGTAACTCGCTTGGGTTGATATAACAATTTGGCAGCATTTCATTTTCAGTAAATTGATGGAGACCTTTAAGTTCTTTCTTGATGTTTATTAATCTCTTATTTAATGCAAAGTTACAGTATTTCTGGTAATACTCTCAGAAACAGTCTCAACTGTAATGTAATAAAAGGTTATTTCTGCTTCATTTCTAACTCATGGGTGGGTATCAGGAATTTAGGTAAATCTAAATAAAACAACATGAGCATATATCAGTTCAATCTCAGTCTTACCATAACAGATAATCTTTTATTAACACAAACATAGCACTGAAAACAATCTTTGACCAAGTTATGGTTTGCTCTTTTTTTGGTTAAAAAAAATTACTTGATATCTAAGTCTGTTCTATGAATTCATAGCTTTCAACTTCTCATCTGTAGTAACTTGTAACTTAGTCAGGACTACACATGGAAGGTAATGAAGCAGAAGAGGAAGAGTAAATGAAAATGCAGACCCTTTGAGGTGACAGATAAGCAGTAATATCAAAAGACCTTACTGCAGAGTTTAATTTCAACCAAATCAAAATCAAAGATTTATGGTTGTGCTTTCAATGCATGGAACCAAATCAACAGCTTGAATGGGCTTTTGTACTTTATTTAAAGGCAAGATATCAATAATATTATTAGATAAACATAATAAATAGTTTCAGGATTTTTTACACATCCTTGTTGCTGGCACAGATGCCCGAGGACCGCAACAGGGGTTCGTTGCCCGGCGTGCTTCGCGCCAATAAACACACCGGGGTGGAGAAACAATCAAAGGTTTATTTGAGATCTCAAAGTGGTGCAAGGAGACAGGCAAGTCTCAAATCGAGCACACCAGAACAAAATATTTTCTCTCTTCTTATACTTTACAACTAAGCCCCCACCTCTCTCCCCCTGTACCACCCCCCCTTCTACTCCCCCTCCCCTCTCTACCGAAGACATGTTTATACATTTAAGCCGTTAAGTCATTCTAGGGCTATAAATCTAGCTTGTTAGTAACATTCCTCTAAACAATCATTTGGTTCTATTTACTCTTAGTTTACCACCCCTCCTCCAGCTAGAAACATGCAAACCTCATCATTATTGCTTAGGACCTGGTTATAAGCAAGGTTGTAATAGGTAACTGGTTATTTACACATTCCAATTCCTGTCCTTGGCTCTTGAGGTCGATTAGAGTTAAACATGGAAGGACAGAGTTTAAACATGGAAGAACTCTGGTTCATATATATAGGCCTAATGACGTCATCATCCTGTCTGAGGCAAAGTTATTTTTGAATATCAGTTTAAAAATTGTGATAACCCTAGGCCCTGGGTTAAAGTAGGTATTTTACTGTTTTTCGTGGAGCTTCCATCTGGCGCCTATTGGTTTGGTTGTTTAAGCAACAGAATATTTCTTAAATGGCCCTACAGATGATTTTTATAAAACCTATGTTGTATAGGAATATTTACAAGAAGGAACACCAGTAAATACACACATAAAATATACAGGTAGCCCTACATATTTTAGGTGTAGTGTTCTATTCAGTGATGGACACAGGTACTTGTGCAGTATTGCAGTATACTAAGAGATCCACAAATAGTTGGTTTTTGGATAAAGTGGGGTATTTTGTGAAGAATTGCAATATGGAGGTAAATACATAGGTGTTGTATATTAAGTATTCAAAGGAGAGAGTGGCATTTTTTAGATAAAATACAGTGTAGTTTGAGCTTGGAGTTGTTACTGTTTGTCTGTTTCTTGCACGTTACACGTTGTTCGTTGGTTAAACGCCAATACTCTTCAAACCTGGTGTTTAATCATCTAATTTGAGTACTGTTACACATTTCATTTTTCTTATATTTTGTTCACCTGCATTATGATTGTAGAGCAGGGGTAGGCAACCTATGGCACGCGTGCTGCCTTCGGCACGCGAGCTGATTTTCAGTGGCACTCACACTGCCCGGGTCCTGGCCACCGGTCTGGGGGGCTCTGCATTTTAATTTAATTTTAAATGAAGCTTCTTAAACATTTTAAAAACCTTATTTACTTTACATACAACAATAGTTTAGTTATATATTATAGACTTATAGAAAGAGACCTTCTAAAAATGTTAAAATGTATTACTGGCACGCGAAACCTTAAATTAGAGTGAATAAATGAAGACTCGGCACACCACTTCTGAAAGGTTGCCGAGTTTTCTCTTGTGAGCCATGGAATGAGAGTGCATTTCCTGGCTCATATTAATATTCTGAGATCCTAAATAATTTTTTGTTGTATTATACATTTTAGGGGAGTGCTCCATAGGGCATAATAGGCTTGTTGTTCTTGTTGTCTAAAACAGAAGATTTTGTCCAAAACCTGAAAATTTTGATTGAGAAACGCTGCCCTGTATCTAATGGGAGTTGTAGACTGCCCTGATGCACCCTTCTTGCTGAATTGCTGAGATGCATCATGGGAGATGTAGTTTGGCCAGGGATTCCGGTCCAGAGAGGAGAATGGGACATGAGGCAGCCTGGTATACTTTCCAAATCGAAATTTTTCAGTTTGGGGATTTTTTGTAGTGATGTGTTTTGGGTTTTTTGTTTTGTTTTGTTTTGACAAAAAGTCATTTTTTTCTGTGGAAAGCTGGCCAAAAAATTGTCTAATTGAAAACTCAATTTTCAATCTAAAAATAGTTTCAATGGAAAATTTTCATCCAGCCTTAATAATCTACTGTACCTGCCCACATCCTCTTCAGCAAAGGTTGAAACTGCTTGAATATATTTAATTTTTGATTATGAAAGTTTAGAAGAATTCGTTTCTATTGGAATTCTACCAGTGATTGTAAGTAGTAAGTTATGGAAAATATCTGTTCAGAAGTCTTCTTTTGTGGCACCCTGAAATTCTATTTTCTGTTTTTCATGTATGTGTTGTCACTTATCTTTCTTAACATTATTCAGAACTGCGTAGAGAATGGCAATTTTTCCTATAGATCTGCTCTTCAGAATCATTAGTTTGTTTTCAAACTGGATTACTATTCTGGTGTGGAGGCAGCTATTATTGATGATCTCATTCCACAATATTTATATTACAGTAATGCCAGAGTCCTCAGTCTGGATGATGGCCCTTATCATGTTTGGGGTCCCATTGTATGCTTAACATGACATCATGGTCCTATTGCTTGAATAACTTACATTTTAGAGAGACAGATGACATACCAAGAGTTGGGGAAAGGAATACAATCATATGTAGTTCTTATATACCTATGCATTTTTCTTATTTTTCTAAATAGTTAAAGTAAATGCCAGTTATTCACATCTGGCCCTTAGTGTACCCATCATTATGTATTAATACTTTGCATTCATATATGTGGAATCTTATGTCCATTAAAATAAATATGGATTTAATGTATCCTGGATGTTAAAACAGGCCACAGGGAAGATCCGTTGTCAGCAACAAAAATGTTAATAGAAACCACTACTGGATACAAAGCTCTTTACTGTAGCACAGGTTTTGGAATACTATGTTGTATTTGGAAACCACACGTCCTGTTTAATCTTGTGTGATGGTTTGCTTGTCAGCCTGTACCTGCCTTTTTGCTGTTTATTTCTCTACAAAGTTCTTTATCTTCTATTCAAATTTCTATCTGTGAGCTAAATCTAAGTTCTCTAAGTTGTCTTTTCTTCTTTGAGTATGTACAGTGTGTGTGTATGTGTGTGTATATATACAAGGCTGTGTCTTCAGTCTTGCAGATTCTTTCTACATAACATGAAGATATTACCTTTCCTATCCATTCCATTCATGCAGCTAAAACTCCTGTCCAAGCTCTCATCATCTCACGTCTTGATTACTGCAAAGTCCTTTTCTCTGGTCTTGAAAAATTCAATCTTGTCCTGTTCATATCCATTCAAAATACTCCCATAAAGATCATTTTCCTAGCTGGTTGCTTTGACCATGTCACCCTTCTCTTTGCATCCCCCCAGTGGCTTCCCGTTCTTCGTCACATCAAACATAAATATCATACGATGGCTAGCCCCTTTAAGGGACATGGTTCCACTCCCACCTGTGATATGCTTAATTCACCTCCGGGGGAGAGAATGAATGTCACATGACAGATGAGTCATGTGGCTAAATGAATCCTGTAGGGGTAGATAAGAGAGGCTGTGAAGGTGAAGGGAGAGGAGACCTTGAGTCCTGTCCAAAGAGAAGGGAGACTCCAGGTAGGAAGGCCTGGGAGTTGCTGCTCTCAAATGAGTGCAGAGAACTAGTAGCAGCTAGCAAGGCTGGAATGTAAGGAAAGACTTGGCTGAAGAGAGAGCCTCAATAGGAAGTTTTGTTTCCCTTTTGAACTCTGTTAATAAACCAGACCAAAAGAACAGAGGGTTGTTGTTGTATGCATAAAAGACTTTAAGAGTTACTGAGAAGCCCAAGAGTGGAAACTGAGGCAATGGCTAGCCTGAAGCCAGACCAGGTAGGTGGTGAGGCTACGGTAAGCTACTTATCTTCAGTTTTAAAGCCTTTCACAACCTATCCCCAACCAACCTATCATCTTTTATTCAGTATTGAGAGGTTGACTCCCACCTCCAATCATTTATGATGCCAGCCTCCACCCACTTTTTAAATTTTAAAATGAGCACCTTCATGCTTTCTCCCATGCTGACCCTCATGCTTGGGAGGATCTTGCCATAAACTATGCAAAGCCACTTCATTGTTCTTCAAATCCCTCCTTAAATTTCTCCTTTCCTGTGATGCCTACAAGAAAATTGACAGTGGCTCAGGCCACTGCCTATCATGCTGAACAATCTTGTATTATTGTTTCCTTGTACAGAAGATTCCACCTAATAGCTACCTAGTTAATAACAACTTTCCTTTAATGGAAACATTTTTCCTGGAACCAATACTGTCCAATTGACTACAATGTTAATTGGTCCAGATATTGGCATCAGGCTTGCCATTTACTGGCAAACTTTTTTGGGTTATGCATCCACACAGGCCCCCAGTACTCCCACTCCATGTTGAAAGCTACAGGCAGGTTTGCAGGACTGTAGCCAGGTATGGAAGTGCTGGGACATGTGGAGACTGAGTGCCAGTGTAGACTGTGGGGAGATGGCTGCTGCCTCATGGTGGGGTATTCCATGGGAATTGGGGATGCTGCAGCCAGAGCAGGAAGAGTGGGGGATGCACGGTATCTCTCCCGGCAATGTCCAGACTGTCCTGCCCTGGCTCTGGGGCTCCGCATGTCCCAGTGTCCCCATGTCCCATGGAAAGCAGGTTTGTGGGACTGCAGCCAGGGAAGGAGATACTGAGATGTACTGAGCCTGGGCCCTTGGTGCCAGGGCAGGATGCAGGGAGACATACCAGGCAGCCACAGAACTTTCTTCTCTGGCTGCAGCCCTGGAAGGAAGTGTTGGGATGTGCTGAGCACTGGGCACAGTCAGGTTTGTGGTGCTGCAGCCAGGGAAGGAATGTCCCAATGCTTCATTCCCTGGCTTCAGCCTGCAAACGTGCCTTTCGCTTATGAGCAGCCTCCAGTTAAGGGCAACTTTTAGCCATCTACCGAGGGGTTGCAAATAACCGGAATGTAGTGTAATTCCCAATCTATTGTCTCTTGTCTTATTGTAAGCTCTTTGGAGTTGGGTCTTGAGGCCATCTTTTTCTTTTGTGTTTGTAGAGTGTCTAACACAGTGGGGTCCTGGTCCATGCATAGGGCTCCTAGGCGCTAGAATAATTCTAATAAGTAGTAGTAATAACATAGTTATGCTAGCCCAGGAACAGTCCAGGGAAATAATTGTGATTCTGAGGGTCACAACCTGTCCTAAGATAACAATCCATCTTGAGAATAGCTACTGAAGTTTCCAATGTCTTCATACATTATTTAGAATACTGAAGACTTCTGCCTCCTGAGATTCTGGATTCACTTTTGTTTTGCCTAACATATACGAAAACACTCCAATATGCTATTTTTTTTAAGGCATGTACACTTGTCATGTTTTATTATGTTCTCTTTAAGTCCCTTTCAGGCTTGTACTTTCTGCTTAAATGTGCTTTGTTCTTGGTGGTCTTCACTCTTTTTCTTTCACCCAGAAGAAAGGCTAGACATAATCTGTCATTTAAATAGTTACCATTTGTTAAGGCAGCCACCCTGTTAATTTAATACTATATTTTAGCTTTCTTAAAGTGAAACAAAGTCACCATCACCTTTATATGAATACAGTGCAAAAAGAGGAGCTGGGTTTCTTCACCATATTTAGTGGTGTGAACTGCATCGTCTCTCACTTATAAATGTGGAAGATTATTTGCCTTTCTTTATGATGGTATTCTGGGAGGAATGCATTACATCACCTCTCTTGTTTTCATTTGGATGCCCCTTCCCATACGTAATTCATTATTCAGTGCTCAATAACCACATGCACATCAGCAATTTTATTAACTAAACAACTCATACATCAGCAAAAAGTTTCATGTCTTAAAACAAGTCTGCATTTAAAGAATATTTTCTGATTTACTGGATTTTCAGCAAGTCATGTTTATAAACTAACTTATTTTTTAAATTATATGCATTTTTTTTAACATACAGTGGACTATTTTTCTTCTATAAAGCAAAGGAACAGATATTTTATGTTTACATTATTATTTAACAATTTGAATAGCTGTCCCTCTTTTGACCTGAAATAAGAATGAAAGATGTCTTGATCTGTATTTCATTGAATTAATAAGAAAATATATAGACTATTTTTTATGGCTTCTTTTCTACTCTTTAATGAGCAGACAAAAAGCTTAATGAACTTTAAGTTAAGGTTGCTGCTGCTATTGTATAACCAAGAAATGTTGCAGTTTAAAAAAAAAAATTTTTTTTAAAAAAGGAGCAATTAAAGGAAGGTAGGAGTGGCGGGCCTGTCACCGCAGCACCCCCTTGGGGCAGGGGTAGGATGGGGTGTCGGCGCCTCACCACTCTACAGTCCTTGTGGCCCCGCCACAGTAGGTAAAAATTCAAATAGACTTACAGTTCATACTCTTTTTACATGTGTACATTGGTTTAAAAATCACATTGCATGTTCCAAAACCAAGATAAACTCTATTCTTATATCCATGAGTAGCTTCAGTCTGAGGCCACAGACCCTTTTACACTTACCCCCATATCCAACATCATATGCCTTTCCAATATGGGCTATAAATCCCTCATAAACCAGTAATTCATATATGGGTAACAGATCCCACCACAGACTCTTTCAGTTCATCCACCCATTATTAATCATAAACACCAATATCTTGCCAATTACTCACCCTTTTTTTTTTTAAACTGGTGCGCTTTGTTTGTTTTGTTTGTTTTGTTTGCTTGTTTGAAGTATAAAGAAAATTGCTCAAGCTATTTTTGAGATACAAGTCAGTAAAAACTACCTTGAATGTGGAAACACTTGGTAGTAGCTCCATATTTAAGATTGTTACTAAGAGTCCATTATAAGGGTAAGGATGGTCTTGTCACTGGATTTGGACTCAGGAGACCTTGGTTCAATTCCTGGATCCATCATAGACTTCCTGTATGATCTTGGGTGTGTCACTTAATATCTGCCTCAGTTTTTATCTGTAAAATTGAGATATTAATATTTCCCACACTGACTAGGGTGTTATGAGAATAAAAAACATGTTTTATTTGTTTTAATATTGGTATTTTACAAACAGGGAAGTAAATCACATTGTCCCTGTAGAATATAAGTAAATTTCTATTGCATAATGTTCTTCATTAACTTTAAGGTAATCTCATTCCTACCTCAGGTGTGCTGAACAGACACCAGTAATTTGCTGTTACCTCATCTTACTATCTATTTAAAAACTTTTTATATTGTCATTTTATCTGGGATAAGTATTGCTGACATCTGCATTTTTATTTATTTTGCTTCCTAAGACCTTAGGAAATTTGAAGACAATAAGAAGGTAAGTGGCACTTCAAATTGTAAGACTTGCCCAACAGTATTTTCCTTCTCCAGATACTTTTTATGGTATAATTTATTTCTATATATTAGCTACTCTGAAGCGAACAAAACTGTATTATATTAAATTCTATTAGCATCCAGGCTTGGGTCAGAAGCTCACCTTCTTTGCATATGTAGTACCAAAGAAGATGAGTTTCTGATGCAAGTTAAACCTTATTGAATTGGGTTTGGTGATTTTGTGGTCCATTGTACTGGAAATATAATTATTTATGTGTTATGGCAGGATTGCATATAACTTTTCCAGGGACTTGATTAATGTGAATGTTAGGAACTTCAAAGGACTTTTTGGGACAATGCGAGTAAAGTGGATTTTCTAGGAAATACCTGGGTGGGGTGAGGGGAATGCAAGTGACCCACTTAGAATCCACCCTTTTGAAGCTACGACCTGGGAGGGAAAAGCCATTGCCAACTGATTACCTGCTCCTGAAAAACTCCAGATCAGAGACCCCTGACCTTTATAAAGAGTGGTCTAAACAAGCTATGATTGTGCATGTTCTGAGCTGTAACTGTGATGAACTTGTGACCACAAAGGAGATCCCTTGAGTGAGGGTTGAAGGACTACTCTTCCAGAGCCTATGTTAGGACTTGGACGATGTCTTATTAGCGTGCATGTAGGTTCTTTTATTGTTTTTAATGTTTTCTCTGTAGTGCTTTTACCTTAATAAAATAGGCTTGCATACAAAAGAGCTGTGTGGTACCTTCTAAGTGTAGCAATTACACCTGTTAACTGACTGTGAAGAGGAAGCAAACATTCTCTTCTGGGAATAACACAGTGAAGGCAGGAAACAGTGCAGCCAGGAAATACCCTAGTCAGAAGGGAAACACAGGTCTCCATCTAAGTAAGGCAATGGCTGGGAAGCTGAAAGCCTGAGAGTGGGAGCCCTTGGTGGATAGGGTGACCAGATGTCCCGATTTTATCGGGACTGTCCCGATATTTGCTTCTTTGTCCCGCGTCCCGACCAATGTTTGGTCGGGACACTGGACAAAAAAGAAATTTTGCCCTCCGCTCTGGCGCTCGTGACCCTCCGCCGCCTCCTTCCCCCATTGGCTCCCTCCCCAAATCCCTGCCCTGGCCCCGCCTCTTCCCCAACCACGCAGCATTCCTCCTCCCTCCCAGGCTTGCAGCATGGCGGCGCAAGCCTGGAGGGAGGGGGTGGCAGCGGTGCCTGGATCCTGGAGCTGGTGAGTCAGCTTCGGCACCCGGGCACTGGGCGGGCAAAGGGGGGCTGGCAAGGGAGGGAGGCTGGGGGCTCAGCTGTGAACCCCCCCGCCGCGCCAGAGGGCTTCTGCCCGGGCTGCTGCACCTGGGGCCGGGAGCGCAGCCTGGGGCAGCGCAGTGGGTCCGGTCAGGGGCAGCGCGGAGCGGGCAGGGGCCAGGTGGGTAGCGCGGGGGCGGGGGCCAAATCCCTGCTGCTGCCAGGGAGCCCTGCGCCTCTCCCTCCCGCTCGCGGCTGTGGCTCCTTCCCGGCGGGACGCGCCCCCCGGCCTGCCCTGCGCACATGCTGCACGTGTCCAGCTGCTCCTTCCCGGCGGGAGGGAGACTAGGCGCGGGGGACGCGCGCCGCATGTGGCCAGGGCAGCGGGAGGCGCGTCCCGCCGGGAAGGAGCCACAGCCGCGAGCGGGAGGGAGAGGTGTGGGGCTCCCTGGCAGCAGCGGGGATTCGGCCCCTGCCGCCCACCCGGCTCCTGCCTGCTCCGCGCTGCCCCCGCCCGGACCCACCGCGCCCCGCATATGCCCATGGCGGGCCGGGGGGGCGGGAGGCTCCGCGGGGAGGGCAGCGCGCGGGGCCGGGGCCTGCTAATGCCCCAGGCCCCTTTAAAACTCTTTTTTTTTTTTTCCGCGCCCCCCCCTTTTTTTTGCTCTGCCCTTCCCCCCCTTTTTTTTGCTCCGCCCCCCCCCCTTTTTTTTGCTCCGCCCCCGTCCCGATATTTTATACTACTAATCTGGTCACCCTATTGGTGGACCACTGAGAGGAAATGCTGATGCATTTGCCTAAACTGTGACACACACTGTACTTGCATATTGATAACAGAAATGCAAAGATTAAATAAGCAAGATGAGCTAAATGATGGTTATAAGTTTTTGACCATATGTGAGACACACATTTTTATGTATTCATAAACAAAAGCATTTTAAGATGAAGTTAAGGTTAAGAGCATATTCCAGTAACTTAAGGGTAAAATAATTCCAGGGATGTTGTAATTATCTGAACACCAAGCATTTTAAGATAGAGTTGCAAATAACTCTACTCTGCAGTGATACCATTCAACAGCCATACAATTATGATTAATTTATTTTAGTATTTGTGGATCCAGATGAGAGGAAACTAATTTATAAAGACATATTAGGTATTTTCATATTTTTTTCTCATGGGGCCACCAGGAGCCTGCCCAAGAGGCCCTGAGAGCCCAGCAGAGTATCTAAGCTCAACCAAGAATAAATCATTATGTGTGCGTACCGTGCCTACGTCAGTGCAGTCCTGGGTTCTAGGCTATATTGCAATACAATAAATATAATAATTGGGAGATCAAACTTCACTGAGGGCAAGGCACATGAGTGAGAATCTAAGCCCCCACTGAGGAGCATCTAACCTTTATAGAGGTGAGGTCAGGCATAGCCAACTAAAGCCCAGGGGCATCTGTCTAAAATGAGTGGAGTTGAGTTTGTGGGTGGAGATTTAAGAGTATTAATATTTATTTTCCCCAAATTTAAGCCCCTATCACAGGTGCAACAATTTTGTATTTTTTTAACAGTATAAAGTTGGTAACATTTTCCTTTAGGGCAAATTCATACATGTTCCAAAATTTCATTTAAAAATATGCACAGATTTGCAAAGTGAAAATTGGCAATTTTGCACGGCTGTGTTTTGAAATATTTTAGTCCTATGTGTGCCTTTTTTGATGTGCCAGTGGAAAGGGCTCTCTTATAATCTTTTCCTTATGTGTTTCTTCTAAAATTAATTTTACGTGAATACAAATATGCTATGGTTTGAAAAACATTTTAGAATCTAAGTGCTGGCAGAAGCTTGAAGCATATTGCTGTTCAGCTGTTATCCCAAGCTACCAATGGATTAAAAGTTGCTATTGCTCAGGAAGCAGCAGTTCTTCAGTGGAGCAGAAGCATTTTAGAATAAAAAGTATTTTTATTTCCAAATCTGAATTTATTATTGAAGACTTTAAAATTTTGCTTTTTGCTGGCATTGAGGATTTGTTGCAATCAACCACCCTACACCTTTGGAGGGAAGGGGGCGAATTAAGGGAACAGTCCTTTATGGCTGGGGAGGGGAGGGAGATGAAAACTGCTACAAAAGGTTCAGCGTGGTTGCTGATTCATCCCCTAGGAATGCAGGATTTTAAAGGGGCAGCCCTGGGCCTGAAGTAGGGTTGCCAACCCTCCAGGATTGTCCTGGAGTCCCCTGGAATCGGCATCCATCTCCTGGTGACTGTTGAAAGCAATCCGGGAGATTTTAATAGGATATTTTAAGAAAATGACATTACATCATGTTGGGGGGAAAAAATCTCCCAGAATAGCTTCACTCAGAGTTGGCAACCCTAGCCTGAAGCCTCCCTTTTACACGGAGCAGTCTGAAGGAGATTGCTGGCGCCTCCTTGTGGCGGATATCCAGTGCAGGTACTCCATAGGAAAGATATACAGTGACCGGATAAATGGCTTGGAAAAGGACTTAAAATGAGGTGTTTGTTAAAGGAACAAATGGGGGGCAGTTGGGGACTCCTATGATTGGTATGGCAGGGAGCCAACCCCCCATTCTTATAGCCCACCTTAACCCTCCTACGAGGTGGGTGGATGGTAAGGTACCAACAATAAATTTGCTGGAGGGACTTGGATGGAAAAAGAGGGGGAGCTGGTAAAAGCCCCTGGGTAATTACAGAAAAAACATGGGGTTACCTGCACTGTACACTTTTTTTTATCTGCCAGGTTGTCCCAGACATCCAATAATAAAGTTGCGGCCTGATTAAACCCATGTCAAATGTCTCCTGTACTTCTTTCGGTATAGCCAAACAAGCTGTATGATGTGTCATGGGAGACAAATATTTAGATCTCTCACTCAGTAGGTTGCTGGAGTTCAGGCTGGAGGAACTAACTACATATACTCCTTCTGATGACCCATTGATGTAGAAGGTTTAATGATTAGTGTCATTCTCATGTGGGCTTTATTTAACAGCTGTGATAGAAGGAAGAGGACAAATTCTGTATGGGACTTATTGTTGTATTGGGTGGTGTGATAAGTGTTTGATTAACAATTAAAATGATCAGATTTCTGTCTTTTTTGACTATTCATTGTATGCTTAAATACTGTTTTATATTATTTATACAGAAACAATTTGTTAGTCACATACTCTGTCAAAGTCTCTGTCTATTGTTTGCTCAATGATTATATGATTAAATTTGATAAGAAATGCCATTGGCATGTGGACAACCATTTATTTTCAGTTTGAATGTATAAAGGAGTCATACTTCCTAAAATTGTGCCTGATAAAATGTTGCTCTGAGACCACCATTTTGTATATGTTCCAAGTTCCAGCTCAAATTACAGGTGTTTGTAGAAGTGGCATTATCCCTATTGTTGTAGAAAGATATAATTAGGAGACTTCTCTGAGCTTTCCAAACAGAATGTAACATATTTGTCTTTTACTATTTGTTCAAAATCAAAGATGAAAATGTGCCTCTTTCATCTCACTACTTACTCTATTAGATATGACTTTGGGCCCATATGCTACAACACACACTATATCTAATGAATGCAGCAAATTCTTCCTTGCATCCTGATTTATGTATCAGAGATGCCCTAAATTCTATGGCAAAATGGGAATTATGTGGCAATGTTATTCTATTACAAAATTATTTAATAACTTGTGTGGCTCCTAAAATAGAGGAGCAAAATGCAATGGTAAAACGGGTTGAAGTGCTGTCTTTAAGGCAGAGAAGGAAAGCTTTATAGGGCTGTTATCAAAGCCTTACCAGTGGAAAGCTGGGCTCTGTGGGGCTTATCAGATATGCAAAAGGAGAGTCTTTGTAGACTGAGACTAGTTGGAAGCTATGCAATGACATGAGAGACAGGAGTCTGGAAGAAGCTGGGAGAGGCTTCCAAAAGGAGGTAGCTCTCAAGTGGGGCTGCTAAGTGGTACAGGAATGAAGCTCCAACTTGCAGAGCTAAGGAGCTACCCATGTTGGCTACATTTTTCTGCTACACTACTCTGAAGGCACACAAGAATTAGGTAGTTCTGCATCTGCATGGCTTATGAGACTTCCATACCAGTGACCTCTTCTTGCAAGGCTCCTGCTATTACTTCTAAGACCATGTGTCAGACTTTTCTGGCCTCATACTGCTACATGCTGTTTCTGCTCCCCAGTCTCCCAAATGGCCACATGCTCAGGATGCATCTGATTGCCATATTTGAGGTTGGAAAGGAATTCCCCCACGGTCAGGTTCGGCAGAGACCCTGGGAGGCTTTTGCTCTTAAAATCGTGGGTGGTCAAGCTGAGGAATTGGAAGATGCAAAATGTTGGCTGTATGTAGCACAGAGAGATGTGTGATGTCTTTGCAAATGTAACATATATGGCCATTTGTGCGGTCACATAATTGTGTTTATAAATAAGAGTCCTGGATATATCAGATTGATTTTGGGGAAGGGACACTTTAGCAAATATGACCTATATGGTGCCTTAAGCTTAAAATATTTTATCCACACTATTGTTTGGAATAGTTCAGGATTTTTTCAGAGTACTTCAGAGGTCTTGTTTGATTCCTACAAATTTTTGCAGGCTCCTGTAGAAAGATGGAAATGCATAGGCACTCTGCATGAGCTTTGTCATACACCGCAGATGGCAACAGTCATAATTATGCCAGATGCCTTGATTTAGTGTCCACTTAATACACACTCATATGACACAGCCTGTAGCTCTGTAGGTTATCCAACTGTGCACCATAGTGGTACAGTCTTCCCTATTGCACGTAGGGTGCAGTTACTTTTCAGATTGACACAAGTCATGTAGAACACTGACCTTCTGGCTGCTTTTTCTCTCTTTATGTGTACTGTTTTGAAAAAAAAATATTTTGGCAATACTGTATGAGAAAATAGACCTTTCTTTCTCTTTTCCAAGCTGCCAAATAACTTTGTGATATTAAAGAACTGTGATTTGAATGGTAACTTTTTAATGTGGATGTTAAGCATAGACTAAAAAGAGCTCTCTGTTCAGAAGAAGCATGTTAATATACGTAGCATGCCAGTATAGAACTGGGAAAAGAACAATTTTATTTTAGTTAGTAAAATCTCCTCCTGATCTTAGCAAAACATTTACTCCAGTGCAACATATTGCACTATTTAATACATTTGTCTTTAAATGTTTAGATTCTTTGCACAAGGCACTTAAAAGTCCTGTACCTAATCTTTTCTGCACACAGATCCCAGTGTTTGCACAATCTTCTGTGCATTTCCTTGGGACTGCTCTTAGTTCAGTATTCCACTCTGCCAACATTGAAAACCCATGAATTTCTAAGAGTGCTTTTTAGAACTACAATGCATTTGAAATATAGCATCTGCATACAGTAATGAGGAAAGCACTTACTTTTCTCCATATGAGCAATGCACAACTGGCACTACGAATTCAGACATCCTTGCCTTGCCCTCTTCCCTGCATCTCTTCCCCTGTCCCATCCCTTCCCCGAGGCCCTGTCCCCCGCTCACTCCATCCCCCATCCCTCTGTCGCTTACGCTCCCCCACCCTCACTCACTTGCTCTGGGAGGGAGTTTGGGTGCGGGAGGGGGCTCAGGGCTGTGGCAGAAGCAGGGCCGGCTCGAGGCACCAGGCAACCAAGCTGGTGCTTGGGGCGGCACCTGGAGGGGGGCGGCGCGGCGCTCGGGCCGCCGGGGAGAGCGGGGCCACAGCCGGGCTCGCCGCCCTCCCCCCGGCGCTCTGGCCGCCCCCGCGCCCTCCCCCCGGCTGCCGGGGGGAGAGCGGCGAGCCCCCGCCGGGGCTCGCCGCCCTCTCGCCGCTCTGCCCCCGGCGCTCTGGCCGCCGGGGGGAGAGCCGAGCCCCCGCCGGGGCTCGCCGCCCTCTCGCCGCTCTGCCCCCGGCGCTCTGGCCGCCGGGGGGAGAGCCGAGCCCCCGCCGGGGCTCGCCGCCCTGCCCCCGGTGCTCCGGCCGCCGGGGGGGGAGAGCCGAGCCCCCGCCGGGGCTCGCCGCCCTCTCGCCGCTCTGCCCCCGGCGCTCTGGCCGCCGGGGGGAGAGCCGAGCCCCCGCCGGGGCTCGCCGCCCTCCTCCCAGGGCTCCGGCCGACCCCGCGCCTTGCCCCCGGCCGCCGGGGGGAGAGCGGAGCCCCCGCCAGGGCTCGCCACCCTCGCCCCGGGGCTCCGGCCGCCCTCCCCCCGGTGGGAGAGCGGAGCCCCCGCCGGGGCTCGCCGCCCCCCCCCCCCCGGCTCCGCCCCCCGTCCGGAGGCTTTTTTGCCGCCCCCCCCAGGCTCCGCCCCCCCCCCCCCGCGGGGGGGGGGCGGCCGGAGGCTTTTTTGCCTGGGGCGGCAAAAAAGCCAGAGCCGGCCCTGGGCAGAAGGTTGGGGCCTGGGAGGAGATGAGGGGTGCGGGCTCTGGGCAGCGCTTACCTCGGGCAGCACCATGAAAGTTGTGACATGTCCGTTGGCTCCTAGGTGCAGGGGCAGCAAGGTGACTCTGCGCACTGCCCGTCTGCAGGCGCCACCCTCACAGATCCCATTGGCCGTGGTTCATGGCCAATGGGAGCTGAGGAGCCAGTGCTCGAGGTGGGGGCAGCATGCGGAGGCCCCCTGGTTGTGCCTCCACCTAAGAGCCAAGGGACATGTTGCTACTTCCAGGGAGCCGTGCAGAGCCAGGTAGGGAGCCTGCCTTAGCCCCGCTGTGCTGCCAACCAGACTTTTAGTGGCCCTGTCAGCGGTGCTGACCGGAGCCTCCAGGGTCCCTTTCCGACCGGGTGTTCTGGTCGAAAACTGGACACCTGGTAACCCTATTTATGGTACTCACCCCTAAGTCAATTCTGTAAGGTATTGACAAAGCCTAGTGAATAATGTATCTTATTACTAGCATTTCTCCATGTCTAAATACCTCTTGGCAGTTATGTTTCAGTTAAGGGCTCTCATGTCTGGTCCCTTTCCCCATTAGTCTGATAAATATCAGAATCTGTTGAATTTTAGAACATGGTTCAAAGCTCAGCTGCTTTCCCAGCTCTTTCCTTGAGGGTAGCAGTGGGAACAAGTGGCACAGGTCAATATATTTATTTGACTCTAGGGGGAAGTTTATTGCCGGGGAAAAAAGTTAAAACTGATATTTGAAGTTTGTTAGAAATTTTATGTGTAGATGGAGATGTTTGTAATGACTTATTGTTATAAATTTGTAGCTATATTTTCAGTTAGAGTAAATCATTGTAGTTTCTTTGACTCATTAGAGCTATGCCAATTTAGATCAGTTGAAAATTTGGCTTCTTGTTCAGCAGAGTAAGAACTCCCAGAATGGGCAGGGTTCAGAAGATTGCACATGTGAATTAATCTGTATGGGTGGGGAAAGGATACAGAAGGATTAGATGCAGTAGTATTAACCAAAGAGAGGGATAGAGAATGAAAATTAAAAGTATAGGGGGGAAAAAGTGAATGAGCGGAAACAAGGAGGTCAGGGGGAGAGTTTGTCTAGTGAGAGCTATAACCTTTAGTTTCTCTTTAGATTAAGAAATTAGTGAGCAGAAGGCAAACAAGAGGCTTAAAGGTCAAACTGATTAAAAGATAAGCTGCATTATAAAAGGAAAGAACAAGCATAGTTGGACCAAATCAAGTCTGGCTTTGAAAAGAGTCCATCTGAGATCTGGTTGAGTTGTACAAAACACTAGTTGGGGGTGACTATACATATGTAGACATGAAAAAATAAGATAGAAAATTATTTTTGATTTACATAATTATTTCCCTCCATCAGTCACACCCCACTTTTCATTGTATCAATGTTTTAAAATGTCAAACTATTTACTGTAGATTTGTTTTGAAAAACTATTTTAACCATGCAAAATAAAAATGTATTATATTATTCAGTGTTTTGTCTCTTTCTGTGGAAATCATTTTCACTTCAAGCATAATTTTATTTTAATAAATGTTATATATTCATAGATTTTTATGGCTAGAAGGGATTGTTATGATCATTTAGTCTGAGCTCCTGCATAACACAGGCCTAGAATTTTGCCCACGTTGACATAGGTTACAATTGTGCTTTCAAAGTCACAGATGGAAAAATGGTTAGTATACTACAAGTCCTGTCCCCTTGCCCCTCCCTCATATGCTAGTAATATATCTCAGCGGCTACTTTGGGTTGGTAATTTTACTATTAGTACATTGGCTAACCATCCACCCCTTTTGAGTCTCATCTTAAAACTGATATTCTCTCCTTTTCGTACGTCTAGAACAATTTTACTGTCACAGAAGGCATGGATTACATGACTTCCCATTTTTGGGAGTACAGTGTTACTCTATTCCACTTGGAGGTCCCCTGCAGAAAGCTGGAAAGTCTTTGCACATTTGTTCCCTTGTCTGGCAGGGAGAAGTGAAGAGAGACCAACCTTCCCACAGCAGGACCTGCCTGTTCAGCAGGGTTGAATGAAGAGTAATGGTCCTCCAAAGCTGATGTTTCCTGCTGGTTGTGGGATCCCATATGCAGTGTGGAGATGTGGTGGTAAAGGCTTATCCTTCACTCCAGTCCATGGTCCCCTCCTAGGCTAGGAAATGCTAGCTGACATGCTTCAAAGAAAAAACTTCAGAAAAGACAAATTTCATAAATTAGCATAAGATTTCCCCCCCCCCCCCCAAATGTTTTATGATAAAACAGCTTCTTAAATTCTCTTGCCCTCTGGTTATGTAGGGACTGATTTTCATACGTTCTGAGCACCCCTAATTGAAACTGAAAACAATGATATTTGAAAGGTTCTCAGCACTTCTGAAAATCAGGCAACTTATTTAGGTCCCTAAATATGGATTTGGAAGCCTACTTGTAGGAACCCTTAAAAAAAATAGATTGGCTATAATGATATACACCACAAATTTTCTGAAATGCATCTGCTGCTTTGTTTAAGAAGATTAGACCGCAAAATAAGTTTGTTTAAAAAGAGGGGCGTTTTCAAACCCTAACATGAATTGAGCTGGTTTTATACATTTGACTGTTCTAAATGAAAACATTTTACCATTGTTAACAGTTCATAAAGGGCAGAAAATTGATATACAACAGATTAATGGCTGTGAAACAGAAAGTAAAATGAAAGTAGGTAGAAAATTAACCTTACCAATAGAACTTAACTGCCCAGTAAAGTATATAATGAATCAAACAGCATAAATGGAAAAATATAAATTACATTTGCAAAAATTATTTCATTTTATAAGACTCTTACATTACTAGTAACAAGGGATGGTTATAAGCCAATAAGTAAATCTGGATTCAAATTTATATTTCCTCCAAGTTTGGAGGGTTTGGATCCATCCTTCTCTTTCTACTAGAGCTACTCAGAAAAAAAAATTAAACTTTTTATTAAGACAAAGTTACAATAAAATATTAATGCAACTATATTGCATGTTACTTATTACTTATTCAGGATCAGGTTAATATTCAAAGAACCTGACTAAAGATTCTGGCTTACTGGCTGGGGATTTCTCCTCTGACTATATTAAAAAGGGTGACCAAAGTTCTTTTTGGCACTTCTCTTGTACATGCACTTGGTGTGAAAGCTTTTCCAACAGAAGGAGAGTCCATATTTTACTATGCCACAATTCCATAGAAATGAAATTTTTCCAATAATGTGCAATGCAGAGTCTTGCTGCTAACATTAAAAAAGAACTTAACTGCATTTGAAATGCAGTTGAAAAATTTTTGATGGAACTGTTTTCCATCACAATGTGCAGTTTCATTAAAACTAAAATGCTCTGCAGGAGCATGTCTGTTTCAACAAAATTCTGAAAGAAAAAAATCAAAATAAATCATTTATATTTTCTTGTTTTGTTTTGATAAGGTTAAAATGTTTCATTTAGACTACGATTTTGATTCATTTAGACTTTTATATTATATTAAAATGTTTATTATATATAATCTGTATTTAATATTTTTTGACATTATGTTTCAACGTTATTGAAATGAAATGTTTTAACATCAAAACATTTAAATAATTCTGCATCAAATTTGTAGATTTTCAATCTACAGTGTATTTTGGGATTTCAGCATTTTGTTGCAATTCAGAAGAAAAACAAACGTCAAAATATTGGAATTTCCTGTTTTCTGACCAGTTCTAATTTCTACCCTAATTAATGGAGATATCCCATCTCCTAGAACTGGAAGGGACCTTGAAAGGTCATCGAGTCCAGCCCCCTGCCTTCACTAGCAGGACCAAGTACTGATTTTGCCCCAGATCCCCAAGTGGCCCCCTCAAGGATTGAACTCACAACCCTGGGTTTAGCAGGCCAATGCTCAAACCACTGAGCTATCCCTCCCCCCCCTCTACTAATCTACCCTATCTCTACTAATGGTGAGAATATGATTTTTATTTTGACAGAGTCTCTTTAAATCTGTAAAATACTGTGTGGTAGTTTGTTTGTGATGCACTGTACAAAATAAACTTGTATTGCATCACTGAAATTTTAAATATTTGAAATACTGGAAAGCATGACTCCTCGTATTTTAGGATGATCAGGTGCCCTGTGTATTCCCAACACCCGTTGTTGTTCTTGAAAACAATTTATTTCAGAAATAAAGAATCAAGAAACTGAGATTATAGAAAGAGAGGAATTTTTTCCAGTTAAAGTGCTATACTCCTTTGAGCTGCAGCATACCCATCATTTTTCTAACGCCTTCTCTAAGATCTGGTCTACACTTAAAAATTAGATTGCTCTAGCTACATTGTTCAGATCTATGACACATTTCGTGCCCTGAGTGCCATAGTTAGGTTGACCTAACCTCTGGTGTAGATGTGGCTAGGAAGAATTCTTCTTTGACGTAGCTAATGCCTCTCAGAGAGATGAATTAAATACATTGATAGAAAATTCAGAGAGATGAATTAAATACATTGATAGAAAATTGCTTTCATCGATGTAAGTAGCATCTACACTGCAGCACGACAGTGCCATAGCTGAAGTGTCATAGCTATGCTGCTATAGTGGTTGTACAGTAGATATGGCCTAAGGGTGCAATTCTGCAATACTGAATAACGCCTGAGGGATTCTGACTAGAGCTGGTCAAAAAATTTTTTTTGGAGAATAATAAATTCACCAAAAAATGAAGTTTCAGGGAGACCAAAACTATTTACAAATTCAGGTCAAATTTGGTGAATAGTTTTGGTTGTTTAAAAATTAGGGGGGAAAATTAGAAAAAGTTAAAATGGTTTGATTTGACATTATCAAAATGAGCCATTTTGACATTTCATTTCAAAATGAACCATTTTGTTTTGAAAATGTTGATTCAACCTGAACAATTTTATTTTGTTTTTATTTTGGTGAGAAAAACTGAAAAATGTCAGTTTTGGTTTTTGGTTTGGCCACTGAATGAAAAAATCAGTTATTCACTCAGCACTAATTCTGAGAACTCTCCTCTGAGTTCAGTATGAGTGGAGATGCTCAATATGTTGTAGGAGTGGGTCCTATGCCTCTGATTTTCCAGGGAGGCTGTTTGCTGAAAATGAAAGTATCTGTTCCAAAGATATATTTCAGTACCAATTTTGAGTACAGGTGGCCCTGGTTGAGCTTCCCCAGCTGGACACTCACCAGGCTACTGTGTTTGGGTCCCCATATCTTGGACCTGTGTTCTCTTCACTGCCTGAGACTGAGCAGAGTCCAGGCACTGCCTCTGGCTTTAGGTTTCTAGGCACATTCTTGAGGTGCAGATCTTTTGTCTCACATTCCCTTCTGAGTGTTGAGACCCCATGGTCCAACGCCTTAAGCCCCATGACTAGTGCCAGCTCCCCCAGACTCCTGAGCACACTTTTCTCAGAACATCAACTTTATGTTTACTCTGGTGTACAGTTTACTTTTTCAGGGACATGTGATAGTTGAAGGACTTAACACAAAGGCTTTACAAAGCTTTCAAAATCAGTCACTCTTTACTTTAGGTACTGCAAGAAATATACAGATCCAGACAAAAACAATAAGAAGTCCATATGTCATTCCCTGCCTCGCTTTCCTCACCATTCTGGAGTGTTCTTCAGAACCGGGACTGTATCTTTCTGGGCTCCAGCTCCCCATTCTGGGACTCCACTTCTCCAGGTCAGGCTTTTCTTCCCAGTCATGGAGTCTGTCCTCTCTCTTCTCTAGCCAGCTTCCTTGGACTTTGGCTGTTCTCGCCATCAGAAATGTATCCTCTCCTTCCAAAAGCTTGTGTCTTTGTTCCTCCTGTGAGTCCTTCCTCTGACTTCTCTTCCCGCCCCCCCCCCCCCCCCCGAGTCTCTCAGGCTCTGGTTTTTAAAACCCAGTGCTAACATCTGATCTCTTTGTTGCTTTTGGAAAAATTCTACTCCTTCAAACCCCAGCCCTTTGCGCAAAAGCTGGAGAAAACTGGTTCTCCTAACTTCAGCCAGCCTATTGTCCTAAGATGCTCCCATTTGAATGGATGACCATCAAGATTTAACAACTGTCTATTGTTCCTGGTCTGGGAGATACATGGCACAGAAATGGTGGATTACACATACACTGAGGCATTCAGTGACACAGCAATTTAATAAAATCAACCAGAATTCATATATTGTTCATAGATAGAGATGGTATTTCAGCATGTTCATTCCCTGATGATGAAATACACCAATTGTGTAATCTACTGTGTCATTGGCTTGGCTCCTGAATCTAAATTGGAGCCAGGTGTACAGCTCGGGCCTTTCTTGAACCTTGATGACTTGCTGATCTCTTAGCTCTGTGTGTAAAAGTAATATAAATGAGTTGCCTTTTTTTTTAACAACCTCAGAGATCATTACAGTTTTAATATGTTCAGGTGGTGCTTCAAAGAACTCTTTGTTGTTTTACACAGCTAATTCTAAGTAGATCTATGTGATCTTTCAAGTGAAAGAATCTCAATTAAGCCCTTTTGGGGGGAAACGTTTACAAGGATAAAGTTTGAACTTGCTGCATTTCTAAGTATGAATGTGTTTTATATCTTCTGTGTAGTTTTTTTCATTAAAGCACTAGTGTGTAAAATAGACATGTTCAAGTTTTCATTAAATATTATTTAACATACACAACAAATCTGTTAACCAGAGAAAGGTGAGTTATAGTTTGAAGGAGATTAAATCTCCAGAAGAACATTAAAAAGGTTTAAATTCTACAAGAAGTTTGTTGTTCAAGTTTCTTTTGTTCGCTTGAGGAAAAGGATCCAGTAATCATGGCTTGACATATTTGATTGTAGTATAGAATTTTCTTTTCAGTAATCGGCTTTGAAAGCCATGAAATAGTCAGTGGTAAATATGTTAATCTCTCAAAATGTGTGAACAGTTTAAAAAAAACCCTCTGATCTAGTTTGCACTGTTGTGACCTGAATAACAGGATAATGTGCTTAAGCAGCTTATTTATTCTTCAGTGCCTTTTTGAAAAAGAGAAGTTGCACAATAGTTTGCCATTCACGGCTTAGAAATGACCACTGTTCTTTTCAGTTGTTGAATGCTTAATTATTTTCTCTCCTATCTGTGTTTCACCATACATTACTCCAAACAGGACTTTAAAGGAACTTTTTGGTAGTTCCTTGCTGAACTGTAACACTTTTGTGAAGAAGTATGCACTGAGCTGTAAAAGAATTTCAAGCTCTCAGAAAAGTTGTACAGGCTTTCAACCAAGATGTATTGCTGAATTAACTGCCTGTGCTTATAAGACTCTACCCAAACTGAAAACCCTAAAGAGCCCTGTGGACATAAAGTTAATTACATTTTTAAGGGTGCCTCATTAACATTCTGCAAAGGTGTGTGTGTTGTGATCATACAAGCATGATTAGGCTGACACTATTTGTTGATTCCCTTATATTAGTTATTGGTCTGTGGATACCAGCAAGTGTACCAGATATAGTGGTGATGAGGGAGCAAAGGGAACTCGAAAACAGTGTCTGAAGGCTGCACTAAAGCTTAACTACACAATTAAGGATTTGTCAGCATTTATGCTGTATATCTTGATTTTCATGGATTTATAGTTCAGCAAAAGTTGGCTTCAATCTGAAAACCTGGCAAATTGTCTCAATCTGGCTATGAAATATTTTGAAACACTTCATTTAACTTGGTTTGACAATTTAAAAATTAGAGACATGAAAAAATAAACTTTTTTGCAGAGCTCTGGATAGAACAAACAACTGCTTTTGGAAAAAAATATTTTCCTTCAGTAGATATCTTAAAAATTGCCAATCATAATGCATGCTGGTGGTGGGGGAGGATGAAGCATATGAGTTACTGAAATTTGAAAGGGGATAAACTATACATGCTGACTAACTATATAGGGCCACGTTGTGGCCTGGCAGACGTGGTGGTGCAGGGCTGTAAGGAGGCACACGGCTATTAACCTGGGAGAGGAAACACAATCTGGAGAGCCACTATGACCCCCCATCATGCAGGTTAATTGGAGGGTTGAGAACGGGTGGAACCAAAGCTTCGCCACCTACCGCATGTCAGTGTAGCTGCATTTCCATGCCAGGGAACTAGTGCTGTGCTGGCTATAGGCCTGGCACAGTTTTCCCCTCCTGGAAGCAGCAGAGGGACTGATAGGAAGACACTCCTCCAGACTGCTACAGGCGCAGTGAAAAAACACTCTGTCCCTTGCGTTAAGCTCGTTGCAAAGCCATGGTTGAGTCCATAGCATGAATTCTATATATTGTGTCTTGTGCATATCATGATTATAAAAATATCATAGTCTTCAGTGAATATTTATGCTCTTTAAAAAAAATAAATAAAAAAAAGCAGCAGTGGTCTTAATGGAATGCGGCAAAGGCAGAGCACTTCCTACACAACTTTAAAAATACTGTGCAGCATTCTGCAGCAAATTTACATAGACTTCAGTTGAACAAAGCAGTTAAACATGCTCCTAGAATACTGCAAATATTGAGATAAAGTTATTTAAGGCAAATGACAAGTTTTTCAAATAAAGTATGTTGACTGTATAGTAAGTAGGAAAAATCTCCTCTGTAAATAATTGTGCACAGTAGTTAGAAGTTCATTTAATCAATGCTTAATAACTAATTAAATCTGAAAACGCATGAATTGAAGATACACATTCTCAGTTTAATTGAATGTCTATAGGTAAAATACTGGAAACATTGATTTATAATGGAAATAGCAGCATATACTTAAAACTGACTCTGAGCACCACTAGAATTACAAACTAACCATTTGGGGGACCTTTAAGACTAACGGATGTATTGGAGCATAAGCTTTCGTGGGTGAACGCAGGCAAGAATCAGTCTGGAGATAATGAGGTTAGTTCAATCAGGGAGGGTGAGGTCCTCTGCTAGCAGTTGAAGTGTGAACACCAAGGGAGGAGAAACTGCTTCTGTAGTTGGCTAGCCATTCACAGTCTTTGTTTAATCCTGATCTGATGGTGTCAAATTTGCAAATGAACTGAAGCTCAGCAGTTTCTCTTTGGAGTCTGGTCCTGAAGTTTTTTTGCTGTAAGATGGCTACCTTTACATCTGCTATTGTGTGGCCAGGGAGGTTGAAGTGTTCTCCTACAGGTTTTTGTATATTGCCATTCCTGATATCTGACTTGTGTCCATTTATCCTTTTACGTAGTGACTGTCCAGTTTGGCCAATGTACATAGCAGAGGGGCATTGCTGGCACATGATGGCAGCAAGGCACTGCATTTAGCCGTATGGAATGGAAATCTATCAACCTCATGAAGAAACTTGATTCTTGCCAGCATATTTATACCTGCTCCTGGAAATTTCCATTACATGCATCCGACGAAGTGGGCATTCACCCACGAAAGCTTATGCTCCAATACATCTGTTAGTCTTAAAGGTGCCACAGGACTCTCTGTTGCTTTTTACAGATCCAGACTAACACGGCTACCCCTCTGATACTTAACCATTTGGGGTTATCTAAGCTAGTCTGACAAATAGGTATGGTTTATTGCTATTCGATGTAATATGGAGAAATTATTTTCCTGTTCAGTTTTTATAAACCTAGATATTAACAGTGTTATGTTGTCTTTATTCTGCATATGCAGTGTTCATTTTTGTCACTGGTGTAATGTTTATAAATTATGAGCTTGTTAAGATACATCATACATAGGCTTGTCAGAGTTCAGTTTTTTATAATTTTGACGGGTACGATTGTTTATTTTTAAGTATTTTTTTCAACATTTATCCATTTACATTTATACGGTTTTAGGAAATTATTGGGGGATAGACTCATAGACTTGAAGGTCAGAAGGGACCATTGTGATCGTCTAATCTGACCTCCTGCACAACGCAGGCCACAGAATCTCGCCCACCCACTCCTGTAGCAAACCCCTGACCTATGTCTGAGCTATTGAAGTCTTCAACTTGTGGTTTAAAGACTTCAAGGTGCAGAGAATCCTCCAGCAAGTGACCTGTGCCCCACGCTGCAGAGGAAGGCGAAAACCCCCCAGGGCTTCTGCCAATCTGCCCTGGAGGAAAATTCCTTCCCGACCCCAAATATAGTGATCAGCTAAACCCTGAGCACGTGGGCAAGAATCACCAGCCAGACACCCTGGAAAGAATAGGCAATACGGGGATCAGAAAATTATTTAATGACAGTAAACCTTGAGTTTCAAAAAGTTAAAGCTTTTATAAACATTAAAACACAAATTGTCAACATCACATGTCAAAATATATAAAGCAAATACCCTTAAAACCAAACTCTTTCTCAAGCAGCATTTTTTTTACTTTACCTATCTGTACATTTCAGTTATTATTGATGGAAATTTTTTGTCAGTTTGTGTGTGTATAGTGAAATCTCTGTTTACTGAAATTTACCAATACAAAATTAATCCTTCCAAACCTAATCATGCAGTTCCTTGTTTTTGAATCTGTGGTGGTGTTTTTCCTAGAGATTTCTCTTAAATGAGAAGTCACATCAATTATATTAAATTAAGCCATCACTTAATATGCTGGCAATGCGATCTGATTTTTCTGGTAAACTGTCATCTATCTAGCTATCAAAATTGTTTTGAGACTGTAGATCTCAATTCATACTTAAAAGCTTCTATTCACAATATGTTGTTGTTATTATTGATAGTAAAAAAATGTTTCTATTATGGTCATGCCTAAAGACTTCAATCAAGATTAGGGCTCTGTTGGGCTGTAAAAACATAAATATGAGAAAATCCTTTTCCTGGGGAGAGGGGGGTCTTTTACAGTCTTGAGAGATAAAACAGATAAAAGTCAGGGAATGGGGTTATAATACAAGCAAATGAGTGTGGTGAAGAATTAGTGCAGCCTTGTTAGTTACGTGACTTATTGTTTGGGTTTTATTTCTTTGTGTTTTGTTTTTTAATTAGGCTAGAGGTAAGGTGAAGTATGGGAACATTAGTAAGATTGAGAGAGAAGGGAAAGAGGAACAGTCACAGCTCATCACCTGCCTAGCTGTGATCAGCAGGGTGTGTTCTTTAGGTAACACAACAGAGTGAGTCTTCAGGAATGATTTGAAGGAGGATAAAGTAGTAGCTGTATGGGTTATGTCTGAGAGTTTTTTCTATGCATAAGGGGTGGAGTTGGAAAAAGCTTTTAGGGAGAAGATGACTTGCAGGTAATGGTAAGAGTTCCATGTAAAGTGGTTCCATGTAAAGAGCTGTACACAAGAAGCCATTTACAATAACAGCAACAAGTTTTATCGGTCCTACAGAACCAAGGAACTATACTGAATATTCTTGAGCACTATCTGTGGGCACTTTATCTATTAACTATTTATAGAGAGAGAGAGAGAGAGAGAACAATCTTGTAACAGGTGGTAAGGGCTGAGAATGTTGGCAGAATTAAGGTGGAGGCTGGTATCATAAGTTACTAAATTTGGTAGCTAGGATGGGACTAGATAAGCTGTGATGGGCCTTAAAAGATAAAAACAATAAACTTGTTTGATGCAAAGGCAAAGAGGGAGCCAGTGAAGGGGATTGATGTGGTTAGAGTGATGAACTAGGAAGATGATCTTGGCAGCAGCATTTTAAATGGACTTGAAAGGAGGAAGGTTGCAGTAGTTAAGGCCAGAAAGAAGAAGGCCTTGCCACAGTCAAGACACAAAATGTTGCAGACTTGGATGAGAGTTTTAGCTGTGTAAACAGAGGAAAGTCCTTATCTTAGAACTGTGTAAGAAGAAGCAACAAGATTTAGACATTGTCTGAATGTGTGGGTCTAGAGAAGGCTGAGTCAAAAATGGCACCCAAATTATAGGTTTGGATCACTGGGAAGGGTGGTAGAGTAGTCCAAAGTGATAGAGAAAAGTGTGAGAAGGGAGGGCTTTGACAGAAAAGATCAAGAACTCAGTTTTGGCCATATTGAATTTGAGATGTTGACGTGACATCCACAAAAACAGGTATCAGAAAGACAGACCGAAATGCTGGATTGGACTGAGGAAGACAGCTTGTCAATGGAGAGAGAGATTTGAGTCATCAGCATAAAGACAGGAGTCACAGCTAATTCGGAAGTTGAGTACCTAGAGAGAGAGTGTAGAAAGAGAAAAGGGGGACCAAAGATGGAGCCTAGGGCAATACCCACTGAAAAGTGGAGAGGGGGCCAGCAACAACCCTCCAAACAACATACTGAAGGAGCAATAAGACAGGTAGAAGGAGAGTCATAAGACAGAGATATGAATGCCAGTGGAGAACAGAGATTCAGGATGTAGGGTGTGGTTGACAGTGTCAAAAGCTGCTGTGAAGTCAAGGAGAATGAGGATGGAATGCAGGTGGTAAAATTAGTTCAATGACTAATCTGTTCCCTTCTGCACTGAGCAAAGTAGCTTAAATTCTGTGTAACTTGTATAATTTCCTCATCCTCTTGATCCTTGAGGCTGCCATTCAACTACTGAACTTTTATCAAACAATAAAAGAGCTTCCTTTGAATGTAATGATAATTTTTTTTAACGGGTACCCGACTGACCTTTACACAACTTCAGTGCAACATAGCTTCAGCTAGCCCCAACTAATTCAGTTTCCATCAACATTTCAGAAAGGCATTTGAAATTAGTCTCTCAAAGACCCACAAAAACAGATGCTGTGATCAGGTAATCCCACAGTGCCCAGCATGAAAGCATTCTCAACAGAAAGCCCCAGGTTGTAATACGACCACAACAGATCAGGATGAGCCCAAGCCCAATTGTGTTCATATTGGTGTGTTAAAATTTCCTATAGTACCAGAGTGGAAGAACATCCTGGCACTTCTCATAGATCTGTTGGAGGCAAAAGAAGGTGTGACAAAGTCAGTCCTGACAAATATAAGAGAGTGGTGGAAGGCAAATATATCAGACCTAGAATGGTGAAGACTCTGTTCCCTATGAGCTGAAAAAAGTTTACCATAGGTTAACTAGAGACACCTGAGGCCAGTTAAGGGCTACCAGTGACCTTTAAAAACCCTTCTTCTGATGGGAAAGAGGAGGACAAAGATGGGAGACAAGCTGCAGCAGGGGTAGTGGCAGCAGCAGGAGGAAGGAAAGGCTATCTCCCCTCCCTATAGGGAAAGAAACTAAGGTAACAGCTGTTTGGGGGAAGGGCTGGCGACTAGGAGCCAACATAGTAGGGTAATACCCTGTAGAGGTGGCAGGGAAAAGTATTTCTGTTTGCATTATGAGTTTGGGGAGGGGGGGAGTGTTTTTGCTTAAGAAAACTTCTAGGGTCCATCCTGAGGCCCACCATGTAAATAAGGAAAAATAAAACCAGAGTGAAGAAAAAAATATTCTGGAGTCAGACTGGTTTACTCCAGGCCCCCACCATCACCCAAGGGAGAAACGCTGAGGCTGATGAAGTGAAGGAGGTTACCCCCAAAGGAAAGAACAGAGTAAGGTGATCAGGAGAGAACAAACAGAGGAGTACTGATAGTGAGATAGGGGAATGAGAAAGGGAGTCAGATACACCAGGGTAGGGTGCAAGTGTCTGAGATGAAACTGACATGAGGAAAAGAATTTGCCAAGTTAGCTGTGTTGCAGGTATTGTGTTCTTCAAACATCTCATCCTCATTAGTTAGCCGTGAATAGATATGACAAAATATTTTGCTGCAGCAAAATGTATTAATTTTGGTCAAAAATTGGCTGAATAATTTATCCAAACCCAAATCTTGATTCACATCTAAAAAGTATGTACATTTCCTATAACCAAGTTTATTAAAGAAATAAATGCTTCTTGTAACTGAATATTTCTCTTGCATATTAAAGCCGTTTTTCATATAGCAAGAGAAATGATTTAACATAGTTCTTTTTATAAAGCTGAATAAGGACTCATGTTTTTTCTTTCTAGAATGTTTTGACCATGACATTTTGCTACTTTTTGCCTAAAATAAGAATTCCTGAGCAGTGAACTTGTGAACATAAAAAGTTAGTGTTAGCTCATCTAAAAACCAAAGCAGAAGCATCAAAAAGAAGCAATTACTGGCAGATGGCACAGCCACAGACTGGCTAACAGTTTGAACTCAGTTTATACCAGGAATCCAAATGACGGGACTGAGCATCTTGAAACCATGTTTATATGGACTGGTGCCATAGCAAGACAAATCATACCTCTTACAGAAACTAAAGAGCCAAGAGTCTGTGACAGATCTGTAATAATACGGAAATATAAGTCTGTATTACTGGTAGTTTGGTCTTTTTTTTAATGACAACATAGCTACCAGAACATAAAATGTGATATGCTACCTCTGAAATACACTGTTCATTGAACAAGAATAATCCAAAACCACAAGTTTTAGCTTAGTTTAGTAGTGGGCAAGGCTGCACTTGGTTACTCTCTCTGTGGAATGGATACCGTGCATGCTGGTACTCCTACATTATAATCTAAAACACTGTATGAAACCTTGACATATGAAAAGCAAATGTTATGAGGAAAACCAATATTTGCCTTTTTATGTACCTCCTTGCTATTCTTTAAACTAAGAGAAGTATTAAAAAAAAGAATGTGGTTTATAATAGGGTCCTGACTTATTTCCATCAGTACTAGAAGTTGTGAAACCTGACTTAAATCTTTACTTCTTCACTTGGGAATGACACAGATTCATTCCATTGCCCACATGATACAACTGAGTATTTCTTTAATCTCTTTATTGCAGTCCCTCAGTCTTTATATGCTGATGGATAAATGGATATATACCCCATTTATTCCATTAATACTCAAACACTGTATTGTGTTCATTCTCTCTCTCTCCTTGTTTTTATCAGACTATAAACAACTGTAACTTGTTTTATTAATAGTTCATACTTTCTTTAACAGGAGTTGCTAAAAGATCCCTTATATATTGGACTGAGGCACAAAAGAGTCAGGGGTCAAGCTTATAATGACCTTCTTGATGAATTCATGCAAGCTGTGACTTTCAGGTAGGCAGTATATTTGTTTTATTCACACATCTGAATTCCACTGAACTTCAGTCTAGGGGAGAAAGTATCCCAGTCTTTTTTTTTTTTTTTTTTTTTTTTTTTTAAGTGGGGTGGGAAGGAAATGGGGAAATTGTTGGAGTTTGTTTTTCACTTCCTATGTATATTATTTTTAAGATTTGATCCATTATGTCAACTTTGTCTTAAATACTGAGTTATTGTGAATTCATTAAATTTTTGTAGTAAAATTACTAACCTTATTTCAAGTGAGCTTTAGAGGTGTGCTAACCAGTTCTGGTCTTTCAAGGTTTTGATTGAGGCATTAGATTGCAGCCTAACAATTCCCCCACCTCAATCTTTGAAACTATAATGAGATCTGAACCCATCTGCTGTACTCTGAGGCTTGTCTATTTCTTCTGCCTAGAGTGCACCATGTGTATTTGAAATCTCGGAACTATTCAGATTTTGCAGGTGTAGAAGAATCTGTCGAGTACTCAAGTGCAAAGAAAGGGGTGTCTCCAGGAGCTTCTGCAGTGAGGCCCAGCAGAAAGATTGTCAGACCCACTGGCATGTGGTGTCATAGTTTCAAAGAGATAAATTAAGGTGTGAGAAATACTGGGATACAAATTTACTGATTCAGTCCAGTCTTGGAAAATGATTATTTGTCCCAAACTTGTTCAGCTTGAACCCAGGAGACATATTTTGGGGTTTCCTTACATTAGTTTCTCTCTCCATCCAGGAGAGAGAGGATATATTCATTTCTGTTGTTGAACAGTACCTGCAATTGACACTCAAAAAGTGTACTAAATTAATTCAAACAAACAAAGATCAGACAATATAGCAAAAAAATGGAACTTTAGCTAATCGCCTATAGACTTTTTGTAGGCTCCAACAAGGTAATGTGTTAGCTGTGATTTTACTGCATGGTACAAACAGGGACATTGCACCACAGCAGGTGTTGGCTAGTGTGTCTTCAGGGGCCCTACAAAGGAAAAAAAAAAAGGTAAGTTTTTAGTTATGTTTGTGCTAAATGCCCCTTGGTTGGTTAGTGGAGTCATTCCGCACATTTTGCTGAATTGCAGTGCATAAAGTTTTTGTAGTTTACCATTAGCATGTGAAATATTATGTCAAACTGATTACTATTATCAAGTAAATCCTCATATATTATGTTTAGTAATGTAAGCATGGTGGAGCCTATCAAGCAAGTGTAGGTGTTTTTGACTGTTATATAATGTAAATAGTAAATGATGTGGCAAAACTTCCCTTACTCTATACCATTTTCACAGGAATGTTTTAAAAAATATAAATTTTGACCTTGAAGTACTATATATGGGCAGCAATGGATGTAAGTCTATAATGGATCCAGATCCACCAAAACGTTGCCCCCACTTCCCTTTAACTAACCAGAAAGCTAGCTAAATGAGCAGTGTATACCAGCTTGGGGTTTGTGCAGCTGTTGCCTTTCTTCCTTTCCCTTTGGTCCTGTAATTGTGACCTAACGGCTTCAAAAGAGATATCTTGGGCCTATGGTGCATCTTCTTCCTACGGCTCTCTGTGAGCTGAGGGGTGAAAACATTATCTACCATCTGTTATGGACTGACTCAATGCTTTATTTGAGGCCCTTCCAAAGCAGGATGAACTTCCAAGGATCCTGTCTTAATCAATCACTGCATACAGGCCTATCCTAACTTAGCTCTTCTTTTTCTTTTTTCCTACAGAAAGTCATTGATTTTTATAACTAAGATTTGGAATATAATTTTGTAATTTTCAATTATCAAATAATGATTTCTGAAATTTACCCAGAATAATTTCTGGTCATTAAATATTTGGTGGCCTAGTGTTCCTTTGGGTTTACGTACCTAAAACTTGTTAACAGTACTGTTAATACTCAAAATCTTGGTCTTCACTGAGTGAGTCTTCCTGTAAGTCCTCTGGTACCAGTTCAAGGCGTTGTAAATACAAGCACTCACTGGCTGTGTCAGAGGCAGTACCATTGACTCCAGCTCCTCTGGAGCCATCAAGTCCAGTGCCTTTGTCTTTACTGGACCCTGGATGTACAGATGATCCCGACCATCTCAGTACCGTCGGCTCCAGCAGCAGTGCAAGCACTGAGAATAGGTGGCTTGGCAGAATCTGAATTTTTTTATATAATTTTGACAGATAATATAGATGTTTATTGTTGAGCATTTTTTATTTTTATCTATTTAAATTTTCACAGTTGGGAGCAATTATGGGGTGGGGGAAGGTCAGACATTAATTATTGAAAGACAGTAGGCACTGAAATTAAAAAAGTTAAAGCTGTCAAAATGCTACCCCTACTCCAGCTCCACTAACGCTGGGATCACAACATGTTTTATAAATGTTAAGGTGAGACTCTAATAAGTTCCCAAGCAGCATTTTTATTACTTTGTATTGGTGGAAATATTTTCTCATTGGTTTGTGTATCTACAGTTGTTTATCAACATTTATAAATAAAGATCTTATCCTTCCAAGCCTAATAGAAGACGTACCTGTCTCAGTGCCTTGACTCATCAAACCTTCGTGGCTGCAAGGGCTCTTATATGTCTCCCTTTACCAGACTCTCCACTACTACTAATGGTGTAGTATTTACCACTATGGGTCTTTGGCACTGTTGGTCCTGTTAGTACAGTCAATGAACCTGGCACTGTCAATGCAGACACTTCTGGCATGGTTGGCACCAACAGTGTTTTCAACATACCTGATGCAGCTAGCACCACAAGCAACTCTGCTGAGGTCAGCTTTGCCAGCATGATCAGCACCACTGGAGTCTTCAATATCATTGATGCTGTTGGCTTCAACCCTGCTGGCACTGCATCAGCATTTAGACCTCTTCATCCCATACTGCTGTATACAGACCCCAGGGTGTCTCCCACATCAAGAGCTCCATGAACCCAACAGGAATGACCCCTCCACTTCCTGAGAAATAATACATTTCCGCTTCAAACTGAATCTGAGAAGCACATGTCACCACCCCAGTCTTTCAGATCACCTTGTACACGTCATAACAGAGATGCAGGTTTTAAGGACTTTGGATGGTTTTCCTACAAGGAAGCCCCAAAATGGTGCCCTCCACATGGGCATTCAAATTGTGCAGTACTCGGCATGGCCATACTGGTGGTTGCCCATACCAAGGGATTTGAAACTTCCATCAGAATCTAATACCAGAAGGAGGTCCCCTTTTCCAGTCCAAGAAACCTCTCACCAGGCTACCCTGACAGTTTCTCCTTTCATGGGTTTGAACCATATTGAGCACCCTTGGATGTCCATCCACACATTTCTTCCTCATCTCCAGATGAAACTGAGTCCTCAATCTCCAGAGGACTTTAGGGTCTTCCTGGACCTAATGAGAAACATGGCCACTTCTTTAGGAGAATAGTTGGAGCTTGTTCAAGAAAATCTGCACAGTATCCTCAATATTTTACAAATCCCTGCTCCAGGAAGGGTTGCCTTTCCCATTAACGAATCCTTGCTGGAGCTATCGAAAACAGTTTAGCAGACTCCAACCTCTATACCACCTGCAGCAAGAGATTGGACAGATGCTACCAATTTAATCCAAAGGACTTTGATTATTTTTTCATACATCCACTCCCTGACTCCTGATGGTCCTGGTGGTCCTCCAGTTTCATCCCAAAGCCACTCCTAAAGAAAAGGAGCTCAAGAGACTGGATATGTATGACAGAAAAGCTTAATCCACAGTACAGCTACTCTGCAAATGAAGATGGCTAACTATCCAGATTTCCTGTCCAAATATAATTTTATTAATGTAACCCTTCTGCCCATCTAAGTTGGCAGCAACAAGGGCTGTGTTCTGTATCTAGGGGTTCCGTTTCAATAACGCAATGCAAAACCGGCTCGAGCCCCCACCCAGTGACCTGGGACAATTACATACCACCCCCTGGGTGCCTCTAAGAGGCAATACTTCCCCTCTCGCAAGCACGGAGTCTGAGTGTAGCAGAAAATGTTTAATAACATGAGGTAAACGACATCAGTATTAAATTGGAAAAACACCACAAACAGGATTCATAACACAAACCATGAGCAAAAGACCCACCCCAGCAAATTGGGCTGTGTCCTTTCCCTTTGGTTCTTGAATCCAGCAACCCAAAAATCACCCAGAGTCCCCAAAGTCCAGCAACCACCCAAAGTCCAACAACCCCCAAAGTCTCTGTCCCTGGTCAGTGCAGCCCCAGAGTAAAAGCGGGGCACGCGGGGTGTTAAGGGGCACCTTACGTGATCCGAGGCCGGCCGGCCGTCTCTCCGTGGGGTTCCGCCGCAGCCTTCACCACGAGCCAGTCCACTTCCTGCCGTCCCATGAACTGCTCGGCTCTACGAGCCGCTCCAGCCGTCCCCACAAACAGCTCCGCTCGCCATTCCTTGGGCCGCTCCAACCGTCCCCGCAAGGCTCCGCGCCGCTCGCTGCTGTGCCAGCTGCTTAGCAATATAGCTTCAGGCTCCCCCACTAGTTAACACAGCACTCAGCGATCTCAGCTCTTAATAACTTTAGCTCTTTTGTGATTTCAGCTCTTAATGATTTCAGCTCATAGTAGGGGAGCCCCAGTGCTGGTGCACCATTGGCCCAAAGTGAATTCAGCTCAGCAGCCTGTAACTAGACTCCTAATGGAATCAAAGTTAGCTCTGACATTCAACAGTGGAGAGAGGAGGTGGTGCAATTGGTGTTTCAAGCCCTCAAAGGGGGCCCATACCATCAGGTACAAATGCCTGTCCCCATCCTCTCTCAATCCACTGGGTTTTGTAACCCATGCCCCTTGTCAAGCAAGTGCTACTTAGGTAATGGTGAGTCCTTCTGTCATACAACAGTTACCCTGATTCTGTGAATCAAGGCCAGTGGAACAAAACTTTATTCTTCCTGCCCCAATAACAGAGAAACTGGGGATCCCACACCAGCCAAAGTAACCACTTTCAGTTGCTGTTGTTTCATGCCAGGTGAGTGGGTGTGCCTATGCAAACAAGATCAGCCCCTGGAGTTCTTTTCCACACTCGCCATAATTCACCACCAGATGTCAGGGTAGAGCTCATCCTGACTCTGCTTACATCAACTTAGATAATGCTGTAAAATTTTTAGACAAACTACTAGAGGAGTATAGGGAACAGTCTATGGCTCTTGTCTCACAGCAAAAACATCCCTCCAGGCAGCTATTGATGCAGTTGATATGGCTTCAAAATTGATGGCCACTGCCATTGGTGTGACGTTCTTTTGGCTGCAGGCATCTGGAATTCCAAAGGAGCTACAAAATAGAATCAAGAACTTGCCTTTTGAGGGATTTAAGCTGTTCTCGAAAAGACTGATGCCACCATTCATACCCTGAAAGTCTCCCAAGCAACTCTGAGATCTTGACGAATCTTCTACAAATTACATTTCCAGCAGAGATTTCAGGGCTCTGCTAAAGGGCGATGTCGGCCTTCTTGATATCGCCAAATGGCTTTGTCTCAATCAGGCCCGTCTCACCAGACATTGACAGCCTCCTGGGCAGTCATCATCACTGCCTCCTCAAGGGCAGCATACCAATCTCAACACCTCCCACCCTTTGGACAACAACTGTCACTCTTTCCAGTGTTTGGAATGAAACAACATTGAACACATGATTGCTCAGAACTATGAAAGAGAGAGATATTATCCAGTTCATCTCTCTTCCCTTTTCAGGGACCCATCTCACAAGATCATGTTGCTTCAAGAAGTCTCTTCTGGAATTGGAAGTGACAGACGTTCCTTGTCATCACAGAGGGAAAGGAGTCTATTCCTGTTACTTCCTAATTCCCCAAAGGTCTGGGGGTTTACGTTCATTTAGGCCTCAGGAAGATGAACTGCTTTATCAAGAAAATCAAGTTCATGATGGTTACCTTCACTTACACTATCATTTTCCTGGAAAGTGGAGATTCGTATGCCGCCCCTGATTTGCAGGATGCATACTTCCACGTGGCAATATACCTGGCCAGAGGAAGTACCTTTGCTTTACAGCAGGAGACATCCACTACCTGTACGCAGTGCTCCCGTTTGGTCTGTTGTCAGCCCCAAGGATCTTTACAAAATGCATGGTGGTGGTAGTGGCACACCCATGCCTCTGAGGTGTCCAAATTTTCCCTTACCTGGGCAACTGACTCATGCACAGAGCCTCAAATGTCCAAATCCACAGCAGCATCCTCATTATCAGACCGCTATTCTCTCATCTGGGCCCAAAACTGAATTTAGACAAATCAGTTACAGCTGACACAGCATATAATGTTCATAGGAGCAGATCTTGATGCCATAATTACAATGGCCTATCTCCAGTCAATGGGTTTCAGTACATAGTTGCTCTCTCTGAAGGCCTAAAGTCTAACACAATAACAGCAGTGCATTCCTGTCTACAACTACTGGGCCACATGGCTTCTTGCATGTAGGTAACTCCAGACTTCACCTTGGCTGTCTGCACGCCTGGCTCCATTCAGTCTGTCGTCTGACCAGGCATCCTCTGAACATGCTGGTTTGTGTACCTGAACAAGTGCTTCAGTCCCTGAACTGGTGGTTGGACTCCCACAACATGTAGAAGAGGGTCCCTTTTCTGTCTTCAGAGCTAACTGTGACTCTGGTTACCGATGCGTCTACCAAAGGCCAGGGGGCCGGCTTCGGACAACTTTGAGCACAAGCTCTGTGGACAACCTAGGAGATCTCTGTGTATTAAAATGTGCTGGAGATTTGTGCAATTCATTGGGCCTGTGAGACATTTATGTCTAACATCAAGCACGAGGTGGTGCAAAGTCCTTATAGATAACATCATTGCCATGTTTTATTTCAATAGACAGGGGGGTGCAAGACCAGCTCTGCTATGTCAGGAGACTGCCAACCTGTGAAATCTGCATCAGAAACAAAGTTTCCCTGAAAGCATTCCATCTTCCAGGAGTGAGGAACACCACGGTAGATTTCCTCAGCAGGAATTTTGTAGTCAATCAGAGTGGTCAATCAGAAAGAATATTCTCCTCCAGATCTTCTATCAGTAGGGATACCCAGAAATAAACTTGTTCTTCTTTGAGTAATGTCTCTATGGGTGATCCACATTAGGTATGCTTGCGTCCCTGTGCCTAGAATTGGAGATTTTCGGTAGCATTGCACCACACATACACCCTCCCGCTCCCCTCTCCCCCAGTCTCGCGTGTGTGTGGCAGCTAAATAACGCTGTGTGGTCCAACTGCCCTCAGTTCCTTCTCAACCTCCCTTGGCCTGAGACAGAGTCCCTAGCAGAGCCCTTCCTAGAGAAGTTCCGTTAGTGCCTTTCATGGTGATAGTGTTTCCGTTAAAATTAGCTAGCTAGTCATTGCTTCTGTTCTCCTTCTCTTCCCCCCCCCCCCTTTTTCTCTTTATTTAAAAAAAATTCCTTCATTCTTCCTTGTTACCCCTTAGGTTAGAGTAGTGATTCCCTACCTTCTTCCCTTCATGGAACTTATCCCTGCATGGGGTTATGCTCAAATCCCCCAGGTTCAAATGGTGTTTCTCCTGCTGGGAGGCCATCCCCTTGAGCAACAGGTATCCCGATGCATTCTTTGATTGAGAGAGGTGCACATACCACAGAAGTGCACACATTGCCTCAAACTGAAGGCAAGGACCCGAAAAGCCCATGAACTGAAGCTAAACTACTAATGATGAAAAGCTCACTGCGGACAGCCTGAGACTCTGGTCCTGGCATTCCTCCTGGACAGCGGTCACTGTTGGCACTGACATCTGCCACCCTGCACTCTCCACTGCCTATGAAGAGAAAGTGAGCAGACTCCTCACGCAAAGACACCAAGAAACAGGCCCCAAGTTCACCCACCAAGGAACCATCTAAGAGAAAAAGGTCTGTAACGAGGTTAGTAACCTCTGCACTGACTGGTACAAGATTCAGTACTTATGACTCCTCTGGGACCGGCACTGATAGTAAGTCCAAGGACCCCAAGAGGAGTGGATTGGATGAGATGGCACCATCAAGCAACAGTGGCAAAGAGAACCCCAGAACCCCAAAGGCAGTACCGATCGCACCAATTAAACACACGGTACTGAGCATCTTGGCACCGATGAGACCACCTAACAGACAATCTGGAGAACTCAGGGTAATTCCAGCACCATCAGCACTGATAACAGCAGCAGCGATGCACATGCCTCCCATGGTACCAACCAAATGCTTCCAACAGTACCAATGATGCTGGTGCCAGTACCACAGATTCCCAAAAGACCTGCTCGTCTCTGAGACACCGGAGTCACCACTGCTGCGTACCGAGCTCACAGCTCTCTCTCCCAGAGGTGCACCCAGTCACCTAATGTGGCGCACCCATAGGGATAGTATTCAAAGAAGAAATGAAGGTTACTCATCCTGTGAAATAGTTGAGATGAATGTCCCTACGGGTGCTTCGCTACCTGCCCACCTCCCCTCTGCTTTGAAGTTCAGACATAGATTCTGCGGTAGAGAAGAAACTGAGGGCGGTTGGACAGTACAGCACTATATAGCCACTATGCACAGTGTGTGACTGGGGGAGGCATAAATATGGCCCAACCGGCCACTGCTACTGAAAATCTCCAATCCTGGGTGTAGGGACACAAGCACTTGTAATATGGAGCACCAGTAAGGCGACACATCTCAAAGAACCTCAGCTACTGCACAGGGTGAGTAACTTTCTCTTCACTACCAACCTGAACAACAAATGCAAGAGGTTTAGCTCCATGGTGGGCTGCAGTCCTGGTTCCTTAAGAGATGCATTTCTCCTCCCGTGGACCAATCCTCTGCTATATGAGTTTCCTCTAGTTCCTCTCCTCCCAAGGGTACCTAGGAAGATGAAAACAGACAAAACCAATTTAATCTTAGTGGAACCAGCCTTGCTAATGCAGTACTAGTTCACGGATCTACACCAGCTTTCAATCAGACCACATTTAACTTTACCCCTAGTTGGGGATCTCCTGTCCAAATGATTTACAGTCTTGGTAAATATGTGCATGCATAAGTACATGCACACACACACCTACCTACCTCTAACTAGCAATTGCTTCAGCCTTCACTGAAATGCAGCCACTTCCATGACAGAAGAGCAGCTTGAACAGAAGAGCAGTTGAACAATGTACAGCAACACCCCAAAACAGTTGTGCAGTATGGGTGAGGTAAAATAACAATGGAGCGGAATGTTCAAGAAATCCGATTACAGTTTATTATAATGTAACTGGTCTATGTAATTCCTGTTTTCTTTCTGGGTTATCCTGTCTAAATTTAAAAATTAAGTGTTAATATGAGAATAAATAAAGACAGTCTGTTGGTTTCGGTAAGTGTAAGAGGAAATGCTATTTTCTGTTTCTCACATTGCTACTGTTAATAAGTTATGCCATAGAAGAGGGGAATGGTTAAGGCAAACCAAATAATTTATTTTTCTTTGGGAAGTACTGTTCTTCTGGACTTATTTGTATTGATTTAAAGGTTATTCTTTCATTTAACACGTATATTAGGTAATGATTGGCAGGGTAATTGGGGCCAGGGGAGAAAAGAAATTTGGATGCCTAGACATCATCTTGATTTCATTGCACTGATAACCAACAGATACAATGGGGGTAATATAATATTCTAAATATGGGGACTTCTTTAGTCATTTGACTACTTAACTAAAATTTGTACAGAGTGGACCTGGTCCAGAAATGTGATGAGAACTCCCAATGGGAATTATTCAGACCCTTTTAATCTAGTGCCTTTTATGTTTATTGCTTGGTTATGGCACCATTTTGTATTGTATGTCAGCGGTTCTCAAACTTTAGCAACATGAAGACCCCCATTTTGGTTTAAAATTTTTCGTGGACCCCAAGCCCTCCCCGCTCAGCCTCAGGCCCAGCCCCCACTCCACCCTTTCCCCCACTACTCCACACCCCCTGAATTTTAAGGACCTAAACGCTTTATTATTTCTGCATTTGAGAAATCTTTGGTTATCAAAGGGAATTTATACAAAATGTTTGATCATTGACAAATCATGGCTATCTGCTTTTTCAGTTATCCAATTCTGCTTTTCTTTTCTCTCACATTGACAGCTGAAAGACTGATCTGCTTCTGGATCTAATGGCAAATATGAAAAAAACAGAACTATTGGAGCGTAGAAAAGTAGGGAAGTGCCATAAATTAAAGGCTTTTCCCAGGGCTTTGATGGTAACAATATGTCATGAAAATCACATGACCCGATAAAAGTATGAGAATTGGCAGGCCATTATATTTATTTATTTGACTGAAACTACTGAAGTTCCTATTGGTACCAGCGAACTCTATTTAGCACCAGGCAGTTTATCATTTACTACTTGTACATATGAAAAGTGGTATATTTGAAATATTCCTTTAGCATACTTAATTATGTTATAGGGTATACTGCTTTTTCAGAAATAAATGAAGGCTTTGTTCCTTTCTTGCATGAAAAGTTTGCTGGAAATGTTGGCATGTCTACTGAAAGGAAAAGCAGCAAATTATGAGTCAGTAAAACAGAGCTGAGAAAGAAACAGAACATGCTCTTCCAACTATGCCTGTTGTGCATCATCCATCAAAGTTGTTTCTGTTTAGCATGAGTCCAAGTCCACTTTCTAGTACTTACGTTGCAGCATATCTGTTTATATTATTATGCTGTGTATAATTTGGATATATACACATAGCATATGCATGTGGAGTATAAGTATTTATATGACTCCTTTACAACTGTGGCTAGTTCTACAGACTAATTGCAGAAAACTACATAACCAATAGAGTAATGTCAAATAAGGTTCCTTCAAATCTGTCTATTGAAAGGACATATCTGTACATGCCCCCACCTTCTTTTGTTTGTATTTTTTAAACTTAAAAATAAAAGAAGAAAAAATATAAAACTTGTAAAGGAAGGAAATTAAAGGTCTTTTTAGCTACATTTTTCAGAGAAACAAGTCTTTCTTTTACAGATTGACAGAGCATCACATTCAATTATGTCACTGCCTGTGTATTCAAAAAGACAATGCCTTCTGGAAACCAAGTCAGATTAAGATATAGTCTCCTAAAGTATAATACTGCAAACCCCCCAAAAAAAAACAAAAAAAAACCTCCTCTATAGTTTTCTATAAAAGTTATTTATTTAAAAGTTCATATTTTAAAAATCTTACATGTCTACTCCCTACAAAAAGATTCTGGTAGGATATCCAGTGCAGTATCCTTATGAGCTGAAACTAATGCAACATAGATATTTTCCAGATGTGTTTAGGCAGAAGCATATATCTGGATTTTTGTTGGCACATATGCAGTGAACAGCTTTAGTCTTTTTTCTCATTGCTAGCAGCTGCCCTCTCTGTGGGCATGTGCTATAATTTCCCTGGACATCACCAGCTGTTTCTTCCTCCGGTGCCAATATGGTAAAAGTGAATCATTTTGGAAAAAATATGTTGGATGGAAGGAATGCCTTATAATGTGAGAAAAATGGACAAATATCTTCACCATTGAAGAACATGACTCAACTGGAAAACTGACTCAGAGCTGTTTTTCATATTCAGCCTCAAGGGGTTATTGATCATAAAACATTATATAGAAAGAAGAAAATTTTCCCCAATGACAATTGTTTCTCTTAGGCCTGGTCCACACTACCCCCCCCACTTCGGACTAAGGTACGCAAATTCAGCTACGTTAATAACGTAGCTGAATTCGAAGTACCTTAGTCCGAACTTACCGCGGGTCCAGACGCGGCAGGCAGGCTCCCCCGTCGATGCCGCGTACTCCTCTTGCTGAGCTGGAGTACCGGCGTTGACGGCGAGCACTTCCGGGGTCGATCCGGGATCGATTTATCGCGTCTAGACAAGACGCGATAAATCGATCCCAGAACATCGATTGCCTGCCGTCGGACCCGGAGGTAAGTGTAGACGTACCCTTAAATAGTGATGTTTATAGAGGAAATTTTAAGAGGAAGGATAGTTAAGCGGTTGGCTTCATTTTCTTGATCCACCAGAGACATCCTGCAAATCCTTAGGGAATGTCACTTTTAATCCCTTTGTGTATCAGTTCCCCATTGGTAAAATGTACTTCCCTACCTCACAGGGGTTTTGTGAGGATAAATACATTGAAGATTGTGAGGCTTTCAGATATTCTGGTAATCGGGCCATATGAATACATAAAATAAATAGATATGCAGGGATTTAATATATAAATGGAATAGGGGTGGAGACTTATAAAGATTTGGATAGAAGAAAGGCCTCTTCTTTATAATCAGTAGGACTCAACTCTGATTATATGATGCAAGGTGAATTTAAAATGGCTGGAGCTTTGCATTGGAGAATTCCCCCCTATGAATAGGGAATTTCCACCATTGTAAAGCTTGCAGAGATAACTCTACCACCTCCAGGCTGGAACACCCTACTGGTGTAAGGGAGGGAGGTGGCATGGTAGGCACACTACCTTACTCATTTGTGCAGGGCGTACATTGCAAGTTACTGCACAATGAGGAGAGAAACCTCTGCACACAGTTGGGTAGGGAATGGGCAGGGAATGGCCTTAGCTCTGCAACTCCCACCCATTAATGTGCTGGAAAGCCAGCCCAAAGGGGGAAGTAATCTACTACTGGTCTAGTAGCATATTACTTCCCTCTCTAGCAGCGAGAGAATTATGGCTATTATAATCTAGACCTATGTATTATCCCTTAGAACAATAGGAGCACAAAATTAACACATATTGTAGAAATAATTATTTTCTTCTTGTGTGTGACAGTAATAGCTTTCAACTTCATTCCTTCAAGGCTGCAGATATTGGTTATGGATTCCAAGGCCAGAAATTGTGATAATCTAGTTTGACCTCCCTCACAACACAGGCCATAGAACTTGCCCAAAATAATTTGTAGAGTAGAAAAACATCCAGTCTTGATTTAAAAATTGTCAATGATGGAGAATCTACCATGACCCTTGGTTAATTGTTCCAATGGTTAATTACTCTCTGTTAAAAATTTGTGCCTTATTTCCATTCTGAATTCATCTAGCTTTATAGAGTGATTGTTATGAGACCTTGAAAACAACATTAGTTGTGTTACTGTTGTAATCATAGTTTGATTAACCCAGTTCTTCATTTCTTTAAAAAAAGATGAACTGTGTTGGTTTTACATTTATGAACTGTAAACCAAGCTGCTAACAAATGTAATACAACATGTTTTGCATTAGATTAACCACAATTTAGTGATTAATTCCCATTAGCTTGATTATTTTGCAATATTATTCACAGATGTTAACTGAGTTTGGTTTCACATTGTGCATTACACAAAAATTCCCTTTGATGTTAGGTTATCTAACCGTAGGAACAACTGTCTAGTTTATATATCAGAAAAATAAAATATAGAGTTTTAAAAGAGATATTTTCATTTGCTATTAGATTAGAATATAGTGTGACTTGTAAATAATTTCATAATTAAATTGGGAAAACCCTTGAATTTGGCAAGGAAATGTACTGGCAACAGATCAAATGAAAAGGTGACTGTGGCTGCACATAATTAAGGAGTGGTTGGACCACTCAGTAATTCTGATAATATACACAATAACTAATTGTGAATACTGGTGTATTTTGGTACATTTGCCCTTATTTGCATTGTGTCAGCATAATCCCGAAATGTGAACAACAGGGAAACTAATGGACCTGATAATCTTAGAGCACTATGTAGAGTTAATAGAGATGGTACAGTCATGATTGTTTCTGCACAAGCTGTTAACTGTGGCAGAGAGTTTGCAGTTGACAAACTGGAGGTGGAGCCATTGGCAAGATTACCATGGCTATAATGCATCCTAAATCTGAGGGAGGGTAAGTTAAAAGACAGAGAAGCTATTGTGGAGAAAAACTAAGAGGTTAGGGAATGCCAAATGGGGGGCCATACATGGCAAACACACAGAATATAGAGGGAGCCATCAGCACATCCTATTGTGTGTTTTGTTATGAAAAAATGAAGAAATTTTGAGCCTGTAAATATATTGTTAGTCTGGGGAAATATGTGGTCTGGCTGAGGACACGGAATACATGGGATGCTACAGGTAGCAAGCAGATTGAGTCTCCTGTCAATGAGGAGAATAAATCTGGCAATTTGAGACTTAGGTCCTGAGTGGTTTGCACAGAGGAAAACAAAAGTGAGCACACCCTGGGTTGAACTGAAAGGGTGTGGTGGGTGCAGTATGTTAACTCTACCAGAGATATAAGGAAAGTAGGAATGAATCTTTTGCAGAGAGGGAAGGAACTAAGGAGTTAGCACAGAAGAGGTCAGATTCAAGGACAGTTTGTTGCATTATTGCCTTGGAGTTACTGCCTTTTGATATTGGTATTACTGTTAGGTTTGGGCTTTAACACAGTCTATTTGCTTTGTTATGGATGGGGTTGGGACTCCTAAGCACCTGAGCCACGCTGCAGAGGAGGGGAAGTGCTGAAGCAGCAATGCTTAGAGGCATCACATAAGACATACTGCTTCCTAAACGCTGTGCTGAGCATGGTGAGTAGTGAGACTTGCTGCATTTTAGAAAACTGTAACTAGTTATTTCCCCAGTGCAAAAGGATGGGGCCATGGCCTCCCCTACACACATTCCTCTAGCTAGCACTGGTATCAGACCCCACACTTCCCTGCCTTTCCCAGAAAAGACTACTTGAAGTGTAGTCCTGGTGTAGGTGCGGGTGGGGTAGAAAAAGGCTCCCTGGTGCTTTTCTATTTTAGGCCTTGGCTACACTTGCAGCTGTACAGCACTGTGAGGTAAACCTGTCTTCGTGCAGCTGAGTAGGGAAAAGCGCTGCAGTCTGTCCACACTGACAGCTGCCAGCGCAGTGGTGTGGCCACACTTGTAACATTTGCAGCTGTGTTGTGAGCGGTGCATTATGGGCAGCTATCCCAGCATTCATGTGGCTGCAACGTGCTTTTCAAAACGGGGGTGGGGTGGATTGTGACAGGGAGTGTGGGGGGAGAAAGAGTGCTTTTTGGAGCATGTCAGCTCTCTATTTTGCAAGTTCCGAACTCCCGGCCCCCTGCTCATTCATTCACTCACTCAAAGCAAGCTGCAATCTGTTTGCTTTTCTCTGTGGTACGAGCTTTGAAACCGGCACTTCCGCATTCCTGCAGCCGGTCACAACAATGGAGAGGATTGGCCACTTGACAAGGTGATTAGTACAGCGCTGCAAGCGTTTACACTCACACCCGTGAGTCGTAGCCACTCCGCTGCAGTTGTTATTCCTCTCGGAGATGTGGAGTACCTGCAGCGGTGTACCCAGGGAGATACAGCGCTGTAAGTGCCCTGCCAGTGTGGACGGGGAGTGAGTTACAGCGCTGGGGGAGGCTTTACAGCGCTGTAACTTGCAAGTGTAGCCAAGGCCTTAATAAATTCACAGAAAAACAGTTATAATTTGCCTTTGACCTTTGTTGTTGATGTTAAACATTTATATACAAAGAACCCACCACAATCAGGGACCCATTGTGCTGGGTGCTGTACAAACTCATAGTATAAAAAGCCCAATGGGCTTACAGTCTGCAAGACGGATACTGTGCTTTACAGTGCATAGCAGGTGTGTTGATGTTAGATGATACAATCAAATGCTGTTGTCTTCTTGGTGAGATAATTTATTTCAAGTAAATTTAATATAAAGCAATTTGACTAGTGATATATATGTATTATTCTGTCTTGGTCCCCTCCTCTTCTCCTTCTACATCCTATCTCTGGATTGTCTTTTCTGCAAACACATCTTTAAATATACTCTTTATGTGGATGACTCTCAAGTCTACATTTTACTTGGAAACTGTTTCCCTCTATCAAAACCAAAATCTCGGATTGTCTTTCTGATGTCTCCTTGTGGATGTCTAGTTACCAACTGAACTCTTGATCTTTCTACACAAACCTACCCCACCTCCTCCCTTTCCCTATCTTGGTGGACAACACCACTCTTCTCTCTGTCACTCAGACCCATACTCTCATCTTCACCTGTAACTCAGTACTCTCTTTTAATGAACAAATCCCAACTGTATCTAAAACTTGCTGCTTCTTCCTGCACAACATCTCCAAGATCTGCTCACACTGCCCATCTCTGCCCACACTGGAAAAACTGCTGTCTAAACCCTGATCATCTTGTGCCTTGACTGCTGTAAGCCCCTCTTTTCTAATCTTGGTGCTTGCAATATTGCGCCCTTCTCTTCCTTCACAAATTCATTCAAAATACTGCTATGAAGATCATTTTCCTGGTTTGTTGCTCATGCACTCTCTTTCTCTACACACACACACACCCTTTAAGCCTCTGCATGGAGCTCCCCATCTTCTACTGCATCAAACACAAATGTTTAGTTCTTAACTTAAAAGCACAATTTAGCCTTGCCCTACCTATCCTTCCTAATATTTTATGACAAGGTTGGGTCCCACTTTCACTCTGCCAATCATCTGATTCTCTGCCTCTTTGATGAGCACTTTCTTCCATGTGGACCCTTACAAATGGGAAAAGCTTCCAGTCAAAATCCTTCAAGCTTCTCTTCAAAACTCACCTCTTCTGTAATGTGTGCAGTAAACTATAACCTCATATCAGTCAGGCATGTGTTGAGTTGTGATTATAGCTCCTGATTAATTGAGAACTGTGAATATCCTTTTATTCCATCCTCATGCCAACCCCCTAGTTTTGTCTCAGACATTTATTATATCTTGTCTTTAAGACTGTAAGCTCTTTGCAGCAGTGAATGTCACCTTCTATATGCTTACACTGTGTCTAACATGACAATTGGGGTATTACTGAAATATAAGCATTGAATAATAATAATAATAAATCTTTGACCAAAACTAAGAGAGACCACTATCTTAACCATGATAGAGGGAGCTAGTAGCAACTCTTATATTTAAGCTTGACTAATACTGTTCATTAAAAGTGTGTGGCTTTTTCTTTGAGATGCTTTTACACCACCAGTGTTCGCAGCGGGCTTTGATATTTTGTAGGGGAAATGTCCTCAAGCTAGAGGAGTGCCTTGTCTTTGTTCCATGAAGCCCCATTTTTCCAGAGATATAAACAGTTCAAATTGTTCATTTCCCTCCTCTCACATTTCTCAGAAAAATTGTGTCAGCCTGCCAGAGTACTAGCTAAACATGAGTATTCTAAGGCTAAGTTCATTCCATTCCCAAAACAGTAGAGCCGATGACAGCACTGTATTGGGAATGCTTTTGGGGGAGATAAGAGCAGAGAGCCAGGCTGGGCTGCCCTTTTCTGTCCTGGCACATTGCCCCAGTACCCAATTCCTTGCCCCATCTGGGAGTCACCACATAGGAAAGGAGCTCACCCAACTCCCAGAATGGGAATGAGAGCTGGGCCACTCTCTTTTCATATGTCTATAGATTCCATGCCTAGGACACAGCACATGGACCCACCCTCTGGGAAAACAGTCTTTTCCTAATGCTAGCTAATGCAGTTAGTCCTGTAATTCAAGTGGTAGCAGTTTGTACTGCACTGCTGAAAGGTCAGGGTTCCAATCCCAGTGATGATGCAGAATGGGGAGTTGTTAAAATTGCACATAACAGAATTGGTTTTTTTTATTATCTTTTTTTTTTTTTAATAAAAACTATGTTAAAAGAATGGTTTTAGGTTGCAAAATCAAGTACTTGACAGTCAGGAAATGCCAAATTTATGAATGCACATACAACCTTAATTCACCCCCCTTGTGCGTATATATTATGATACAATCCTTAATAACATGGTCATATACTATTTTTCCACTGGATCCCAGCCTCATTCAGTGCACAGGATGGACACACAAGTGGCAGAATTAAAGTTACATGGTCACTATCTATCTTGGATTTCCTAACTCTTGAGTACTTGACTTTGCAACCGAAATAACACACTTTTAACATATCTTGTAATTATTATTTATATTATGATAGCACATAGAGACCAGATCAGGTGTTGGTCCCATTGTGGTAGGCACTGTATGATTATGAAAAATGTCCTTGTTATGAAGAGATTACATAAATGTGTAAAGTTATCAAAAAGAACCAAATAAGTACTGTAAAGAATAGGTTAACCAACTTTAAAAGTTATTTAATTGTAGCTAGGAAAAGGGCATCATCAAGCAAGGAATGTTGAAAGAAAGTAGCTCTCTATGAGCTGAGGGGTGAAAACATTATTTACTGCTGCAGGGCCAAATTTATAATGTCTGATTATTATGGAAGCAGTAAAAATATCTGCCTTACTGACTTTTCAGACACGATAAATGACATAGTAAAAACTGATTCTGACAGTAGAGCTAAATCATAACAGGATAGGCTGAGACTCTAATCAACTAAAGTTTATTTGTATAGAAAGAGCTGTAATATTATTACAGGACTGTGAGAGCATGGAAAAATTCTTAACTAAGTTCAGTGGAGAAGTTTTGAAGAATCAATCTCCCATTTACCCCAAAGAAAATTAAAAACAATGAAACACACAAGTGCAAACTTATTGGGGGTGGAGGGAGAGGAACGAGAGATTGGTTTTGGTTTTATGAGACTCAGAATGTTTAATCTGAACTGTTTTTGGTTTCGATTTATTATTGTGGTGCCAGAGTGCCACTGTACTTAAGACTACATCATGACATTGATTTAAAGGTGGACCTTTCTAAGTCCTCTAAAATCAGCATGTTTAGTTGGATTTCTTCAAAATTTGGTATGTTTGAGGAAGGTGTAGAGTAAGGTTAGTGTCCCAAATTTGGAGTCCTTTAAACCACAGATTCCAGAGATATAAGCCCTGAAAAAATTGCCATTTAAAAAAACGTTTCTAGGTGGGTTTTTTTGAGTCCAGAGCAAGATATATAACTATTGGTGTGATGTGGATCAGAATGATCTTAATCTGTTGAATTTTAGCCAAGATAGTACATGGCACCCATTAAATCTTTGGGGGACCCAAACTGAAACCTGTATTTAAGGAAATGTACATTTTTTACACTGTGCATGCACCGATGCAGAAAAACAGCTAGAGGGTTTCCATGCCTGCCATTTTATATGTTTTAAACTCGACTTTTGTAAGTGGTCTAGAATCTGAGTGGTTATTAAGCTTTCTTTGAAATTTGGTGTGACTAATGGTGGCATGTGGTAGAGTTAGTGATCCAAATTTGGGAACTTTTGACCCAAGGAGTTCCTGAATTACACCCCCTGCCCCTTGCAAAAAAACCCAGTTTCCTCCTTCTGCTTTACAATTAAACTGAGAGGTTCTACTGATGATTGAATGAAGTACAGATGTCTTGATGGCTGTGAACTCACCCTTCAATTAGTATATGAAGAGATAAATTAATCCCAAATCTCCCACCCAAACCCCAAGACAAAAGGAGTTTTGGATTGAATGGCTGGAGGTTGCTACAATTTGAGTCATGGGTGGCAAATTCATTTTGGAGGGAATGTAATCCAAGTTCTTTGGGAGGAAAACTAGACATGTGAGTGTTTCCTGGGAGGGGAGGGGTTATGAGGGAGCAGAATAGTGGGAGAGGGGTTTGGGACTGCAGTGAGGGGAGAAGGATATATGGGGATGGATGGCAAGGGAGGCGAGAGAGGTTAGGAGCTTCCCTGAACTTCGAACCTTCCAGCACCCCACAGTTTTGCCAGTACTCCCCAACCACCCAGCACCTCCCACAACTCTGCCAGTGCACCCAACATTTCATGGAAGCTATTAATAAGTGTTGGAAGAAGATTAATTGGGAAATTGGACGGTATCAAGGGCTAGTGAGAGTTTGTATATATTGAGTATCGGAGGGGTAGCTGTGTTAGTCTGGATCTGTAAAAAGTGACAAAGAGTCCTATGGCACCTTATAGACTAACAGATGTATTGGAGCATAAGCTTTCGTGGGTGAATACCCACTTCGTCAGACATCTGACGAAGTGGGTATTCACCCACAAAAGCTTATGCTCCAATACGTCTGTTAGTCTATAAGGTGCCATAGGACTCTTTTTGTATATATTGAAGCATTGCTCGAACTGGATAGAAGGAAGGTGGCAATTGGAGGCCTTTTTTTCCCCTCCCTTTAATAATGTTAGGTGGAATCCTATAGGTGAGAGTGAATGGATTGTAAAAGGAGGTGAAAAGCTTGTACATTTCAGCAGCTGTGACGCTGGCAGAGTAAAGGTATGTGTGTTAATGGAGCATATTGGGGCATTCTGAAAGAGGGCAGAGTTGTGGTTGCATGGGCAACTTTAACTGTGCATTTCCTGGTTTTCAGAAGTTTGAGTTGCTCAACTCAAAATTCTGCAAGGGAATGACATACAAGCAAGCAACTGTAACTCTGAGTTAACATAGCTTTTTGCCATTGAATATTTAATAATAATTAATAATAATGCCTGTCTACCATAGCATGCAGCCATCTCTCAGACTTGCTTTTCATTCATTCTATGTCTAATAGGATTGCACAGTGTTCAATGGGTGTAATTTTTAACAATTATAAAACATACTGAATTGAAATATTAAAATATGAAATATCTACTGATAGTTCTGATCCCTAATCTACAGAAATCTGAATAAAGGAAGCTAAATCACCACCATCATATGTGGGTGAAACTCAATTGTGAATTTGGAATGGAGTCTACATTTTAAAGGTCCAATAAATGATGAGCCAGATCCTCAGCTGGGGTTACCTGAGGAAATTCTATTGTAGCCAAAGGAGCTATGCTGATTTACCCCATTATCTTTAGTATGTGCATAATATTTGTCTTAAGTTTTATTAAATATAGAACTATAGTAGTTGTTCAGGTTGCCACCAGGAGCAAATATTTTATTTAGTTATTTTCTTTGAAATTGGTAATAAGCTCTGAGGATAACAAATTCTCTGGCTGAAACACAGAACAGCTTTTAATGTTTCCACGGAAAATTATCAGGAAATATTTCCATCTAAATATCACCTCCCTGGCAAAATCTCTGGTTAATTTTCAATAAGACAAATAAGGGTAGTGGCTTATAGCTCTTCTCTCCTCTGGTTCCCGCTTCTCTCCCTCCTTCCCCTCAGACAATGATGTTTGTGGCTAAAATCATCCCAGCTGCTGTACAATAACCATTTACAATTGAGACTCACTAGGTGGTATTTATCATGAGGCATCAGTATTCACCATTTCCTGATGTAGTTTTTGATTTAAGCAGTTTGGGTCAAAGTTTGCTTGCCCTACTTACGGAACTGGTACCATGAACTCAGTGTGACTTCACTCATGAGCAGGGTCTAGTCCTATTTGAATCACTTGCCTGATTAAAAGTATTAATGTCTGATTCTCATCTAGCTCATACTTCTGTGCATCATGAGTAACTCGGAGAAAATGAGGAGCTGAGAATCAAGCCAAATGACCCAGATAAGTCAGTTTCTATGAGGAAACAAGCTATGCCAACTGGCAATCAATTAGTATTTAGGTTGATGCTTTGTTAATGGAAAGATCGTTCATCTAATAAAAAACATCAAAAGTCAGAAAAATGACAAAACACTTAAGAAATAATGTTGTGTATAGTAATATGGAGGGCACAGTGGAGTCACTGTTGGTGCTACTGTCGCCAGGGATGTATGGGGGCCACAGCATATTTGTCAAGCAGAGCAGGCCCGACTCATAGGTGCATGAAGAAATCAGGTGGTATGGTAATCTTGTTCCCCCTTTACCCCCATTTGCATAGACACAGTGTCCCAGGAGTTCTCACTGGTGTGGTAAGGTTCCATTATACCTCAGTGTCCGTAGTTATTGTAGGGAGTATGTAATCACTTCAAGTTTTATAAAAATAATTTGTTCATTTTATATCGATAGACAATAAACAGTGATCATTCATGCCTGATTAGCTACAGATTATATGCAGTTAATAAACATCACTGACAGAAGTAGATATGTCATTTGGAAATTATAAACTCTCGTCAACAGTTGCCAACTTTGAGTATAAAAAGATCCTGTTTTATTGCAATTTTAACAGATCACTCCATCTTTGTTGAACTGATTTGTCTGCACCAGGCCAAACACATGTTAATTTTTAGACCTGACAGCTCTTATCAGGTTACATGGAATAATAAGGTGGGGGGGCGGGGAAGGGAAGGTATATCCAGGAATTAGAGTTGTGGCTGGCAAATAAAATACTTCAGGTGAACACATCTTTTTCAACTTTATATCTCAGTCCCATTTGGATGTAGGCAAGGAAAAGGAGATATCACTTGATTTACAAGATTATTGAAATTAAAAGAACATTCTCTAAATATTTAAATGTGTTCAGTTTTATCAAGCATATAGTAGATGCAATATAAATTATTATTTGTCATATCCTTTGTTGCTTTTTTATTTTGTTTGTTGAATACTCCTTGTAGAATAGAAATATGCATATTTTTATTCTTTATCGTTTTAAAAATTGTATGAAATTAAACTGAATATATTTCAGTAATTACACATTTGTGTACATTGACTTATGTTATTTAAAGTGTGTGTGTGTGTGTGTGTGTGTGTGTGAATTCTTTCTTAATTTTTCCTGTGAGATGAAAGACATCCTTTGGTTCCCACACTTATTTGGGTTCTAAAGCTCTGATCTTGCAAATGCTTATGCACATGCATAAAGTTACAAGCATTCAGTGTTTGTAGTAGAATCAATCCTAAATGTGTCCAAACTTTTCATTTTTACAAAGATGAAATTCACACCAGTGCAGAAGCTGCATTACGCCCTCCACACAATTTAAGGCCTAAGTTAAGAACTTAAATGTGATTTAAGTGCTCAGGAAAACCATGGGAGGTCCTCTGCACTGAATTTGACTGTTTATGTACTGCAGCAAATATATTGATCTAATTTTTATGTGCATACAATAAAAAATATTAACCAAGAATGCAATCTGATTCATGCTGAGTACCTTTATCTGAAATTATGAGGAAGTTAATATAGTCCTAAACAAGTTAAAACTGACTGCTGTTAAAGCCTGACTCAGTACATACGGAATCTACTCAATACATAAACAGCCAGTATAGTTAGTGAGGGTGGGAAAGATGTTATCATATGTATATTGTGCTTGAAGCATTTTTTTCCCCATTAGATCTCAGATGTTCCATTCAATTTATACAGTTTATACAATCTAAAGAGATCCTGTTTTATGTGTTTTTGAAAAAGGAGATAAAAAAATATCTGGTTAAAAGTGAGTTGGTGTTCTTTCATTTAACCTTGGCCTGTTTCACGGCAGATTCGGTTAAGTAAAAACCATGCTGTTCATGAGTCGGTAATAATGTTTATGCTCAACAACAGCAACTGTAACACATCACGTAATTACTTCTGACTCACAGAGCTAGACATTCTTATTCATCTCTACATCTGTCACAAAAAGACCTAAAGCATTTTTATCGCCTTTATGCATCCCTTGACAATCAAAATCCAGAGAATTTATTTTATGAAAACGACATGCAGCATACGTGGCAATTTGCAAAATGACTAGCACAACTTGAGAGAGAATTCACAGAACCCTTAACCCAACATTTATAATATCCCCAAGAAGTGCACCTTGGGATGAGCATGCCAAACATTGATGTAGACCAAAACAAATACACATTCCCTGCTTCATAATGCACTTTATGCCTACTCATTAATAACAATGTAGAAATGTTAACAAAGTAAGTCACTTTTAAGTGACACCTTACTTCACTTTTCAGTCTGTGAAACCTGTTGGATTTTTTTTTTTTTAACATAAAATACAGAGATGGGAATGACAACTGCTAGGAAATGCAACATTAGACCTGCCTGTTTTAATAAAACAAGACTATGAACATGTTATGGAAGAGAGAATAGAGCTTGCCATTGCTGGGTTTAAAACAGTAAGTGCCAACAGCTTGTGATTGTTAGAGCACTCTGACAATGCTAAATAACTATGCTGAATAAGTATCAGAGGGGTAGTCGTGTTAGTCTGGATCTGTAAAAAGCAACAAAGAGTCCTGTGGCACTTTATAGACTAACAGACGTATTGGAGCATAAGCTTTCGTGGGTGAATACCCACTTTGTTGGATGCATGTAGTGGATATTTCCAGAGGCAGGTATAAATATGCAGGCAAGAATCAGTCTAGAGATAACGAGGTTAGTTCAATCAGGGAGGATGAGGCCCTCTTCTAGCAGTTGAGGTGTGAACACCAAGGGAGGAGAAATTGCTTTTGTAGTTGGCTAGTCATTCACAGTCTTTGTTTAATCCTTAATTTAATGGTGTCAAATTTGCAAATGGACTGAAGCTCAGCAGTTTCTCTTTGGAGTCTGGTCCTGAAGTTTTTTTTGCTGCAGGATGTCTACCTTTAAATCTGCTATTGTGTGTCCAGGGAGATTGAAGTGTTCTCCTACAGGTTTTTGTATATTGCCATTCCTAATATCTGACTTGTGTCCATTTATCCTTTTACGTAGTGACTGTCCAGTTTGGCCGATGTACATAGCAGAGGGGCATTGCTGGCACATGATAGCATCTATTACATTGGTGGACGTGCAGGTGAATGAACTGGTGATGTTGTGGCTGATCTGGTTAGGTCCTGTGATGGTGTCGCAGGTGTAGATATGTGGGCAGAGTTGGCATCGAGGTTTGTTGCATGAATTGGTTCCTGAGTTAGAGTTACTATGGTGTGGTGTGTGATTGCTGGTGAGAATATGCTTAAGGTTGGCGGATTGTCTGTGGGCGAGGACTGGCCTGCCTCCCAAGACCTGTGAAAGCGAGGGATCGTTGTCCAGGATGGGTTGTAGATCACTGATGATGCGTTGGAGAGTTTTAGCTGAGGACTGTAGGTGATGGCCAGTGGAGTTCTGTTGGTTTCTTTCTTCGGCTTGTCTTGCAGCAGGAGGCTTCTGGGTACATGTCTGGTTCTGTTGATTTGTTTCCTTATTTCCTCGTGTGGGTATCGTAGTTTTGAGAATGCTTGGTGAAGATCTTGTAGGTGTTGTTCTCTGTCTGAGGGGTTGGAGAATATGCGGTTGTACCTCAGCACTTGGCTGTAGACGATGGACCATGTGGTGTGTCCGGGATGGAAGCTGGAGGCATGAAGGTAGGCATAGCGGTCGGTGGTTTTCGGTATTGGGTAGTGTTGACGTGACCGTCACTTATTTGTACCGTGGTGTCTAGAAAGTGGACCTCCCGTCTAGATTGGTCCAGGCTGAGGTTGATGGTGGGGTGGAAGCTGTTGAAATCATGGTGGAATTCTTCCAGGGTCTCCTTCCCATGGGTCCAGATGATGAAGATGTCATCAATGTAGCGTAGGTAGAGAAGGGGCGTGAGTGGACGAGAGCTGAGGAAGCGTTGTTCTGGGTCAGCCATAAAAATGTTGGCATATTGTGGGGCCATGCGGGTGCCCATGGCGGTGCCACTGGTCTGGAGGTATATATTGTAACCAAATTTGAAATAATTGTGCGTGAGGATAAAGTCACAGAGCTCAGCAACCAGTTGTGCTGTGTCATCATCAGGGATACTGTTCCTGAGAGCTTGTATTCCATCTGAGTGTGGGATGTTTGTGTAGAGAGCCTCCACATCCATGGTGGCTAGGATGGTGTTTTCTGGAAGATCACCAATGCATTGTAGTTTTCTCAGGAAATCAGTGGTGTCATGGAGATAGCTGGGAGTGCTGGTGGCATAGGGTCTGAGTAGAGAATCCACATATCCAGACAGTCCTTCAGTGAGAGTGCCAATTCCAGAGATGATGGGACGTCCAGGATTTACAGGTTTGTGGATCTCGAGTAATAGATAGAATGACGCTGGTCAGGGCTCTAAGGGTATGTTGATTTGTTCCTGTGTTAGTGTAGGGAGTGTCCTGAGTAGATGGTGCAGTTTTTAAGTATATTCCTCAGTGGGATCTGAGGAAAGTGGCCTGTAGAATTTGGTACAGTAACTCCTCACTTAACGTTGTAGTTATGTTCCTGAAAAATGCGACTTTAAGCGAAACAATGTTAAGCGAATCCAATTTCCCCATAAGAATTAAATGTAAATGGGGGGGTTAGGTTTCAGGGGAAAAAATTTCACCAGACAAAAGACTCTATCTATCTATATATCTATAGATACACACACACACACACACACACACACACACACACACACACACACAGTATAAGTTTTAAACAAACAATTTAATACTGGTACACAGTGTTGATGATTGTGAAGCTTGGTTGAGGTGGAGGAGTCAGAGGGTGGGATATTTCCCTTACTGCTAAATGATGAACTAGCAATTGGCTGAGCCCTCAAGGGTTTACTCTCTCACTCTGCAAGGCATCAGGAATGGAGGGAGATATGCGTGTTTCCCTTAAGTACACTGCCTTGTTAATTAGATCAGCTTTCTGAAACTACAGCCCTGGTGTGTCCCCCCTGCTCTATGGAAGATGGGGTAAGCGGGGTGCAGGAGCAGGGGGGAGGGGGACACCCTGACATTAGCCCCCCTCTTCCTTCCCTCCCCCCGGCACAGCAAGCAGGAGTCTTGGGGAGCAGCTCCAAGGCAGAGGGCAGGAGCAGCACATGGCAGTGGGGGGAGGGACACAGCTGAACTGCAGGCAGCTGCTGCACAGGGAACTTAGGGGAGTGGGGAGCTGATAGGGGGCTCCCGGTCCACCCTGGTTCCAAGCCCCCACCAGCTAGCTGCAACAGGCTGCGCTTCCTGCAAGCAGTAGACAAAGCAGGCAGCTGCTAAACAATGTTAGAAGGGAGCATTACACAACTTTAAACGAGCATGTTCCCTAATTGATCAGCAACGTAACAATGAAACAACCAACGTTAACCGGGACGACTAAGTGAGGAGTTACTGTATTGGAGAGTTGTCTGGCAGCCTCCTTTTGGTAGTCAGACCTGTTCATGATGACAACAGCACTTCCTTTATCAGCCTCTTTGATTATAATGTCAGGGTTGTTTCTGAGGCTCTGGATATACTTCAATGTCTGATTATCTCTAGTCCTGATGGTGTGAGAGATGTTTGTTACGCAGTACTGGAAAGATGAGAGACTGCTTCTTCAAGTACACCTCTACCCCGATATAACGCGGTCCTCGGGAGCTGAAAAATCTCACCGTGTTATAGGTGAGACCGCATTATATCGGGGTAGGGAGAGGAACTGCTCCCTGCCCCAGCTCACCTCCGCTCTGCCTCTGCCTCCTCCCTGAGCGCGCTGCCGCCTCTCCACTTCTCCCTCCCTTCCAGGCTTGCCGCGCTAATCAGCTGTTTGGCCCGGCAAGCCTGGAAGGGGGAGGAAGAAGCGGAGCGGCAGCAGCGCGCTCAGGGGAGGAGGCAGAGATGAGCTGGAGTGGGGAGCGGTTCCTCTGCGCCCACCCCCGGGGCCCTCCCGCCCCAGCTCACCTCCGTTCCACCTCCTCCCACGAGCGCCGCAGCTCCGCTTCTCCCACCTCCCTCCCAGGCTTGCCGCGCCAATTAGCTGTTTGGCGCGGCAAGCCTTGGAGGGAGGAGAAGTGGAGCTGAGCCGCATGCTCATGGGAGGAGGCGGCGGAGCGGAGGTGAGCTGGGGCGGGGAGCGGTTCCTCTGCGTGCCCCCCCCTTACTTGCTGCGGCCCTTCTGCCCCAGCTCACCTCTGCTCCGCCTCCTCCCACGAGCGCACCGCAGCTCCGCTTCTCCTCCCTCCCAGGCTTGCTGCGCCAAACAGCTGATTGGCGCAGCAAGCCTTGGAGGGAGGAGAAGCGGAGCTGCAGCGCGTTCGTGGCAGGAGGCGGAGCGGAGGTGAGCTGGGGCAGGGGGGCCCCAGGGAGGGCCGCAGCAAGTAACGGGTGGGCGCAGAGGAACCACTTGTGGTAACGTGAATTCGGATATATAGGAGCGCTGCTTTACCGTGTTATATCCGAATTCGCGTTATATAGGACCGCATTATATCGGGGTAGAGGTGTATTTACAGCCGTAAATATTAAACCTTGTTGTATGGAGAGATAGAATGTAGGGTAGAACCAAGGGCTTTCCTACTTTTTTTTTTCTCCCAGAACACTGCCTCAGAAATTTCACTCTTCTTACTCTCAATCTAGAGTAATTAATAATACTTAAAACTTAAATAGATTATATACCTCTGTTGAAGTGTGAGTGCTCAGCACAAATGAAAATCAGACCAGTGTTATTTACGTGCCTAACTTGATGCCCAAATTTAAAATACAATTTTATAGCCTTATCCCAGCATCTAGTGAATACTAGTTCATATTGCATAGTTTGCACAGTTGGCTGGGAGTCTGTTCAGTAGGGGGTCAGGATTGGATCAGCAGCAGTATGTTCTGGGTCAGAATAGTCTATTGGTAGAGCAGTGCACAGCACCTACAAAACTCCAGTACTCTTAGTCATTCACATTGATAAGCACCACATTTGAACAAATATTTTAAAATATATATATTAAAAAACAAGTGCTCTGTATTTCACTAACAACTCATTTCATTAGTTATAACTCACTTGTTTTGCTCTGTGATATAGTAAATATTGGATTAAAATACTGTATTGTGGGTTGGGTGAAAGGTCATTGAAGCTGGTGGGTGGAACCAGTGCTGTAAGAAACAGTTAAGCTCCTGTATAGCAGCCCCCACCTAAAACAAAGACGTGTGAGTCCACCCAAGAATTTGAGCTTTGTGGGCGGAGATCTTTGCTGGCTATTGTCTTGTGCAAAAGGAGTATGTGCATGAAAGAGAGAAAAGCAAACAGAAGAGCCTGCACAAACAGATTTAGGCCCAGATCCTCAAAGGTATTTAGGCACCTAACTCTGAGGATCTGGGCCCTAGAAAGGACAAAAGACATCCACAATCTGGACAAGCTGACAAGAGGACCTCTGAGGCTGTAAACAAAGAAACTGTCTCCTGGTTTTTAATTCTTCCCTCTGTTCAGGAAAACAGGATTTTGTGCATTCCTTGTAAATAAACAAAATTTTGTTGAAGGTACCTGACTCCACCATCAGTTTCTCCTCCTAACTACAACAACATGCAAGACACAGAATTTTTGGCTAGCTGTTCAGGCCAAAAGGGGTAACTATTATTGGTTTTATCCATCAAGCTATCTTAGGTACTTGTGTGCCACTCAGTCCCATAGTATCTGGGCATCTTACAATCTTTAATGTATTTAACCTCACAGTACCCCCGTGCGGTGGGAAAGTACTATTCTCATTTTACAGATGGGAATTGAGACAAAGCTATTTGATTTTGATTGGAGTTAGGCCCCTAGGGACCTTTTGAGGATCTGGGCCCAAGTGACAACAGGCCAGAATTTTAAAGGTGTTTAAGCACTTCAAGATTCAGATAGGCATGCAGTGGGATTTTCAGAAGAGTCTAAGTGCCTAATTCTTATTGGGAGTTGGGTGCCTAGGCATTTTTGAAAATCCCACTAGGTGCCTGTCTGCATCTTTAAGTCCCTAAATACCTTTAAAAAGTTTGGGTTAAATTTAGAGGCAAGAGCAACAAGGGTGATGTCGTGGTGGGCTTCTGCTATAGACCACCAGACCAGGAGGATGAGGTAGACGAGGCTTTCTTCGGACAACGAACAGAAGTTTCCAGAGCACAGGTCCTTGTTCTCATGGGGGACTTCAATCACCCTGACGTCTGCTGGGAGAGCAATACAGCAGTGCACAGACAATCCAGGAAGCTTTTGGAGAGTGTTGGGGACAACTTCCTGGTGCAAGTGCTGGAGGAACCAACTAGGGACCATGCTCCTCTTCACCTACTGCTCACAAACCGGGAAGAATTGGTAGGGGAAGTTGAAGTGGGTGGCAACCTGGGCAGAAGTGACCATGAGATGGTTGAGTTCGGGATCCTAACAAAAGGAAGAAAGGAGAGCCGCAGAATACAGACCTTGGACTTCAGAAAAGCAGAGTTTGACTCCCTCAAGGAACTGATGGGAAGGATCCCATGGGATGCTAATATGAGGGGGAAAGGAGTCCAGGAGAGCTGGCTGTATTTTAAAGAAGCCTTATTGAGGGGGCAGGAACAAACCATACCGATGTGCAGAAAGAATAGCAAATAGGGAGGCGACCAGCTTGACTTAACAGAGAAATCTTCGGTGAGCTTAAACACAAAAAAGAAGCTTACAAGAAGTGGAAACTTGGACAGATGACTAGGGAAGAGTATAAAAATATTGCTTGAGCATGCGGGGGTGTAATCAGGAAGGCCAAAGCACAACTGGAGTTGCAGCTAGCAAGAGATGTGAAGGGTAACAAGAAGGGTTTGTACAGGTATGTTAGCAAAAAGAAGGAGGTCAGGGAAAGTGTGGGACTCTTACTGAATGAGGGAGGCAATCTAGTGACAGGCGATGTGGAAAAAGCTGAAGTACTCAATGCTTTTTTTGCCTCGGTCTTCACAGACAAGGTCAGCTCCCAGACTGCTGCACTGGGCAGCACAGTATGGGGAGGAGGTGAGCAGCCTTCAGTGGTCAAAGAACAGGTTAAGGACTTTTTAGAAAAGCTGGACATGCACAAGTCCGTGGGGCCGAATGCAATGCATCCAAGGGTTCTTAGGGAGTTGGCTGATGTGATTGCAGAGCCATTGGCCATTATCTTTGAAAACTCGTGGTGATCACGGGAGGTCTAGGGCGATTAGAAAAAGGCAAATATAGTGTCCATCTTTAAAAAAGGGAAAAAGGAGAATCTGGGGAACTACAGACTGGTCAGCCTCACCTCAGTTCCTGGAAAAATCATGGAGCAGGTCCTCAAGGAATCCATTTTGAAGCACTTGAAGGAGAGGAAGGTGATCAGGAACAGTCAACATGGATTCACCAATGGCAAGTCATGCCTGACCAATCTGATTGCCTTCTATGATGAGGTAACTGGCTCTGTGCATATGGGGAAAGCGGTGGATGTGATATACCTTAACTTTAGCAAAGCTTTTGATATGGTCTCCCACAGTATTCTTGCCAAAAAGTTAAAGTAGTATAGATTAGATGAATGGACTATAAGGTGGTGTGACAAAGTTCCTCCTCTACCTTGGTGGGTCCTGCACTTATTGGTGCTCGCCTCACAGATTCACCATGTGGGTCGGGAAACAGCCCAGAGATCTTCCCCTCTGGTAGAAGCCACAGTCCAGGTCAGTTCCTCCTGTGTCTGATCAGGAGTTGGGAGGTTTGGGGGGAACCCGGGCCCTCCTTCTACTCCGGGTTCCAGCCCAGGGCCCTGTGGACTGCAGCTGTCTAGAATGCCTCCTGGTACAGCTGCGTGACAGCTACAACTCCCTGGGCTACTTCCTCATGGCCTCCTCCCAACACCTTCTTTATCCTCACCACAGGACCTTTCTCCGGGTGTCTGATAATGCTTGTACTCCTCAATCCTCCAGCAATATGCCTTCTCACTCTCAGCGTCTAGTGCCTCTTGCTCCCAGCTCCTCGCATGCATGCTACAAACTGAAGTGAGGACCTTTTTAACTCAGGTGCCGTGATTAGCCAGATTCTATCCGTTTCTTCTTAATTGGCTCCAGGTGTCCTAATTAGCCTGCCTGCCTGCCTTAATTGGTTCCTGCAAGTTCCTGCTTGTTCTGGAACTGCCCGTTACCTTACCCAGGGAAAAGGGTTCTACTTAATCTGGGACTAATATATCTGCCTTCTAGCACTCTCCTGACCCTGTCACAGTGGATAGAAAACTGGCTAGATCGTTGGGCTCAACGGATAATGATCAACAGCTCAATGTCTAGTTGGCAGCCGGTATCAAGCAGAGAGCCCCAGGGGTCGGTCCTGGGGCTGGTTTTGTTCAACATCTTCATTAATGATCAGGATGATGGGATGGATTGCACCCTCAGCAAGTTTGCGGATGACACTAAGCTGGGGGAAGAGGTACATACGCTGGAGGGTAGGGATTGGGTCCAGAGTGACCTAGACAAATTGGAGGATTGGGCCAAAAGAAATTTGATGAGGTTCAACAAGGACAAGTGCAGAATCCTGCACTTAGGACAGAAGAATCCCATATACTGCTACAGGCTGGGGACCGACTGGCTAAGCGGCAGTTGTGCAGAAAAGGACCTGGGGATTACAGTGGACGAGAAGCTGGATATGAGTCAACAGTGTGCCCTTGTTGCCAAGAAGGATAACGGCATATTGGGCTGCATTAGCAGGAGCATTGCCAGCAGATCGAGAGAAGTGATTATTCCCCTCTATTCGGCACTGGTGAGGCCACATCTGGAGTATTGCATCCAGTTTTGGGCCCCCCCGCTACAGAAAGGATGTGGACAAATTGGAGAGAGTCCAGTGGAGGGCAACAAAAATTATTAGGGAGCTCGGGCACATGACTTACGAGGCGAGGCTGAGGGAAGTAGGCGTATTTAGTCTGCAGAAGAGAATAATGAGGGGGGATTTGATAGCAGCCTTCAACTACCTGTAGGGGGGTTCCAAAGAGGATGGAGCTCGGCTGTTCTCAGTGGTGGCAGATGACAGAACAAGGAGCAATGGTCTCAAGTTGCAGTGGGGGAGGTCTAGGTTGGATATTAGGAAAAACTATTTCACTAGGAGGGTTGTGAAGCACTGGAATAGGTTACCTAGGGAGCTGGTGGAATCTCCATACTTACACGTTTTTAAGGCCTGGCTTGACAAAAGCCCTGGCTGGGATGATTTAGTTGAGGTTGGTCCTGCTTTGAGCAGGGGGTTGGACTAGATGACCTCCTGAGGTCTCTTCCAACCCTGATATTCTATGATTCTATGAAAAATCTGGCCCTAAGTGATCTTCGCAGTGTTACAAAAAGTTCTGTTGTGGAGGAGAAATTGAAGCTAGGTCTTCTTCAGGCTAGCACCCTATCCACTCTGAGGTATAATTGCCCAAGTCCTGATTTAGATATAGATTTAGTATAATTTATGCGATTGGGTGCGTTTCCTGTTCCCCTGCCCCTCTGCCCTCCCATTCCAGTTAAATGACATAGATTTTCTTTTGAATATGGGGAAACATATCTTTTCATCTGATTTTTCTACCTTGTTATGTATCAAATACAGCGTCTGTGGGGTACACTGAAGAATTTCTTGGTTGACAAAATCTAAAGAGTGCTTTTCTGAATTGCAAGACAGTAGAATATACTTATTTTACTGATTTATTGCCTTTTCACAGCAGATGTGAGGGGCAGATTTCACATCTGTAATATATTTTGACACTTCATGGAAAATCCAGACATGCATCCCTCTTCTGCATTAGCAATCACTGCTGTTTATGCACAACTGCAAAGAATATTAGCCTGCAAATGGCTGAAAAATGAAGTATGACACAGATCAGGACACACTATAATATGCAAGTACATTTAACTGACACTTCATTTGATGCCTACAATGCCAGTGGTGCCAGTGCTAATACAATCTGTGAAAACCTCATATTATGTATTTAGCTAATGTGTTTGTTAAATCAAGCCCTTTCAATTTTTAATACCAGTTTATTTGAATGGATGGATTAGCTGAATTCCAAAGTCACTGATTGAGTCACCTTGTTAGTGATTGTCAATCGAAGTGGGTAACAGCTAACTGATAATTCACCTTGGGCATAACTATGAATGAACATAAGAATTGAAGGCAAAATGATCTGTGTAGTACATATTAAAAATAGAACTAGGTTTCAGTGATGCAGATATATTTATTTTCCCTCAATCCCTTACTTTTTTAATTTTGGAAGGGTTAGAGTAATTAGAGAGGAATTTCCACTGCTATTCTTATATTGGCTCCTGCAGGGGAAAATTCCTTTATGGCTTTGTCTCCCACACAGTGCTAGTTTGCCATTTGTCCACTCAGAAGTGGGATTCAGCTCAGTACAAAACCAGACAGTTATCTGTTTCAGATTTTATGCTTTGGAAATAATAATAGAAGTGTCACTTAATCACTTAACTTTATTTCAAAAAAGGTGGGTTATAACATCAGAGTTAATCACTTGTCTCTTTTGCCAGTTTGTCACCAGTCTGAGTGGCTACTGGAAAGAGACTCCTGCCTGGCTGTCCTGAAAATGAACTACTGTATGTACAGTTCAGTAAGAACATAAGTTAATCGTAATTATACCAGCAGACACATGGTAGTACTTGAAGAAACAGAGTCATATACAAAACCAAGTTATTCTTTCTAAAAGGTAATCAAAGCACATTACAAAATTAAACTGCTTCTTTTTCATTATAATTATTGAATGAGGAATTATTACTGATAGAAGTAAATAATTCTTTACTAATTTGCACTGCTATACAGAGAAATACAGCTATGGATATTTGGGATCCTTATCCTTCCATGATTTAAATACTTTAGAACCTGTTTACAAACTAGAGAGCTGATCTAAAAAACATATATGTAACTTTATTCACATGAATTAATTTATTCATATGCATATGTTTTTTGTAGGATCAGGTATAATATCAGTCAGTGCTGTAGAAATTGAAATATTGTATAAACAGTTTAGAATTTAATATTTTTATACAAGACAGAGCAGCTGAAGGTCTAGATAGATTAGAGAGAAACATGTTGATTTAGCTCTTGTTTTATTAAAAATTCATTAGTGTTATCTATAATTAAACACAGGCACTAGATCAATTTAAGCCTTATGCAGTTTTGTCTCCTCAAAGAAAATATTTTAGTAGATGATCAGTCTAGAATAGATTTATGTGACCACCATGTCTGGTTGCCTCATCTAGATTTTAATTTATATATTTAGGAATGGAAATCTTTGATATCTTGTAATATTTCAAACAAGTTTTTCACATATCTTTACTTGACTTTGCACATGTTTTAATTTCTTAAACCCATTTATTTGTTCAGTTATGGCTGGATCCTGCACAAATGAAATCAGTAGGAGTTTTCACTGGGTGGGCACGATGACCCACCTATTGCAGGATCAGGACTTAGATAGAAACACTGAAGCATCAGCTTCATTACAGATACAGGATTAGGATTTTCTGCAGAAAATATGATTTAAGGTTTAAGCATTTAGAGCTTGTTTTACTACTGTCCTACTCCAGCTTTTCTCCAGAGTAACTCCATTGACTTCAGTCGAGTTATACTGGATAAAAGCTGGAGTCAGTAATCCCTCATACCCATAATATCAAATTTAGATAATATTGTAACTTGTTAATATGTAAAAATAAAATGCTTTATTAATTTGCTGATGATGCTACATTTGTAAAAATTTAGTATTTTATGGTTCTAAGCCAGACTACTTAGTTGGGTGTGGGTTTTTTTTTGTTTTGTTTTTTTTCCTACTTTGCAGAAAGACCACAGAAGCTGTAAATTATACATGGAAAATATTTTTAAACAACAGTATTTTCAGGCTAAGAGTGCTGAGTGCAGCTGGTTTGGTATATTTTCCAAATCAGATTTCAAAATGGAAACCAGCTGCTTACATGTTGCTTTTAGCCAAAATACCAATATATGTCAAATGTCCTAAACTGGGCACTTCTAACATAATATACATTGGAGATAGTAGACATGAGCCTGATGTCAGATCCAGCTGTAAATTATACTGATTTACTTTTTGTACTGAATCTCAAATATTGAAGTTGTTCACCATAAAGAGATTCATTTGAGCGATTTAGTATATTATCCCAGGGTAAAGCTAATGAAAGAATAGCCTAGCATAGAGACCACCTCACATTTCCACAGGTTTCCTACCTGAGCTAATAAAGTTATTTCCAGGCCTGGCACTTCATTGTATTAGGGGATTTCATCATCCCAGCAATAATTCCTGTTCATAGGTTTGGGATCACAATGCTCTTTCTCGCTTGACCCGTATAGGCAGAAACATTTTTGATGTGATAGGCATAAGGATTAATATTGGGGGTACAAGAAATGCTCTTTGGTCATTGTTTCATTCATCTCCTCCTACAGACTGGTCACAGACCTAACTCTTTCCCAAATATGACATTGCACTACAGAAAACCAATCTGTACTATGGCTTCCAGAATTTGTCAGGAGCAGGGGTTTGCAAGTTGTGTAAAATTGCCCTGCCTTCAGACTAGGGTGTGGCTAATCTAATAAAAAATTAGTATGGGGTTATTATAGAAAATTCAAGCATTCAAATGTCTGAAAAAATACATGTTTAAGTGTTTTATTGAATTCAGTCCTAGTTTGATGGGACTGAGCATCTGCTTTCCGGGGTTAGCAAAGATCCTCTCAGGGTTGAACAAAAGTACTTCAAATATTTTCCAATATATTAGTCACAAATGATTAAATCAGAATAATGTAAAATCCAAATGCAACACAAAAGACCCAGTTCTGCACTGGTTCTGTTTACTTATTTCTTGGACACTATTTGACCATATCTGTTTTATTTTCATAAGTATATCAGTGCATTACAGTGAATACATTTAATCTTGCAGATGAATAACAACAACCACATAACCCAAGAGTATGAGAAATTGATTTCCCTAAAATCATGTTGGGATTTCCAAGTTCAACAGTGAACCTTATTTTGGCTTCAATGTAGATTTTTTTCCCACAAGCATTTACCCCAGTCTAGTATAAAAGAGAAATATAAATAAGCCCATAATGTGTCCTGAACCAAATTTACTCTCAACAATATTCCTGTTACAGTGACTTTTGTAAATAACCTCATGGCATAACCCTTCCCTTCAGATAAAGGGCTACACTTTATGATCACTTTATTATTACAATATATTCTTATTTGGAGGGTTTTTGGTGACATACAAAACCTTTGGGAAAATGGAATTTCGTATTGTGTATTTGTAGTGTATAATGTGCACTGATGTTGGGCAATGCAACCAACCCTCAGTTAACTTTACTGAATTTTTCAGTTAATCCAAAATTGCTTGAATGGGATTATTTTGTATTTGACAGGCAGGAGGCAGTTTGTACATTCATGTAGCTAGGCAGGTACTCATGAGGCACTGGAAGTGTGACTAGAGCTCTTAACTTTAGCTAAAGTTTTATAAATATGTTGTGGAGAATCCAGCCAATTTAGCAAGAATTTACTATATGTTTATAGTTGGAATAAACTGGTTTCCATAGTACTGATGTTTTATAACTTATTAGTGTCAAGAATGACATACACGCATGAGAGAGAAAGTGTCAGGAGTCAGAATTTTTCCATTCTAGGTGCACTTGATGCTAGGAGATCTAATTGTTGGTACAGTAAGGAGCACTTAAATAGTGGAAAGGTTACTGAAAAGGAACTGAAATGTTTGTTCATTTGAAGCTTGTTGGCAGAAAATTTAAAGGAACAGAGGCTGCCTCAAGTAAGCACCATATTTCATATAACACATGACATGAAATAAATTCTTGACCATGAATATAGTCGTTGCGCCAAAGAAAACTGTAAGACTAGTTTTAGCTTGAGTACTAGTATTGTAATATTGTACTGTGAAAAAACTGCAAAAAAGTTTTTGAATGTTATATTGAACATTATCTTGAATTTTAAAGTCAAGTTTTGTCATTGAACCTTTGTCTAGGCGGGGAAATCTTTTGTGATAGCAAAGATAAAAACTAAATTGCTTTTCAGTTGTTAAATAGTATTACAATACTACTCATCGGGAATATATTAAATATGCTGGCCGTAGTATTCTTAGTGGCGAAAACATTGTGTTTACATTTAGATGCTCAATCACATTTTTATAAAGATGCTAGAATATAATTTAACTTGGCTGTTGTAAATTGATGATGGTGAGGAATATATGGTAAAAATTTGGAAAGACATTTTTAAACATGAATAGAATAAAACCTATGTAGAAGAAAACTTGAATCAACACCAGCTAAAGGCTGACTTATTAAATCTTTTAGGTTTAGAACTTTTTTTATTTCTTCCATTAGGATTCAAAAGTTTAAATATCAATGAATCCTTCCATTTCATTTCTGCTACTGGTTTACAGGAGTAACTTTGAAATTATTGGATCATTTTAACACCTAGAGAAATTGCCAAGTCACACATCTGGTCTTCCAGCAAGACAACAATGTTTGTTAAAGAGAGGATCATACCCTATTTGTTATGTGTAGATTAGCCCTAACAATATTATTCATAGTTTAGGATACAATGTTAGAAATGACTGTATGCGCAAAATCTCAGTAAATATCTTCTTTGCATAAGGAAGGTGTTTGGGGTAGAAAGAATTCAGTAGAAATAGGAATGCTTATATAAAGAAATTATGACCATCAAGGGCTCATTCACCTGCACGTCTACTAATGTTATATGTGCCCTCATGTACCAGCAATGCCCCTCTGCCATGTACATTGGCCAAACCGGATAGTCCCTACGTAAAAGAATAAATGGACACAAATCGGACATCAAGAATGGTAACATACAAAAGCCAGTAGGTGAACACTTCAGTCTTCCTGGACATTCTATAACAGATTTAAAAGTAACTATTCTTGAACAAAAAAATTTCAGAAACAGACTTCAAAGAAAAACTGCAGAACTAAAATTCATTTGCAAATTTAACACCGTTAATTTGGGCTTGAATAGGGACTGGGAGTGGCTGGCTCATTACAAAAACAGCTTTGCCTCTCCTGGAATTGACACCTTCTCATCTATTATTGGGAGTGGACTACATCCACCCTGATTGAATTGGCCCTGTCAACACTGGTTCTCCACTTGTGAGGTACTCTCTTCTTTTCATGTGTCATTATATAATGCCTGCATCTGTAACTTTCGCTCCATGCATCTGAAGAAGTGAGGTTTTTTACCCACGAAAGCTTATGCCCAAATACATACGTTAGTCTTTAAGGTGCCACCAGACTCCTTGTCGTTTTTATGACTAAATAAGGAATAGTTAATTGCAGACAATATTCAGTGATACATAAGTGGACCTGATCTAGTCCAGTAATTCATTTATTAGTTGCTGTTTCCACTCTGGATTATGACTCTCTTTACATTTTGCAAAGACTTAATCAGTTTGAGCATATTAACTGTTGTGCTATTTACTTGAGCTAGGTAAATAGGCTGATATATGGATTTAGATTATACTTGCAATGGACATCTGAATGTTTGAATAATATTTAGACATCTTAATACAAATATCCCATATGAATATAAGGCTCTGCCCTCCCATTCTTTGCATATACTTGCCATTTTATTAACTCGGATATTCACTACTTCAGAGTATCCGCTTCCATTTAGTTCAGAAATGTTACCTTGATATGTTATTCTAGGTTTAAATATCAAATTCAAAATTGAGGAGGAATAGTTTGACTATACTTTAATAAGTCTATGCTGGCTAGTAAGTCTTTGTGTTCTGCATATACTGTTTTTACATGTGCTGTGGGACAGATTCGCTAGTGGGTTCTACTGGCTTACACTGCTGTAAACACTGGCTGAGATTCCTGCTGGAAGAAACCTCTGCTTAGTGAATGAGTTATGGCAGCCCCAAGCACATTTCTACACTGCAATTAAAAACTTGCGGCCTGCCTGTGACTGCTGACTCGGGCTCCCAGTTCTCGGGCTAAGGGGGTGTTTAATTGCCGTGTAGACTTAGGGCGTGGGCTGGAACCTGGGTTCTAGGATCATGCAAGGTGGGAGGGTCCCAGAGCTCGGGCTGCAGCCTGAACCCAAAAGTCTACACAGCAATTAAACAATCCCTTAGCCTGAGCCCTAAGAGCCCAAATCAGCTGGCACAGGCCAGCCATGGATTTTTAATTGCGGTGTAGATGTACCCCAAGTGCTTCATCTTCATTTACAGTAGGAGGAGGATTGAGGCCTGAAAGGGAGAGGATCACTGCAGCCCTAAAAATTTTGAATAGCCAGGATCTGCTGATTAAGTAGTTTTGGTTGAGCAGTTGATGGTAGAAATCGGATGATAGACTGACTCATTACTGCAAATTCTTTCACTAGTATGGTGTAAGCCTGATCCTTAGCTAAAAGCTTTAAATGTCACTGAAAAATTTTATATGTGGTGTCTGTCTGAAGTTTTTCCTTTCTTAGGGGGTGGAAGCTCTTAAGAACAATAACCTCGTCTGGTATGTTGTGGTATTGACATTTTCAGCTTACAGCAACCATCCCCCATCACCAGGGTTACCATACGTCCGTATTTCCCCGGACATGTCCGGCTTTGTAGTTGTTAATTGCCGTCCGGGAGGATTTTTTAAATATATAAAAACGTCCGGAAAATACGGACGTATGATAACCCTACCCACTGCCCCCTCTCCTCTTGGGGTGTCAGCTCGCTCAGCCTGCGGATTGCAACCCCCCGTGTTGCTGCAACCCTGCGCCCCAGGGCTAGGAGCGGTGGCGTCTCTGCAGCCAGCTGCTGGTGCGGGGGACCCGCGGCCGCTTCTCCCTCCCCCGAGCATCCCCCGCGGCTCTGGCAGAGCCTCAGTCTCCCCCCTCCGTCCCGGCCGTGCAAGGAGCCCCCCCCCCCGCCAGCGGTCCTTGCAGCCGGGGCTGCCTCCCCCCGGCAGAGCCGCTGCCCGGGGGCGGGTCCCAGCGCAGGGGAAAGTTTCTCGGCGCGCGGCGGCGGCTCCCGGGAGCCCGAGCTCCTCCACCCGGGAAGGGCCCGCGTTACAGCACCTCCCGCTGCCTGAGCTGCCGCAGCCTCAGCGGGTCCGGCTGGGAGCGGGGTGGAGGCTCCCCTGAGGGAGGTGAAGGGTGGGGGACTCTGAGGTGGGGGGGGATTCTGAGGGTAGGGGGCTATGGGAGGGGGTGGGGTGCTCTGAGGCAGGGGCTGTGGAGAGTGGGGGGCTGTGGAGGGGGTGGGCTATGGGAGGAGGTGGGGAAATGAAGGGTAGGGATTATGGAGGGAGGTGAAGGGGAGGATTGAGGTGGGGGTGCTGTGGAAGGTGGGGGCCGCTATGGAAGGTGGGGGCTATGAGAGGGGGTGGGGGGCTCTGAGGCAGGGGCTGTGGAGAGTGGGGGGGCTGCGGAGGGCAGGCTCTCAGGAGAGGGGGCACTGAGGCAGGAGAAGGCTGAGGATGGGCCCTGTGGAGAGCAGGTGGCTCTGGGGTGAGGCCTGGGGGGTCCGGCGGGCGGGTGGAAGGCGGCTCTGGGGTGAGGCCTGGGGGGTCTGGCAGGCGGGCAGGAGGCGGCTCTGGGGTGAGGCCTGGGGGGTCCAGCGGGCGGGAGGCAGCTCTGGGGTGAGGCCTGGGGGGGGGGGGTCTGGCGGGCGGGAGGCAGCGGCTCTGAGGTGAGGCCTGGGGGTTCCGGCGGGCGAGCAGGAGGCGGCTCTGGGGTGAGGCCTGGGGGAATCCGGCGGGCGGGCGGAAGGCGGCTCTGGGGTAGGGTTACCATACGTCCGGATTTTCCCGGACATGTCCGGCTTTTTGGTCATTAAATCCCCGTCTGGGAGGAATTTCCAAAAAGCCGGACATGTCCGGGAAAATAGGGAGGCATGGTAAGGGGACCGCCTCCTCCCCGAGCTCCAACTTTCCCTGCTCCCGCCGCTGTCCACCACAGCGGGGGCTGAAGCAACTTCCCCAGCGCAGCAGCAGCCGGGGGTGGGAGGGAGGAGGGGGAATGCGGGGTGCTCAGGGGAGGGGGCGGAGTTGGGGTGGGGACTTTGGAGAAGGGGCGGAGTTGGGGCGGAGCCGGGGCGGAGTTGGGGCGGAGCCAGGGCCCCGTGGAGTGTCCTCTTTTTGCAGTATTGAAATATGGTAACCCTACCCATCACCTGACCATTAGATCAGGAACAGAAACATCATGTTTCAACAGTCTGTGTATGGTAGTTTCTTAAGGCAGCACAGAATTTTGCCTTACACCCTGAACAGTGCCTTTAAAACTGATGGGAATGTGTGGGGTATAAATAATGCAGAATTTGGACTAGTATTTTAAAACACTGTAGCCCTTCAATTGTTCTCACCTAGCTGTGCTCTCAAATAGCTCCCCTTTGCCCTCCTCCTGAGTTATCTTCTGCATTGTCTCTTTTCTCTTCTCTCCTCATACCATCATCATCATCATCATCTCCACATCCATCCTACCCTCCCTACGACCAGCTTTACCTTATCCTGTTGCCTTCTCCTTCTCTCTCCACAACCCCCCACTCAATGCTACAAATCCAAATCCCATCTCCATTTCCTCCTCTGCTGCCTCCTCCTCCGGGACATCTAGCCTACTCCTGGTCCTGCCTTGGTCCCTACCCTTTCCTCTTACCACACCCATCTCCACAATTCATAGACTTTAAGATCAGAAAGGACCATCATAATCATCTAGTCTGACCTCCTGCACAATCCAGGCCACAGAATCTCCCACTCCCACTTCTGTAATACACCCATAACCTCTGGCTGAGTTATTGAAGTCCTCAAATCATGATTTAAAGACTTCAAGTTACAGAGAATCCACCATTTACACTAGTTTAAATCTGCAAGTGCACACTGCAGAAGAAGGCAAAAAACCACCAGAGTCTTTGCCAATCTGACCCGGGGGCGGGGGAGAAATTCCTTCCCGACCCCAAATATGGCGATCAGTTAGACCCTGAGCATGTGGGCAAGACCCACCAGCCTGACACTTGGGAAAGAATTCTCTGTCATAACACTGAGCCCTCCCTATCTAGTGTCCCATCACCGACTGTTGGAGATGTTTGTTGCTAACAGTTACAGATCAGCTACATGCCATTGTAGGCAGTCTCATCATAGCATCCCCTCCATAAACTTATCAAGCTCAGTCTTGAAGCCAGTTAAGTTTTTTTGACTCTCATTTCAGACCTGTTCCCAGGGCCACACAGAGGTTTTTGGAGGCCTGGGGTGAAACTGAGATTTAGGGTCCCCCACCCTTCCAAAAAATCACCACTGTGGGGAGGCCCTTGGGGAAGGTGGGGTTGGAGAGCAAGCTCACTCTGCACTCTCCCCACAGTGGCAGCTACTGTCCCGCAGGGTTGGGCCTGGCTCCCCACTTGGGGTATTGCAACCCAGCACACGGGGCCACAATATCAATTAGTTTGGGGTTCCTCTCAAATGGGGGGGCGGGGTGTCTGGGACAAACTGCCCCGTTTTCCATCCCATCCTCTGAGTGGCCTTGCCTGTTCCCTTTCTCTCTCATCCTCTTCTCCTGCTGCCCTGGAATGCTCATTCTGTGTCTTTAAAACATAAAAACAAAATACTGCAATCCATGACCTCTTTATCTCCCACTCTCTCTGCCTTGTCCTCACTGAAACCTGGTTCACTTATTCTGCTTCTCCCATACAGCGGTCTCTTCTTCTCCCACTCCTCCTCCCCCAAGTTGTTCTCCAAAGATTGTGGTGGTTTGGGCTTCTCCTTTCCTGATCCTCCTCCTTCCAGCTCCTCCGCTTCCTGAGTCATTCTCTTCCTTTGAACAGCACTCCCTCCAAAACTTTTCCGTTCTCCCACCCTTTGTTGGTGTTATCTGTTAACACCCTGCCCCCTAGACATATACACCATTCACCTTCATTTCTGACTTTGTCTTTTGACTCTCCTTGCTCACATCACAATCCTTCACCCTCATCCTTGGTGATTTTAATTTACATACTGATGTCCCATCTGATACCCTAGCCTCCCACCTCCTTGCCTTCACATCTCCATTTGACTTGCAGTTATAGATCAACTCTCCTACTCATCAATATGGTCATTCACTTGATCTTGCCTGTGCCATGTCCTTCTACCTCTGCTCTCTCCATCACTGATCTCCCTCTCTGACCACTTCTCTTTCAACATTGCTGATTTGTCCCTTTCTGTTTGACCTGCTACTAGTTACTTTCATTACTTCAATCCATCAACATCCAAGAATTCTCATTTGCTCTCAGCCTTCTCTTTGTCATCTCTGCCCTCTCCTTCCTTGATTCAGTCATTGATCATCTCCACTACACTCCACTCTTTACACCAGTATTGATTACTTTGCAATGCTCTCCCTTTGGGAAGTCCGCCGGCTCACCGTATCAGTATCAGTTTTCTATTCTTTTTTTCTTGTGCTGAGGAGCATTTCTGACAAAAGTCCTGTGAGCCACACTGACTTTCTCCAACACAAATTTACTCTTTCCTCCTTTAATTCTGACACCATGTTAGCCTAACAGCAGTACTATTCCTGCCTTGTCAAATCCCATGCCCATTACTCCCACCATCTCTTCATCACCTTTGATTCCCTTCTTAAACGCTCCTCACTCCTGTTCCTTCTTCCCATTCCATGTACAATGTTGCTGATTTCTTCAAAGAAAAAATCAGTAAGATCTAGGTGACCTCCCCCTGCACTTTACTCCCTTCCTTTCCTTCCTTGGCTCCTAATACACTCTTTTTTCTCACCTGTCACTGGCACTGAGACTTCCTGCCTGCCCTCCTCCTCCAGCCCCATCCCATCCCCTTTCATCTTCTAATTTCTTCATCAGTGCTCACACCCCCTCTTATATTTCACAGCCCCTTTCTTGCTCTCTCTCATATCAGATTCCTTATTCCATCCCATAAACATGCTTTGGTCTGCCCTATTTAAAAAAACAAAAACAAATAAAACCTTATCCTTGATCCTTTCTCCCCTCAAACTATAACTTAATCTCTCTATTCCACTTCCAAACTCATTGAGCATTGGAGAGCCTTTCTTCTAATTGTGTTCTTCGCCCTCTTTAATATAGCTTACACACTTTACATTCCACTGAGACTGCTCTCACTAAAATCTCTAGTGACCTTTTCCTGGCCACATCTTCTACTCTAATCTTATTTTCCTTGACCTCTCAGCAGTTTTTGACACCACTGTCTAATTGAAATGCTGTCCTCCATTGGCTTTCATGGTTCTGCTCTCTCATGGTTCTTTCCTTAACCTCTCTGATTGCTTTTTCTATGTCTCATTTGGTAGAATATTGTCATCCGCTCTCCCCCATTCTGTCAGTGTCCCATAAGGCTCTGTCCTTGGCATCCTACATCTTTTCTATCTAAGGCACTTACGAGGCCCCCATCAGCATAGTATTGGAGTGTCTCACAATCTTTAATGTATTTTATCCTCAGAACACCCATATGGGGTAGGGAAATGCTGTTATCTCCATTTTACAGATGGGGAAATGAGGCACAGAGAAGCTACATGATTTGCCCAAGGTCAGACAGAAAATCTGTGGAAGAGTAGGGAATTGAACCTAGGTCTCCCAAGTCCTCGGCTAGGCCCTAACCAGAGGGCTATCCTTCTTCCATAGCATACCCTATCTGTAGTTACTCTTATCTGCAAACATAGCTTTACCATCTTTATGCTGCTGACTCATAAATCTTCCTTTCTAGTAATGGGCAATCTCCCTTCATCCAGTCTGGTATCTTGGACTGTCTCTGTGATATCTCTGCATGGATGTCAAGCTGCCATTTCAAATTCAACAGGATCAAAATTTACCTCTTGATATTTTCACCTGAACCTTCGTCTTTCTTCATCGATGTGAACAACAGCACAATTCTCAAAGTCTCTCAGTCACATAATCTGCATGTCATCTTTGAGTCAGCACTTTCACATGACTCAAATACTCAGGCTATTTCTAAATCTTGTTGCTTTATCTTACACAGCAGCTCCAAAATCTGCTTTTTCCTCTGTCTACACAGGCAAAACTTTCATCCAAAACCCCTGCATTTCATGCCTTCAATACTGCAATACGGTTGCCAACTTTCTAATCACACAAAACCAAACAACCTAGCCCTGCCCCTTCCCTGAGCCCCCCCCCAAGTCACTACATTTCCCCTCCCTCCGTGGCTTGCTCTCCCCCACCCTCACTCACTTTCACTGGGCTGGGGCAAGGATTTGGGGTGTGGGCAGGGGTGAGGGCTCTGGGCTGGGGGTGCTGGCTCTGGGGTGGGGCTGGGGATGAGGGGTTTGGGGTGCAGGAGGGGGCTCCAGGCTGGGGGGTGGGGCCAAGAGATTTGGAGTGTGGGAGGGGGCTGCGGGTTGAGGCAGGGGTTGGGGTGTAGGAGGGGGTGAGGGCTCTGGAGTGTGGCTGGGGATGAGTGGTTTGGGGTGCAGGATGGGGCTCCAGGTTTGGGGGGGGGCTCAGAGTTGGAGCAGGGAGTTGGGGTGTGGGGTGTGTGAGGGCTCTGGGGTGGGGCCAGGGGTGAAGGCTTTGGAGTGGAGGAGGTGGCTCCAGGTTTCATAGGGGGGCTCAGGGCTGGCGCAGGGGGTTGGGATGCAGTATGGGCTCTAGTCTGGGGGTGCAGGCTCTGGGGTGGGGCCAGGGATGAGGGCTTTCGGGTGCAGGAGCGGGGTTTGGGGAGGGCTCAGGTCTGGGGCAGGGGGTTGGGGCACAGGCTTACCTTAGGTGGTTCCCAGTCAGTGGCGCAATGGGGCTAAGGCAGACTGCCTGCCTGACCTGACCTGACCTGACACCGGGTTGCACACGCTCCGGAAGCGGCCAGCAGGGCCAGCACTAGTAGGTGGAGGGGGGGAGGAGGCTCCATGCACTTCTCTCGTCCGCAGGCACCGCCCCCCAGGTTCCCGGCTAATGGGAGTGCAGCTCGCAGCGGGGGCAGCTCGCAGAGCCCCGTGGCCCCCTCCCCCCCACCTAGGAGCCGGACCTGCTGGCCGCTTCTGGGGCGCAGCGTGGTGCCAGGACAAGTAGGGACTAGCCTGCCGCAGCACTGCCGACCGGACTTTTAATGGTCCAGTCGGCAATGATGACCAGAGCTGCCAGGGTCCCTTTTCGACCAGGTGTTTCAGTTGAAAACCGGACACCTGGTCACCCTATACTGCAACCTTCTCTTTTCTGGTTTTAATTACTGCAGTGTTACTCTCCTCAAGTACATTTAAAATGCTGCTGCTAAAATTGTCTTCTTGAGTCATCACTCTGACCATGCTAACCCTTTTTTTCAGTCCATATACTAACTCCCCTTCACCTCTTTTTATCAAGTACGTGTTTCTTGAGTTTATCTGTAAGGCCCTTCATAATTTAGCCTTACTCTACCTAGGTGACCTAGTAATCTGCTATGATGCTGATACCTGCCTTCATACTGTCAGTGTTCCCAGTCTTTACCACCATCAGTCAAGTTTTCTTGTAAACACTTCCTCCATGTTTTCTACCACATTGTCCCTTATGCAGAGGAAATGCTTCCAGATACAATCATTCAGATTCCTCCTCAAGACTCTCTTCCGCCATGATGCCTACAAAACTCAGCCTGCTAATCATGGCTAAAAGAGGTGGCCAGCTGGCACTATTCCTCTCCCTCCTCTTTCCCTTTTCTACTCCCTTCCTTGCTACAGCAACACCTACTTAAAAACATGCAATACAATACAATAAATGTAACTAACAAAGCTGTGCCAGTGCTCCACCAGATTCCTTTGATTGTATGTTATAATCCCATCCACTTCCCTTCCTCTGTTCATGTCTTTCAATTATAAACTGTTAAGGGCAGGGAGATGTTCTCCTCTCCATATTGGTACAGCATCCAGCACAACAGTGCCTCAACCCCAAGTGGCATCATTGGCAGCTACCACAATATAAATATTTAACAATAATAATAATGATAATAATGGATCATTGAGTCTTCTCAAGTTTTATTTCTCAGGTTTTTGTCCTAAAAGGTATGCAAAAAATGAAAAAGGACCTCAGCAAGATGTTATCTTTGTAATCTTATGTTAGAGTACAGTGATTAATGCATCATATGTTAGAAAGAGGAGACAGGGCTTCTTTCCGCAAACATCTGTTTATGATTTAAACACTGCAAAATGTCCAAAAAAGATTGTGTGGTGAGTACTGACTCAGAACTGTAGCCACGTATCCTGGGGTCCCATGGATTACTCCTACGCTGTTATTAATTTTGTTGGTACAATCCCAAATCTCTCGTGCTCAGTTTACAAGTGATTGTATTCACATAAACTACCAATTAAAAAGTCCAGTGATAATCTTGGGAGAGCTTGTATATTTGATTTACAATAACACTCTGCTGTGGCTGTGCTAATGTATCGTTCAGACAACAGGATTTTTTCATCAGGGTAACCTGTAAATGGCTGTTAATATATTCATCAATCAGGATTGTTCCATATGGTGTATTTTCCTATTTTTTATTGCCTCTTTCCTGTGCCAGGTCTCCACAGCTCTGCATAACTATTATCTGGTCTTAACTCCTGTCATACAGCCCTTCTTTCCCTGATGGATGGGGCCCTCCCACACAGGTTTGCTGTGGTCAAGTGATGAAATTTAGAGTCTAGACAATTAGAGGGATCTAGACTAAACTCAGTTTTATGAAGGCCTTATTTTTTCTGCCATTGTATGTATCTTTTTCCTTCCCCATCCAGGTTCTGGCACAAAAAAATTACAATATTCCAATTTTGCCTCTATCAGGCGAAACAAATATTTTTCTGTTCATACAATAAACTATTGTGATGAGCTGACCAAAGTGCTCAAAATGAGTGTTAACTTTTTAGACTTCTTACAGTGCTGTAGTTTGAAAAGTTGAGCAACCTTGTAGGTTCTCAGGAAAGTGTAAAATTCCAGCAGACACAAATGCATTTTGAAATAAAGCTTCAAAGCTACAAAAGAGGCACTAGGGACTTTCCTGGATCCAAGATGGAAGCTGGGAGATATTGTGGTGGCATTTTTCAGGTTTCATGAGACCACTATATTTTTAAAAGTGAAAGCAGTTAGTGTCAGTGTGCTCCTTTGGGGATTTATGAATTGAGTTGTCTTTGGAGCTTAATTTATCACATTCCTATTCTATCATCAGGTAAGACTTTTGAACAGTATCATCTAAACTTTCTACCTTAAAATTTTTGCCTGAATTTCTAAATTTAGGCAGCTAAATCGATATTTAGAAACCTTTGGGAGCTGACCTTTAGGTACGTTTGCTTGAAAATATTAGCCATAGTAAGCTACCTTTGTAGCATTCCTAGCACCTGCTTGTTGAAAGATAAGAAACTAAATCTAGGATTTGGTGATAGGTCTCCTGTGCTACCGGTAAGCCTTTTTACCCCTTGGTATGTTGTGTATGCTATGTCTGAAGTTACCAGGGAGATGCCTGAGTCAAGACAGCAAGACTGGATAGTTATTATAGTTACTTAGGCTATATAAGTTTTATTCATTATGCGTTCACTATACAAATATTCACACAGCACTGTCTGAACTCCCAAAGTCCTTTACCAGGATCCTTATCAAGGATTCTCTATGGGCAGTCTCTTTTTGTTTGTTCTAATGTCCAGTCCCAGCACATTAAATAATATTTATGAATTATAAAAATCATAGAGCTTGGCTTATAGCATGGACAAATTAAAGTGAGAGGAACTGAAAATACATTTTGGATGCATCTCTACTTTAAATTTTTGGAGGTGATTTTGGTTGTGGACAAGTTGTTTAGCTCAGTTTATTCAGGATTTGAAGCACTAGCTGTCTGCAGTGAATGCCAGAAAAGGTGGGCATTTTTTTAATGAAAACAATAATTCCAGAAGTATACGGTTGGCTGTATTCCTAGTTTTTGAGTTAAAAATAATAAAACTGAAGATATTGAGTGGAATCTCATTGCAGTAAAACTGTTCTACCAGATCACAGTTAGATGCTTTTCTTAGTTAGGAGTACTTTCCAGACCTCATTCATTCAATCCCTAGGGACAAGACTTTGCAGGCAGACAGCTACAGTTTTTGTACAGCTTACCTGACTTCCTTTAGGAGGGGGCATCTTAATGGATATGTGTATCCTGACCAAAGCCTTTCTTAGTGTGACACCTTTTGAATATTTGGATGAGAAACTGAAACAATCTAAACAAAAATTAATGATGGTAGCTAAAAACATGGTCCATTTGCTCTGACTCTCTAAATAATGTAGGAAAAAATTAATTCTGAAAGTGAACTTTTTTGTGCTAGTACACTCAAAATGTAAGAAAAGTTCATGGTGCTAATCTGAGTCTACGATCTGATCTTTAAAGCTCATCTAAAGTGAAGTAAATTCTTGCACGCCATAGTATTAAGAGTCTGGAAACAAGTTGGCTGTGTTTAGTAAGTGCTTAACTGAACTGTACAGAAGGAAACTTTTGAATTTTCATCAGAATTCTTCAACAGGATATTAAATGACAAGATACTTCACCAGTGAAAGTAATACATATTGAGAAAAAACTCTCATTGGCTGATCATACCCAGGACACTATTTCCAGTAGCTGCTGAAAAGTGCATTTTCAAAGGTGTACTACTCATAAGTGTAACACAATATAAACTCATAGACCATCCTCAGTGACTATAACAGTTTTTGAAGCATGGTTAAAATATTTTACACTTTTTTAACAGGCAAGAAAATTGCACCAAGCCTGAGATTCCCAACAGTGTACTGCTTCTGTGAACTTCCATTGTTAATTTATTCAGTAGAATGATGCAACAGACACGCTCAAATACTTATTTTACTGCAAAGTAGAATTGTGAGTTATTAAATTAATTTTATTATTTATTAATATGGTGCTAACAGTGTGCTAGTCTCTTACATTCTGTATGCCATCTCAATTTATATTGTAACTTATTGAGGTAGAAAGAGTGTTTTCCTCTGTTTTGTGCAGTGCTGAGCACATTTATGATAGTCAAATGTAATATATAATGAGGTTCCACAGATTTCTGCATCAACTGCCACTAGTAATACATTGCAAAGTGCTGCTCATGATGGATAGAAAACAATCAGAGAGGAAGAACATACATGGGGCGAACATCAACGCATGTCCCAGTTATCTTTTCTAGTTGCATATTCTGAAGGTGGAAATTGGACATAGAGGGAAAAAGAAGATGGTGATACTAGCAAGTAAAAATGCTATCCAAGACATTGATGATTTTTCCTCCCATTTAGAAAGACCGTTATGGTAGAGACCAACAGCCAAAATTTCAGAGGAGCCTCAACCCAGACTTATTTTGCCTTGGTATGTAACCAATCACTTAAATCCAACCTCTATACCAGATGACTGGAGGATAACTAATGTAACACTGATTTTTAAAAAAGGCTCCAGAGGTGATGCTGGAAATTACAGGCCAGTAAGTCTAACTTCAGTACCAGGCAAACTATCAGATACATAGATGAACACAGTATGTTGGGGAAGAGTCACCATGGATTTGTGAAGGGAAATCATGCCTCACCAATCTATTAGAATTATCTGAGGGTATCAACAAACATGGACAAGGGTGATCTAGTGGCTGTCATGTACTCGGACTTCCAGAGAGCCTTTGACAAGATCCCCTCACCAAAGGCTCTTAAGAAAAATAGGCAGTCATGAGAGGGAAAGTCCTCTCATGGAACAGTAACTGATTAAAGGACAGGAAACAAATGATCAGTTTTCAAAGTGAAGAGAAAGAAATAGAGGGATTCCCTAAGGATATGTACTGAGACCAGTGCTGTTCAACATATTCATAAATGATCTGGGAAAAGGGGTGAATAGTGAGGAGACAAAGTTTGCAAACAAGACAAAATTACTCAAAATAGTTAAGTCCAAAGCTGACTGTGAAGAGTTTATAAAGGGATCTCACTAAACTGGGTGAGTGGGCAACAAAATGGCAAATGAAATTCAGAGTTGATAAATGCAAAGCAGTGAACATTGGAACACATAATCTCAACTATACATATAAAATGCTGGGATCTAAATTAGCTGTTACAACTCAAGAAAGAGATCTAGGAGTCATTGTGGATGGTTCTCTGAAAACATCTGCTCAATGTGAAGCAGCAGTCAAAAAAACTAACAATATTAGGAACCACTAGGAAAGGAGTAGATAATAAGACAGAACATATCATAATGTCACTATAGAAATCCCTGGTATGCCCACACCTTGAATATTGCATGCAATTCTGGTCACCCCATCTCAAAAGATATAATAGAATTGGGAAAAGTACAGAGAAGAGCAACAAAAATGATTAGGGGTATAGAACAGCTTCCGTATGAGGAGAGATTAAAAAGAGTGGGACTGTATAGTTCAGAAAAGACACTACTAAGGGGTGATATGATGGAGATATATAAAATCATGAATGATGTGGAGAAAGTGAATAATGAAGTGTTATTTACTCCTTCACATAACACAAAAACCAGGATCACCCAATGAAATTAAGAGGCAGCAGGTTTAAAACAAGCATAAGGAAGTACTTCATACAATGCACAGTCAATCTGTGGAACTCATTGCCAGGGGATGTTGTGAAGGCCAAAAAAATATGTGAGGTCAAAAAAGAATTAGATAAGTTCCTGGAGGATAGGTCCATCAATGGCCTATAGCCAAGATGGTCATGGATGCAACCCCATGCTCTGGGTCTCTCTAAACCTCTGACTGCTAGAAGCTGGGAGTGGATGACAGAGGGGTGGCTCACTCGATAAATTGCCTTGTTCTGTTAATTCACTCTGAAGCATCTGGCACTGGTAGGGTGACCAGATGCCCTGTTTTTAAAGGTACAGTCCCGTTTTTTGGGACTTTTTCTTATATAGGCGCCTATTACCCTCCCACCCCCTGTCCTGTTTTTTCACAGTTGCTATCTGGTAACCCTAGGCACTGGTCACTGTTGGATCATTGGTCTGACCTAGTATGGGTGTTCCAGTTTCAAATCCTGCTAGGGAAGATTTTTAAATGTGGACTGTTTTTATTGTGTTCTAGTGTTTTGGAGAGGAGTTTGTGTGTGTGTGCGCGCCCAGGCATGCGTGCATGTAATTCTCTTTGCACATGCACTGAGTTTGAGGGAGGGAAGGGGTTGTGGGATCAGCCATCTTTCCCCCACATACACACACCTTGCAGCAGTAGAGAATTAGAGAGTGGTTCACTCTTGTGTCTGAAGAGGGTGTTGGTTGTGCACACATGTATATGCAGAGCAGGGCTAGGAGTGTGTAAGCTGGCTCTGTTACTGGTACTGTGAGGCTCTCACAGCTTCGGTTCATGGGCAGGGGGTTCTGTGCAAGCAGCACTGAAAATTCCCAGTTTGTAACTACTACACAGCCTTTCAAAATGGTGGTATGTTTCAGCTGTGTTAGAGGGAAAAAAAACTCGAGGGCTGTCAATTGCAGGATAATATACTAACTACTTGTTATGGGACAAATGTAATTATGATCCATTGGCTACTTTTTTAAGGCTAAATAGCTAAGGTTGTGAGACCTATTATCTTCGAAGAAGGCATGATACTCAGGGTAATATAAAGGAAATACTGCAGACAAACTGTATGTAAGGCCCTCTGTGCTGAGGCAGGATTAATTATACCTACACCATCCCTGACAGAAGTTGGTCTAACCTGTTCTTAAAAATCTCCACTGATAGGGATTCCACAGCTTCCCATGGTAACCTGGTCCAGCACTTAACTATATCAGTGAGAGGCTTTGGCAATGGGGAAGCAGTGGGGAAAGACTTTGCAGCAGAGTTTTCTTCTGCAGCGGCTAGTCTTTTACTGCATCATGAAAAGGCTTCTGCATCAGGGAGCTGTCAGCAGGGCCGGCTCTAGGATTTTTGCCGCCCCAAGCAAAAACAATTTTGGCCGCCCCTCCCCCCCCCCCGTTTTTTTCTTACCCCACCCCCGGCCCCGCCTCAACTCCGCCCCTTCCCCAAATCCCCAGCCCTGCCTCCTCCCCCCAGGCTCTCAAGTCTCCCCCTCCCTCCCAGGTTTGAGAGGCTGGGAGGGAGGGGGAGCAGTGGCGCGCGAATCAGCTGTTTCGCGCGCCACGGCCGCTCGGGATCTCCCCCTCCCTCCCAGGTTTGGGAGCCTGGGAGGGAGGACGAGCAGCGGCGCGCGAGCGGCAGCAGCGGAGGTGAGCTAGGGCGGCCGGGGCACATTTTTAGGGGTGGCAGGGGCAGCATTCTTCCGCCCCTAAAAATGTGCCGCCCCAAGCACCAGCTTGTTTTGCTGGTGCCTAGAGCCGGCCCTGGCTGTCAGCCAGCCGTAAGGAGCTGCCAGAGTCTTTCCCTGCTGCAAGGAAAGACTGCAAAAGGGCGCAGGCCAAAACTGGCCACAGTACTCCAACTGAGGCTTCTCCAGTGCCAAGTAAAGCTGGACAATTGCTTTTCATGTTTTACGTTCAACACGTCTGTTATACATCCTAGAATGACATTTGCCTTTTTTGCAACAGCATTGCACTGTTGACTCTCATTCAATTTGTGGTCCACTATAACCTCCAGATCCTTTTCTGTAGTACTGCTGCTTACCCAGTTTTCCCCATTTTGTACTTGTTCATTTGATATTTCCTTCCTAAATGTAGTACTTTTCATGTGTCTTTACTGAATTCTTCAGTTTACTGATTTCAGACCAATTCTCTAATTTATCATAAAGTTCAAAAGCCTGAATATTGACTAGTGAAGGAGAGTTTTTAATGTGCTTACCTCTAGAAGACTCTCACATGTGTATAAGCCAAAATCAAGTAATGTGGAAAATTTGCCAAACAATTAATGAAGACTATTTAAAGAGTACATTCTTATGCTTGCTAAAAACAAATTTAATCCACCAAAGACAGGGGACGATAACAGTTCTGATTTACTAATCCAGATTTTTTTTTTTTAAAAAAAAGCAACTTTCAAAGTCTGAGTAAAACTAATGCAGATATTTTTGGACCAAATCCAAAATAGGGATGCAGGAGACAGGATGCACATTTTTTTTCAAATATGTAGTCTTTGGGTTTGATTTTCAGAAGTGCTGAGCACTATCAACTTCAGTTGAATTCAGTGGGAGCTCCAGGAAGTCAGCACTTCTGAAAATGAGACCCATTCAATTCTGTTAAACTAATCCAAAAAAAGCCTATCCTTATTCTTCAAAAATTGAAGGAATAAGTCAAGAGGATACATAAGCAAAAGTGAATGATATAACAGGAAGTCCATTTTAAATGGCCTTTTTATCTCTATTTGGCACATATCAATTTCAATATGTCTTCCTGTTTCAGTGCTGCCTGCTTGAATCTTAGTCTGCAAATGTCCTGAAATTATAACTCTGAGAGATATGTATGCTGTTCCATTTATGTTATTGGGAAGTTGACTCCGATACCTTACAAGGACAATTTAAATGTCAGCACTGTTAACTATTTCACTGCTGCTTATTGAATAATAATAAATAATAAGAACAATAAAAGAAAGAAACATACAGTGAAGACCTCCATTATTTGCTGTGAGAAGCATAGTAATTAGGTGAGCCAGAGCCTTAATGGAGGGCAGAGTTTGGGAATATGCCACCACTTCCCCCTCCCACCCCTGAGCTTACCCCTAAGTAGCAAGAACCGTAGTCCTGTAGGCTGTAACACCCAAGGCACTGAGGAAGATGTCAAGAGAAAATAGTGGGGAGCCTTCTTAAACTGTAACCACCTGTTTAAAAATGTTCAGAATGGAGACAGAAGGCTTAGGGTACTACAGTTTTGGTCTGTTCAGGTTTTAATTGTTCATTCTAATCTTTAATAAAAAAATTATATTCTCTGCAAAGCAATTTTTATCAATGCCACACATTGGAGCAAAAATGTTGAGCCCAGTTCAAACTCATTGTTTGAGAAGAATAAACCCAAGATACCAAAGTATAACTGAAACCATTAAAAAGATGTACACGATAGCTCAGCTGAAAGTTTTGCTCCTTGTCAATGTAAAATACATTGTTCATTCTTTTATTCTCTCCCTAGGGATTACAGAAAGCTCCCATTTCTGCAATGAAAGCTAGAGAAGCTATTTTATTTCTTTATTGTGACTTCTGGTAAAAACATTACTGTTATAAATGTACCATTTTATTGAACTTGAGTATCTTATTTTATAGCAAAGTTTATAAGAATTCCTTCAACTTTCTAAAGCTTAAACTTAATTAAGGAAAATATACAGCTTTTATTTTAATTTAAAACTTAATTTTAAAATGTGTAATTTCATTTTTATTTTAAAATTATCAACAATAATTGCAGTCTTATACAATATTATATAAGGTTGTGCATTTGTAAAGGTATGGTTGATTTGCTGTCATCATAGAAGCTTTTAGTATTCTATAATATTCACAAACAATCATGCAGTAAAGTTACAGTGCTAAAATACATTTGTAGGAACTTTAATTTACTTTCTTTTCAGGTGATGTAACATGAGTTTCCTTAAAATTCTGGCTAAATTTTTCAGAAAGGCCGATCCCATTAAAAGCCAATGGGATTTAGGCTCCTAAGTCACTGAGGCACTTTTAAAATTTTTATACTCAAATTAATTTAAAAAATTTAACACAAACTCCCCACCTCACTGTCTTGAAAGGAATTAGGTTGGTTGAAAACAGTTAGTATAGAACTTTTTTTTTTTTCCCACTGAACTCAGATTTTCTTGAGTATCCTTATTGGTCTGTAGAATTTATTTCCTGGACTACTATTTTTCTTGGGCTGTAACAACTGGGAGAGAGACTTCCATCATCTGTAGACACAGAATACCCTCAAATAATTCTTACATTTTATTATAATACTTGTGATCATCATGATGCATCAGTATGCAGTGTACATTAATGCAACAGCAAGAGAAAATATTTTTTTAGAACAGATATAAACCCTAAAGTTTCAGGCCAACTAACAACAGATTGAGGCTAGGAAACCTGTAGGTTGCTGCTCTAGAATTTTTATTTAGTTATCATAGCTAACTCCGAAAAGATTTTGATACATTTTAATACATGGTAGTCCACTAATAACCTTGGTTATGTATATATATTGCTACTCTGACAATTAGTTTGCTTGCAGGAGCTGATTCCAGGAGCATAGAATCATAGAAGATTAGGGTTGGAAGAGACCTCAGGAGGTCATCTAGTCCAACCCCTTGTTCAAAACAGGACCAACGCCAACTAAATCATCCCAGCCAGGGCTTTGTCAAGCTGGGCCTTAAAAACCTCTAAGGATGGAAATTCCACCACCTCTCTAGGTAACCCATTCCAATGCTTCACCACCCTCCTAATGAAATAGTGTTTCCTAATATCCAACCTAGACCTTCCCCAGTGCAACTTGAGACCATTGCTCCTTCTTCTGTCATCTATCACCAGGGCTGGCGCTTCCATTTAGGCGACCTAGGCAGTCGCCTAGGGCACCAGGATTTGGGGGGTGGCATTTTGCCGCCCTCGGCGGCAATTCGGCAGCGGGGGGGTCCTTCCGTGCTCCGGGTCTTCGGCGGCAATTCTGCGGCGGGTCCTTCACTCGCTCCGGGACCCGCCGCCAAAGTGCCCCGAAGACCGGGAGCGCAGAAGGACACCCCCCCCCCCCCCCCCGGCCACAGAATTGCCGACGACAACCGGGAGCGCGGAAGGACCCCCGCCTAGGGCGCCAAAAACTTCTAAGCTTAACTACCAGCTTAGATCTGGTCCGCTGCCACCACTCCCAGTGTGCTAATTCCCTTCCCTGGGTAGCCTTGAGAGACTCTTCACCAATTCCCTGGTGAATACAGATCCAAACCCCTTGGATCTTAAAACAAGGAGAAATTAACCATCCCCCCTTCTTTCTCCCACCAACTCCTGGTGGATCAAGATCCAACCCCCTTGGATCTAAAAACAAGGAAAAATCAATCAGGTTCTTAAAAAGAAGGCCTTTAATTAAAGAAAAAGGTAAAAATCATCTCTGTAAAATCAGGATGGGAAATAACTTTACAGGGTAATCAAACTTAAAGAGCCCAGAGGACCCCCCTCTAGCCTTAGGTTCAAAGTTACAGCAAACAGAGGTAAACACCCTAGTAAAAGGTACATTTACAAGTTGAGAAAACAAAGATAAAACTAACACGCCTTGCCTGGCTGTTTACTTACAAGTTTGAAATATGAGAGACTTGTTCAGAAAGATTTGGAGAGCCTGGATTGATGTCTGGTCCCTCTTAGTCCCAAGAGCGAACAACCACCAAAACAAAGAGCACAAACAAAAGCCTTCCCCCCCCCACCAAGATTTGAAAGTATCTTGTCCCCTTATTGGTCCTTTGGGTCAGGTGTCAGCCAGGTTACCTGAGCTTCTTAACCCTTTACAGGTAAAAGGATTTTGGAGTCTCTGGCCAGGAGGGATTTTATAGTATTGTACACAGGAGGGCTGTTACCCTTCCCTTTATAGTTATGACAGACTCATATCCAGCTTCTTGTCCACTGTAATCCCCAGGTCCTTTTCTGCAGAACTGCTGTTTAGCCAGTCAGCCTGTAACGGTGCATGGGATTCTTCCATCCTAAGTGCCAGACTCTGCACTTGTCCTTGTTGAACCTCATCAAATTTCTTTTGGCCCAATCCTCCAATTTGTCTAGGTCACTCTGTACCGTATTCCTACTCTCCAGTGTATCTACCTCTCCCCCCAGCTTAGTGTCATCTGCGAACTTGCTGAGGGTACAATCCATCCCATCATCCAGATCACTAATAAAGATGTTGAACAAAATCGGCCCCAGGACCAACCCCTGAGATACTCCACTTGATACCGGCTGTCAACTAGACATCAAGCCGTTGATCACTACCCGTTGAGCCTGACAATCTATCCAGTTTTCTATCCATTTTATAGTCTATTCATCCAATCCATACTTTTTTTTAACTTCCTGGCAAGATTACTATGGGAGACAGTATCAAAAGCTTTGCTAAAGTCAAGATATATCATGTTCACTGCTTTCCACAAAGCCAGTTATCTCATCATAAAAGGCAATCAAGTTGGTCAGGCATGACTTGCCCTTGATGAATCCATGTTGATGGTTCCTGATCACCTTCCTCTCCTCCAAGTGCTTCAAAATGGTTTTCTTGAGGACCTGCTCCATGATTTTTCCAGGGACTGAGGTGAGGCTGACCAGTCTGTAGTTCCCCAGGTTCTCTTTCTTCTCTTTTTTAAAGTTGGGCACTATATTTTTACAATCGTCCAGGACCTCCCCCATGTCCCGATCCCCAGGCTTCAAACCCTGCAATCGCTGTAAAAAAATGATGCCCATCAGCAATTCTCATAGCAGAGGTGAAAGTAAGCCAGTACGGTACAGTGTACTGGTAAGAAAAGCTGACCTTACTGGCAGGGCTGCTGATGGGGGTTGGGGGGCAAAAGGGGCAGCTGCCCCGGGACTCTTGCGATTTAAAAGGACCCAGAGCTAGCGGCAGCGGCCAGAGTCCCCTGGCCCTTTTAATTGCCGCCAGAGCCCCAGGGCGCCACCCCAGGGCTCCAGCGACAATTTAAAGGGCCCAGGGCAACCGGCCGCCGCTGCTGCTACCATGGCAGCGGCAGGAGCCCCGTGCCCTTTAAATTGCCACCGGAGCCCCGGGCGGCGCAAGCTCGGCAGCACTGAAGGGTTGGCTGGAGGACTCTGGCCCCAGCCCCTTCTGCCAGAGGCCCCGCCCCTTCTGGAGGCCCAGAGCCACTCCCCCACCTTGCCCAGGACCCCGGCCGCCCTGCGTACTGGTAAGTCCATTAAGTTACTTTCACCCCTGCCTAATAGTAGCTGTCTAAGGTGCCTGGGCGAGACCCATATCAGCGACAAGCGTTGTATCTGTAAAGGGTTCAAACCTCGGACAAAAAAAGAGCGAGACATAAGTCTCTGGGCGCTCCAAAGGGAATCAGCGCTGACACCAGCACTGGAGCCGTCCAAGGCGGACTCTGCTCCCAGTACTGCTGCATCATTTTGAAACTTAAGCTAATTATATATATTTTTAAAATAAATTAAAGAACAAAAATGGTCAAAATCAAAATGAAATGCTCAAAAATTATTGACACACAAAGTTTCAACTGACCTGAATTGAAAATGTTTTCAGTTTGGTAGCTCACAAACATTTTTGAGGTTTTGATTTTTCATGCCAATTTGGGATGGGAATTTTTTTTAAATCATGGATATTTTCCCCCAATGGGAAAACAGTTTCCTGCCTAGCTCTAGTAAAAAAAATAAACACATTAAAAATATGGCATAAACCAGATACGTACCAGGCACAAAGCTAACCACATAATTTTCTGCTGCTCTTTTTTGTGTATTATGTCCAATTTGTGACATTGGGTGAAGTCCTGGCCCAATTGAAATCATTGGGAGTTTTGTCATTGACTTCAGAGGGGCCAGGATTTTACCCCGTGTCTCCTTTTGTCTGAAGAATCCCTTGCACAGCTCACTGTAAAAATTGTAGTAATAATAATAACAGGCAGTTCTGTTTCTGTCCAAAATACACAAGATCGTGTGATTGATGTTGCCAGGTTGTTTTATGTATTGCTATTTTTTCCTGTAACTGTGTTATTTATATGGTGCCTAAAAATGTGTTAGGCACTTTACAGACATATAAGACAAGTGTTTGCTCCAAAGGACTTAAAATCTAAATGGGCCCCAGACAAAGGATGTGACAAGATTGTTTTAAGCTCTTGTCCAGTTGCCCCTATTATATTTCCACCTAGATCTCAACCCAAGTCTAATTCCTGTCCAATACAATTAAAAATGTTTTTATATGTTTATAATTCTTTCATTGGGCCAGATCCTTGGCTGTGACTGAGGAGGTTGGAAAAGTAACTTTGAAAAATAACTTTGTCTCCTGTGTGTTCCCCCAGTTTCGTGATGGCCATGTGCTATGCTGTTCCTCTGGCATACATTAGCATTCCTCTAATATATGCTGTCTGCCAATGGCCCCAGTGTGATATTAGCCCAGGAATTTCTCGGGCAAAGGGAAGCCCTGGCCATGTGCCCTTTGCTGGCAGGTGATGGGAGTACAAACACGTAGGGTGGCTATGAGATGGTCATCCTAGAGCCATCTATACCAGCTCCAAGGGTGGCTTGCACCAGAGGTCGTGATCCTTGAAAGGTGTTGATAGGGCTCCAGTCTCTAGCACCAAAGAAAGATTCAACTGTAGGCTCAGCAAGTGCAGAATGAGTTGAATATGCTTTTGGTAGACTGAAAGGGCTCTGGTGTTGTTTGCTCACCAGATTGGATCTCAGTGTGAAAAATATGCCAGTGGTTATAGATGCCTGTTATGTCCTGCATAATTTTTGTGAAGCAAAGAAAGAGAACCTGCAGGAGGGATTGCATGGCAGAGGTGGAGGGGCAGCCTGCTGAGTTTGGACAGCCAGATACAGACGAGCTCAGTGATGAACTGAACATCTTAGGGAGGCTTTAAAAGAACACTTTAACCATGAACCACAGTAATGTGCTGTGGTGTACTCTGCTCAACCTGTTGCTGCCATTTGTGGGGCCTGTTAGGAATTGTGTGGTGCTTGCTGCACATCTGTCATTGATTGTGATTGTCGGGGGCTTTGCTGTACATTTATGATCAGTATACTGTTTGCCACTGATCCTATGGGTGGGAGTGTACAAGAAGACTATTACTTTCACTGCTAGCAGGATTATACAGGTCTGTCGCATCTTACGCACATTTAACATGCACAATTTGAACTTTACACGGTCGGCAAAAACAAAAACAAAAAAAAGAAAAATAACAATTTTAATACTATACCTGTAGTGCGAGCGATTTCTTCCCGCCATTGAACTCAATGGAATTTTGGCTATACACGGTTTTCGCTTTACGCGCTAACCGCGGAACGGAACCCCCGCGTAAGATGAGACAGACCTGTACATCATGTGTTGTAAACTAATAAAGATGAATCACTTTAAAAATAAGAGATTTATTCAGTTATGAAAAGAGCACCTAAAAAACAATCTGAAGAACATAATAGCAAATACATTATAACTTCAAAAAATTTCAGAACCTTAATAGATAAACAAGGGAAAGGAACATTGATGTTCATTGTAGCTACACATACATCAACCATGCCTCTCACAGGTCAGTGTATATGAAGCTGTGGTTGTCCATGCTTTCCCCCAGTGTGGAATGGTAGAGATAGGCCTGCAGGCCCTGGGGAATGCTGGGGGAGAGGGCGGGGAGTGTAGGGAGGCACTATGCTACAGTTCTCCACCAACTGCAGTGGCAGTCAAGCCCGGTATTGTTGAACCTGAAAGTCCATAAGAGTCTGCAGCATCTGCATTTGCTGACGGAGAAGCTCCATTATATCCTGGTGCATCTCCCTCTCCTTTTCCTGATGGGACTCCTGGGCCTTTCTCCTCTCTGCTCTTTCCTTCTCCATACAGTCTGAATATTCACCCTCCAGGCCCTTTGTTCAAGGTCTGATGTAGCACTGGCTTGCAATATTTTGCTGAACATGTCTTCCTGCGTCCTTTTTTCTCCTCATCTATCTGGGTCAGTCGTTTCACTGGTGTGGAGGGTATGCACCTCAAGACCAAAATGGCTGCAGCTACAGATAAAACACAGAGAGGTGCTGTTGTCAGTATAGTATGTACAGAGAGCAAGCTTAAGATTCAGGAATCCCCCTTTCCCTTGCTCCCCTACAGTGTTAAACAAAACCCCAAGCTGATTGGCCCTTCTGCTTCAGAGTGCTTGTGCACGGCACCACTCAGAAAACCAGCCATGGTGAGTATGACCCTCCAAGGGTGATGGAAACAAGAAGGGAATTGCTTGGTTGCATGAAACTATGAGTATAGGGCACTGGCTCTGAATAGTGGCACCATTTTCCACGTGTTGGTGATTTTAGCTGATATCTCACTCTTGAGGATAACACAGGCAGAGAGAGCACAGCTGCTGTTGGCATCCCAGAGTCGCTCAGGCCCATATACCACCAGCCTGTTTAAGGTAATGGAACCTGCCGAAGTTCGCCAAATGGCATGGGAAAGCAGAAGAAGAAATAAGGCTGCCATTCCTAGAAACTTTTGGGAAAGGGTTGCAGTGTATCTCCATGGGATTTTCACTGTGATCTCTCAGGAGGATTCAAGGGATATCCTTGTGTACATAAACAAACTACTCCATACGCCCCTTCCCCCTGCCTAACTCTACAGGGGACTGAGGAGTTGTTCCTCTACTTCTTCTAGTATGAGTACATTCATGAAAATTAGCTGTGTCCCGATAAGTTGGAGGAGTCACAACAGTAATGGGTAATTTATTTACATACTTCCCAGTGGTCCCTTCTCCTGCTTCGGGTTCGCCCATGCTTGACTGCAGGGACTGGCTGCGCTGCAGTGGAGCCAAAAGCAGGTTGTGGCTTGCGGCTCAGCAGGACCCGTTTATCCATGGTCTTCCTCTCCTCTTACTTGTCCACCTCCTCCTCCTTGCTGTTCAAGGCAGGGACCTATGACTCAGGTTTCTCAGACATACCCACAGAGGCATGCGGGGTTATGGTCAGATCTCCACCAAGGAGAGCATGCAGCTCTTTGTAAAAGCAGCAGGTCTGCGATTACGATTGATTGTTGACCTTCTGGTGTGTCTGCCACAGTTCTTTGACTTTCAAGTGGCACTGCTGCTGGTCCCCGTTGTACCTGTTCTGCATTCCCTGAACAATCTGCTTATAGGTGTCAATGTTTCTATAACTGGTCCGGAGCTGTGCCTGCATAGCCTCTTCTCCCCACAGGCCCAGGAAATTATATCTCCTGTCTACTCCAAGCAGGAGCGTGTCTGGAGCACATAGCCAGCTTGGTCAGCTGGGCAGTTGCACACAACAGTGGAGAGGGGCTAGGTGTGCTCATTCAGCTGTACAATCAGGAAAGGGCATTTCAAAAATTTGCGAGGTTTTAAAAGGGGGTCTTTCAGTTTGTGACCCCTGGGCAGTGTAGTTAATAATTGTGACTGAAGCCGTCAGTGTCAGTCATTGTGGGATAGCAGCTGGAGGACTGTTAGGGTCAACATAGGTAAAGCAGGTTTCAGAGTAGCAGCCGTGTTAGTCTGTATCCGCAAAAAGAACAGGAGTACTTGTGGCACCTTAGAGACTAACAAATTTATTAGAGCATAAGCTTTCGTGGGCTACAACCCACTTCTTCGGATGCATATAGAGTGAAACATATATTGAGGAGATATATATACACACACATACAGAGAGCATGAACAGGTGGGAGTTGTCTTACCAACTCTGAGAGGCCAGTTAAGTAAGAGAAAAAAAACTTTTGAAGTGATAATCAAGATGGCTCAGTACAGACAGTTTGATAAGAAGCAAGTGTGAAAATACTTACAAGGGGAGATAGATTCAATGTTTGTAATGGCTCAGCCATTCCCAGTCTTTATTTAATCCTGTGTTGATTGTGTCTAGTTTGCATATCAATTCCAGCTCAGCAGTCTCTCGTTGGAGTCTGTTTTTGAAGTTTTTCTGTTTTAAGATAGCCACCCGCAGGTCTGTCATAGAATGGCCAGACAGGTTAAAGTGTTCTCCCACTGCTTTTTGAGTATTATGATTCCTGATGTCAGATTTGTGTCCATTAATTCTTTTGAGTAGAGACTGTCCGGTTTGGCCAATGTACATGGCAGAGGGGCATTGCTGGCACATGATGGCATATATCACATATAGGTAAAGCAGTGTCTACAGTCGCATTGTGTAGACCTACGTGCCTTAACCATAGCCCAGCTCCACTTGGGGAGGTGGTTTTACTATGTCATTATAATGGGGCATTTACATCAGTGGGAGAAAACTTTAAGTGTAGGCCCATGTACAACTAAGTTGATGCAAGGCAGCTTACGTAGACTTAACTTTGTAGTGTAGACCAGACTTAATAGTGCCTTTGTGTGCATTTCCTTAATGTACTTTGGAAGTTTGCTAAGCTAAATTGTTTGAGGGCACTCTTAGGCCTAGTCTACATTGGGGGGTGGGGAGGGGATTGATCTAAGTTATGCAACTTCAGCTACGTGAATAATATAGCTGAAGTCGACGTACTTAGATCTATTTACCGCGGTGTCTTCACTGTGGTAAGTCGACAGCTGACGCTTCCCCGTCGACTCCCCAGCGCCTCTCGCTCTGGTGGAGTATCGGAGTCGACGGGAGAGCGCTCGGCGGTCGATTTATCGCGTCTAGACTAGATGCGATAAATCGACCCCTGCTGGATAGATTGCTGCCCGTCGATCTAGCGAGTAATGTAGACAAGCACTTAGTGTGCAGTAAGTGTGCCCACACAAAGAGTTAGTGGGGAGAAGCTAGTGAGCTTTAAATTCACACCTTAGCTTACTGTGTGGACAAGGCCTCTTGCTTCTAGAGGAGGTGGTTTAGATGATTCAGTAGATGGCACTCTCATGACTCAAGGCTGAACACCAATGTAATGGTAGGAGATACAATGGTGTTGGAGATGTTGGGCCTGATTCTCCACTGCTTTACACATTGCAAAGGTGTAAATGATTATCCAAAGTGTGAAGCGGGTGCAAAATGCTACCACTGATGCTAATGAGTGGTGAAATCTGATACGATAGTGTTTTACACAGCTGTAAATGATTATGTAAGGTGTAAGGCAGGAGAATCAGTCACATTTGTCTTTTGAATGAGACATAAAATTTAAATCCGTATAATCACATGTTAATGACATCATAGAATATTAGGGTTGGATAGTCCTCATGACACTTGTCACAAGAATAAGAGTTCACAGAGTTAGCCCAGCTATCCTGATGAAATTTCAGTTTGCTTAATTGCATTCTGTCTACCTAAAATTCTTCCTGTAAATGCATTTGGATAAGGTATTCATTATTCCCTGTCCTAAACTTGTCTTATTAAACAGCTGCTATATTTCATCCCAGGAAGTGGGTGGATTGATTCCTTTATGCACAGTATATAATTTATAAAGCACTTTGGAATCATCCTGAATGAAGGGCTAAATAATATGTTGGATACTATTATAATTATTTTAATAACAAACAAAGTCTGTTCTGGAGGTATGGGGGAATTTTGCAAAAAGCTAGAAGCTATCATGTGACCATTGGAATTTTCTTTCTTGAAAAGGATAGTCTTAAATACAGCACTCTCCCCCCCCCCCCCCTTCTTCCTGCAGCCTCAAGATTTTGTCTGATTTAACAATTCTCCATTGAAGTAAATCTTTCTTGAAGGGAATGTGTTGTTAAGTATTTCTACAGCAATGCAGTAGTCACTTTATTCTGAAGGGCTGAATTTTCATACTCAATTGAAGTGATCATTAACATTTAGCAAAGGTCACTGGGGAACTGCTATGGAATTACTTACCAGTGCAACAGTCTACTCTTAGGACCCAATCCTGCAAAGTGCTGGCCACCTTCAATTTAATTTGACTTTGACTTGGTGGGTATGTCTACAATGCAGCTGGGAGCATGCTTCCTAGCTAGGATAGACAGACATGTGCTAGCTCTTCTCAATAGGGTTGCCGGAATACCTGGTCGAAAAGGGACCCTGGCGGTGGTGCTGACTGGGCCGTTAAAAGTCCAGTTGGTGGCACAGTGGAGCTAAGACAGGCTCCCTGCCCAGGTCCGTGTGGCTCCTGGGAAGCAGCCAGCATGTCCCTCCGGCTCGGGGGTAGCCACAGGGGCTCCACGTGCTGCCCGAGCACCAGGTCTGCGGCTCCCATTGGCTGGGAACTAAAGCCAATGGGAGCTGCGGGGGTGGCGCCTGCAGGCAGGGGCAGCGCGTGGAGGCCCCTGGCCCCTCTGCCTAGGAACCAGAGGGACATGCCACCATTTCCTGGGAGCCGCCTCAGGTAAGCTCTGCCTGCATCCCTCACCCCCTCCCGTGCCCCAACACCCTGCCCCAGCTCGGAGCCTCCCCCGCACTCCAAATCCCTTGCCCCCAGCCCAGAACCCCCTCCTGCACTCCAAACCCCTCATCCCCAGCCCACACCCCAGAGCCCGCACGCCCAGCCACAGCCCTCACCCACTCCCTCACCCCAACCCTCTGCCCCAGCCTGGTGAAAATGAGCAAGTGAGCCAGGGTGGGGGAGAGCGAACAACGGAGGGAGGGGTTGGGGTCTCAGAGAAAGGGTGGGCAGGAGCAGAGCGTTGGGGGAGGGGTGTTCGGTTTTCTGCAATTAGAAAGTTGGCATACCTACTAGCTCACAATAGCAGTGTAGTCGGGAGTAGCACAGGCAGCAGCTCAGATGGGGAAGCATGTGTTAGGTACAGTGTTAGACATACTCAGTGTGAGTTGAAAGCACTCAGTACCACATAGGATCAGGGCCTAAGTGAGGCCCATCATAGAACTGATGGAATCACAGAATTCCAAGGTAAGAGAGACAAATGAACTTGCAAAACAAATTGTCCTTGTTTTTTCTAAGGAGAGAAAAGACGCTAGTAAAATATATATAATGGGTAGCCAAACTACCTCTAGTTATTTTTTTCTAAGTAGTCATGGTTGTTTATCCCTATATTTTGTGCTTGTCTAATGTGATTATTTTGTCCAATATTGCTCTTTCATCATAACTATGGTATGGATGGTCTAAATTAGTTCAAAAAGATATTAAGTTAATGCAAGTACTTCTGGCACTGAAATTCTGAAAAACAAACCTGCTCCACTTAAAACTTCATTTTCAACAAATCCCATTATTGAGACAGACCATTTGGTTCTTATTCAAATGTCTAACTTAAGTAAAACTGGAACTGTGAATGGTATGTTGTATCAAATAAGTACTATACTTCACATTTATATCAGGGGATTTCAGCACATACTACAAAAGTGATTACGTTTTATCATTCCTATTTTACACATGGGGAAATTGAATACGGAGAGGTTGCAGTGAATTTTTTGTCAGACAGCATTACAGAAATAGAGGCTAAGACAGTGATGGAAATAGAACTGAGGTTTACTTCTTTCATTTATCTGGCCTAACCATTAGACAACACTCTGTTTATTTCAAAATGTAATTTGTGTTGCAAATAAATAGGATGTCTTGACATTTTGATGCAGTAAAAAAATCCACCACAAAGTTCTGTTATTTAAGATGAAGTGTTTCCTAAGAGCATCAAATATTAAATATACTCCATAATTTGTGTAATACCTGAAGAATTTCCTTCACAAAACTTCTGTTTGATGCTTCCAACAAATCATTATGTGCTGGATTTTAACAGTCAGGGTGAAATCTATCAGCTGTGGGAGTTCAGATGTTTCCATCTGTTCATTATACCATAAGTAGCTACTCGAAAGAGCAGATGTGCTGCCCCAGGCTTCAGACTAATTGCACTGTCCAATTGCATCATTTATATTTAAAGAGAAGAGTTCGAAACCAACACAAGTATAACCAAATTAAATTAGGATTTCTTGTTCTGAACTGCTAAACACATCTGACATTTTTAAGATCTGGCAAAATGTATTAGAAAAATCCTTTTCAGAAAGGAATATCAGTTGCTATAAATCACTTGGGCCTTAATTCAACAAGGAACTAGGCACTTTAAGTGCATGATCAGTGCTATTGCTTTCAGTGGGAATTCTCACATACTTAAGTACCTCGTTCAGTTGAGGCCTTATTGTAGAAGAATTAAGAAACATTCTGTTAGACCCAAAAATGTAAATAAAATTGAAACATTAGTACAAAGTATTTCATTTAAAATTATCACTAAAAAGCCCCTTATTCCCCTCCCCCCTCCCCCCCCCCCCACAGCTAATGGACTGTAGTGTTTCCATTACCCATCCTTATTTGGGGATGGAGGAGTTGTATCTTGGCAGTGAACATTTGCACTGTGCCTATTCTTGTCATATAGTAAACCTATTTAAACAAAAACTCTAACTATTATGGAACAAATTTCAAAATGCTGCCTTGATATTTGTATAGTAAGTGCAGAGAGTGATTTGTGAAAGTAAATGGAAACCTCTAAGTACCTGCTTCTCACAGGCAGTTTCCATTTGTAGGCATAAATCTGAACGTTAGCCCACAAAAATATTTCATGCACAAATTTAGAAATTCAGTTCAAGCTTTTTGGGAAATGTGATCCTATTAATAATAGTAATTATTAAGAATCATGTTTATAATATAGCACCTTTCATTCTGACATTTAATTTTAACCCACACACTACTGAAGTGCAGCCAAATATTTATATTTTCTTTAAACAACTCTTACAGAACTCTTACAAAACTTTGACTTTTTTTGAATCAGTGTTATATCATGTATTCATGGAGTGAAAACCTCAATGCTGAGCTTTTTCTAACACTTTTCAAGCATTCAAAGTAAAATTATTGACTAGCAAAGAAAAGGAAGAACTGCTATTATTCTATTATCAATAATTTTTAATTGTTCAAAGAGTGTGCTTTTCAGGAAACAACACAACATACACATAACAAGCACAGATCTGAATTGTTTAAGCTAGATAGAAAGATTTACTATATAATGTATTTTATAAATATCTTTTCATAACAGGATTAATTAATCATTTAATTAAGTACCCATGATGTTATACTTTAACAGCTAATAAGAATATAAGCTTATAAGAATATGGGCTCACTTACTTGGGATCTCTCAGTATTTTAAGAGGCCAATGTACAATACAAACCTTTAGAAGCTGAAAAAGTGTCATGAAGAATAATGCCATTTACCATTTCCAGAGGGAAGACAGGATTTCTGTTGATTCACTGTTTTTATTTCTGATATAGTCTATGCAGCCACTTGACCAATCAGTCTGTTCAATATTCAAAAAAGAAGTGTCACAGTGCCAAGTCTCTAAACAAGACGTGAAGATTTTGAAAAGAAAAAGAATCTCAATTAGATCATCTGTCTCAAATCTAGGTTCATCTTTTTTTAAATGAGTATAAAATGAAAAGTAACTTGAGATTGCTCTTTGATAGACCATAGAACAGTCACAATGGGAGCGCTGAATTGTAACACTGAAAAAACAGTTGAATAACTAAAACAGCTAAGATTACATTTTCAGCCTCCCGGAGTTTTATTTTTGACTTTGGAAGGGGCAGGATCAGGTAGCTAGTGAGACAATACAGCACCATAAAAAGAGAATCTCTGAGCAGTTCATTAGTTTAGTTTTTATTCCAGACTCTCATGGAATTTCAAACATTGAAGAAATCACTAAAGGCTTGCCAAAGGACTTGCCAAAATTTACAATATATTTGATTTTTTTCAAATTTTTAATTCAAACCTAAATCCTGACTCTGAGCACCTCCACCTTTGGGAAAGTTTGCATGTATATCTAAGTTTCATGGCTATCACGCAACTTTATAAGGGCCTGAGCCAAAAGCCTGGATCTGAGTAACACTGACATTTGGGGAAGTTTTGGATCTGGATCTGAGTCATGCAGCTTTGGCCCATCTCTAATTTTTAATAAAATACTTAGTTATCATTTGATTGTAGGATATTCAATCGCCTACATCACCATATTGTTCAAGCACCTCATAAACATTAATGGATTTAATCTCTGTTTTACGAGTGAGGATGCAGTAGCTTACAAAGGTTATACGAGGTGTTAGTGGCAGAGTAAGGTTTAGGACCCAGCCAATCCCAGTGCCTTAAATACAGAACCATTGTTGCATGACTATTTTAAAACAAACATATGAGTAGAGAAAAATATTAACATGGATGTTTGTTAGCATAAAAAAATATTTTGATGTCAGTGGTAATGGTAAATTATTCTAACTAAAGTCTTAGTCTGATCTTCCTGGTATAAAGTATATTGCACTTAAAGTCTCTTCACTGATTATATCACTTGTTAGAATAAATGGAGTCTGTACCAGTCAGATTCCTGGGTGACCATAATTCATTGACAATGCTAAAAAAAAGTTGAAAAAATTAACATGCAATCAATCAGAAACCACTCTACAGTAAAAACTTTATTTTTGAGGTTCTATAGATATACTGAATGCCTTGCCGTGGTTCTTCCATTGAAGAGGACTCTATTCTATTATATATACACCTTTACCTCGATATAATGCTGTCCTCGGGAGCAAAAAAATCTTACCGCGTTATAGGTGAAACCGCGTTATATCGAACTTGCTTTGATCCGCCGGAGTGCGCAGCCCCGCCCCCCCGGAGCACTGCTTTACCGCATTATATCAGAATTCGTGTTATATCGGGTCGCATTTTATATCGGGGTAGAGGTGTATATATACATTTTTGTACTGTGCTCATCATGAAGTATCTGAGTGCCTTCCAGTAGTGCATTAATCAACGTGACTACACATCTATCACATGTTTGTGTTCTCATCTTATCCCTAGACAAAGAACCATGTACAGTGTGGAATATCTTGTTTTGATAGGGTGTGGTTTTTAAAAAAAATATAAATATACCTGTTGCTGCGTGTTTATGTAAGAAAAGGCAAAGTTAAATAAATACATCTTGCATTTGGAGCAGAAGATGGTGAGGTTTGTGATGGTCCTTCATTTCTGGCAAATTCTTCGTACAGTTTGACCACCCCCCAAAAAAATTCTGTCTCCTGTACAGACAAGCTTTACTCTTATTCTTGAGAGTTTCATTTTGCCAGAGGAATGCAATTGTCAACCATGGTCTTCATCCAAATGCTTTAGACGATCTTTAGATATCCTGGGCCCAGGCCATGCAGCGCATTAAAGATAAGGACTGAGACTTTGAACTTGATTCTATGGGAAGCCATTGTAGAGAGCAGAGGACAGGTTTGATATGTTTGCAGTAGCCTTTGTTGCTGAGGAAGACAGTTCTGAACTCGTTGGAGTTTCCTAAGTGCTGAAGCCTTCATGCCGAGGTATATTGCATTGCTGTAATCCAGCAGAGAGATGATGAAGGCATGAATAACTGAAGCCAGGTCTTCATCTGCCAGGATGGGATGGCATTTCCTAGCCAAGCAGAGATGGTAAAAAGTGTTGTTTGCAGATTTGTTATGTGAGAGTTCAGCATCAGCAAGAAATCCAAGAGTACTACTGACTGAATTGACCAGTTGTGGTTGTGTATCTTCAACTAATGGACGCTGCACCATGACTACAAGTTCTTCAAAGTACTTTCCTCTGTTCACCAGCATTACCTCTGTCTTTCTGGTTCAGCATCAACCAGCTGTTCTTCATCCAACAGCTGCTCTCATCCAACCACTAGGCCATCTTGGTGATAGTGAAGTGGTTGTTTGGATTCAGTCATGATTTACTGTATCAAATTACTGACCAACAGATTTTCCTTTTAAGCATTGGCCTCTAATTAATGTTCCAAATAGCTCCAGCATTTCCCATAAAATCTGAAGATGTATGTTCAGCAGGGATTATTGTCAATGGAGTCCTTTCTGCTCTGGCTAATTGTAATATGGCTGTAAATGTATGTTTTTCTATAGAGATAAATATGGTCACAACAATGCTTTGCTTTTGTTTTTTATCTTACAGTTTTGCTCAATTTAGTTTGCCTAATACACCTGAGTTTTGAAGGAAAATTGCACATACACCTTAGACAAGAGTTAAATATTGTAATGAACAGGCTAGTGCAGTGGTCCCCAACCTTTTTGTGGCCAGTAGCACATTCATGTTTTCAGAAGAGTGTGGCGGGCGCCAACAATTTTTCAAGGCTTATTTTGTATTTCTACATGAAATAATACAAAAAAAATCATATTTAATATGACATAATATATGAATCCAGAGAGAAGAGAGAAGCTGGAGAGAAGCCGCGAGGACAGAGAACACCAGCGCCCACAGCCCCGGAGTACTCTGTCCCCAGCAGGCGCGGGGCCCTGGCTTCTCTCCCCTGCTGGGCACTAGGCGGGCCCCGCGCCTGCCGGGGACCGAGAACACTGGCGCCCACAGCCTGCAGCCCCGGAGTTCTCTGTCCCCGGCAGGCACGGGGCTGCAGCTTCTCTCCGGCTTAAGCCACGGCCCCGCGCCTGCCAGGGACCGAGAACACCTGCGCCCGCAGCCTGCAGCCCCGGAGTTCTCTGTCCCCGGCAGGCGCGGGGCCACAGCTTCTCTCCCCTGCTGGGCACTAGGCAGGCGCACGTAAATGCCACGTTGGGGACCACTGGGCATGTTTACCACTTTCCTCTTCTGTATGGAATCAGAACTGCTTGACTGTATATCTTGGGTCTATACTGCTAACAGCTAAGAAGACTCTCCTTTAGCTCAGGCAGTTGGGGTATGTGCTTTTGAACAGGGGATCTGAGATTTTGCCTTCCTGTTGTTCAGTGTAGATAGTGGCATGGTACTGATACCATTCGATAATCATATGATTATGATTAAGGCATTATAGTGTGTGTGATTGCAAATTAGATTAAAATGATTTTAAAGACAGATTTTTTTACACATGTTTCCCCTCTTGTTATTACAGGTAGAGTTAAGGTTGTTTAAGTGTCTTAGCTGTGCATTTCCATACCTTTAAAATGGCGGGGGGGTGGAGTTAGTGTTAGCCTTAAGTCTGAAATTCCTACATTTGTAGCTCTTGGTGTTTCCCTATCCCCATGGTGTTTTTTTTTACACTTAAGTTATTGATTGTACTCTCAGCCTTAATTGCGTCTTACTGTGTGTGGGGGGGGTATTTTGTTCTTGTTTTGTTTTGGTTTTGTCTGGGAATTTCCTTGGTTTTAAAAAATTATTAGAAATATCACACATGATCGCTAAACAAGAAATGCAAAGAGAATGCTACCATGCAGTATTTCTAATGATTTGAAGATACATTCCTGAAATGATGCATTTTTAATTAATTTTAACATGAACTAATTAACTATTTACTTGTTAATTTACTGTAAATTCATTGTACACTCAAACAATAGATACTGCAACTTTGGATAAGATATGCTGCTTTTTCATACATACCAAAGAGGTTAAAACCCTGCTTTAAGTATAAAATTAATCTCAACTTTAACTATTGAGCCATGGCCAATGCTTCTGTAGTTACTTTTTTATGTTTCTAATCATTTTGTCACCTGTGTCTAAATTCCCTCAATATCTGCTCCTTTCTCTTTGAGACAGGATGACCAAAACTGAGAATATTCTGCGGGCATCCTATTGATTTGCATAATGGCATTAGAATATATTTTTCATCCCATTCCTTCTGAGTCCTATTTTTTTCCCTTTACTTGACTACTGGTACACATTCCGTAAAGGTTTCTGTAGAGATGTCTGCAACCTAGGCCTTTTTTCCTGTACAGTTAGTTAATTTAGAACCCAGTAAGGTGTGTGAATAGTCCAAAATCTTCCTTCCAAGTAAAGTGTATGAGTACAATAATACAATATAGGACAGGAGCTCATGACTTTATGTATAGTTTTTATTATACTCTTATCCAAAATCTGCTTTCAAGGGCTAACAATTTTATATGTGCAATATTGGATTGTTTCCTATTTTTAAATTTACATTTCCTTTGTATTTCTAGGTATGGCATGAATTGCCTTATTCAGTTTGAGGATTTTGCTAATGCCAATGCATTCCGCCTCCTGAATAAGTATCGTAACAAATACTGCACTTTCAATGATGACATTCAAGGTAACAAAATATTCTCTTCCTACTCTATTTGGGTGGTTAGAAGATAGGAAGTGCTTGAAGTGCAATGGGCTGCAAACCCAGGAAATTAAATTTCTAAAAAGTTCATTGGGTCGCTGTGGAGTGCACAGTTTTACTATTGCCTAGGGCAAAATCCCCTCTGATTGGCTTCTTTCCCTATTAGCCTTCCTCCTGGAAAAGCATAGTTGATCATGGCTGCTGCAGGAAGCAGTCAGAACTCTGTGTCCTCCCCTCAGCAGCTGACACCATTCTCACTGGAAGGTAGGGAGGAGGAGGGAACAGAAACAACCCAGCAGCTCAAGGTGGCTCTGCTCCCTGCTCTCCTTCTATGAGCAATGGGACAGCTCTTGTCTGCTCCCTCCCCTGCTCCCTGCAACACACAGCCTGGGAAGGGGGAGGTGGACCCCAAACTGCAGCTACCCCCTTAGGCCTGGGAGAGATGGTGAAGAACCCCAGGAGCTGCTGGGGGGGCAGAGCTGATGTGGGGAACAGATTGAGAGCAGAATTGAGGGGGGACTGGTGGGGACAAGATCAGTTTGGAGACTGAGGGACAGAATTAATTGCTGAGCAGATGGATGGGCACATGTGGTGGTGATGATGATAGACCCCCACATGCACCTTTTTCAGACCACTTCAGGCACTGTGGGGGATATGTACACCAGGCTTCCAGTGACATATTTTTATTCCTCTCCTTTTCCCTTTTAATTTACATCCTACACTCCATCTAATTCTAGACATTAATTTCATTAACTTTTTAAAAGTTAAGGCTGTGTGATATAATTTCTCTTGCAATCTAACTTCAATTCTTCTTTGTGCTAATGTCTAGAGATCCATTACTCTGGATACTTCAGCCTGCTTGCAGCTTAGGGGCAAATCCAGACCTCAGTCACATGTAGCATGGGAATGCCCCACCTCCTGAAGGTTCCCTCCATTTCTTTCTGCCTCCACAACAACTGACAGCTCAGCCAGGCCTTCCTGCTGCAGCGCTTTTCTGAGGAGAAATCTAAGCTTTATTTTAGATTTTTAGACTAACAATATGACACAATAATGTGTCTTATTTCCAGCAATATCCCAGGGCTGCATTTGATTTTTTTTTTTTTTTTTTTTTTGCAGAGATTGTCCCCTCAGCTTTCCTTCCCCTTCTGAGGCATTTGTAGCTTCTGGTGCCCCTGGAGGCTTCAGGCAGAAAGCTTGGCCAAGAAAGGCCAGAGGAAAAAGGAAGGGTCTGTGCCTCCTGCTCCCTCAAGAGTATCATTGGGGAGCTCTGTAAACAGAATGCAGTTTCCCTGACAGCCCAGTCAAGGTGGTGTCACCCCACCCCACCCCTGGCAGGAAAAGAGCAAAGAAGGTTTGGAGTGGTTGCCTGAACTGGGCAAGAAGCAGAACAGAACACTGGCTTTCAGGGGTTACCTCCTGGAGTCTTACTCCTAGTCTGGATCCTCAACTGCAGTGTACCCGCTGAACCCTTCTGCTTGTTAGTTGGCCTTCTCTCAGGCAGGGCCACCCAGAGGATTCAGGGGGCCTGAGGCAAAGCAATTTCGGGGGCCCCTTCCATAAAAAAAAGTTGCAATACTATAGAATACTATATTCTCATTGGGGCCCCTCCGGGGCCGGGGGCCTGGGGCCTGGGGCAAATTGCCCCACTTGCCCCCCCCCCCGCCCCCGGGCAGCCCTGCTCTCAGGCCCACTTAAAGAGACTCCTTCACCCCTGCTTCCCTCTCCATTGGGGTCAGGGGGTAAACTCCAGCCTGTGCTCTGCCACCACTACTGTACTCTATTATAGTTCTTCTCTTCTCTCCCTGCACCCCACTTCTACTCTGGGCTTCTTCCCTTTATAGAAACCACCTGCCTCCTCTCCCAGCTGGGACTCCTCTTTAATTGTGCCTGGCCCAGCCTCCAGGTGCATGTAGGTGGTTAATTGGCCTCTTGGGCCCACATTAACCATTTCTCCACCTTTGTGGAGTGAACACCCCATTACACGTGGTTCTCTCAACCTAAAAATTGCATGGCCTAAGGGCTTCTTCTTGGAAATAAAAATAAAAAGTGGGATTAAAATCTGTTTTCATGCAGGTATGTAGAGCTTTAGTCCTTGGGATCAGATGCTCAGACAAATCAATTCCCAGCTATCTTAGTGATAGTGGGAAACTTTATGGAAAGTTGAGGCTATTAATAGTTATCAGAAAAATTGACTTGCGGTCCGGACACTGTAGAAAGGAATACAGATGATATGGCAAGTTAAAGCAGTCCATGAAGTAAAACAGGAGAGAATACTTCTTTGCAAGTGATAGCTAGAACAAGTGGAGGGTTAGTAGCTTCCCTTGATTGCCTCTGAGCTATTTGCTCATCTCCCAACCAGCCCTGTTTGGATCAAATTTGGGATCAAAAGGGCTACCTATAGTTTTGATAAAATGAGGTCACTGGACATTGACCGGAAGAGGTACCCTATGGAGCTGTGAAAGAATTTCAGGAACAGTCAGCCTCACCTCAGTCTCTGGAAAAATCATGGAGCAGGTCCTCAAGGAATCAATTCTGAAGCACTTAGAGGAGAGGAAAGTGATCAGGAACAGTCAGCATGGATTCACCAAGGGCCAGTCATGCCTGACTAACCTAATTGCCTTCTATGGGCAGATAAATGGGTCTCTGGATGAGAGGAAAGCAGTGGATGTGTTATTCCTTGACTTTAGCAAAGCTTTTGATACGGTCTCCCACAGTATTCTTGCCGGCAAGTTAAAGAAGTATGAGTTGGATGAATGGACTATAAGGTGGATAGAAAGCTGGCTAGATCGTCGGGCTCAACGGGTAGTGATCAATGGCTCCATGTCTAGTTGGCAGCCGGTTTCAAGCGGAGTGCCCCAAGGGTCGGTCCTGGGGCCGGTTTTGTTCAATATCTTCATTAATGATCTGGAGGATGGCGTGGACTGCACTCTCAGCAAGTTTGCAGATGACACTAAACTGGGAGGAGTGGTAGATACACTGGAAGGTAGGGATAGGATACAGAGGGACCTAGACAAATTAGAGGATTGGGCCAAAAGAAACCTGATGAGGTTCAACAAGGACAAGTGCAGTTCCACAGAAAAGGACCTAGGGGTTATAGTGGACGAGAAACTGGATATGAGTCAACAGTGTGCCCTTGTTGCTAAGAAGGCTAACGGCATTTTGGGCTGTATAAGTAGGGGCATTGCCAGCAGATCGAGGGACGTGATCATTCCCCTCTATTTGACATTGGTGAGGCCTCATCTGGAGTACTGTGTCCAGTTTTGGGCCCCACACTACAAGAAGGATGTGGACAAATTGGAAAGAGTCCAGCGGAGGGCAACAAAAATGATTAGGGGGCTGGAGCACATGACTTATGAGGAGAGGCTGAGGGAACAGGGATTGTTTAGTCTGCAGAAGAGAAGAATGAGGGGGGATTTGATAGCTGCTTTCAACTACCTGAAAGGGGGTTCCAAAGAGGATGGAGCTAGACTGTTCTCAGTGGTACCAGATGACAGAACAAGGAGTAATGGTCTCAAATTGCAGTGGGGGAGGTTTAGGTTGGATATTAGGAAAAACTTTTTCACTAGGGGGGTGGTGAAGCACTGGAATGGGTTACCTAGGGAGGTGGTGGAATCTCCTTCCTTAGAGGTTTTTAAGGTCAGGCTTGACAAAGCCCTGGCTGGGATGATTTAGTTGGGAATTGGTCCTGCTTTGAGCAGGGGGTTGGACTAGATGACCTCCTGAGGTCCCTTCCAACCCTGATATTCTATGATTCTAACAGCTTTGTCACATTCCCAGTGTCAGTAAATTATGGAAAGTCCACAACCAGAATTGGATCATCCATCATCTACTTCAGAATGGACCACTGCAACCCACTCTCCATCCTATTTCTAGCCTTACAGAATTGGGGGATAAACAGAGCTGTCTGAAACATCTAAATAAATTCCTAATGGAGGCTTGTCTGCAAAGCATTCTCGTTTTACCATCCTCAGAGAATTCTTATGTTTTGCAGATGGATGGCAGCTTTTTTCTTTTCCAAGCTCTGACTATTTGATCTTACATATGCTCCTAGGGTCCCTCTTCAGGATCATGGTAACAATAATATTAGCTTCAAGAAAGAAGGAAATTCATTTATCTCTTCCTGGCCAATTTTTCTGATCAGGGATTTGTACAGAAAGTATTCATCCTTCTATGAGGCACAAGAGCTCATCTCAGAAGAATGCTAACAGAAGATCAAGATGGTCATAATGAAAAACAACTGGTGTCATAGAAACACAAATCCAATTCTTATTGGAGCCTACTAGGAATTCTAATCTTATACACAGACATGCTGCAATGATCTAGTACCTATGATACCGATCCAGGAATTCCAAGTATCTCTTCCGTTTCTCACCCAATCTCATCTGTTGGCCGAGATCTAGCTCCAATTGTATATTCTCCGCTCCCAAAACTGGTGAATGCAGAGAATCCGGTTTTTTAAGGTATCTACCCCATTCAGTTTAGGGAATGGGTACCAGAGAGAACACAGTATCTACCACAGTGATTCATTGAGGTCTCAGAGTACCTCTGCTCCTTCCATGGATAATAGACCAGTTCTGGTCATGACAGTTAATGTCTGATAGAGTTTCTTTATAACTGTCAAGAACACAATCAGCCGTACACCAGAGAAAAATTCTACTGTCCTCGGTGGAGCAAAGTTTCTTATCTCTATGTGCGCTGCCCACCAATAGCGAGATGAACACCAAGACTTATGAGAAGGAGGTCTGATTATCAGAGTGGTTGCTGCATCTAGAAATATTTTACTTATCATTGTCAGTTTGGTGGGCTGGTGATTGACTTCCTCATATCCGTACACAGTAAATAAAGTGCCCCTTGGCCTCTGTAGATGTCAGGATCTGGGATGTGAGGTGGTGAATGATATTTTGTAAAGCTGGCAAAGTCCTTACTATATGTTTTCCCTCCTTTTCCATTGCACTCCAGGAAAATGTTATCCGATAAAAAATAGGAATGAGAGAGTGGCAGTGATACGCTTATGTGTTTCTGGTATAGTAGAGACTATGGGTATGTCTACACTACGGGATTATTCCGATTTTACAGAAACTGATTTTTGGAAACAGATTGTATAAAGTCGAGTGCACGCGGTAACACTAAGCACATTAATTTGGCGGTGTGCGTCCATGTACTGAGGCTAGCGTCGACTTCCAGAGCGTTGCACTGTGGGTAGCTATCCCATAGCTATCCATAGTTCCCGCAGCCTCCCCCACCCATTGGAATTCTGCTTTGAGATCCCAATGCCTGATGGGGCAAAAAACATTGTCGCTGGTGGTTCTGGGTACAGCCTCACCCCTCCCTCCATGAAAGCAACGGCAGACAACCGTTTCGCGCCTTTTTTCCTGGGTGGACACTGCACTGCGGACGCCATACCACGTCAAGCATGGAGCCCACTCAGCTCAAGACAGCAGTCATGAACGTTGTAAACACCTCGCGCATTCTCGTGCAGTTTATGCTGAACCAGGACCAGAAAAACCAGGCGAGGAGGAGGCGGCGGCGACTGCAGTGCGGCAACGAGAGTGATGAGGACATGGACATGGACACAGAATTCTCTCAAACCGTGGGCCCCGGCGCTTTGGAGATCATGTTGTTAATGGGGCAGGTTCTAGCCATGGAACGCCGATTCTGGGCCCGGGAAACAAGCACAGACTGCTGGGACCGCATAGTGTTGCAGGTCTGGGATGATTCCCAGTGGCTGCGAAACTTTCGCATGCGTAAGGGCACTTTCATGGAACTTTGTGACTTGGTTTCCCCTGCCCTGACACGCCAGAATACCAAGATGAGAGCAGCCCTCACAGTTGAGAAGCGAGTGACGATAGCCCTGTGGAAGCTTGCAACGCCAGACAGCTACCGGTCAGTCGGGAATCAATTTGGAGTGGGCAAATCTACTGTGGGGGCTGCTGTGATGCAAGTAGCCAAAGCAATCACTGAGCTGCTGCTACCAAAAGTAGTGACTCTGGGAAATGTGCAGGTCATAGTGGATGGCTTTGCTGCAATGGGTTTCCCTAACTGTGGTGGGGCGATAGATGGAACCCATATCCCTATCTTGGCACCGGAGCACCAGAGCAGCCAGTATGTAAACCGCAAGGGGTACTTTTCAATGGTGCTGCAAGCACTGGTGGATCACAAGAGACGTTTCACCAACATCAACGTGGGCTGTCCGGGAAGGGTTCATGACGCTCGCGTCTTCAGGAACACTACTCTGTTTAAACGGCTGCAGCAAGGGATTTACTTCCCAGACCAGAAAATAACCGTTGGGGATGTTGAAATGCCTATAGTTATCCTTGGGGACCCAGCCTACCCCTTAATGCCATGGCTCATGAAGCCATACACAGGCAGCCTGGACAGTAGTCAGGAGCTTTTCAACTACAGGCTGAGCAAGTGCAGAATGGTGGTAGAATGTGCATTTGGACGTTGAAAGGGACGCTGGCGCATGTTACTGACTCGCTCAGACCTCAGCCAAACCAATATTCTCATTGTTATTGCTGCTTGCTGTGTGCTCCACAATCTCTGTGAGAGTAAGGGGGAAACCTTTATGGCGGGGTGGGAGGCTGAGGCAAATCGCCTGGCCGCTGATTACGTGCAGCCATTAGATTAGAAGAGCACACCAGGAAGCGCTGCGCATCAGAGAAGCTTTGAAAACCAGTTTCATGAATGGTCAGGCTACGGTGTGAAAGTTCTGTTTGTTTCTCCTTGATGAAAACCCGCCCCCTTGACTCATTCTCTGTAAGCAACCCACCCTCCCCCTTCGATCACAGCTTCCTTTCAAAGGAAATAAAGTCACTATGGTTTAAAAATCATTTATTCTTTATTAATTGATTATAAAAAGAGGGAGAGAACTGACAAGGTAGCCCAGGTGGGGTTTGGGAGGAGGATAGGAGGGAAGGAAAAGGCCACTAAAAAAGTTCAAAGTAATGACAGCCTTTTGGTTGGGCTGTCCACTGGGGTGGAGCGGGAGGGTGCATGGAGCCTCCCCCCCCGCGTTCTTACACGTCTGGGTGAGGAGGCTATGGAACATGGTGAGGGGGGAGGGTGGTTATACAGGGGCTGCAGCGGCAGTCTGTGATCCATCTTGAGCGTCTCTCCTCTCCTCACGTTGGTCCCTTCTTTCCTCACGTTGGTCCCTCATGTCCTCACATTGGTCCCTCCTGTCCTCACATTCACTGGCCTCTTTCCTGTACTTTGAAACCGTGTCCTTCCACTCATTCAGATGAGCTCTTTCATTGCGGGTCGATTCCATGATTTCAGAGACCATTTCGTGTCTCGTCCTTTTTTTTCGCCTCCTTATCTGAGATAGCCTTCGGGACGGAGGAGGGAGGCTTGAAAAATTTGCAGCTGCGGGAGGGAGGGAAAAAAGGGAGAGAAGTATTTAAAAAGATAAATTTTACAGAACAATGCTTATACTCTTTCACGGTGAACAACACTATTCACATTACATAGCACATGTGATTTCGGTACAAGGTCGCATTTTGCATCTTAATATTGAGTGCCTGCGGCTTTGGTGTTCGAGAGCACAGATGCAGGTCCGGGCAACAGAATTCGGCTTGCATGCGACCATGGCAAGCCATTGTCTTTCGGCTTCTGTAGCCTTCAGAAAAGCAGCGCCCTGCTTTCCCACATACCAAGCAAAGCCCGTTGAGTGCTGCGGTTTTCCTGTTAACGTGCAGCAGCAGAAACCAAACTACCCCCCCCCCCGATCCAATTCTCTGGGATGATCGCTTTATCCCTCCCCCCCACTGCGTGGCTGGTATCAGGGAAGATCCCTGCAGAAACCAAACTAACCCACCCCCCCATCGCTTTACCCCTCCCCCCACTGCGTGGCTGGTATCAGGGAAGATCCCTGCCAGCCAAACGCAAAAAGCTCAGCACCAATGATCCCCCTCTCTCCCCCCCCCACCCCCGCTTGGCTAACTGCAGGGAAGGATTTCTTTTCAGCCACAGGCAAACAGCCCAGTAGGAACGGCCACCTCTGTCCCCTTAATTAAATTCCCGTATTTCAACCAGGTTACCATGAATGATATCACTCTCCTGAGGATAACACAGCGAGATAAAGAACGGATGTTGCTTGAATGCCAGCAAACACCGGGACCATACGCTGCCAGGCTTTGTCATGCAATGACAAAGATTACTTGCTGCTAGCATGGCATGGTCAAATGTCCTACCATGGAGGATGGAATAAGGCTGCACTGCCCAGAAACCTTGTGGAAAGGATTTTGGAGTACCTCCAGGAGAGCTTCATGGAGATGTCCCTGGAGGATTTCCGCTCCATCCCCAGACACTTTAACAGACTTTTCCAGTAGCTGTACTGGCCGTGAATGCATCCCAAGTCCTCAGGGCAAATTAATCATTAAAAAACGCTTGCTTTTAAACCAGGTTTTATATTTACAAAGGTACACTCACCAGAGGTCCCTTCCATGGCTTCATGGTCTGAGATAATGCCTTGGGAGGGCTGGGAGGGTACTTCAGTCAGGCTGAGAAAAAGATCCTGGCTGTTGGGGAGAATGGAGTGCTGTGTGCTCTCCGCGAGCTCGTCCTCCTCCTCCTCATCTTCCCCGTCCGCAGAATCCTCAGGCATGGCTGAGATTACCCCCGCCTCGGAATCCACAGTCAGAAGTGGGGTAGTGGTGGCGGCCCCCCCGAGAATTGCATGCAGCTCAGCATAGAAGCGGCATGTCTGCGGCTCTGCCCCGGACCTTCCGTTTGCTTCTTTGGTTTTCTGGTAGGCTTGTCTGAGCTCCTTAACTTTCACGCAGCACTGTAGTGAGTCCCTATTGTGGCCTCTCTCCATCATGCCCTTGGAGATTTTTTCAAAAGTTTTGGCATTTCGTCTTTTGGAACGTAGTTCTGCTAGCACGGAATCCTCTCCCCATATAGCGATCAGATCCAGTACCTCCCATACGGTCTATGCTGGTGCTCTTTTTCGATTCTCGGACTGCATGGTTACCTGTGCTGATGAGCTCTGCGTGGTCACCTTTGCTCTCCATGCTGGGCAAACAGGAAATGAAATTCAAAAGTTCGCGGGGCTTTTCCTGTCTACCTGGCCAGTGCATCCGAGTTCAGATTGCTGTCCAGAGCGGTCACAATGGTGCACCGTGGGATAGCTCCCGGAGGCCAATACCTTCGAATTGCGGCCACACTAACCCTAATTCGAAATGGCAATACCAATTTCAGCGCTACTCCCCTCGTCAGGGAGGAGTACAGATATAGATATTAAGAGCCCTTTATATCGAAGTAAAGGGCTTCATTGTGTGGACGGGTGCAGGGTTAATTCGGTTTAACACTGCTAAATTAGAGAGAAACTCCTAGTGTAGACCAGTGTAGATGTGTCTAACACTCATTGTAATAAACTGTGCTTGCTGTACTTTTACCTCATACAAAATTCCCCAGTCCAGATTAGCCCAGATTTGTTGACTTTGAGGGCATACTGCAGAGTTCATTTGTTTCACCTGGCCTTTGAGGAGAAGTAGAGGGAATGAGGTACAGACTACATACAGGGCTGCTAGTATTTATTTATGTGTTGCTGCTTGGCAGAAGTGTGAGATGCTTGCAATGTATTATGTTTTTGTAATTGTAAATAGTTGGGAGATCACTCAGAGCCATGGGCACCTTTTAATTTCTTCTAAGTCAAAATGAAATAAAATCCATAAAAATAAACCTATCATCCTCCACTTTGTTTGTTTCACTCTCCTATTGTATTTTGTTGTAACCTAGATTGTAAACTCTTTGGGGCAGGGACTGTCTTTTTAGTAAGCATTTCTACAGTGCCTAAAGCAACAGAGTCTCAATCTGTGATTACGAAACTTAGGCTCTGCCCTAAAACACACACTAATAATAAGAAGTAATAATATGCTAACATGCTTCTGGCTCAGGGCTGCTGCTGATAGCAGTAAAAGGAACTGCAACAGAAACTTGGGAAGATTACAAACAACTCAGTAAAGTAGGGTTTGCTTCCAAATTTCGCACCTGTGATGTTCGAGTGGGTTAGAATTTAGCTGTAATAGGGGATTTATCCTCTCTGCTAGAAAACTCTGTTTCAGCATGTTAACTTTCACAACTGCTTACAACCCCCCCTGAAAAATGCCATGTTCTGTTGTCAAAACTTTCAGAGTTTATTTTTCCATAGTCTTTGTGATGGCATAGAATAGCAGTAGAGTTCTGCTCATATTCTGGAATATTCACAAGATCATTTTATGTTTTGGCACTTGCCTGGTGCAGATTGTGTTTTGATTGTCTTTCCAGAAACTGCAGCTGATGTGCACGGTGAAATTTAAGGTCATACCATTAGTCACAGCAGTTCCGGTTAAACAAATCTGCTATTCACACTGACATTTTTTCCCCTTTTCATGAAGAACAAATAAGGCAAACTGCTGAAGAGGAGTGATGACAGTTACTGCCAACAACAAAGAATGATAGTGAGCTGGCTACTCTAATAGAACTAGATCATTATCATTTTACAGAAAAATGGCTGAAGAAAACAGAAGTGGAGTTCTTTTACAATAGTTTGTTTAAAACTGTTGTCCTTTTGTAAAATTAATAAGAAATGTAATACCTCAGATCTTAGTACATTACTACAGTGACACCTATTTGTGCCACTTTAATTAGAAAGCTATCGATAATCATACTGTACAATACATGCAAAAATGCCCAGGGCAAAAATGTAAAATATTACTATAATAGTATAATTTTGAAAACTCCTAACTTTTTCATTTAAAATAGAGGATTACAGGGAAAACAGAATTCACTAGAGGTTACCAGCTGTAATTGGTACACCAGCAATGCATAATTATAGTTTGAAACTCAGTAGATTTGCCTGCCTAGTGTCTTAGCAGCAGAGTGTCAGGCACTCTGATAAGTAGAATCCCAGCATTCTGGTATGTTCACATCATACACACAGAGAAACTAGGGAAAAAATATTCTAAATACTCTTGTTATGTTGCTAGAAGGTTGCACTGTAACACTACTTTATTTCCTAGAATTCAAAACAAGAACCCCAAAACAGGCTGCTCCCTAAGGCAGCAAGGCACAACTCACCTTACCTTGCTTACAACTGATTTTTTTTTCCAGACTGATTCATCTCTTGTGTTTCCAACCTCAAAACTTGTGTTTTCGCTGATCACGTGTGAACAGTAGCCCAAAAATTACCAAATGACAGTGTGCTTCAAAAAGCCCAATTTTTTGACATTTAAAAAGAAATCACTGAGATTGGCAACACTGTCCAGCAGCTGCTGTTCACTCACATGTGGGCCTTTTCTCGGTTTATTCAGTGCCCCTGCATCCCCATTGGCTGCTTCCCCACCCCATTTGATACATCCTATGGTCAACAAGAAGCCCCTCTTTGGGGTGGCCTGCTCTGTTCCCAGTAGCACATATGCCACGTGGCTTCTGCTGGCCAGTGGAGGCGGATTTGCTCCAGTTGCCTGTAGCTCAGTTGCTGCTCATTCAAAAGGCTATCAGATAACTGCAAACATAAGAATGGCCATACTGGGTCAGACCAAGGGTCCATCCAGCCCAGCATCCTGTCTGCAGACAGTGGCCAATGCCAGGTGCCCCAGAGGGAGTGAACCTAACAGGTAATGATCAAGTCATCTCTCTCCTGCCATCCATCTCCACCCTCTGACAAACAGAGTCTAGGGACACCATTCCTTACCCATCCTGGCTAATAGCCATTAATGAACTTAACCTCCATGAATTTATCTAGTTCTCTTTAAACCCTGTTATAGTCCTAGCTTTCACAACCTCCTCAGGCAAGGAGTTCCATAGGTTGACTGTGCGCTGTGTGAAGAAGAACTTCCTTTTATTTGTTTTAAAGCTGCTGCCCATTAATTTCATTTGGTGGCCCCTAGTTCTTATATTATGGGAACAAGTAAATAACTTTTCCCTATTCACTTTCTCCACACCACTCATGATTTTATATACCTCTATCATATCCCCCCTTAGTCTCCTCTTTTCCAAGCTGAAAAGTCCTAGCCTCTTTAACCTCTCCTCATATGGGACCCGTTCCAAACCCCTAATGATTTTAGTTGCCCTTCTCTGAACCTTTTCTAATGCCAGTATATCTTTTTTGAGATGAGGAGACCAGATCTGTACGCAGTATTCAAGATGTGGGCGTACCATGGATTTATATAAGGTCAATAAGATATTCTCCGTCTATTCTCTATCCCTTTTTAAATTATTTCTAACATCCTGTTTGCTTTTTGGACTGCCGCTGCACACTGCGTGAATGTCTTCAGAGAACTATCCACGATGACTCCAAGATCTCTTTCCTGATTAGTTGTAGCTAAATTAGCCCCCAGCATATTGTATGTATAGCTGGGGTTATTTTTCCCAATGTGCATTACTTTACATTTATCCACATTAAATTTCATTTGCCATTTTCTTGCCCAATCACTTAGTTTTGTGAGATCTTCTTGAAGTTCTTCACAGTCTGCTTTGGTCTTAACTATCTTGAGCAGTTTGGTATCGTCTGCAAACTTTGCCACCTCACTGTTTACCCCTTTCTCCAGATCATTTATGAATAAGTTGAATAGGATTGGTCCTAGGAGCTCTTGCCTCATTTAGTGTGCATCCTGCCAATGGGAGTTGGCATTTCCCATTACTGGCCATGTCTCATCTTGCTCAGCTCCTGAGATCTGATCAAACGACTCTCGGCACTAGGTGGTGTGGTTGGTAACATAGAGTACATGCTAACACAGCTGAGGTTAGAATCAAGATCATAATCTTTTTTATTTTACTTTATTCTGAAGTTATTCTTAGTTTTGTTTATCTCTTTGATTTAATAAAAACAAAATAAAGCAAAACAAACAAGACTCCCAATCTATATTGTAATTGCTAACTCTCAAGTATTTGCATCTTTTAGCTATATGAATGCTTTGAAATCATTGATAATTTTTACTTAAAGCTTTGCAATTACTATTTCAAGAGTAGTCAAAAGAATTCATTTTGTATTTCAGGAACAGCGGCTGTGGCTGTTGCAGGTCTTCTAGCAGCTCTGCGTATCACTGAGAACAAGCTGTCAGATCACACTATACTGTTCCAGGGAGCTGGAGAGGTATCTTTATTATACAGCAAGGAAGCTTCTCATGTGAAAACCTTGCTTTTATTTCAGAACAAGTTACATGTATCTGATCCATAAGAGGATACTTATTAGGTTAAATAATAACAATCACCTGCAAAAAAATTATTTTCTTCAAATGTAAACTTTGTTGAAACTCCTTTAGTTTATCTGATCAAGATGGATATTTTCATAGGATGCTTTGGGCAAATGATAGTCCGCTATTAAAACATCAAGTTCTTCTTTGAATGATAGCCCCTATGTGTATTTCACGTTTGGGTACCCATGAGCACCATGCACTTGAGTCTGGAATTTTTTACAATCAGTATTCATTGGCCCACATATGCTCAGTAGCTCTTGTTGTGCGCTGAACTGAGGGCATAAAGGTTGCTGCATGCCATTGCCTCTCCAGTTCATTCTTACTGCTGCATGGTCTGAATCTTTGGTGTCCTGAGATTCGTTTCTATTATGCCATTGCCGTAAATATATTGTATTTTTGTATATAATTGTTTTAGTAGTTTTTATATTGCAGCATAGTAGATAGTTATTTCCCCCCTTTTCTTCCCCAGGGAATATTCTCCTCCCCCCATCCCCAAGAATGCTGGGATGATGCCAGGGTTCTGGGGTTCAAAAACTGCTTCTTGCCCTCAATTCTTTTCTGTGCCCAACGAACATCAACACTGCTTCTGTTGCCTGGGGAAGGCTCACATTTCAGCCAAGTGCAGCATCTGCCACTCCTTTCCCCCCAGAAGTTGTGAGGGTCAGGAACTGAGGCTAATCTGATGGAGAAGGCAATGAGACCCCAATCAGGTCCAGGCTGGGGACTGACCCCATACATCAATCTAAGCAAGTAGGCAGTGCCTCTTCGAGCACAAGCTCAGAAATAGAGGCTAAGAGTTCTAAGAAAAGCTTCCCATGGAAGTAAGGGGTACTGTGTTAGGGTGTCTACCTCACACGAGGTCTGAAGGGGTATATTAGGCCAATTAACCTGTAGGTTGTACCTGGAGGAAAGGTAAGGTGTGCTAAAGCCTAATTGCTGATGAAATCCAGCTGGGGAAGGACCTAGGCGGCATTTATAAAGAGAGGAATTTCGCAATAGATGGGGACTGCAATGAGGTAAGCCTGCAGTCACGCTCCCTGATACAAGGGGGAGAACAGAAGACTGAGAAAGAGCAGGGTAGGGAGCAGTCCAGGGAAGGAACAGTACATTCTGAGAGGGATAGACCTGAGCTGCTAGTTTGAGGGTCTCTGGATCGTAACCCAAAATAAACAGGGAGAGCTCATGTTCCCCTACCAGTCACTTCAGGAGCAGTGCAAGCAGCTCAGTGGATATGGAGAGGGCCTGAGTCTTTGAGGAAGGAGATTATGATAATACTTAGGAAGGGGAGGATGATGGTGACTTGGCCAGAGGGCTAAGCCACAAAGGAGAGGCTCTGCAGCTCCTGACCAGAACAATGGGTTGAGTGTTCCCCTCACAGGGTGCGGACAGTGGTGAGCTAATTCCCCAGATGAGCCATGAAGAGGTGCCACTGAGCAGTAAGTAGCCAAGCCCGACTCCGTTACAGGCACTCTCATAGACGTAGGGACAAACCATCTTGGTCCAAGATTGCCCTGAAGAGAAAGGAAGCTTCCCTGATCCCATCAAAGTCAGGAGAACCTGCGTGTATGGGCGTTAAGGACTTAAGCCCGAGTAAATCTTCTTGGCAGGAGAAAGTGGCACGCAAGGATATGTATCTGCTGGTCTGGCATCGATTTCAATGGTAAAGCCTCAAGATAAACAGCTTCTTGTGTTCCCATCCACATCTAGAGCTGTTGTTGTACCTACAGCAACACGTCTCCAGATGGATCCAACTTCCCCGTGACCAGGGAAACTCTGGTTTCGACTACTCCACCAGGGCGAACTGAGGTTATCTCCCGAGAGGACATATTTGCTGTCCCTTACCCACATTCACTCCTCTTATCAGGACCATCTCTATTCAGGTATGTTGTTACACCAGAGGAAGAGACTATCCCAAGGATTCGGAGTAATTTTCCTATCTCATCCACCAGCGTCCATACACAGCTATCAGTACCATCAGTTATACTGGTAGTCCAGGATCTGGCCTTTTCTTCCAGTGAGTCGGAAGCTACACAGGAGGCCCTGCAGCTCCGCGTAAAGGTGGCCCTGGACAGAAGCCCTAGAAGATCAGGATGCTGGCCTGCAGCCAGACATGATTAGACAAGAGACAAGTGGTACTTTATGCCATGGAGTCCTCTCCCGCCAGTTGATCCATCCTACTGGAGGCTGTGGAAGCCCTACTCTGGACACCTGGGATTGGTGCATAAGTCTTATTTATCATTGACCATCTATCCCCAACCATACCTGTCGAGTATTTTGAGGAAGGTGGTGAGCTGGTTCTGATAGTTCTGGGAGCGATTTCATCGTCTTCACCAGATGAGGCAATTACTCCATCTTCTCTGTCTCTGCCAGATCACCAATATCAGGAGCTCATGCATAAGATGGTATCAGTGCTGGAGATTGAGCATGAGGAAGTCCAGGAGCCTCAGCACAGATTAGTAGACATTTTTCAGCCATCCGGTCCAGGTTGAGTGGCCCTCCCCATCAATGAGGCCATCACGGACCCAGCAAAAGACAGTTTGGCACACTCCTGCTTCTTGTGCTCCTATTCCTAAGAGGGCCAAGAAGTGTTACTTTGTTTCATCTAGGGAGGGAGAGTTTTTATTCTTACCCCCATAGCCTAACTCCTTGATGGTGCAGGTGGCTACAGAGAGATCCAAGCAGCAACACCTCAAGGCTACTCCTTCTGATAAGGGACACAAGCAGGTCGACTTCCTGGGGAGAAAAGTCTTCTTTTTCACCTTCCTCCAACTCAAGATCTCAAATTATCAGGCCCTCTTTGCCAAATACGATTTTACCAGTTTCTAAATTTTAAGGACAAGCTCCATGCGAAGGATAGAGCCCACTTCTAGGCATTAACAGAAAAAGGCAAATTGGTGGCCAAGACTTCCACCCAGGCAGTGCTGGATGTGGCAGATATTGTGTCTAGGGGAATGTTACAGCCATTGCTATGAGAAGAGACTTGTGGTTAATTCTCAAGTTTCCCTTGAGAGGTTCACAGTGCCATCCAGGATCTGCCCTTTGATGCTATCAATCTGTTCCATAAGAAAACAGATGAATCTCTCCACTCCCTCAAGGACTCGAGGACAACTCTTTGCTCACTTGGCATCTATACCCGTCCCCAAGAGAAAACATCACACACAGGGGTAGAGGGTGAGGCTGCCTCCTCAGCCTTTTTATCATCAACGTCCTGGGGAGCCATCAAGTAAAGACAGAAGATTTGTAAGCCCAGGAACCCAGCCTCTGCAACGTCCACCACCACATCTTACTCTAACCTTCAGTCAAAGTTTCTTTTGGCAGGACTGTCTAGACCTGCATCCCTTTCTTGAATCCTCTTCATTCTCTGCCTCAGCTTTTTGGAAGTTGCCTTATCTAATTTGCTGACAACTGGAGGGCCTTAACTACTGATAAATGGGTACTAGAAGTTATTCACGGTGCTAGCTGATCAAATTTCAGGCAAATCCTACCCAGAAACACCCTTCCCACTTCCCTTTCAGGGATCACTCTCACAAGGAGATTCTCTGACGGGAATTGGACTCACTTCTCTAGGGAGCCATAGAAAGGGTTTCACCTCAATATCACACATCAGTTACACCCCTTACATCCTGATGCCCAAGAAAAATGTGAGGTGGAGGCCGATGCTCAACCTACGAACGCTGAACGTTTTCATTTGAAAACTAAAATTCCACATGTTCTCTTTGACATCAGTAATTGCCTCTTCAGAGGAAGGTATGTGGTTCATGGCTCTTGACATGGAAGACATACTTTCAAATAGACATTCATCCATCCCACAGATTCCTCTTCGGTCAAGACCATTACCAATGCAGAGTCCTCCCCTTTGGACTGACCAGAGCACCAGGGTCTTACCCTGTTTTTTCAGTAGTGGCAGCTTTGGTGAGAAGAGGGGGATTTACTGTGTTCCCATACCTTGACAATTGGCTTCTGATGGGCAGCTCCTATGAAGAAATCCAGCAGGCAACCAAATTTCTGTCAGTCTGCTGCCTTGCCTAAGCGTCTACCTCAACCACAAAAAAATCCACATTTACCTCCATGAGGTCCATAAACTTCATAGGTCGATGTTGGACTCAACCACATCAAGAGCTTATCTACCTCTTGAGAGGTTTCAGGCCATGAGTGCTCTCACACACCAAGTCACCATCAGACTCTGCACTTCAATCAGAACTTTCCTTTCCCTTCTTGATGGGCGTCATGCACACACATGATGCCATTTACCAGGTTTTATCTTCATTGCCTACAAGACTGGCTTCCCTCCGTGTACTCACCAGAGTGGGGCAACATCAACAACAAGGTGACAATTCCGTCCAAGGTTTTGGACTTTCTCGTAAGGTGGACAAAGGCGGAGAAAGTTTGGTGGGGATCCCTTTCCTCACTCTGACTCCCAAGGCAACCATCATTACTGATGCCTCCCTCTTAGGTACGGGTGCTCATAAGGGTGATCATATGGTACAGGACATCTGGACCCCTCAGCAGTCCAGAATGCATATCAGTATACTAGAACTCAGGGCAGTCCATCGAGCCTGCAATGTCTTCTTCCTACTAATCCGATCCAAGCACATCCAAATAATGTCAGACAACATGGTTAGTAGTGATCAGACGACTAACATAATGAACAGCAGTGTAAATGGGGTAGGATCTGAGGATAAAATAGGGAACAAATAATAAGGTGATAAGTAACAGCCAACATGGATTTGTCAAGAACAAATTGTGTCAAACCAACCTAATATCCTCATTTGACAGGGTAATAGGCCTTATGGATGGGGGGAAGCAGTAGATGTGATATCTCTCTACTTTAGTAAGGCTTTTGATACTGTCTCACCTGACCTTCTCATAAACAAACTAGGGAAATATAGCCTAGAAGAATCTAACATAAGGTGAATGCACAACTGGTTGGAAAACTATATTCAGAAAGTAGTTATCAATGGTTCACAGTGAAGCAGGATGGCACATCAAGTGGGGCCCTGCAGTGATCTGTCCTGGGTCCAGTTCTATTCAATATCTTTATAAATGATTTGGATAATGACATAGAGAGAACCCTTATAAAGTTTGAGGATGATACTCAGCTGAGAGGGATTGCAAGTGCTGTGGAGGATAGGGTTAGTAGAATTCAGAATGATCTTGACAAAATGGTTTGAAGTAAACAGGATGAAACTTAATAAGGACAAATGCAAAGTACACCACTTAGGAAGGAACAATCAGTTGCACATATACAAAATGGGAAATCACTGCCTCGGAAGGAGTACTGTGGAAAAGGATCTGGGGATTATAGTGGATCACAAACTACAGATGAGTCAACAAACATTTTGGAACGTATTTGCAGAAGTGTGAGGAGAGGGCAGCTCCTATGAAGAAATCCAGCGGGCAACCCAATTTCTGATCAGTCTGTGCCTTGCCTAAGTGTCTACCTCAACCACATTCTTTCACTCTACTCAGCACTGATAAGACCTCAACTGGAGTACTGTGTCCAGTTCTGGGCACCACACTTCGCTAAAGATGTGGACAAATTGGAGAAAGTCCAGAGGAACAGTAACTAAAATGATTAAAGATCTAGAAAACAGGACCTACAAGGAAAGATTGAAAAAACTGGGTTTGTTTAGTTTGTAGAAGAGAAGACTGAGGAAGTACATGATAACAGTCTTCAAGTATATAAGAAGTTGTTATAAAGAGGAAGGTGATAATGTGGAATAGTTCTCCTTATACACTGAGGACAGGATAAGAAGCAATGGGCTTAAATTGCAGCAAGGGAGATTTAGGTTAGAAATTAGGAAAAACTTCCTAACTGTCAGGGTAGTCAAGCATTGGAACAAATTACCCAGGGAGGTTGTAGAATCTTGGATTTGGAAGTTTTTGAGAACAGGTTAGACAAACACCTGTGAGGAATGGTCTAGTCTAGATAATACTTAGTCCTCCCTCAGTACAGGGGACTGGACTAGATGACCTACTGCGATCCCTTCCAGTCCTACATTTCTATGATTATTCTGACTTTAACGGAAAATAAAGCCACTAGCACCTACCAGATCAGATCAGGCCCACATAGAGCATCAGGATCTGCATCTGTGATTTGAATGTATTGGAGACTTTAGAGATGCTTTCAACCTTGATGCACAGAGATCATTCCCCAGCTTTTGCTCCATATTGAGCAAATGGAAGAATCTCTGGTTAAATATTTTTCTGTTTAGCACTGTCATTGTGCTTGGTGCTGTACAAATGCAATGGAAGACACAATCTCTGTCCCTATGAGTTTATTCAGAATAAAACTATATATTTCTAAAGCAAAACCCCAAACAATAAACTGTTGTTGGGCAGGAAAAGGGGGCGCCATTTGATTCTCAATGAAATTGCATAGTGAAGAACAAGAAGCAAACTGGTTAGTGTTTCTATTGGGTTGATATTCAAAATTATTCAGTATTCTATTGGGTTTTTTGTGATATAATTCAAAAGAAATATAACTAGAATCCAGTAATAATACATGCATCTGGACAAAGAATTGAAAAATGGAACTTTTTTCCGGGAGAACAGTCAACAGTCTACAATTACAGAATACATGAGTAGTAGATAAGAGAAGATATGCCTTCTTGATGGGCACTTTTAAGGATGATTTGAAATCCAAATACTAATGAGATTGTACATTACTTAATAAAGTGCAGTATGTGTTGTGTAGGTTCTTGAAATTTAAAACAAAAATAAAGGTTTTCTATAGGAAAATAAAAATCATACTGCATTATCAAAGATGTTGGAATAAATGTTAAAACTCATCTTAAAAAAATCAATGTTAGTATTTATTTTCAATAGTGTCCACAATGTGCAAAGAGCTGTATAAACACAAAAGAAAGCGTGGTCACATCAGTCAAAATTTAACCAGTGTACTTTGGATTCTATAAAATACTATTTAAATTGTTATTCTTTAAAAGGAATCTTGAATATCGTTTGGGTTTGTTTGTTTGTTTGTTTTATATTAGCTTTGGGTTTATTTTATTTATTTATTTATATTTATTTTTGCTGTTTAAACTGTGTTGTGAAAACCAGATAATCATGTAAGGTTAGTGAATTCTTCTTCAATAATTAATGCGTTTGTGCCTGAATGCTACCTAAGCAGAACTGAAACATCTTCTAATCTGAGCTTGAACACCTAATAAAGTCTGAATATCTCAAACCCTACTTGAGTTACAGTCTGTACCACATTGTACGTACCACATAAGTAATCATCTGCTTCTCCCTGGCTTTCTCCATTGTCTAGATAATACATGTGTTGGGTTGCAGTGCTCAGAGACCATATTCACTTCAGTACCACCCCTGCACTCCACTCTATACAAATATATAGGGCTGATTTTAAAAAAATTCAATAAACTTATTTTTATTCAAACCAAACTTTATTGGTGGTAGTAGAGTAGTCACATGGGGTTCTGATTCTATATCATATTTTATTGTCTAATGTAAAAAGCAGATTCCATTAATTATGTGAGGAGGAGAAGAAGCGTAAACATAATAAAACTCAGCCATGAATCTGACTCTTTGTTTTTTATATGATGTCTATCACCACCATATCTAGCATTGTAAAAGATAAATTTTCTGGTGTTTTAAATTTATGAAAATATCATTGTAAAGCTTTAATTGTTACTGAAATTAACAGTTTTAAAGTAATAGAAAAAAATAGTATCATATGTTGTTGCATTCTCTTTCTTTTCCTGTTTCATATATTCATTTTCTTTTCCCCTGTCTCCTTTTAAGGCTGCCCTTGGGATAGCAAATCTGATTATTATGGCTATGCAAAAAGAAGGGACACCTGAACATGAGGCCATCAAAAAGATATGGATGGTTGACTCAAAAGGATTAATAGTTAAGGTAATACAACATTTTTCATTGCTATAAGTGCAGTGCTAAAATTATTCTCATCACTCTGCATCAGCCAGATGCAGAAACAGCTTTATGGATATGATGAAGCTATTAACTATCTTTTCTAATACCTACATACTTAACATTTCTAGGTATAGGTCTGTCAAATTCTGATCAGTTCGAAGGTGCAATCCAGACCAGTAAGGGATGTGTTACTGTCTGCCCTGTAACCCTGGGTGTTTCACAGTGCTTTTCTTCTGTAGCTTCCAACCTGGGCCGCTCACAAGCAGCCTACCAGCATGCAGGTCACACCCTAAGTGTTTGTGTGCTAGACAGCCCAGGTTCAGCAGCTCTGACACTAGCAGCGTTTCTACGGCTTCATAGCTCTGTGCTGGCTTCCACCAGCCTTGGTTACTACTAGCAGAGTGACCCCCAACACACTCCCAGTCCTGAATTTTCCCAAAACTGTGCCTTCTGCAATGTCCAGCCCGCTCCTGGACAGTTCAGAGAAGTAATATGGTTAATTCGTTCCTCTAAAGACACAAATAAAGATCACAGCTTATTAACTTAACTGCGGTGAATACACCCTTCCCTTTAAACACCGCTCTGAGTTGGTTCATAATAAAATAAAACAAACATGTTATCAATAGGACATAGGTTAAATGATGCTAAGTAAAAGAAATAAAGGGTTACAAGGAAATAAAAGTGAAAACATGCATTTAAAAGTCTAAAAATTAATTTAGCTAGTTACAGGCCTTGTTCTAGATGTGTTACCAGTCATTCTCCTTCCCAGCCATGGCTGACTTTCTCTCAGTCAGGACCTTCCACAAAGGTAGAGGGTGCTGGTTTCCCTTTTCTTCTTAGGTGAAAGATCTTTGCCTAAGCTGGTTTCTCACCTATATTCAGTTCCATAGACTTCAACACCACTCCACACCTCTCCCTTGCTTGAAGGACCCATCTTTCTCAGCTTGCAGGAACTCTGGCCTCTTGTGTCTGTCTAGTGATGAATGCCAAAGCTGGCTTCTGTCTTTTCTTACATCTTCCAAAGGTCAATTAACTTGTTTCAAGAGGCAGGATAACCTCATGCTCGTTTTCCGTTCTTGTGGGCATCCCATCCCCCTGTACAATTTCTATGTAAATGGGGCTTTCATTGTTTCTGATCGCACCAGGCTTACTTTACATTGGAAACAGTTAGATAGCTGTGACAGTTCCTCCTGCATGGGTAGACTGTACAGCCTAATATCCAGGAGTATCTAGAATTCCTGATGTAGTGTTAGTACATACATTTCACAGTGATATTAATTACCAGTGTCATTAGTTTTCAGAAAAGACCTCATTCTATATACTTTTATAATGCAGTAATATTGTATACAATCAGTTGATTCAGTTGCTTAACAGGTGAGGTTCAGCTCCTGTCTTGATAGACCAGTAAATGTTTGATATGGATTCTTCTGAGGTTACCCCTCAAAGTAAAGTTTATTCAAGCTGTGAGGAAGGTGACATGGAGTCTGGTGGTAAAGGAAGCTTCATGCTCTTTCTTCTCCCATTTGTTAGCTAATAGGTTTATTTACCCAATGTGTAAAAATAGATTTTCATTGTCTTTGCCTGACGATCGGGCTGGTCAGAGAATCTAATGTACATTCCTTTGTCTAAGCAGGCCTGTTTACCAATTCCCCCTGACATGCCTGGCTTGAACAGATTTTTATAATCATTCCAGCATATGTCCATTATTCTTAATACCCACCACTTACTTACATCACTGAAGGCTATTAATGATCAGTGAGTTATTAGTTTTCAAATTATATCTCCCAAGGCATTTTTCCACGCCATCCTCCAGATCATTAATGAAGATATTGAACAAAACCGGCCCCAGGACCGATCCTTGGGGCACTCCGCTTGAAACCGGCTGCCAGCTAGACATGGAGCCATTGATCACTACGCGTTGAGCCCGACGATCTAGCCAGCTTTCTATCCACCTTATAGTCCATTCATCCAGCCCATACTTCTTTAACTTGGTGGCAAGAATACCGTGGGAGACCGTATCAAAAGCTTTGCTAAAGTCAAGGAATAACACATCCACTGCTTTCCCCTCATCCACAGAGCCAGTTATCTCATCATAGAAGGCAATTAGGTTAGTCAGGCACGACTTGCCCTTGGTGAATCCATGCTGACTGTTCCTGATCACTTTCCTCTCCTCTAAGTGTTTCATAATTGATTCCTTGAGGACCTGCTCCATGATTTTTCCAGGGACTGAGGTGAGGCTGACTGGCCTGTAGTTCCCCGGATCCTCCTTCTTCCCTTTTTTAAAGATGGGCACTACATTAGCCTTTTTCCAGTCATCCGGGACCTCCCCCGATCGCCATGAGTCCGTATTCTGCTGCTCTCCTTTCTTCCTTGTGTCAGGATCCTGAACTCGACCATCTCATGGTCACTGCCTCCCTGGTTCCCATCCACTTTCGCTTCCCCTACTAATTCTTCCCTGTTTGTGAGCAGCAGGTCAAGAAAAGCTCTGCCCCTAGTTGGTTCCTCCAGCACTTGCACCAGGAAATTGTCCCCTACACTTTCCAAAAACTTCCTGGATTGTCTGTGCACCGCTGTATTGCTCTCCCAGCGGATATCAGGATGATTAAAGTCTCCCATGAGAACCAGGGCCTGTGATCTAGCAACTTCTGTTAGTTGCCGGAAGAAAGCCTCGCCCACCTCATCCCCCTGGTCCGGTGGTCTATAGCAGGCTCCGACCACGACATCACCCTTGTTGCTCACACTTCTCAACTTTATCCAGAGACTCTCAGGTTTTTCTGCAGTTTCATACTTAAGCTCTGAGCAGTCATACTCCTCTCTTACATACAACGCAACTCCCCCACCTTTTCTGCCCTGCCTGTCCTTCCTGAACAGTTTATATCCATCCATGACAGTACTCCAGTCATGGGAGTTATCCCACCAAGTCTCTGTTATTCCAATCGCATCATAGTTCCCTGACTGTGTCAGGACTTCCAGTTCTCCCTGCTTGTTTCCCAGGCTTCTTGCATTTGTGTATAGGCACTTAAGATAACTTGCTGATTGTCCTGCTTTCTCAGTATGAGACAGGAGTCCTCCCCTCTTGCGCTCTCCTGCTCGAGCTTCCTCCCAGGATCCCATTTCCCCACTTACCTCAGGGCTTTGGTCTCCTTCCCCCGGTGAACCTAGTTTAAATCCCTCCTCACTATGTTAGCCAGCCTGCTTGCGAAGATGCTCTTCCCTCTCTTCGTTAGGTGGAGCCCGTCTCTGCCTAGCACTCCTCCTTCTTGGAACACCATCCCATGGTCGAAGAATCCAAAGCCTTCTCTCCGACACCACCTGCGTAGCCATTCGTTGACTTCCACGATTCGACGGTCTCTACCTAGGCCTTTTCCTTGCACAGGGAGGATGGACGAGAACACCACTTGCGCCTCAAACTCCTTTATCCTTCTTCCCAGAGCCATGTAGTCTGCAGTGATTCGCTCAAGGTCATTCTTGGCTGTATCATTGGTTCCCACGTGGAGAAGCAGGAAGGGGTAGCGATCTGAGGGCTTGATGAGTCTCGGCAGTCTCTCCGTCACATCGTGTATCCTAGCTCCTGGCAAGCAGCAGACCTCTCGGTTTTCCCGGTCGGGGCGGCAGACAGATGACTCAGTCCCCCTGAGGAGGGAGTCCCCGACCACCACAACCCTCCTCCTCCTCTTGGGAGCGGTGGTCGTGGAACCCCCATCCCTAGGACAGTGCATCTTTTGCCTTCCAATCGGTGGAGTCCCCTTCTGCTCCCTTCCCTCAGGTGTGTCATCTAGTCCACTCTCCGCATTAGTACCTGTAGAGAGAACATGGAAACGATTGCTCACCTGTATCTCCATGGCTGGTACATGGACACTCCTCTTTCTCCTTCTGGAGGTCACATGCTGCCAAACTTCTTCACCATCCTTCTCTCCCTGCTGCGCCTGCTCTGAATCTTCAGAACGTTGTGGCCGTAGAAGCATCTCCTGACGTCTGTCCAGGAAATTTTCATTTTCCCTTATGCAACGCAGAGTCGATACTTGTTTCTCCAGACCTCGAACCTTCTCTTCCAATATGGAGACCAGCTTGCACTTTGTACAGACAAAGTCGCTTCTGTCCTGTGGAAGAAAGACAAACATGGCACAACCTGTGCAGGTTACAACAGCTGATCGCTCACCTTCCATATCACCTTCCTCTTAAGAGCTTCCTCAGCTGTTGCAGTAACTACTCAGAGAAACCCGCAGATGAAAGCCTCAGTGAGCTCTCCCCAGGCGAACTCCCTCTGTTAGCCTCTGCTGTTCGCCGCTCAGCTGGTTCGCTGCTGACTGCCCTTATATACCAGTCAGGCCCACTCAAGGCCCACCTGGAACAAAGCACTCCCAATTCACACTTTTCAAACAAACAAGCAAGCACGCAAGCACACAGTCAAACTGTCCCAGCAACAGACACTCAGATACTCACCAACACAGCCCCCCTAATGCAGCACTTAGCGTACCTCCTCTCGGACAGATCCCAGGCAAACTCCCTCTGTTAGCCTCTGCTGTTCGCCTCTCCATGGGATGATATTCCAAAACCCCTCACTATACCTGAAGAAGACCTACACCAGCAATGCAGGGCACTAGAGACAGTGTTGACACATGATGACATGCGCAATATTGATGTGAGTGATTTAGGGGATGAACTGAAAGCCCTTTCAAGATACATTTCAGCAGGATCAACTCCAAAGGCTGGTCTGGAATATATGTGCACAAATAAGATGACCATCCTCTTTCCAAATGCTTTTGTTGCTCTGTGCATACTTCTAACACTTCCTGTAACAGTTGCCAGTGGAGAATGCAGCTTCTCCAGGCTGAAGTTAATAAAAATACATCTACACTCCACAATGACACAGGAGAGGCTGGTTGGTCTTGCAACCATCTCAGTAGAGCATGAGCTGGTCCAGACTGTGGACCTTCAGGAAGCAGTTCAAATCTTTGGAACCAAGAAGGCATGGAAAGCACCACTTTGATTATTCAAACTGATAAAAATGCCAGTGTTTACTATGCAGACAAGAAAAGTTACATTTGCTGTTCAGGTGTTTGAAAGTTAAGTGTTACTTAAAATTTTTGAATAAGGCATTTTAAGTTGTTAGTTCTCCTTTATTGGAGTAGGTAGAAGAGCAGTACCATGAAAGGAGTAGAACAGGAAGAAGGCAGAATTGAGACCTTTCAAAGTTTTGGCCCAAGCGAGCGGGCATGGGGGCGTCATTTGAGCTCTCCGCCTCAGGTGCCAAAATGTTGTGGGCCGGCCCTGGATACTGTGATAGCCTTAACTAAGAATTTCTTTGTTTTTATTGTCTCAACCTTCACATAACTTAATATTTTTGTAATTAAGCCATTCATTTACTTATTCTTTAATTGCTAAGGAAAATGGTGTGAGAGATCAAATGTTGTCTGCCCAGATTTATTCCTTTTGTGAAGTATTAGTGGCTCTGAAAAATCACCCTTCTCTGACAGAGCAGTTCTATCAAGCTCAAAGAAACTGATATCTGGCCCAGAAGAGCAAAGTTTATTTAGGAAAGCTGGCAGTGGCTGTACTCCACCTGAACTCTCCAGCTAGAGGCTGCTTTTTTCCTCCTATAGGAGGGTCCTGTCTTTGGCCAGCTGATTTTTTTTACTTCCTCCTCCCTCCCCATCTTAACAGCAGTAGAGGTGCCAAGTTGGGAGCCCACTCTTTGGTCCATTGGCTTTGGTGTCCAGACATGTCTTTTTTTAGATTATAAATCTTTCAGACAAGACTGTCATTTACTATACATTTGTACAGTGCCCAGCACAATGGACCCTAATCAGGTTGAGGCCGGTAGGTTCTACCCCTATATAAATGTTACATAACAACATAGTAGCACATCCTCTGATATGAGTGCCTGAAAAGTGTCCTCTCTAAGTTTCAAGTGTGAAAGTCCTCTATTGTTAATGGGATGCAGCACTGAGTCACAGGTTCAAAACTTGGAATATTCCATGTATATCTTAATATAATGAATGTTTAATAATAGTGAAGGATAAAGGCAGAAGATTAGCAACTAGACCTAAAGTCTATAAAGGTCATTGTTCAGTGTTCTCCAGGGAAACAGCATCTTCATTACTGAGGAACTATCCAATTGAGGGGTCAATAGAGGAGGGTTTGGAACAAATTGGTAAATTAAATAGTGATAAGTCACCAGGACCAGATGGTATTCACCCAGGAGTTCTGAAGGAACTCAAATGTAAAATTTCAGAACCACTAAGTGTGGTATGTAACATATCACTTAAATCAGCTTCTGTACCAGATGGCTGGAGGATAGCTAATGTGACACCAATTTTTAAAAAAGATCCCAGAGGTGATCCTGGCAATTACAGGTCGGTAAGCCTATCTTCAGTACCAGGCAAATTGGTTGATACTATAGTAAAGAGCAGAATTATCGGACATATAGATGAACACAATTTGTTGGGGAAAAGTCAACACAGCTTTTGTAAAGGGAAATCATGCCTCACCAATCTATTAGAATACTTTGAGGGGGTCAACAAACATGTGGACAAGAATGATCCGTGGACATAGTGTACTTGGACTTTCAGAAAGCCTTTGACAAGAGGAAGAAAGGAGAGCAGCAGAATACAGACCCTAGACTTCAGAAAAGCAGACTTTGACTCCCTCAGGGAACTGATGGGCAGGATCCCCTAGGAGGCTAATATGAGGGGGAAAGGAGTCTAGGAGAGCTGGCTGTATTTTAAAGAAGCGTTATTGAGGGCGTAGGAACAAACCATCCCGATGTGCAGAAAGAATAGCAAATATGACAGGCGACCAGCTTGGCTTAACAAAGAAAGCTTCAGTGAGCTTAAACACAAAAAGGAAGTTTACAAGAAGTGGAAACTTGGACAGATGACTAGGGAAGAGTATAAAAATATTGCTTGAGCATGCAGGGGTGTAATCAGGAAGGCCAAAGCACAATTGGAGTTGCAGCTAGCAAGGGATGTGAAGGGTAACAAGAAGGGTTTCTACAAGTATGTCAGCAACAAGAAGGTGGTCAGGGAAAGTGTGGGACCCTTACTGAATGGGGGAGGCAACCTAGTGACAGATTATGTGGAAAAAGCTGAAGTACTCAATGCCTTTTTTTGCCTTGGTCTTCACAGACAAGGTCAGCTCCCAGACTGCTGCACTGGGCAGCACAGTATGGGGAGGAGGTGAGCAGCCCTCAGTGGTGAAAAAACAGGTTAAGGACTATTTAGAAAATCTGGGCATGCACAAGTCCATGGGACCGGATGCAATGCATCCGAGGGTGTTGTGGGAATTGGCTGATGTGATTGCAGAGCCATTGCCCATTATCTTTGAAAACTCATGGCGAGCAGGGGAGGTCCCTCTATTCCCCTCTATTCGGCACTGGTGAGGCCACATCTGGAGTATTGCATCCAGTTTTGGCCCCCCCACTACAGAAAGGATGTGGACAAATTGGAGAGAGTCAAGCGGAGGGGAACAAAAATTATTAGGGGCCTGGGGCAAATGACTTATGAGGAGAGGCTCAGGGAACTGGGCTTACTTAGGGTATGTCTACACTACGAGAGTAGTTCGATTTTAGTTAAATCGAATATGTGGAATCGATATTACAAAGTCGAACGTGTGTGTCCACACTAAGGACAGTAATTCGACTTTGTCAGTCCACACTAACGGGGCAAGCGTCGACATTGGAAGCGGTGCACTGTGGGCAGCTATCCCACAGTTCCCGCAGTCCCCGCTGCCCATTGGAATTCTGGGTCGAGCCGCCATTGCCTTCTGGGTAAAAAAATGTGTCGAGGGTGCTTTTGGGTAACTGTCGTCATCCAACCGTCACTCCCGCCCTCCCTCCCTGAAAGCGCCGGCGGGAAATCAGTTCGCGCACTTTTCTGGTCAGTGACAGCGCGGACGCCACAGCACTGCGAGCATGGATCCCGCTGTGACCATCGCTGCAGTTGTGGCCGTTGTCAACGCATCGCAGCTCATCATCGACCTTTCACTGAGGCAGATAGAGAGAAATCAGGCGAGGAGGCTACGGCACCGGGGTCAGGACCTGAACTCCGAGAGTAGCACACGCCTGTCTGAAACCACGACACCCAGTGCCGAGGACATCACGGTGGCAATGGGTCTTGTGGATACTGTGGAACGGCGATTCTGGGCCCGTGAAACAAGCACGGACTGGTGGGACCGCATAGTGCTTCAGGTCTGGGATGAATCCCAGTGGCTGCGAAACTTTCGCATGCGGAAGGGGACTTTCCTCGAACTTTGTGAGTTGCTGTCCCCTGCCCTGAAGCGCAAGGACACCCGGATGCGAGCAGCCCTGACTGTCCAGAAGCGAGTGGCCATAGCCCTCTGGAAGCTCGCAACGCCGGACAGCTACCGGTCAGTCGCGAACCAGTTTGGCGTGGGCAAGTCTACCGTGGGGGTTGTTGTCATGCAAGTAGCCAAGGCAATCGTGAAGGTACTGCTGTCAAAGGTAGTGACCCTGGGAAACGCGCAGGCCATCATAGATGGCTTCGCCGCGATGGGATTCCCAAACTGCGGTGGGGCTATAGATGGGACTCACATCCCTATCCTGGGACCGGACCACCAGGCCAGCCAGTACATCAACCGAAAGGGCTACTTTTCAATGGTGCTGCAAGCACTGGTGGACCATAAGGGACGTTTTACTAACATCAACGTCGGATGGCCGGGCAAGGTTCATGACGCTCGCGTGTTCAGGAACTCTGGTCTGTTTAGAAGGCTGCAGGAAGGTATTTACTTCCCGGACCACAAAATAACTCTTGGGGATGTGGAGATGCCTACAGTGATCCTCGGGGACCCAGCATACCCGCTAATGCCCTGGCTCATGAAGCCCTATACTGGCGCCCTGGACACAGAAAAAGAACTGTTCAACTACCGGCTCAGCAAGTGCAGAATGGTGGTGGAGTGTGCTTTTGGCCGTCTCAAGGGGAGATGGAGAAGCTTACTGACTCGCTGTGATCTCAGCGAAACCAATATCCCCATTGTTATTGCAGCTTGCTGTGTGCTCCACAATCTGTGTGAGAGCAAGGGGGAGACCTTTATGGCGGGGTGGGAGGTTGAGGCAAATCGCCTGGCTGCTGATTACTCCCAGCCAGACAGCCGGGAGATTAGAAGAGCCCAGCGGGACGCACTGTGCATCCGGGAGGCTTTGAAAGACAGTTTCCAGACTGAGCAGGGTCACCAGTGAATTTTAAGTTTGTGGACTCAGAACCTGAACTTGCCACCGTTTCTTTACCCAGTTACCGTTGACTATCCTCTCCAGTTACATACCCCCTTCACCCCCTTCCCAAAAAATAAAATCTGTTCTGTTTTGTTAATGAACACCGTTGTCTTTATTACTGTTTTCGCGGGAATGTTTTAAACCTGGGACGCAGACTGTGGCGGGGTGCGGGTTTACTGTTGTGATGCAAATGATGCTTCTAAACTCCAGGAATGACGGGTTCCGCAGTGGTGGACTGGTTGTTTCAACAGAGCCTGCCAGCCCTCCTGGGCGGGACAGCGTGTATGTGTCGGCTATGTGACTGTCTGGCAGGGGGAGGAGGGTTACAGCTCCCCTGCTGCGGGGCTCTGTGATGCATTAGATCTGTAACTGCCCTCCCCCGCCACAAAGTCACAGAGCAACACCCCCCCCCCCCCCCACAGAACATGAAAACCACCTCCCAGATTGAACAGGGTCACTAGTCACTGCACTGGGTATGTGTCCTGATCCTGGACCTGACCCCGCCTCTGTACCCTGGTAAAGGTGACTGTCCTGTCCAATTACCATGCCCCTTCCCCTCGTTCAGACAGACTCTCCTCCAAAATAAAATCATGGAAACAGTAATTAACAGAAACGAATATTTTATTATGAACCAGACATGAAACGTGGGGGTTGAAACTTGCACGGGGGCTTCTGTGAGGTGTGTAGGAAAGGACTTTTAAAATTTTGGGGAATGAGAGCCTTCTAGTGCTAGAGCAGTCTGCAGGGGTTGACTGAAAGTTTTAACGGCCCTTGCCGCCCCTCCTTCTTTGTACTTTGGGTGAGGGGGGTGTGGGACTTGGTGGCGGGGGAGGGCGGTTAGAGATAGACTGCAGCGGGGCTCTGTCCTCCTGCCTCCGGTCTTGCAGAACATCCACAAGGCGCCGGAGCGTGTCCGTTTGCTCCCTCAGAAGTCCAAGCAGCTTTTCAGTAGCCTGCTGGTCCTCCTGACGCCACCTCTCCTCCCGTTCCATGACTGCTCGGTGCATTTGGGACAAGTTCTCCCTCCACTGTGTCTGCTGGGCTGCCTGGGCTCGGGAACAGCTCATTAGTTCTGAGAACATGTCCTCCCGCGTCTTCTTCTTCCTCCTCCTAATCTGCGCTAGCCTCTGGGACTGTGCTGACAGGCTGAGTTGGGAGACAGTCGCAGATGTGTCTGTGTGAATGGGAAAAATGGAGTGAATTCCTGAGACAGATAAATGAAGTTGTGTACAAAGAACCTAGTCTTTCTCTGTGAACAAGACCATGCACTGCACCTCTCACATGCGCACTCAGGACAAGGTCGAATTTTCGGCCATCGCCTTCAGTGCCTGGGGTCCTGCAGTGGTCTTGCAGTTATCTGAGAAGCGTGGCAGGACACCTGAACTTCTGTAGCGTGCAATCATGGTAAGCCGTAGACTTCTGGCTGCTTAAAACTGTACTAGTAGCACTGGCCTCCTTTCACATTGAAAGCAATGCCAGTCTCTGCTGCCAGCAATCAGGACAGCATGAACTATGCCCCTGTCCCACCCCCTCGCGGCTGTTCCAGGGAAAGATCCCTGTATGCTGCCCCTCTCCCTCCACCGCGTGGCTGTAAAGCAGTCCCAATACTAACATTCCCCTCCCTAATTCAAAGCAGGGCGTAATGAGCGACATCACCCTGCTGAGGATCTCGGAGTCCCAGAGGGAAAGGATGTTTCGAGAAAGCCTTCAGAAACCAGGGCCGTTTGCCGCTATGCTCTGCAGGGCGATGATACCAGAGTATCTGATGGTGTCGTGGCGCGGTAACGTGTCCTACCACGGAGGGCCCACTAAGATCGCCCTACCCAGGAACCTGATGAACAGGCTGGAAATTTACCTTCATGAGACCTACGAGGAGTTCTCCTATGAGGATTTCGCCTCCATCCCCAGCCATATTGACCGGATTTTCGCGTAGGTGCACTGGGACTAAAGAGTGGAGCGTCTTGGGCAGCATAATCATGACTTACCGGACATTGTAAAAAAAATTTTAAATACTTGGGACTAAATTGTGAAGAGCCTAAGGCAGACAAATCATGAAAAACCCTTTGTTACTATTGTAAATATTCCAGTTTTTTTGCAGATAATTGTTTACATGTTTAAGCACTTTAATAAACAGCCATTGTTAATATTATAAATATTCCAGTTCTTGTAAAAATAAATGTTTAGATATTTAAAGCACTCACTGCTTGATCCTTCCCCTGATTCTGTCTCCGGGGTAAGGGATGGGGACGGTTGGTAGGGGATCTCGGTAAGGGTGATGAAGAGCTCCTGGCTGTCGGGGAAATCAGCGGTGCCAGCGCTGTCGACTGCCTCGTCCTCCTCATCTCCTTCTTCATCTTCCCCGTCCGCTAACATGTCCGACGAGGAACCTGCCGCGGACAATATCCCATCCTCAGAGTCCACGGTCAGTGGTGGGGTAGTGGTGGCGGCCGCACCTAGGATGGAATGCAGTGCCTCGTAGAAACGGGATGTGTGGGGATGGGATCCGGAGCGTCCGTTTGCCTCTTTGGTTTTTTGGTAGCCTTGTCTCAGCTCCTTGATTTTCACGCGGCACTGCGTTGCATCCCGGCTGTATCCTCTCTCTGCCATGGCTTTAGAGATCTTCTCGTAGATCTTTGCATTACGTCTTTTGGAGCGCAGCTCTGAAAGCACGGACTCATCGCCCCACACAGCGATGAGATCCAAGACTTCCCGATCAGTCCATGCTGGGGCCCTCCTTCTATTAGATTGCACGGCCATCTCTGCTGGAGAGCTCTGCATCGTTGCCAGTGCTGCTGAGCTCGCCACGCTGTCCAAACAGGGAATGAGATTCAAACTGCTCAGACAGGAAAAGGAATTCAAATTTTCCCGGGGCTTTTCCTGTGTGGCTGATCAGAGCATCCGAGCTCGGACTGCTGACCAGAGCGTCAACAGAGTGGTGCACTGTGGGATAGCTCCCGGAGCTATTACCGTCGATTTCCATCCACACCTAGCCTAATTCGATATGGCCATTTCGAATTTAGCGCTACTCCTCTCGTTTTGGAGGAGTACAGAAGTCGAATTTAAGAGAGCTCTATGTCGAACTAAATAGCTTCGTGGTGTGGACGGGTGCAGGGTTAATTCGATGTAACGGCGCTAAATTCGACATAAAAGCCTAGTGTAGACCAGGCCTTAGTTTGCAGAAGAGAAGAGTGACAGGGTGTTACCAGAAGATTTGAACCTAACTATCTTTTTAATTTGCCTATTCTGGTATTAAAGGTTGTGGCCTGCCCTACCGATTTTCCAGAGAAAAGCCGCTAACCATGGCCAGCTAACTTCCCCCCTGAAGGATACGGATACAGCCCTCCAATCAAGAATAGGCAGCAAGCAGTAAATTCTTCAAGAACAAAAATAGAATTTATTTAGAAGTGAAGGATTACAATAAAAAAGGAGAAAGAAACATAAAAATAAAATAAACAGTAAAGGTTACAGATACAATGTAAAGGACGCGGTGCGATAAATAAAAACACAACACAGAAATAACAATTCCACTTAACTCTATAACATATAATAATCTAACAATATAATCACTTACTTTATACTCTATAACAATATAACAATCAAGCATATAACATAAACATGTAACAATACATCGATTAACTCTAACATCCAGTAAGCGCTGGCCTTACGGTTACTGAATGCGTAGGGGGAATCTCACTCAAACCATAGGCATCCAGCTTTATTTACATTTGAAACCCATACGCCCCAGGATGTTAAATAGAAAAATTTAAGACTTACAGAGGCTTTTATAAAATCCCTCTGACTCGTCACCGGAAAAGTCCTTCTGCTCTGTCAATTTTAGTGAGCGACGTTTGGGAGCGTTGTCTGATGATGGGTTATGGGCTACTGGCAGCTGGGTTGTCCGCTGCTGCCTCCTCCTGAGGTAAAATATCTCCTCAGGTAAGAGAGACAGAAGCCCGTTGGTTGTTGCTGCTGGCCAGGTGCCAGAAACGGTCATTGCCAAGGCAACCCTGGAACCCTAGGTAGGCTGCTGCTGTTGCTGTAACAGCCACTGGTTTTCAAGCAGCTCTTCCTTTGCTGGATTTCAATGTAGCTTCTCAGGTGGCTTCTCTTGCGCAGGTGTCGTCCGATAGGTGTCCGGCAGTGTTCCACTCTCTTGCTGGTCCCTATCCCTACAAAGTTTTAGCCTGCTGGCTGTGGCCTTTATATGCAATTCCAGCTCATTAGCTATTAATTTATTATCATAATTCAGCCAATCATCTTTCAGGGATTTGCGTATGTTAATTAATGTCACGTGTACCGACATGTGACACTCAAGCTCAGCCAATCAGATTCCAGAGATTAGCACATGCTAATTACCAATTAGTCCTCAAAAACACATTTGTAGACTGCAGTGACATCTGCTGGAGAATTTAAAAACAGCAATCTTCAAAGTCCCATTGACTGTGCACTAGCTTAATCATGGACATGCCAAAAGTGGCTAATTTTACTGCACCTGTGAGAGGCACTGGATTTTATATTTTACCCAAAAAGGAAATCAGGTGCATGTATCTCAGTATTTCTGTGATAGTAGTTCTAAGAACATACTTAAATCCCATATAAGCACATGAGGACATAACCCTCTCCCCTTAAAACACTGTATTTCAGTCATTTAAGAAATCTGTAGAAGTGGATAAATCTGTGAAAATTCCCTATAATCCAGGGTGAGAGAAGAGAAACTGGTATCCTGTAAACCAAAGCAGCTCAGTCAGTCCTAACCACATGATTGACCTGCACAACTTCTTGTGGTCTCCCCTGGAACCATTTCCTCCTGCTGCAGATGAAAAATGGCCTTCTATTATGTATGCCAAGTCTTGTGGTTACTGTCCAAAGAGGAGGAGGAGCAGAGTAAGTGCAGTGATGTAATTTGCATCAAACCACAGCCTTTTTGTGTAAAGCGTTAAAGCAATTTTTTCTTAAAAATAAAAAACCCAAAATATAGTTTTTGAAAAGTAGAACGAATCCACTGTTAGATCCAGTTTTAAAATACATGAGCCAAATTTGTCCTTGGTGAAACTCCTTAAGCTTCAATGGAGTTACACCAAGGATGATTTTATCTCAATAATTGTTGCTAACTTGGAAAGATGAAGGAAATTTTCCTCTATTGAGACCGGCAATGCATGGTTGGAAAAGACATCAGTAATATAGTATCCAATTGAGCATGTAGTCAAGGTTCTCTCAAGCATTTCCATTTTAAACTGCTCAGGTGAAATTTTTAGAAATAAGTGCTTAAGGATAGTGCTTTCTCCATATTTACAGGTTTCAGAGTAGCAGCCGTGTTAGTCTGTATCCGCAAAAAGAACAGGAGTACTTGTGGCTCCTTAGAGACTAACAAATTTATTAGAGCATAAGCATCCGAAGAAGTGGGCTGTAGCCCATGAAAGCTTATGCTCTAATAAATTTGTTAGTCTCTAAGGTGCCACAAGTACTCCTGTTCTTTCTCCATATTTAGACACCTCAAAAAGTGGTCTGAGAAGTCCTGAGACCCCAGCAGCTCCCATTGATTTCAAACTATAGCTATAGGCCTGGTAAGCTGTACCAGTCAAATCACAGCCTGTAGCGCTTTTGCCTGTCTACATTAGGGCTTTCACTTAGTGCAGTTCGACTGGTGGCTGGACAGAGATAGCTGAAATCCCTAATGTACACAAGGCCTCAGATGAAAACTTAATTGACTTACAACTAACATAAGTCATTTTTGTTACTGGAAAATGTTTTCATTGGTGCCTGGTTAGAGATGTTTATCCCAAGTTATTAAAAAAACTAAAATTTTGCATATTCCATATTTTAGATGACTCCTGATCTTTTACACAAGAAAAGACTTGAAGCTTCTAAGAGAGAGTGTTTTTGTTTGAATAATACTTATGGAAAATGCATAGTCCACAGTAGCATTATTTAGTCCTATACCATGGGTTTTATAAACAAATACATTCTGAGCCAATAGCATGTCACTAAAGATAACTAAACTCTGTTATCATTAGGTCAGATTTTTTATTATTAAACCAATTTTCAAAGTATCAAAATTCAGCTACTTAAAATTGTACAAGGTTGCAATATTACATGAATTATTTGTTTCTTTTAAAGTGTGTACAATTGTTCAGCTTTTAGCAAAATTATAAAGCAAATGTAGTGCATGATTTTTGACAATTTGTGAGTAGTTAATGTTATGGTGCAATGAAATTGTCGGTTTTTAAAATGTTCACATTCCAGGTATTTACATTTGGACAAATGGATTTATTGTCCTTATAAGAGCATGATGCAATGTATAATTTTTAAGAAATTTTCTAACATTTTGTTATTTGCTAATACAAGTGCCATACACTAAACATAACAGCGATAATTAATTACCAGAATATCTCTTTTTGAGGTGTGTATCAGTTTGCATAGGGAATATCATGGTCCCAGCACATTTTTAATAAATGCATTTTTTGCTTTTGTTCACTTAGGAGCGTTCCTCATTAACAACTGAGAAAGAAAGGTTTGCCCATAAACATGATGAAATGAAAAATCTGGAAGATATTGTTAGAGCTATAAAACCAACTGTACTTATAGGTAATTATTTATTCAAATGATATATTTTTAAGGAGTGAGACTTTGTTTTATTGTTTGTATACACTATGAATAACGTATAAAGGGAAGATTATGAGCTCTTCTGAACAGGTAATTCTTAAGTATTTGGAATGTACCTAGCACATTGTGGATGCTACTGCAAATAAACATTAAATAAGGAGAAGAATGTGGCAAACATATAACAGTGCTTTCATTCTAAAGCCTACATATTAGTGGTGGAATTATCCATGTTTTCTTGAACTTCTGTTGAGGAAGCACATCTTCTTCCCAATATTACTTCTGAATTTATGTACTGTACTGTACTATACTATAGTATAAATAACCTCAGAAGTTAGAATGAGGAAAGTGGAGCATACATACATGTATGACAGTACAGTCACCTGCATTCTCCATCTGATTATATAGATTTCTGGTGTCATATTTGGGTTCTGATCCTGCAGTCTTTGTTTAGGCAAGACTGTCATTGACTTTAAAAAAACTGCAGGATCTTGATCTCATTGAAGTAACCAGCTGAAAGGATGTTTCAATTCTCTATACAGCAGAGTTAAAACAGTTTTCTACTACCTGTTTCAGGAATGAAAAGGCAAATGTTCTTGAATATTTGCAGTATAAGTAACCTTTTAAAAATCTATCTATTCACTAAAACTGTTAATCGGTGTTAGAAAGTGTGAACATATCTTACTCTGTGCCAACTACCACAACATTAAAAAAATATTTTGAATTTAGAATACCAATTGGATTACGGTCCCAACCTATATCTTGTAAGCCTTCAACAAAGAGGACTGAATTTTTGAAAGCATTTTCACTGTTTCACTTAGTGATTAATCAAATAAGTGGGACTTGACTTGGTTTTCTGAAACATTTCCTTTTTTTCACTGATATAGTCAAATGCTGCATAACCATTTCAAAATGCTATTCCAATTAAAGCTGTGCAAATAACTGATTTTTTTTTGTTTGCTGGCAATTATGAAAATTTGAAAAAAAATGTTTGGGGTTGAACCAAAACAGAAAGTTTTCAAAAATTTTGGCAAATTAAAAAAAAAAAAAAGGACCAAATGAAACATTTCGTTTCAACTAAATCAAAAAGTCTCATTTCAATATTGACTACTTTAAATGTTTCCAATTGTTTTTTAATAAAATCAAAGGAGGTTTTGAAATGAAGTCATTCCAAACCAAAAAAATCAAATTTTTCATTTTGAAAATGTTGAAATGTTTTGCTTTTTTTTTAAAGGGGTATTATTTTTACCATAATAATTTGGTGAAACTGACATGAATTCGCAACACGTTTCAGTGTTGTCAGATCTCCATTTTTCTCCAAAAAAAGTTCTATTTGAAAAATTTTACCCAGTTCTAATCCCAATCTGTAAAATAAGATTTGTGAATTCACCCTTATTTTTCTTCAGTCCAATAAAGCAATTGACATGCAAAAGAGAGACACTATATCAACATCCAAGATTGAAACCCAAAATCACATAGTAGACAAAAAGTGTTTAGAGAAAATAAGGCTAAAAAAACAGTTAAATTGAAGATTAGAATAAAAGATCCATGATATGCATCCAGCTAAAAGTATCTGTATGTATTAAATACTAACACGACATGCAGTAAGTATCAGTATATCATTACAATATATATCCCATTTACCATCTATTCTCTTCTTGACACACACCCAATCTCTCTGGTTGTCCAAGCAATGACTAAAAGAGCCAGACAACAGCACCCTCATTCTACACCACCTGACAAGAAGGGGAAGCATTTGGACCTTTTGGGGCATAAGGTCTTTTCCTCATCTAGTCTCCAATTCAGGATTTCATACTATCAGGGATTACTAGCCAAACACGACTTCCTGAATTACAGAAAATATGAGGAATTTACTGATAACCTCTCACAATGGGACTGGACTCGTTTTCAGGTGCTCATTGAGGAAGGGAAGCTGGTAGCCAGAACAGAACTCTAATTGGCAGTGGACGCAGCAGATACCTCCTCAAGGACCATGGCTATGGCTATAGTTATGCATAGGGAATCTTGGCTCCACTCCTCCAGTTTCCCTAGGGAAGCGCAAAACACTACTGAAGCTCTTTCCTTCAATGAATCCCATCTTTTTAATCAAAAGACAGATGATGCATTATATACCCTCAAGGACTCCAGAGCCACCTTTCGCTCACTGGATATCTACACTCATGCCCTGAAGCATAAATTCAACTGCCCACCATCCACCCAATGCTACAGGTCCCCCCAATTCTACCCTCAGCGACCTTATGAGCCACCGAGGAAGTGAAAGAAAACCCAGAGATACTGCCTCCCCGGACCTCCTTCACAGGCTTTCACCTCACAGCTACAACCACCGACCAAGAGATATTTTTGAGACTACCTCAAGAGACACCAACCATCTTGCATACCACCTCACAACCCCCCTACCTCTTTGGGGGGTCATTTAGCACTCTTCCCCAAAACTTGGAGTGCAAAAACAATGGCCAAATGGGTGCTGAACATCATCCATCATGGCTATACAATTTAATTCATCACACTACCTCCTCCAAAAAAACCCTCCCTATCCCATCTCAGGGACCACTCTCATGATCGCATTTTCACCCAAGAGGTGAATTCCTTACTATAACAGGGCACGGTAGAATGTGTTCCCCGGAATACCAAGGAACATGATTCTATTTGACTTACTTCCTGATACCAAGAAGAAAGGTGGGTGGAGACCAATTCTCAATTTCTGTCATCTCAATCGCTTCATCCACAAACTCAAGTTTCATATGGTCACGTTGGCAGCTATTATCCCATCTCTAGAAAAAGGCATGTGGTTTACAGCTCTTGATATGCAGGATGCTTATTTTTACATTGATATCCATTCGGCCCACAGATACTTCCTAAGATTCATAATTGGCACCCACCATTTCCAGTATAGGGTTCCCCTTTCAGAACAGCCATCACTCCCATAGTCTTCACCAAAGTTTTCTCTGTCGTAGCAGCCTATATCAGCCATTAGGGGCCCTCGTGTTTCTATATCTCAACAACTGGATTCTAGCTCCACGGTCCAGGCACAAAGCCCAAGCGTCAACCTCCATGTTACTCAGCCTTCTTTTGTCCCTTGGAGTCAACATCAATGTCGAGAAATTGATCCTAGACTCCACACAATACCTGGACTTTATAGGGGTCACAATCAATTCGGTCACAGCATGGGCCTACCTGCTGATGGACAGATTCATCATCAACAATCCTTATGTTCCAACCAGTACTTGTTTGTCCCTCCTTGGCCACGTAGCTTCATGTACATACGTGACTGCCTTTGCTGCCTCCAAACTTGGGCCCAGTCAGTTTACTTACCAAAACATCACACTATGGACAGTCCCCACCAGGGTGCTGTCCTCCCTTCAATGGTGCACAGACCCAACCCATGTATGCGTAGGAGTTCCCTTCCTGCCCTCCTCACCGGACAAGATGATCATTACCGACACATCTCTCGTAGACTAGGGAGTACACATGGACAATCACATGACAGAGGGAACATGGTCTCCCCGAGAATCCAGGATGCACATCAATATCCTGGAACTATGAGCTGTAAGAAAGGCATACCAGTCCTTTCTCCCATTCATCTGTTCCCATCATGTTAGACAACACTACTGCTGCTTTCTACATCAACGAACAGGGAGGAATGAAGTTGACCGCTTTATGTGCAGAAGCGGTCAATGTCTGGAATTGGTGCATCAATCACCAGATCCTCTTGTCCACAGCCTATCATCCAGGGACACAGAATGTGCTCGCAAACTTGCTCAGCTGACAGTTTGAGGTCAACCACAAATGGAACTTCATGATGCAGTAGTACACGACATCTTTACACAATGGAGGATTCTGACCAGAGAATTATTCGCTTTGCATATAAGAACATAAGAACGGCCGTACTGGGTCAGACCAAAGGTCCATCTAGCCCAGCATCCTGTCTTCCAACAGTGGCCAGTGCCAGGTGCCCCAGAGGGAATGAACAGAACAGGTAATCATCAAGTGATCCATCCCGTGTCGCTCATTCCCAGCTTCTGGCAAACAGAGGCTAGGGACACCATCCCTGCCCATCCTGGCTAATAGCCATTGATGGACCTTTTTGATTCCTTTTTGAACCCAGTTATGGTCTTGGCCTTCACTTCCACTTCCCACACTCCTTCCCCTCTGCTATGGATCTATCTGATTCATGGTGGAGAAGGAACTGGAAATGCGATCTGTCCGCCCTGCCTTCTATCACCTCAGACGGAAGCATGAGGTGAGCCAGGGCATATGCATGCACCAACAGACACTACTTTCAAATTCTCCAACTCCAGGCGCATGGTGCGCCTGTGTAATCCCTCCCGTGGAGTACAGATAGAGACCACACATCTCGAAGAATCTCCAGTTACAGGTAAGTAAGCTCCTATTCAGAAACGTCCCAGTTTATTGCACATGGCAGTAGGACATAGAGTGCATCCTATTCTCTCTTCATTGAGATAATATGCATATCAAACAATATATGCCAGCTCTGTTCTAGTCTATGTAAAAGTGAAGAGAGAAATTCACAAAGCTGGATTGTGGCTTGTAGCTGGATTCTGCCTTGCATTGAGGATGATGATACATGAGTCTCACTGCTGCAGATGGAGCTGCAGGAGCCAAAGTGCCTCAGGGCCAGTTAGACAGGCAGTACTGCCAAGGTCTCAATGTGTGGATGAGATGATGGTGTTAGGAGGAGGGATTTAGGTTTATTAGAAACTGGGGAACCTTTTTGGAAAGGAGGAGCCTGCACAGGAAGGATGGACTCTACCTAAACAATAATGGAACCAGATTGCTGGTATGTAAAATTTAAAAGGTCGTAGAGGAGTTTTTAAACTAATGGCTGGGGGAAAGCTGACAGGTGTGGAGGAACACATGGTTCAAACAGAGACATCCTTTACAGAAAAAATTATTAAAGGGGATACTCTATATCCTAATAAAGGGGAGAGGATAGAAGTTGATAAAGTACAGGTAGGAACTGAAGAGAAACAGACAAAAGAGTCCCATTCAGTTACATCACATGAAGGCAGACAACTAAATATTGACAAATTTTATAAGTGCTTGTATACAAATGCTAAAAGTCTATATACTAAGATGGGTGAACTTGATTGCCTGGTATTAAATGATATTGATATAATAGCTATCAAGAAACTTGGTGGAATGATGATAATAAATGGGACATGGCAATACCAGGGTACAAAATATATACAAATGACAGAGTAGGTCATGCTGCTAGGGTAGTGGCACTATATTTGAAAGACAGCATAGACTCAAATACTGTAAAAGTCTTAAATGAATCAAATTGTATTACAGAATCTCTGTGAATAGAAAATCCATGCATGTATAATAAGTATAGCAGTAGAAATATAGTACCATCCACCTGTGGGAGATTAGAGCAGCTATAAAAACAGAAAACCAATCATAATGAGAGATTCCAACTATTCCCATGTTGACTGGTTACATATCACCTCTGGACCGATGCAGAGAGAAACTTTCTAGACACCATTAATAACTGCTTCTTGGAGAAGCTAGTCCTCTAACCCACAACAGGAGAGGAAATTCTTGATTTAGTCCTAATTCTTGATTTAGTCCTAAGCACAGAATCTAGTCCAAGAGTTGAATATAGCTGAACCGTTCAATAATAGCAGCCATAATGTAATTACATTTAACATCCTTCTAAGGGGGAAAATACCAAAGAAACCCACCACGGTAGCATTTAATTTCAAAAAGGGGAAGTACATAAAAATGAAGAAGCTTGTTAAATGGAAATTAAAAGGAATAGTCAAAGGAGTAAATGCGTGAAATACCTGCAATCTGCATGGAAACTATTTAAAAACACCATAATAGAAGCTCAAATTAAATGTATACCCCAAATAATAAAAAACAGCAAGAGGGCCAAAAAAATGCCACCATGGCTAAACAATAGAGGAAAAGAGGCAGTTAGAGACAAGAAATCATCTTTTAAAAGTTTGTAAGTCAAATACTACTGAGGAAAATAGAAAGAAGCATAAATTCTGGCAAATCAAGTGCAAGTACAATTAGGCAGACCAAAAAAGAATTTGAAGAGCAACCAGCAAAAGACACGAAAACTAACAGCAAAAAAAAAAAATTAAGTACATTTGAAGCAGGAAACCTACCAGTCAGTGGGGCCACAGGCCACTCAAATTGCTAAAGGAGCACTCAAGGAATACAAGGCCATCACAGAGAAGCTAAATGAATTATCTGAATAAGTTCACTGCAGAAGCTGTGAGGGACATTCTCACAAGTGAGCCATTCTTTTTAGGTGATAAATCTGAGGAACTGTCCCAGACTGAGGTGTCAATAGAGAAGGTTTTGGAATAAATTGATAAATTAAACAGTAATAAGTCACAAGGACCAGATGGTATTCACCCAAAAGTACTGAAGGAGCTCAAATATGAAATTGCAGGACTACTCACTATGGTATGTAATCTATTGCTGAAATCCGCCTCTGTACTAGATGACAGGAGGATAGCTAATGTAACACTGATTTTTAAAAAAAGACTCCAGAGGCAATCGTGGCTATTACACGCTGGTATGCCTAACTTCAGTACCAGGCAAATTGGTTGAAACTACAGTAAAGAACAGAATTATCAGACACATAGATGAACAGAATATGTTGTGGAAGAGTCACCCTGGCTTTTGTAAAGGGAAATCATGCCTTACCAATCTGTTAGAATTCTTTGAGGGTGTCAACAAACATGGACAAGGGTGATCCAATGGATATAGTGTACTTGGACTTTCAGGAAGCCTTTGACAAAGTAAGTCCCTCACTAAAGGCTCTTAAGCAAAAGAAGCAATCATCAGATTAAGAGGGAAGGTCCTCTCATGGATAAGTAACTGGTTAAAAGACAGGAAACAAAGGGCAGCAATCGATCCAGCGGGGGTCGATTCTAGACGCAATAAATCGACCCCTGAATGCTCTCCCGTCGACTCCTGTACTCTACTGCCGCGAGAGGCGCAGGCGGAGTCAACAGGGGAGCGGCAGCAGTCGACTCACCGCAGTGAAGACACCACGGTAAGTCGATCTAAGTACATCGGCTTCAGCTACGTTATTCACGTAGCTGAAGTTGCATAACTTAGATTGACCCCTACCCCGCAGTGTAGACCAGACCAGGCCAAAGGGTAGGAAAAAAACAATCACTTTTCACAGTGGAGAGAGGTAAATAGCGGGGTTCCTCCAAGGATCTGTACTCTGACCTGTGCTGTTCAACATATGCATAAATAATCTGGAAAAAGGGGTAAAACAAAGGGGCAAAGTTACAAAATTACTCTAGATAGTTAAGTCCAAAGCAGATTGCGAAGAGTTACAAAAATTAAATGTAGATAAATGCAACTGTACACACAAAATGATGATGTCTAAATTAGCTGTTAAGACTCAAGAAAGAGATCTTGGAGTCATTGTGGATAACTATCTGATAATTTCTGCTCCATGTGTAGCAGCAGTGAAAAAAGCTAACAGAATGTTAGGAATCATTAGGAAAGGGATAGATAAAAAGACAGAAAATAGCATAATGTCACTATATAAATTCATGGTATGCCTATGCCTTGAATACTGCATGCAGTTCTGGTCACCCTATCTCAAAAAAAGATATATTAGAATTGGAAAAGGTTCAGAGAAGGGCAAAAAATGATTAAGGGTATGGAACAGCTTCCATATGAGGAGAGATTAAGAAGATGGGGACTTTTCATCTTAGAAAAGAGATGACTAAGGGGGGATATGATAGAGGTCTATAAAATCATGAATGCTGTAGAGAAAGAGAATAGGGGAGTGTTATTTACCACATAACACAAGAATCAGGGGTCACCCAACAAAATTGATAGGTAAGTACAAACATAAGGAAGTACTTCTGCACACAACACACAGTCTACCTGTGAAACTCGTTACCAGGGGCTGTTGTGAAAGCCAAAAGTGTAACTGGGTTCAAAAAAGAATTAGGTAAGTTCATGGAGGAGAGTCCATTAATGACTATTAGCCAAGATGGTCAGGGATGCAACCCCATGCTCTGTGTCCCTAAACCTCTGATTGCCAGAGCGGGAGTGGACAACAGGGGATGGATCATTTGTTCTGTTCATTCCCTCTGAAGTGTCTGGCACCAGCCACCGTCAGAAGACAGAATACTAGGTTAGGTGGACCATTGGTCTGACCCAGTATGGCCTGTTCCTATGTTGTTAAGCTCTTGGAGCTCCCTGACATGCAAAGGAAATGTAGCCCTTGCATTTTCCCCAAAGGTTGTCTGAAGTAGTCTTGCTACTGTGGAGGGCCAGGGCATGGACTTTCCCAACCCCAGCTGTCCAATTGGGCTGGTTAATGCCACACAGCCCTTACACTAAATTGTGTAGAAAGTGTGTGTGATTGTGCTTGATTTCTGCTCAAGGTTGCAATGAGGGGAGAGGGGGAGAAGCACCCTATCAAAAATATACATGGCACTTCATTGGTTTACCTCATCAAAGCATTAGACAAACATTAGCTAACTAGTATTCTTCGAGTGCTTCTCTAAATTAGTTCTGCTTCTGGTGTGCAGGCGTCCCATGACCTAGAAATCGTAACGTGTTAGCCAGCAGCGTCTGTTGGTCCTACTTGCTCCGTTGATGCCCTTGAGCCCTCCCCCTTGAATGTATAAAGGAGAAAGAACAACCAACCTACTCTCAGTTCCTTTGAATCATTCCTGGGTGTGAGACGGACCCAGCTGGCAACATCCATCTTTTTTTCTAGTTGCATATTTAATTAGGTTTTTAAAAATACTTTTAGTTATTTATATTTAATAATTAGGTTTTAGCTTTATTTAGTTTATTTTCTGCCCTGTACGGGAGAGGTGTGTGTGTGTGGGGTGGGGGGTGTCTAGCATTATTTCATGACTAAAAGCCCCGGGGTTTCAATTTTGAGAGTAACTCCAGCTACTGAACTGGTAAGTAACAGGTAAGTAACTTTCCTGTTGTTAGCAATTGCAGACCTGAGGTTATGCACATGTAAAAGTTACTCCTTTGTTTTTTTTCACGAAAGTAGGGAAAAAATCAACTAAATGTTAATAGAGAAGTTGTAGTAAAAGAAAATGTTATTGTATTGTTACTCCTTTTCAAAATGACATGCATGAATAACTTGAACAAACTGCATTCCCTACATTTTCTGTCATGTGTTTCTCTTCTTTTATTTAGGAGTTGCAGCTATTGGTGGTGCATTTACAAAACAGATTCTCAAGGATATGGCTTCCTTTAACAAGCAGCCTATCATTTTTGCCCTAAGTAACCCAACCAGCAAAGCGGAGTGCTCTGCAGAGCAGTGCTACCAGATGACTGAGGTAATGGAAGGTTAATGTATATAGTCACTAAATGTAGTATTAGAGAAAGAAAAACAAACAGCTATCAACAATTGCTTTGTTATGTTTTAAAATTGTATTTGTTTTAGGTGAATGTAGAAGCTCTAGATTAGAAATACCAACTAGTTAATTCTCTATGTGGAAACCATTTAAATGTGTAACATCACAAATCTGATAATTCCATTGAAGCAAAACAAAACACCAAACAAACAAAATGATCTCTGAATAGCTTGATTTTAATTTGCATTTCAGAAATACTAGGCAGAAAAATATTTCACCAATTTTTAATATTAATACATTTCATGGGGCTATGAAACAGCCATTTTTTATTCTAAATTAAACGGCAAAGAAATGAGAGGAGCCTTATTGAAGTGTTTTAGTGCTTTTAGCTAACTGTTCCTGTGTACTGCAGTTAGGAAGAATGAGCGACAGAGAATGTCCACTTTATATTCCATCTGCAAGAATCTCCCCACCAAGTTAGGATAGAGCAGCATTTAGTAGGTTGGCAATGCATTATAGCCAGCCTTTAGATGCTTGTCTAATACTCTCCGTCCTTCATTACTATACTTAACATATCAGTAGTTGTCAATTATGAGACTGTTAGTAACATATGTTATGTTTGATTTAGTTCCACCTTCTGTGTGTCATTTAAATGCACAGTGACCTGTTTTTCCTTAAAGATATGTTTTGTATTTATAAATATTCAGTAAGATAGACATGCCTTCTTGCAGGAAGCAAAATACTAGAAATCATTCTGTATTGAGAATGGGGCCCCAAGATCATTGACCTCTGTTACTCAGATTTCCGGTAACTAAAGACACAGGTGAAAAGTACAGAGAACTGGTTATGTGCGAATAAAATTAAGAACAAAGAACTACAGTTTGTTTTTTGTTCATTTTTTTTAAAGTCCTATGGTTCTGGAGTGAGTGTTAATAACAACAGCAGCAGTGTGAGTAACTGATGCATCTGCCTTTTGCATTGGATCATGGGTTCTATATTGGATTTCTCCTCTTGTATAAGGAAGCTTGTACTGTCATACAAACAAAAATGTAGCATGTCCCATTCCTCTACTGAAAAGTACATATGACAGTGCAATGCAAGAGTCAAACAGGAATGCATGCAATATGAACGGTTGATTATAATGGGCAGCTATATCTGGTAACCAGAGCTAAAGATATACTGGAATATCTCTCACCAAAACACATAATAAACAGTCCGTGATAATACTGCATGACACCAGGCTAAACAAAATATCCTTTCGAAGAACTGAATAGGAACATTGGTGTGATTTAAAATACACATTTTCAGTTTTCTAAAATAAACTAACATTTTGTGCTACAAGGAGTCTCTCAAAACTATTGAACAGTAAAATTAATCATTTTAGCAATTTTAAAGGGGGCTGGACAAAGGACCTCCTGTAGGGCTGAGCATAAGCATCCTACCCCTACTTGACCTTACTATTTAAAGCCTAAAGTACTCTCATCTCAGCAAGGCAAGGCTCAGAACTATAGGTAGTTCAAGTAGAGCCTCTGGAATTTCACTTATCTCATTATTCTGAATTTAGATTTTTGTTTCTTACTATAGATCGGGGTCGGCAACCTTTCAGAAGTGATGTGCCGAGTTTTCATTTATTCACTCTAATTTAAGGTTTCGCGTGCCAGTAATACATTTTAACATTTTTAGAAGGTCTCTTTCTATAAGGCTATAATATATAACTAAACTATTGTTGTATGTAAAGTAAATAAGGTTTTTAAAATGCTTAAGAAGCTTAATTTAAAATTAAATTAAAATGCAGAGCCCCCCAGACCAGTGGCCAGGACCCAGGCAGTGTGAGTGTCACTGAAAATCAGCTTGCGTGCCGCCTTTTGCACGCATGCTATAGGTTGCCTAACCCTGCTATAGATTATCAGCTACATGGGGAAAGCACTAATAAGATAGGGCTCACAATTGCCTCCAAGACAACTCCTCAGACATCCACAAAAGGCACTGGAGATTGGGTGTGTCACCAGTGCTCTCAGCCTTTGCTAAGACTGAATTTCATTCCTTTGCCAAAGGGTCAGCACAAGGACTATACACTACTTAAATCCTCCTTAAGCCCTATTTTGAGGATTTAATTGGTTCATATGGTTTGTGCTGGCCCTCTGCACAGGGTGAACTTCAGTTTAACAGAAAAGTGAGACACCTAAAGTCACCTCAAATCTAAAGCTTACATTTGGCAGCATGACACTAATTGAATTTTACAAATATAGACGTTTCCTCCCATATTTCCTGATATTTACACATCTGTATTTCCCATGATGATAAAGGAATTGATCATTAACACTGGCTTACACTTTCCCTTATCTTTTCTCTAAATCACATTCATGGCTTCTGAATAAATGTATATAATCTGTTGCTTCCTAATAAGCCAGTATCTACTCCATAGCATAAATCAGCCACACAGGATACTCTGTAGATACAATGATCAGCATTCTGTCATCCAGGACATCTGTCAGGTCAAATAAATCTAATATCCAATGAAGAGTGCCAAGAAGATTAGTTAAGATTATAAGTGAAATATTGTAATACGTTAAATATTTAAATAGTTATGTAAAACCTTCATGAGAACAAGTTTCCTCTCAAACAAACTAGTAACACTTTCAAAATATATTTTGTTTTAGGGGCGTGGCATTTTTGCAAGTGGAAGCCCCTTTGACCCTGTGACACTTCCAAGTGGGCGCACTTTCTATCCTGGACAGGGTAACAATGCATATGTGTTTCCTGGAGTTGCCCTTGGTGTTGTTTCATGTGGATTGAGATACATAAGTGAAGAAATTTTTCTCACTACTGCTGAGGTGGGTACACTATTCAAAATAATTTTTAAAAGCCTTTAAAATCAGTGATTATGTAATAAACACTAAAAGAAATATCCAAATGCTATCTTTCAAATCAATATTTGAAAACAATATTTCCTTTTAACATTTTAGCTCTTTATTTGTAAGGTAATATAAGTTTTCTACTCCTATAAATACATTTATATATTTTAAGCAGTTATTTTGATAAAGAAGTTAGTATTAGTTGGGTTCAGATGTCCAGTATGAAATTCACTTCATCATTTAATATTTTGCACTCTGAAATCTGGATACAAGATGACACTCTCTAGACCAGGGGTTCTCAAACTGGGGGTTGGGACCCCTCAGGGGGTCACAAGGTTATTACATGGGGGGGTCGCGAGCTGTCGGCCTCCACCCCTAACCCCGCTTTGCCTACAGCATTTATATGGTGTTTAAATATATAAAAACGTGTTTTTAATTTATAAGGGGGGATCACACCCAGAGACTTGCTATGTGAAAGGGGTCACCAGTACAAAAGTTTGAGAACCACTGATCTAGACCTTTAATCACATTTGAGGAGTTGATCCAAGAGCAAGCTGGAACAAAAGGTTTAATTTCTAAGATGTATACAATTTTGACTGAAAAAGATATTGATAAGTAAACAACCCCGATGAAAGGATGTGAGAGGGACCCGGACAAAGAATTTGATCTGAATGAGTGGGTCTCTGTGTGGGAAAGGGGATATATATCTTCAATTTGTGTCTGTCATAAAGCAAATTGTTACAAATTACTGTTTAGATGGCATTTAACTCAAGTTAAAAACAGTCATATTTTTGCTACTAGGAAGGCGCTCTGTTGGAGTGGTTTTGAGGAAAGGTGAACATACTTGCAGATGTGGTGATTGTGGAATTAGACAGTTTTGGGAAGAAATTTTTAGCAATTCATCTTTATGGCCAAATAGTACCTTCCTAGAGATCCCCTGACCTGCTTACTTAATGGTCCAGTAAAGGATCTACATTTTAAACAGAATGACAAATTAATTTTTTATTGTTAGCAGCAAGACTTTGTATTTCACATTATTGGAAAAATGTGACTTCTCCTATGGAATTGAGATATAAATTGTTCTTGCAATAGAAAAGCTTTCAAGCCAAGTACATACTATGATGTTTTGGAGTCCACCCAGACCAGTAAGGGGTTCTGACACCACCAGCCCTGTAGGTTTAGGGGACTTTAGGCACCTTTTTGCTATGCAGCTGTGGTTCAATTCTCTGACACCAGTAGCCTGCCCACAAACATAAGGTCTCACCAACCAAGTTACTCTTTCTAGGGTGACACCAAAAGCCCCCCCTCCCCTCCAGTCATAGGTCTCCTGAAATACGTCGTCCTCACATTCTTAATTACCAGACACTTGGAACATTCCCCTCCGGTTTGTTACCCATGGAGGCAGGAAACCAGCCTGCCAGTTACCAGCTCACTTTGGCATATATACTCCATGCAGTTTGCACACCAGAGATCTGCTTGGGATAAAAATAAACAAAAAGTTTATATATAAATTTATTTAAAAACTTATTTATAAAAAATAACCCACAGGTTCAAAAATGAAATAGTAAGGGAAAACAAACATATTCACATTATACAGAAAATAAACATAAAGACGCCACCTCCGCCTTTACACTTTCATATTAGCTAAAATCCCCTTTCTAAGGGATTATTTTCTAAGAGTTATCTATTGCTTTAAAGCAATTCTCCAGCATGCCCCCCTAGCTGTCAGAGGTATCCAGCATTCACAGACAGCCTCCTGTCTCAAGGCTGTCCCCCAAGTTCTGATTGGCCTTCAGTTCAAACCCTTTCCATTTTAAAAGGGTTTGCATTTTTTTCAGTCACTATAGATATTCAAAGTGGGGGAGGACTCCCTCCTTTCTTGGGTTCCAAAGATGAATTTTTCTTTTCAGTTTCAACTGTTCCTGTTTGCTTGGATGGTTCCATATTGGTTTTTTTCTGGGCTGGACAATGGCTAGGTGCTCAAAGCCAGACTTGTCTGGTTGGAGAGGTAGCCTCTTCCTGCCTGATTCCTTTACCACCCTGTTGTGAGGTGATGCTGAAATTGCACCACAGCTACCATAAAAATTTTTATATATACACACACACATATCTTGTGTACATATCTCATAATGATTATTAAGTTCAGTGCATTATAAAATTTCATAAAAGATTTTTATATCCTCTTACAGGAAAACAACATAGTATTCAATCGGTTGCTTTAATTGCTTTTATTTTTAGGTTTAAACCTTCTGTTCTCCCCCTGGGGAGTCTGGACCCTGATTGTCACATGTACACAAGAGAAACACCAAAAAGAGGATACATATTTATAAATTTGGTCACCCTTTTTAGCATACTCCTGGGAGGGGAGGGCTCCCCAGCCAGCAAGCCAGATTCTTTGAATATTAACCTAATAATAATAATAATAATTAATAACCTGATCCTGAATAAGTAATATATGATGTAGTATGTTAACATTTTATTGTAAATTTGCCTTAATAAAAAGTTTTTTAAAAGGAACAAAAAGTTCTCTTAGTACTATATCTACATATGCTTTTTGTGCATGTATGCAGTATACTCTGTTTGCTTTGTGTGTTACTCCTGAGGAAATTCTGCGCCACTGTGCATGCGCAGAATTTATGTACCCTGCAGATTTATTTGCTTCTCCACAGAAAAATGACTTTCTGACAGGGAAGCAAAGGGAAGCCACAAGAGCGGTCATGCAACCCTTCCCAGCAGTATGTTTTGGGGGCCCAGGGCAGTCAGCAGAGAGCTAAGTCACTGTGGGGCAGGAGATGGGACTGGGGAAGACCCAGCTGGTGGCTCCTACCCTGCACTGGGCTCAGCTGCTAGTCCCGGCTGAGCTGGGGAGGACGGGACTTCTTCTTCCCCTACATGGCATCCAGGGCCAGGTCAGACCCACTCCCAAATTTCTCCCCCGGCTGCAGGAAGTTCTGCAAAGTCCTCTCCCCTCTCCCGCTTCCTGTACCCATCGCTTCTCAGCTGTAGGGGGAGGGATCCCTGTACAGGGAGCTGCTCCCCTATTCGCCCAACCCCCGTGCATCCAGACCCCCTCATACCTAGACCCTCCCACCGAGCTTCACCCCCCACACTCAAAAACCCCCTGCCGAGCACCTCTCCCCCTGCACCTGGACCACTCCGACAAGCCATCCACACCTGGATCCCCACCCCACCGATCCCCAACCAGCTGCACCTAGATCCCCACCCCCCCAGCATCTGGACCCCCCACTGAGACCCCACAGCTAGACCTCCCTGCCGAGCTCTATCTCCCCCATGCCCAGATCCCCCCCCCCCCGATCCCCAATCACCTTCACCTGGACCCCTCTGCAGAGTCCCAACACTGTTGCACCCAGAGTGCCCCAACAAGCCCCAATGCATCCAGATCCACGCCACACCTGGATCCCCCACTGAGACACCCGCACCCAGATTGCCCCACACAGAACACTCACAACTTGCACCTGGATCTCCCCACACTAAGCCCCTCCACACTTGGATCCTGCCTTGCTGAGCCTGCCTGGCCATATCTGGTGCACCTGGCACAGATGGGTAAAGACCTGGGGTGTTTCTGGGGCAGGACTGGTCCTTGCACTGTGTCAGGGTTGGGTGCAGCCTCACCGCTGAGTCCGTGTTCCGGGGGGAGCTGCACAGTGATCTCCCACCTCTGTGCAGCCAGTGGCCTATGCTCCCCAGTGCCATGCTGGAGCCACCACATTTATTTGACCAACAAAATTGGCAGAATTTTAAAATGTGCGCAGAATTTTATTTTTTTGGTGCAGATTTTTTAATTTTTTTGGCGCTGAATGCCCTCAGGAGTATGTGCATCTATCTATCTATCTATCTATCTATCTATCTATCTATCTATCTATCTATCTATCTATAATGCTATACAGAGAGACAACCATAGGGAGATACTGATATAAGTCTGGACTAAAGGAAACTCTAGCAAACACCGTATCCATATTTGGATGTGTTTATTATTGCCTTCATTATTATTTGTAATTCTTTCAAGAGTATCTTTATCTTGTTAGAGTCTTTACCACAAGGGTTTTTAGCATTTTTTGTAGTGGAGTTCTCTTGTGAGAAATTGGTGGAAGGGTTCCCTCATAATATTTTTCCTTGTGCCATGCTTTGCTACAGTTACCACCATCTTTTTTTTCTTTCCATTTTCTCTCCTGACCTTTTCTGCCTCTGTTCGTTTCTCTTATGATTATCTTGTATTCTCTGTTGTATTTTACTTTCTAATTTTTGTTCTTTTTTGCTGTCTTGGTGTGAACTTTCCCTCCCTGCTGTCCACTTAACAGAAGACTATATGTGACTGGGAGGTTTGGGAAGGTCCACCATTGGTGGTGCTAAGAGGTCAGTCATACATAACTGAGAGTCATGGGAGCAAAGGAGAAAAGTTTGGGACTATGCGCTGCTGTCGGAGCCTCCTATCTGCACATGTGAGCTTGCCCTGTGACCATCTGCATTAGCTGCCACTGTGGGAACAGGGACAAAGAGCCTCTCATTGCATTACCCATAGTCATATTAGCAAATTTAGAGTAGGAAGGAGCAGGTTGAGCATTATGGAACTTTCTCCACCCTTACTGTTGTCCTCTCTTTCTACTGACTTTTCTGGAGCTTAGGTGGCTCCTCTCTCGGCATTCTGGCTTTTTATGTTCTCTTCCTTAAGCACCCAAGTCTCCCCAAGCCATTTATGGGGACCCTGGGCACCTAACTCAGAACTGAGGATTCCACTAGGTAGCAGGGCATAGAAGGGGTTAGGCATTGCAACAACTAAAGTACCTTTGTGTATTTAGCCCTCACTGCTATGACCCCATCACTCCCGTCCCTGAATCTCTCCACTGGTGTCTTTTCATATTAATTTCAGCCTCCTTATCCTTCATAATCCTATCCACAACTTTGCTATTATTTGCATCTATACTGTCTTGACTTATTACATTCCTATGTAACCTCTGCTACTATGTTTGGAATAGTCTCGCCCATCTTCCATGTACAAAGTAACGCTTCCTCTTCACCTTCAAATACCTTCTTTCTTAGTCTTCCTATATTGCTGTCCAGCCACTAATGTTTCTATTCTTTCTTGCACGTGAATGCTTGTCTCATATATTGTATTTTTCTTAATTAGATTAAAAACTCCTCAGGGTATGGACCCAGTATTTCTACATGTTTGTAAAGTCTGGTGCACATTTATGGCACACGTTACATAAATAGTCAAACCTTTTGCACCAGAAATCAATTTTCCCAAACAACTAATCATCTATAGAGGCACCAAACAAGACACACAGAGACAAAATATGAAGAGACAAAAGAGACAAAATATGAAAAGATTCAAAAACTAGAGCTCAAAACTCCATAAACCTCTTAGCATCACCAAAGTAGGTAACACCCAACGAATGAACCATATACTACAAGTGCATACCAAAGCATTCAGTGAAAATTAGACTCCTTCTGTTCACAGCTCCATGAGGAATGAAATATTTATAGATATAAGGCTAAAGCACAGCTGATGAAGAGCCAATGAAAGAGACCAAATATTCTAGAAGAAATGGCAAATAGAGAAAATAATTTTCCAAATTCACAGATTCTAAGGCCAGAAGAGACCATTATGATCATCTAGTCTGACCTCCACTATAACACAAGCCACAGAACTTCCCCAGAACAATTCCTAGAGCATATCTTTTAGAATAATATCCAATCTTGATTTAAAAATTGTCAGTGATGGGGGAATCCACCACAATCCTTGATAAATTGTTCCAGTGCCTAATGTGTGCACTTATGACTCCTTATTTTTTGCTTTCCATAGAAATCAAAAATGTATCCTCTGCAGTTTTCTATGAAACTTAGTTTAGGGTTTCAGCCCTCTTAAGAGTTCCTTCTCCATCATCTCCTCCTGCTTAGTTTCAGTGATTGTTTGGAATTTGTGACTTCACAATATTTTCCATGACAGACCGTGTATGTTACATGTACACGCTTTGCTTCATGATCCCGTCAGAAAAGAGTACGATTTGTGATTGAGAAACTCTTAATCAAACCAAGTATGTTTAATTATTGGCAATAGCTAAAATCAGACATTTAAAAAGAAAAGATTAATTTAAATTATTTTCTTTTTCAATCTGCAGCCATTTTTCTCAGATTGTGGACTCATAAATTAAAATCATATTGAACCTGATCAATACTTGGAAGGGAGACCTCCAAGAAAAAATTAGGTTCTGAAGGAAATGAGACTAGTGAATTAGTAGGTGGCATTCTTTCTTTTGAGTCAGTATTCAGGCAATGCCCCAGAATGCAATTAGGGTTAGAAGACCGTTTTGCTGTAATCTAGTCTTTCAGATTAGATTTCACATTACAACCTGATCATTGAAAGTTATTAAAGATCCCATGGAACTTTCAAAAAAATAAGCAGGTGTTATACCTTATGTACTGGGCAAACTCCAATGTATTATTATTGCTACAAGTATTTACAGGGTTTTACTGTGCTTTCTACGTACACCTTACACCAAGTAGAATCTAACAGCTTCACAAAAATGTGGAGCACAGTTCAAATATCCACAGCAGCTGACTGAGTTTCTTTGAGGACACCTAAGACAGTGGGTAGCATCCAGAAGATTTAAAAACAAGTGAATCCAGCAAATATTATGGAAAACCTAGATGAAAAGAAGCTACATTTCATCCTTATTGTGAGGCTCAGACACATTCCCAACAGCTCCAGAGATTAGAATACCCAGCTCCCAACTCCTCCAAGCTTTTCTTCTTCCTCCTGCTGAAGTTGTCTTGATGGAGCAAAGGCAGGAAAGTGGGCTCAAACAACTGGGACCCAGGCTATTCAGCACCTTGAATTTCATCTGCAAGATAACTAGAAGCAAATGTAATATGTTGCTCCTTTGGTCTACAATACTTACTGGTGGGCAGCTGCATGGTGTACCAGCTGGAGTTTCCAACGCTAGTTTTGTTAAGCAAGATATATTCTGGCATCTTTAAAAAGTGCCATCAGCTTGCCCTCTCTCTGAGGGACATTCAAAATTTCCATCAGTAAAATTAGTAAAAGGCCAGACTGTTTCCATTGGCTTTAACCATCCAAGAAGGGCAATGATCCATCTCATAGGACTTTGGATAATTACATCCTGCCTGCTCAAATCCTCCCCTGTAATTTCAATTGGATATGGTATTCTTCACTTACTGTCCTAAACTGCTGCGTCTTGTTAAACAGTTGCCTCATTTCTTTCTAGAAGTAGCTTCATTTTGGTTTGGGTTAAGTGATTCCCATATATAGTTTGTAAAGTGCTTTGGAATACTGCTGGATGAAAGGTTCTATATACATGAATTGAAACATGTCTTAAGTGGCAGTCCAAAAGACCAGCAAAAACTGGTTGCTGACAGAGGCAGTTTTAACTAGCAGTCAAACAACATTGTTCTGGAAACTGGGCTGATACAGTACTTTTAAATCTCTTAAAACAGGGTCTGCCTCCTGAAAGTTGTTTTTAGTGCAGATTTTGCTGTATGTTATTATGCAGTATGAAAGTCCCTCATGAAATTTTACATGAGCAAATATCTTTACCCTATATAGTCAGTCTTGGTATCTCAGAAGTTAATACACAGCCATTCATGATACTTATGGGGATAGAATACTCACAATTGGTCTCATACTGCAGGCACTAATTGTGCTGGAAACAGCAGCATGTTTGAATCTCGAGTGAGTGTGGGAGGAAGCTCACCACTCTGTATTGAACTGTGTGAACAACCAAGAGCTAGGAGTAGCATGGATGGGCTACTAAGGGAACCCTCACCAAAAAAGGTCACAAATCATTGAGGGTAAGAGGTGTTAAAAGTTTCCATTGAAGTCCTGAGGGAAGGGGAGAAAAGGGGTATAAATCTTCCATAAAGGACTAAAATCACAGTATACCTTGCTTTTCATGTAGGTTTTGAAATAATTATGATATTAAAAGCTGAAAAACAATTGTGAATGGAAGTGCCAAGCAAGCTCCAGATTTTAAAAGACTCCCAAAACATAACTGTTAAATGAAAAGACCTTCTTAGCATGTAATGTAGGCTTATCTGTAAAAGAGAGCTATTGAAAATATGAAGCCAGGCTGCATGCCTGCAACTATTGACCTCTTGCTTTGCCACCTCTTCAATTAATTCTGATAGAAGGAACAGTTCACTTATTGTAAGTACGTCAGATTCTGTTTTCAGGTGTTCTGCCCTTCATATCAAGTAAACTAGAATGTAACTGATTTTGGATGATAAAGCTAAGGTACTGTGAGCTATAATGCCTCCTAATTGCAGGCAATTTCTCTGCAATGACAAGGAACATTACCTGTTCCTCTAAACTTTACCAAGCACAACAAAAATGTTCAGAATTATAAACTAATGAAATACTCTTGGCGCTATAAAGCCTACAGTTAATTCACTTCAGAGATAATCCTGTTAAACCTTTTCATTAAAGAAAATATGTTCCCAAATAGCCAAGATTTGATAGCCTGGTTGATACCATGTGCTCAGTCTTGGATGACATCCATTTAAATGCTGGACTATTTCCCTATTAAAAACATAAATTAATTGAAAATGCTTTTACTTAGTCATAGTACACTTGAAGAATGTGAAATTTCCTTTGAAAATATTAGTTTGTGGTTGTGTTTATACATCGTTTCAAATGCCTTGTTATAGAAGTACAGCACAGAAACTCTTTTGGATTCTGTGTGAGCTAAGGTTGTCACTGGTCTCATCCAGAATAGTGTCCAGTTTTTATTCTCCAACTTGCTTCCTGTAGTCTCCTGCTACAAAACAAAACATTTCACTTCTGAATTTTCTCTGCGATGCTTTAAGCTAACAGCAGCTAATTTCTTCAAGCCTTGTGTCCCCAGCAAAATCCTAACCTGTTAAATCCAAGAATAAATCAAATTAGAAACAACAGATCTCACTTATTCTTCTGACAAATATAAATATATGTCCTGTTTTATCAAAGAGCTTGTTTACCCTTGGGGGGGGGGGGGGAAGCAAACAACCACTAGTTGTTAAGGGGGAAACCAAAACAAAATAAAATAAAACAGGATTATATTTTCTATTCCTAATTATTGTGGCTCCCTCTAGTGGATTTTTAGTGGCCAATACGCTTTTCAAGATCAATTTAAAATGCTGATAGTTTGATAGCAATAGTTTGCATGCATGTGAATGTACTGGGTATATAACCTGCCATTGTCTTGGCCAGCATTCCCTCTTCCAACAGAATTTAAAATAAGGCTGTGTGTAAATGACAGTTAAGCACGATTCCTCGATTTACTTAGAGTTACTATAATAACGTCACCCCTTTTTAGCCTGAGTGGTTAGCCAATATTTAGGGTCTTGGAGGTTGTTTCCACTAGGGCTATGTCTACACTACTGCAGTAAGTCTACCTAGCTACGCAACTCCAACTACGTGAATAACGTAGCTGGAGTCGATGTACCTTAGGTCGAGTTACTGCAGGGTCTACACTGCGGGGCGTCGACGGGAGAAACTCTCCCGTTGACTTACCTTACTCTTCTCATCTGGAGAACGATCTGCTGTCGATTTGGTGGGTCTTCACTAGACCTACTAAATCGACCGCCGGTGGATCAATCTCAGAGCTTCGATCCCGGCTGTAGTGTAGACGTAGCCTAAAAGAAAAAACTGATGTTAGATATTTATTTGATGCAATCTTGTTTATTTACAAAGAATGTATACAAAATCCTGTTTCCCTGGACACAGTAGGAATCAAACAACAGGAGAAAGCTTCTTTGCTCACTGTTCCTCCAAGTCACTTTCCAGCCAGCACTCAGCCCTCACTCTGGGCTTTCTGCTTCTCTTGTCTCCTTGGAAAGCTGCTTTCTCTGTCGTCTTCTTCTGACTCACTGACACACACAGCTTCACCAAACAATACTCCACCCTCAGCATTTGCACTCAGACCCCATGGTTTAGTGCCTACTGTCAGCCATGCCATGATGGTCTGTAATATGGATAGTGGCTTCTGTTGTGTCAGCTATCTCTAAACAAAGGGGCATTTAACTACTCCCTCGTTTAGCTTGAATGGAAGGCAGTGATCATGCTCAGTGGCTGCAGTGAAATTTTTAACTGCCCATAGATCAAAGAGACACTACCTGTGGGCTACCCAATCTACAGCATAACAACAACATTTGAAAGCCTAATGTTATCTAAAATCAAATTCAATTCAATGCTATGACTCAAGACAGACAATAAAGCTCTAGAAAGGCAAGGTGAATGAAGTAATATATTTTATTGCACCAACTTCTGTTGGGGAAAGAGATAAGCTTTTGAGCTACCCAGAGCTCTTCTTCAGGTCTGGGAAAGGTACGCAGAGTATCACAGCTAAATACAAGGTGGAACAGATTGTTTAGCGTAACTAGTTAACACAGACATATTCTAACAGACCATTCAAGGTGAAGTGGCCTGTTAACATCCCTGCAGTCATAGTCAAAAGAGGGAGATTAGTGGGTTACAGATTGTTTTAATAAGTCTTTATTCAGACCATGATTTTTAGTGCCTGGTTAGGGTTGTGACGGGTTGGATCACAGAAACCCCCCTGGGAGCTGCCACCCAATGTGCAAAGACTACCCCTGCTTCTGTTTTCCCTGCCAGCTCAGGATTCCAGCACCCTGTCTTGCTGAGCCAGACACTCCAGTCTGCTCTAACAAAGACTCAGGGTCTGAATTACTAGTCCCAAAGCTGCAAGTTTACCCGAAACCAGCTCACAGGAGTGTGCTTGTCTTTAGCACTCAGATGCCCAACTCCCAATGGGGTCTAAACCCAGATAAATCCGTTTTACCCTGCATAAAGTTTATGCAGGGCAAACTCATAAATTGTTCGCCCTCTATAACACTGATAGAGAGATATGCACAGTTGTTTGCTCCCCCAGGTATTAATACATACTCTGAGTAAATTACTAAATAAAAAGTGATTTTATTAAATACAGACAGTAGGATTTAAGTGGTTCAAAGTAGTAACAGACAGAACAAAGTAAATCACAAGCAAAATAAAATAAAATGCGCAAATCTATGCCTAATCAAACTAAATACAGATAATCTCACCCTCAGAGATGCTTCAGGAAGTTTTTCTCAGACTGGACACCTTCCAGGCCTGGGCACAATTCTTTCCCCTGGTACAGCTTTTGTTCCAGCGTAGGTGTTATCTAGGGGATTCTCCATGATGGCTCCTCTCTTTCTCTCAGTTCTCTTCCACCCCTTTATATATCTTTTGCATAAGGCGGGAACCCTTTGTCCCTCACTGGAAAAGCACCAGGTTAAAGATGGATTCCAGTTCAGGTGACATGATCACATGTCACTGCAAGACTTTATTACTCACTTGCCAGCACACACATATACAGGGAGACTCACAGGTAAACAGCCATCTGCAGACAATGGGAGTCATCAAGATTCCAAACCATCATTAATGGCCCACACTTTACATAATTACAATAGGCCCTCAGAGTTACATTTTATATTTCTAGTTTTAGATACAAGAGTGGTACATTTCTACAAATAGGATGATTACACTCAGTAGCTTATGAGCTTTGTAATGATACCTTACAAGAGACCTTTTGCACAAAGCATATCCCATTTGCATTATAGTCACTTATTATCAAATTTTTTATAAAACTATCCCAGTTACATTATATTCACTTATTATCATGTTTTTATAAAACCATGTAGACTGCACAACGTCACACCCTCCTCCTGAACTTACTGCCAGAGGCTTGGACACTGACCATGGCGGAGGCAGTATACCTAAAATTCGTTTTTGGGCTCCCCTACTGGGCAGACACTCCTGTGTCCCCCAAAAGGGAAAGAGACCCTGACCCAGCTGTAGGCTCACAGCTACCAGCTATGAGGGACCTTTCGCTGGCCAGCAAAATCCCCCCCCCCCCCTTTCACTTAGGTTGGGTTTGCTTCCAGCTAGAGTCCTTGGGGTTTGTTCCCACCGCAGCAGTCACCAGGACCCCAACTTCCAGCTTCAGGATACATGTCTCTGTGCACCTCTTCCACTCCATTACAGCCAGGTCATGCTTCTGGGTCTTACTTGCTTTGTCTCTTAAGTCCAGGCTGGTGGGCAGCCTTTTCTTTTTCCAGGTCAGCCTTTTTCCAGGCAAATTGTACATCAATTTCCATTTGTTTTTCCTTGAGACCATCACTTGATGAGCTGGGATACCACAGAGAACACCCTCCTGCCAGAACAGGCACCCCTCCCCTCCTGTCTTGCTAGGTTAGACACTCCAGTCAGCTTTAGCACAGACAGAGGTTGGGCCACACCCATCTGCAGTTCACTGAAACTGAGATGTACTCAGCTCAGGGGCTTCTTAGTTAACAGAGACATTTCCAGCGCCCATTGTTCAGTCTTTCTGGGCAATTTGCAACTTGTGTAGTTTTAGCTTCTTTTGATCTTCATTCTTACTTATTTTGCTTCCTTTTCTGTCCCTAATTTCCTTTCCCGAAATAAGCAAACAGAAAATAACAAACCAGTAACCACTTTGTCTGTTCTTCAGCCACCACACTTAAAACTCACTTAAAATTACTACCAGTATCTCAAAGCAATTAGCTGTGCACAGATCCTGCCGACTACGCCACTGTGACGGGTTGGATCACAGAAACCCCCCTGGGAGCTGCCACCTAATGTGCAAAGACTACCCCTGCTTCTGTTTTCCCTGCCAGCTCAGGATTCCAGCACCCTGTCTTGCTGAGCCAGACACTCCAGTCTGCTCTAACAAAGACTCAGGGTCTGAATTACTAGTCCCAAAGCTGCAAGTTTACCCGAAACCAGCTCACAGGAGTGTGCTTGTCTTTAGCACTCAGATGCCCAACTCCCAATGGGGTCTAAACCCAGATAAATCCGTTTTACCCTGCATAAAGTTTATGCAGGGCAAACTCATAAATTGTTCGCCCTCTATAACACTGATAGAGAGATATGCACAGTTGTTTGCTCCCCCAGGTATTAATACATACTCTGAGTAAATTACTAAATAAAAAGTGATTTTATTAAATACAGACAGTAGGATTTAAGTGGTTCAAAGTAGTAACAGACAGAACAAAGTAAATCACAAGCAAAATAAAATAAAATGCGCAAATCTATGCCTAATCAAACTAAATACAGATAATCTCACCCTCAGAGATGCTTCAGGAAGTTTTTCTCAGACTGGACACCTTCCAGGCCTGGGCACAATTCTTTCCCCTGGTACAGCTTTTGTTCCAGCGTAGGTGTTATCTAGGGGATTCTCCATGATGGCTCCTCTCTTTCTCTCAGTTCTCTTCCACCCCTTTATATATCTTTTGCATAAGGCGGGAACCCTTTGTCCCTCACTGGAAAAGCACCAGGTTAAAGATGAATTCCAGTTCAGGTGACATGATCACATGTCACTGCAAGACTTTATTACTCACTTGCCAGCACACACATATACAGGGAAACTCACAGGTAAACAGCCATCTGCAGACAATGGGAGTCATCAAGATTCCAAACCATCATTAATGGCCCACACTTTACATAATTACAATAGGCCCTCAGAGTTACATTTTATATTTCTAGTTTTAGATACAAGAGTGGTACATTTCTACAAATAGGATGATTACACTCAGTAGCTTATGAGCTTTGTAATGATACCTTACAAGAGACCTTTTGCACAAAGCATATCCCATTTGCATTATAGTCACTTATTATCAATTTTTTTATAAAACTATCCCAGTTACATTATATTCACTTATTATCATGTTTTTATAAAACCATGTAGACTGCACAACGTCACAAGGGTTGCCAATTTTGGTTGGACGTATTCTTGGAGGTTTATTCACATGACATAATCTTTAATTCCTGAGGACTCCCAGGAAAATCCTGGAGGGTTGGGAACCCTATAACTTGGCAAAGTTATGAATTTAAGCAACCAGGCTCATCTGTTGAAGGTGTTGTGCCGGTTTCCTTTGAGGACAAGGATTGAGAAGTCAGATATGGAGTGATTGTTTTGTGAAAAGTGTTCACCCATGAGTGATATGGTATTTATCTCTTCTATTATTTTTCTGTGTGACTTCATTCGAGAGCATAGTGACTGTCTCATTTCACCCACATAGTTGTTACTGGGGCATTTAGTGCATTGGGATAGGTACACCGCATGTGTAGGACCCATGGTTTTTGAAAGATGTGTTGTGGGGGGTATTGATCATTGTAGCAGTGAAGATATGTCTGCATGTTTTGCATCCATTGTTATACCAGGTTCAGGTGCTACTTTGAGTTGCTGGGTCTTGGTCTGTGGAGAGCTCGCCTCTGTTGATGAGGTTGGGGGGTTGTTTGAAGGCAAGAAGAGGGTGTTCAGGAAAGATTTATTTCAAGGTGTGGTCTCATACAGTATAGGTTACAGCTGTTTAATGATACCCATATGGGGATTCCAGTGTGGAGTGGTAGGTGAGAACTAGGGGTGTGCAGTCAGAGGGTTTTTTTCCCCTTGTATTGAAGCAGGTTCTCTTGGGGTATTTGCATGGCCTGTTCCATGATGTGATTTACTTCTCTGGTGGAGTGTCCTTGTTTGGTGAAGGCAGTTTTAAATGTGTTAAGGTCTGTATCCCAGATTTTCTCCTCAGAGCATATTCTGTGGTTTCTGAGGGCCTGGCTGTAGATAACAGATTTCTTGGTGTGTTTGGGGTAGTTACTGGATCTGTGGAGGTAGTGTGATGATCCATGAGATTCTTGTATATAATTGTCTGTAGGGTTCCATTGTTGAAGCTGATTGTAGTGTCCAGGAAGTTGATCCTAGTGTGGAGGGTTCTAGTGTTAAATAAAGCTCTAGGCTGCTTTCTTTTTCGGGTATGTGTCCATGTGGATTCCACTGTAGGTATGCATGTGCCCCAAGCATGTGAATTTGGAATCTTCACATTGCAATGTCCAGCAGGGCAGGGTACGCACCCTGAGCCTCCTCATGCTTCAGTGTGAGGATATAAAGGGTGAAGCAGCCCTGACCCTCCCTCAGTTCCCTCTTACCACCCATGCCAGCAAGACAGAATGTGGACTGTTTCTAACCTGCTTCTGATTTTCAGAATTCTTCTCCAGTGAAAACCATTTTTCTTCATTTCTTCATTATATTAATTTATTTGTTTGATTTTTGTTACATGCTCCCCCACTCTACCCTTCAAAAAAGCAGTAGTCAGGACAGACATGGGGAGACCCTGTGTGTACAGTAGGTCAAGGCACTTTGCACTAACTGCTAGCTGTGGCAATTTCAAAACCTACCAGGTTCAATCCCGTCCTTCCTGCAATGAACTAATACCTATCATAGATGAACACAGCAATGCCTGTTCTGTCTCGTAGAAGCACATCTCCCAGACAAGCATGCTATCTGCTGCTCCTTTTCAGCATTCACCTAGAAATCCCGAGAGACAAGGCTCAAAGTACACCATAGGAGCAATCCATGAGGGTAGCCACAGATCCAGGAATGGAGACATCCCCTGTCTCTGGGGAGTGTCCCACTGACTGTGAACCACATGCCCAGTACCAGCAGGGAAAGGAAGATGAAGAGGGTGCACACTACCTGAGCACTGAAGGCCTCAGTGCCGACTACGGCACCAGCTCCAGGGAAGAGAAACTCAGCACTGTCTTTTGGAGCAAAAAGGCTTGCCTACACTGAGTGCAAATGCAACTGAGAATGGGCAACATATCCATCCCCCAGAGAACTCTGGACCGAGAAAGAAGCTCTCAAAATCTTCAACACTAATGAAGGATAGCACCAAGATTCCAGTAGCAACACCTAGGTTAAGGAAGGGTTAAGGAAGACAGACTCACCTGTGCCAACATTGACACCAAGACCAGTGCTGGCCCTGGACCCAGAGGTCCCAATTTCCTGATACTGAGAACTCTTAGACGAGCTTCCTTCACTGCTCTCCTCGGCACTGGTCCCAGAGACAGAATCCTTTCCAGTAGTGAGATATGCCTTTGACAAGCCCACCCCACTCCCCGCTCTTCTCAGCACCGGATACGGCACTAGCACAGGCTTTCATACAGGCCCCACTACCAATGGAGCCAAAGCCACATCCACAGCCACTGCCACAGAGATATTTCTCCTCCCATCATCAGGCAATTCTTTCCCCTGACTTGAGCAGGGAATCATCATCTGAAAGATGTGGATAATGCCTGCAAGGATATTTGGAAGGCATGCGGTACTGAATCCCAGTTCAGGACTGGCAATAGATAGGCCACCCATGATTGGGCTGGTACCAACACAACCTGCCAACATGGCAGTACTGGCCCTAGTAAGGCCTGCCCTCCAACAAACTTTGGCGCGGAACTCCTTCACATGTCTGGATTAAAAGAAGGAGGTCTCGGTCACCACCAGCATTGCTGGCTAGAGCTTCCTCACCAGAACAGGAGGGATCCTTTGAGAACATGGTGGAAGCAACAAGGGAGACACTCCACCTTCCTTCTGCTCTGAAGTAACTGGCAGTAAGCAGTAACCTTTTCAGAACAATGGGTATGAAGAGTATCAGCTGCATCAGTCCAACAGAGATTGGAGTACAGCTTTCCAAAATTTTGCATCTGATCTGGCAGCCAAGTCCAGTGTGTAATGCTTGAAGACACATGAGCAGCTTGCTCCATGAAGCAGCTTTGCAGATCTCAGATATTGGTATGTTGTGGAAGCCTGCTGAGGATGCCATTTGATCTCTGGTGGAGTGAACTCTAATAGTGAGAGCGGTACATACATTGTGTTATCCATTTTAAGAGTCTCTGGGATGAAAGGGCTTGACCTTTGGACCAGTCAGCTATAACCACAAATAGACGTGGGGCCATTCTGAAAGATTTGGTCCTGTCAAAATAACACTGAAGAACATATCCGAGCTCTGAAGCTTCTTCTCCTCTTGTGTGGCATGTGGTTTTGGAAAGAACACAGGTAGGTTGATGGATTGATTCTAATGAAATTCTGAAACCACCTTGGTAAGGAATTTGGCTTAAGGTCTCAGTAACACATAGTCTCAGTGAAATGCTACATATGGAGGAAGATAACAAAGAAGAAAACAAAAGCACAGGAATAACTAAAAGTCAATACACATTTAAAGAAAATATGAAAATACATGCATATATTTAACGGCAACTTTATTTTCTACAAAATATTAGATTTAAGAACTGTGAACAGCAGTGCTATGCAGAGAACTTTGCATCTGGCAAAATCAGAAAGTGTACTTACTATGAAAGTTGCTTTTGAACTGATTTACTGTAAAGTAGGCTTGTGGGTTTAAAATAAATCTACCTTCTGCTTTATTTCTAGGTGATAGCTCAACAGGTTTCAAAGAAACATTTAGAGGAGGGTCGTCTATACCCGCCATTAGTCACTATTCGAGATGTGTCACTGAAAATTGCTGTGAAGGTAAGTGATTTCAGTTCATTCTGCAGCCACTCTCCACTACCCATGCACTTTGCATGTGTTAAAATTAGATTAGCTGAAGTAAAATATTTTCAGGATTCATTAGTCATTTTAAATCAATCTTGATATGAAGCAAGCAGAATGTTTTTTAAAATGTCAAATTCTTACAGTTCAGGCATAGGAGTGAAGGAGCTGAAAATATGATATACTCAGTGTTTAATTACAGGTGACTACAGTAGAATGATGTTTCTACTGCTTATTCTGTACCACCTGGTTAGTTGCTTGTGCTGTTCCTAGCACCTGATCCATGAAGTTTGGAACCATGAAATCCTATACTGTCAATAGTTTTCTATCCTTTAGTTGCCTTTCAGGAGAATAAATGCCTTCTCACATGCCAGCCTCCTCCTTCCTTTGGCCTGCTGCTGCTTGATTTTGTTCCAATCCTCCTTATCTTGACCCATCAGAACAAATAGTTTTTTTGTGAAGTCAAATATGTTTTTCATGCATGGATTTTGCCAAATTGACTGCACTATGTCAGTAGCTTATAAAGTGCCCAAAGTAATTTGATAACCCATAGATTTGGCAGCACTGAAAAACAACAGACTTAGCCCCATTTCTACATTCCCTGTGGCTTTTTGTCTCCCATGAGTTCTCCGTTTTATTTCTGAGTGGGTTATCATGTTATAGATAATCCCATTTACTGAACAGCCTTTTGGAAGAGCAGTGTTGTCAATAGCTCCCTATCTGTGGAATGGTTCCCTTTGATTCATTTGGTAACAGGATCCCAGGTACATATATAAAAAGCCTTGTTTTAGTTCACTTCTTTTCAGGCTGATAATAGCTGTGTTCCATAGATGTCAAAACATCTCTAAGCAGACTTCTCAGGCTAAAATCAGATTGCCTTTGTGCTTGGCAAATCATTTCAGAAAGTGCTGGAAACTTTCCTCCTCTATTCACTGTGACAGAATTAATCTTTTTAACTTAGGTGCAAAATTTAATGGAAAAAAATGGAAAATTTGTAACTTGATTAATTCATTTCTGGTCTGATCTCTCTCCTAGTTGGAGATATGCTCTAGGAATTATTTTGGGGAAGTTCTATGGCTTGCGTTATACAGGAAACCAGACTAGGTGATCACAGTGGTCCCTTCTGGCCTTTGAATCTATGAGCACTTGGGCTGTGCCTGTTTTCCAGCAAATACTGGAAGCAGTTCAGGCTTGTATACGGGGCTCCAGGGCTTGGCCACACCTTTCTGCCTTCAAGCTAGATGAACATTTCCAAAGATATATTGAAATACTGAATTTCCATTAGGAGAGAAATTTAAACTTTAACAGTAATGACTTATTCAATGGTGATAATTATATGCATGGACCCAAAGAGGAGCTCTTGTGGAAATACCCAAAGAACTTCAGAGGGGGCAGGTTGAGGTCAAGGTCAATCCCTGAAAGCAAATTACAAGGTAACTTTTCCATTTGGGATCATAGCCTCTCCCCAAGACTAAGACATTTGTAATATAGAGAGGCAGTGCTAAGAAGGAGAAAGAAGATGGTTCGCCCTATTTCTAGGGAAGGAGGTTTAATCTGTTTGGGGAGTAAAGAATGCTGCATCTTGGGGGTCGGAGGAAGAGAGAGAGAGAGAGAGAGCATGTGCACAAACACACAGATTTTTTTTCAGCCAGCTGATGCCCTTTCTGTTCAAGAGGCCAATGTGGAAAATGAGTGGGTTCAGATTTCTTCTGAATTCAGTTTTTCTGTAGCCACATATGCTTTGGTGATGCACAAGGCACTTCGTGTTTTCTTTTTATTTTAAATTTCCCAGGAATTTAATGAGGCTTATAACAAAAATTGAAGAACGGGTGAAAATTGGTGGGGGAGGGGAACTTCAATTTTCTGGGTTAATATTGGGGGATGGAAGGACAGAAAAGAAGCAACAAATAGAGAAAGATAAGACTATTCTGACCCAACTCCCTCCTCCGGAAGGAGAGATGGCAGCTTGGTAATCTGGGTGGCCTGGTTTACTAAACCAAAGTGGGCCTGGAACTGGAGAACATAAGGGCGTCATCTTCTAAGGCTCCCTCCTCTAGTCTTCTGCCTCCGGGCCCGCTCCAGAAGGAGAGATGGTGGCTCTGGTACCTGGGCCATCCAGGTTACTGAGCCACCATCTCTCCTCCTGGGAGCAGAGAATTGGGTCCAGGAATTTCAGCAAGTTGGGGGGGGGGGGGGAGAGGGGGTTAGGACTCAAGCACTGATATACCCATGGATGTTCGTGTGTATCTTCCATTATGTTGTCTTACTTTAATTGGCTCACATTTACACTTTGACTAATTGATTAATAACAAAAACACTTGTATTCAATGTAGTGTATTAGATTTTCTTAACATGATCAGTATTTTCATGTATGTGAGAGGTCCAAAATTTGGGTTACAATTGGTAAAAAATACAAATAACTTTTGTATAACCTGGGAATTTTACCAATAACGAATAACCAAAAACGAAAGGCCTTAGTAATATAGCACTTGATTCAACTAACTATGGAGAATTCAGAAGCTTTTAATCAGGTGCTTTTCCCAATCATCACTAAAACAAAGCCCACACGCTGGTGTAGGATCAAAACTCGCCATTTCTTGGAGATTTAGCTTTACTAAGAAAGATATTGTCAATTATGGCAAACCTTAACAGCTCTGGTCACATCTAGTGGCCGTTGAGCCTTTAAGCAAAATGAACCAAGAAATATTTCATGTGAGGCTTGGAAAGGAAGAGTTAACCTTGGCAAAAGATGATAAAAGTACAAAGAATTACACATCTTTTCTACATGAAGAAGGTATCTTCTTAAAAGGAAAGATTTCACTTCTTTCTTGCTTGTGTGAAGGGGGGACTAATTTTCCCACTGCTGCCATAAAAGCTAGGATGTTACTGAATAAAAGTGAGCAATCCATTTGCACCACCAGAGATAAACTTGCAAGAGAGAACTCCTGGGGGAATTCAGGGCAAATAATCCAAAATTCTGCATTTTTTGTCAAAATAATGCAATATAATCACAGCAGTTTCACTTATTTTGGTAATTTATTTAAACTACCATACAGAAAAAAATGACAACTGTTCAGCATTTCCTAAACACATGAAGGTTACAAATACTTGGTAACCAATAACCTGCATTCCAGTTATAATCCTGGATTTTCATTTAAATTACCTTACTTTTATTTTGGTGTTTAAAACGACATTCTACTTTACAGAACACCAAATTGCTCAGACTTTCATACATGAAAGTCATACAGTTTTGCTAATCATTGTCCTGCATTTTTTTTTAAATGGATAAGTAAAATAGATCCCGAGCTGTAATCTAATACCATTGTGCCTCTCTGGCACAGGAAAAAAAGTGAGAAAGCCCATAGACCTTCCTAGCTGAGGATTCAGTTACTGTCATTTACAATAAGGCTCCTTTACACCACTCTAAAACAATGAGGAATCCGGTGGAACCTTAAAGACTAACAGATTTATTTGGGCGTAAGCTTTCATGGGTAAAAACCCACTTCCTCAGATGCATGGAAGATGCTCCATACATCTGAAGAAGTGGGTTTTTTACCCACGAAAGCTTTTGCCCAAATAAATCTGTTAGTCTTAAAGTGCCACCAGATGCCTCATTGTTTTTGTGGATACAGACTAACAAGGCTACCCCTCTGATACTTTACATCACTCTGGCAAGGTAAAGGAGCCTTAATTGACTAAGAATGGGAACAATGAACTAACGATGTGAACATTAGCAGCCTGCCAGCTTAGTTGTTACATTTGTGCTCTGCCTCAGGGACAGAGCCTGCTTCACACAGCCCTATGCCTCCAAGCCCGGAATGCAGCAACAGGGAGCAAGAGGGACAGAGTGAGTCTCTCTCACTCTTTCACAGGCAGGCACCCAGACCTACCCCCTTAACATCTCTCCATGGATGCATGCACGCCCAGCCTCCCTCCTCCCTCCCACAGTGATCTACTCTCTGCTGCCAGCTGCTCCCAGCAGATGCACCCAGGCTGCTGGGAAAGAGGCGTGTGTTCCCCACAGATTTCTTGGCTCCCCCATTTTTCTGCAGGGGAGCCAAGAAATCTGCAGAAGGTATCAATTCAGGGCGCAGAATTCCCCTAGGAGTAAAGAGAGTGAGAAGGCCACGGGTAAGACTCATTTCAATGGATGCACCAACCCAGCTTTTCAGAAAATTTTGCACAACCTTTGTTAATCCCCTCCTCATGATATATTGGGCCAGATCCACAACTGATGCAAATTCATATAAATCTGTTGTTTTACACCAGCAGAGGATCTGGTATCTTTTGTTAAATTTTGAGCTATCATCATTTCTACTCTTACTTTTGGAACAGCATTGCAATAAACTTAATAGGTTGTAATTGTCAACTTGGTTGTGTGTTTCCAGATTGCAGAACAAGCCTACAGCAATAAAACAGCATCTTTCTATCCTGAGCCTGAAGTCAAGGAAGCATTCATCCGCTCACAGATTTATAGCACTGATTATGACAGCTTTGTAGTGGACTCTTATGTCTGGCCCGAGGAAGCCATGAAAATACAGACCGGAAATCTTTAATAGAAAATGAACAAGGTAGCAATAGTTGAGAGTTCAAATATTTAGTAGTTTTCTGTCAAATCTAAAAATTATTTTTTAATATGCTGAAAACTTTTACAATCAGACTAATTTTTTCTTTAAAACTTTGTACTTTTATTTCAAATTAGTTGATTAAGCTGCTAAAATAACTGTACACATAAGAATAAAAATCAATTTGGGCAATGGACTGGTGGCAAGTGTTTCCCTTTTTTGCTTATGATTTTCAGCTGGAATATTACGGAGAATCACATCTCTATACATTTCTGACATGTTACAATGTATTGTAATAGAGGACTAAATCCTGCTCTCACTAACGCCACTAATTTCAATGAAATCAGGATTATGTCCAAACTGACAAAACAGTATGGCAGAGACTAAATAGCACAATCTGTTTAATTAAGGAAAGGCACAGTATAATTTGCATATAAAATAGCTATATTATTACCTTTAAATAAAAATAATGAAAACATTTTTGTTTTAAAACATGGTAAATGTAGAATATTTTTCCCTAGGAAAAACTGTATGTACATTTGCAATCATGCAGGTGCAATGGCAGCAGTCAAGAGAAAGTTTTCTAATGAGAGAAGCTAATGAATGTCCCTTCAAAGCCTACATGTATCTCCCTCTAGTGATTGAGTGATTTTTTTTTACTAATATATATTAGCTATGTTAATCTTCAGTATTCATTTCACTAAAAAGGAAGTGTCCATAGCACATCTTAAATATATAACCATGTCTTCCAAAACGCTACATAGTTATCTGATTTATTTACCTGTTCATTTATGTAAAATTATATATATGTTTTAGTTTTACATTTTTTTATATCTTTTAAACTTGTAAAACTTCATCCCCCTGTGTGAAATAACAGCTACTCTGATATTTGGTACACTTCAGTAGGAACTCCAAACCCCATGCATTTATTATTTTTTACAGTACCCAAAAGAATGCAAGGCATCTCACAGTTCAGATACAAATCTCAAATCCTTGGCCGGAACAGCTAAAAGCTAATATAACTGGGGGGTAACAAGACTGGAGATGGAAGGGAAAGTACAGAAAATTGATAACAGCAATAAAATTACATGGTTTTTGATCAAAAGCTAGGCTATAAAGGAATAAATGGATGGTAATTTTTTCAAAATTTTGTTTTAGTAAGAAATAAAACGTTAGATGGCTCATTTCTTATGCACTTTAAAAAAAGTTTTGAATGGAGTTTGAATAGAGGCTTTACAGAGCAGGTCAGGGTGCTGTACAGACTAGAGCATAGAACAGAGTAGTCTATTTTTGTTGTTAGTGCAAAATAATTGGAGTGTGCAGCCCCTTCATCCCTCCTCTTCCCCACCCAATCCCATATAAAAAAGTTACTACAGGCCTAGACCTGAAGAAACTACCAAGTGACATGTGGGTGAGGTGCCAGACAGACTACATAATTCTGAGTACTATAGTATGGGATTGTGCAATTCGCAACCACTGCCCTGCAGTCTGCCTCATGGACCAAGAGGTGATAAATGCTGATTACATGGTTTCAGCTATAGATTTAGCACTCATTTACACAAATAAATATGTAAATCTCAAAAGCTTATGATTAAGGCCCTTCGTTTTTGCATTTTATTTTATTTCATTTTTCCCAGGAATTTGTGTTTATTACTACAACTACCAAAGGTAGATGAAAATCATTGCAAAAAACTATTATTAATTTTTTTGGGGTAATAGGGTTTATTTCAGGGGATGGAAGCACAGGGGGAAAAGAATTCAGTAAATTAATGCTTTGATGAACAGAATTCAATGTGGTTTGCTGCCGAACTAAAACAGCACTCAAAACACAATGCCACTTCTGAGTTTAACAATATATCTCTAAGCTCCAAATAAAATATTTCATTTGAATAAACAGTTTGCTGTTGTAGACTTAGAACTAATAGCCTATATTTACATTTAATAATTGGGCCACACCATTTGCAGCGCATACTCTCAACTTCATCCTTTTCTCCTGTTTTGATTTTTTAAAACTTTTGAATACTTCCTTGTGTGCTGAAACATATTCTGATACAGATTTTAGTGTTAAATTTTTCAACCGTTATCTGCTAACAACTTGAAATGTGTACGTGGCGGGTGTGAGATTCATCAGTACGTTCAGATGCGCACGCACTTCAGAGCTTGCGTGCATGCCTGTTTGTTTATTGTGTGTATATCTTCTACACTAATACATCGCCTTACTTTAACAGGCAGCTTTGCATATACACACAGACTAATGTATTACTGTAATACATATCTCATGCAATGTATTGTATTTTCCTAATAAAACAAGTTATTTTTTATATATTTGAATGATACAAAAGTAGGTCAAAAATCAGAAAAAAACAAGTAATGCTTTTAAAACCCAGTTTTTTTCCAGTAAAAATTGGTTTAAACTGAAAACGAAGGGTCTTACTTATGATGTATTTAAAACAAAAGCAAAGGGTCTGTCCTTGCACCATGATTTTCTTACTTTACATAGTTTCCCTTATTATAATAGCTATAAGCACAGTATACCAATTTCACTCCGTTTTTAATCGTATATCCATGGATGAACTTAAAAAAATCATTTGTAACATTGTGCAAAATTAAAACGAGTTATACAATTGATCTGTTAATTGTCTGAATGTTTGCCTTCACCACCAAATAATAATTGAAAAATATGTTCACTTTGATGCTGTTTAAGGAATTCTAAGAATTGGCCAAGATCCATGTGATAGTCATTCCTCAGTCCATAATCACCATGTGCCTGGAACTGTAAATCTTCAAAAGTATGAAAGAGATTAAGCTTATCCCCATTTCCTTCAGTTTCCATACTCTCAACATGTTTGCAGGAAATGTGTTTCCAGTTAGGATATCTAATAACATGCCAGAACTCCTCACAGTTTTCTTTGAGCCCTTCCACACAGATGATACCAGGTTTCCCTGTTAGGCAGAAACCAGTCAAATTTAATTGCTTTGCGCAATCAAAGATTTTCTTTTTCAGTTCCTGTCTATATATATGATGGCTATAGATCCACATTCGATGAAAAATTATTTTTACTGCCTTTTCTTTTGGAGCAGTTTCAGAAGAGACGTTACTGTTTTGGAAATAAGATGCACTGTTGTCTCGTACCCACTGCACCGCCGCACATACACACAGTTCACCTAAATCTAAAGAACTGATGTGAGAAGTGAGATGTTTATTGAGCTGCAGTTGATTCTGTCTGTCTAGTGCAGTTGATCTTGCAAATAGTTGCGGTGCTGAATGAGGGTAGCGGTGAGGCAAGGATACATGCAAGTCTACTTTTACCTTAAAATTAAGCGGGGAGGAAAAAGAGAAACATGAAATCAGATCTACAAGTACTGAAATGCATGTTACAGTAACAGGAATTTCAGGAACCATGTCCTGCACTCACCATAGGAATGCCTCAGCTAATGAGAGTTTAGAAAGTTACTTACAGCAGTCATCCTCAGGGGTGGGGAGACTGCTGGTATGTTTCCATACTCAGCCCATAGGTCTCCTCCTCCCCTCCCCCCAAAAAGGTTTAAAGTGGACTCACCCTCCTTTCAATATGCCCTTCTCTGCCAAGGAAATAAGATATGATCAAATAAAATTGCCACAACCTAAAAAAACAGCATATTTTCTTCTTGGTCATGGATCCCTCCATCTCTTTTTGTCTGTTCCCTTTACTTTGTCCCATCTCACTGCGTCCATACCTGCAACATCCCCATCATGTGGTTGATCTTTCCTGCTTCATTGTCTAGAGTAATGTTGCAAGTCTGTAGTAGGCAAGTGGTTATCCCTGAAGAGAAGCTGTTCCTACTACTGCACCTGTTCTTAGGTGGCTGTGCTGAGCATTGCTAGGCAGAGCAGGCAGCTGCTTCAACGTAAACTGCAGTTCCAGAAAGAGCCATAGGGGCAAGTGACTTTCAAGAATCCTACTATTACTCGGTTTCTGTAATAGAGGAATGGCAAGCTCCAGGCGTCTGACAACTTTCCGTACTGTCAGATGCTCTCTCTCTCTATCATTCACTCACACTCTACTTATGAGAATGAGAAAGAACTTTCTCTGTTTGACAACTTGCATATGCAGACAAAACACCTGAGGGAAGAGTGGTTATGTAACATGATACTATTGTCACTCAATTTGACCTGGCAAAAAGAAAATGAAAGGTGATTGAAACCTCTCATTTCTCCATAAACAAAAAAAGAGCCATGTGTGGTGAAGGATTGGTGACTGCTATTCAGAGTAATATAGATGAGGCAATTGTAGGCCAACCAATTACTGGAATACTTAGTTCAAGGGATATTTCCATTGTGCAGAATTTTATTAAGATGATGTTAAAAAAAAAATAGTGAACAGAGTTTGAGCATAGAAGTTTCTGGTTATCAGGGAATAACAGACAGATTATCGAGGGTGCAAAGTTTGGTTACTACACAAGTAAACAAATGTAAATAATTCATCTTAAAAACTTGACAGAGCAAGGATGGACAATTTTCTGAAACAAGAATATTCAAACATTGGAATGTTTTTAATATATGGTTGTCCTATTATAAAAATTAGCTATTATTCCCATTTGTTATCAGAGTATTTCTACCTTAATACCACAGAAGAGCTCTCCTGAGGGTATGGGCTAAATGACCCAAACATTCACAACTTAAATCTGTGGGTGATTCCTGCTATCCTGCAGTTAATCACCTGCTTCCAACATAATTCATAAACTTTCTTCCAATCACAGAATGATGTGGCATCATCTTTGCAAACTCTACATAATCTGGATCTCCAATGTATATATGATTAGATGTTTGACTCTCAAACTGGATTTTCTTTTTTTTTCTTTTATCATTTGAAACAACAATGAAATTTTTTTGGACCTTGTGCTGAAAAATGATAAGCACTTCTATTTCCCATTCTTTTAAAAACTTTACAAAGATCTCCTTGCCCTGTTTCCCTCACCACTGATGATGCAGCAGGCTTAAGTGGCCACGTAAATGTAAACTACTACAAAAATAAAGGAAAAGCAGCATTTTTCTTCTGCATAGTAAAGTTTCAAGCTGTATTAAGTCAATGTTCAGTTGTAAACTTTTGAAAGAACCTCCATGTTTTGTTCAGTTATGAACATTTTAGAGTTACGAATAACCTTCATTTCCCGAGGTGTTCGTAAATATGAGGTGGGAGGGATAGCTCAGTGGTTTGAGCATTGGCCTGCTAAACCCAGGGTTGTGAGCTCAATCCTTGAGGGGGCCATTTAGAGATCTGGGGCAAAAATCTGTCTGGGGATTGGTCCTGCTTTGAGCAGGGGGGGTTGGACTAGATGACTTCCTAAGGTCTCTTCCAACCCTGATATTCTATGATCTAGTTCTACTGTATGTACATGTTTGCTGCACTCCATGCCAACCAGCAGAGGGCCCAAAGGATAATTGCTCCTTCAAACAAAACTTATTATTCACTACAAACACTGGATTTCTGTTAAATTCAAGCTAAAACAAGAACTCTGTGCACTTTTTATGGAAACTATAAATATTTTGTAAAAAACACTGCATGGAACATCCTTTTTATGGATGACTGCAGTGCAAAACTAAGAAAACTGCATAGTTAAAAACAAAATGTAAATGGAAGTTCTCACCTTTGGCTCATCAATATCAACAGAAATTGAATATTCAATCCGAGGTGGTAGTCCTTCTTTTATATTTTTCAAGTACATCTGCACATAAGTAAGAGCATTTTTGTCCTGAAGGCTTATTTCTCCTTTATTAGGAAACATTGAAAAGAGCATTTCCATTTCCAACAGCTGAAGCTCAAGACATTCTTTTATTGTGACAGCCATGTTACAGCTGTAAACCCAGACACCTGAAAATAGAGATCTTATCAGCAATAATGTTTCTTAAACTGTAGCAATAATTTTCTATTTGTAAAGACAATATAATCTTGTGGGTTTTGTTTTATAATAAAAAAAGGAACAATTATGAAAAAAAAAAGACATCAGCTATAGAGCTGTTTAATTTCCAAGAGAAAAAAAACTACATTAAAATGGAGTTAAGGTTGAAAGTACATATAATTAGTTAACAACATTCCTGTAATGTTTTATCCTTTGTGATAGCTGCTTTGGAATCACAGCATATTCAAAGCCTATTATATTGAGAGTGACAAGTGCTATTAAACTGATTTTATAATTGTTATATGTATATTTATGGTCTTGTTAGCAATTGTATTCCTGGCTAAATGGGTATGATAAAGAATGCTTCCTGCAGGAACTAAAGATAATGGGCAGTAATTAATGCAAATCTCTAATACTGAAACAATAGGGGTAACTAGTCTTTTGCAGTTGGGGAAAAACACACGTACTGGTCTGGCCTGGTACATAGGCTTAGCAGACACAGAATTTGAAAATGTACAAAAATAACAGCCTGACCTAGGGTCAGACTCAAGGTACATCTACACTGCAATAAAAAAAAAAAAAAAATCGGTGGCACTGAATCTTAGAGCCCATGGCAATTGACTTGGGTTCCCAAGGGTCCAGCTGCAGCGCTAAAAATTGCAGTGTAGGAGACCAGGCTCTGAGACCCACCCTGTTTCCAGGATTTCAGAGCCTTGGCTCTAGCACAAGCCCAAACATTTACACAGCAAATTTATAGCCCAGCAGCCTGAGCCTTGTGAACTGGAATCCGCTGACCCAGAACAGCCACAGCTGTGCCCAAGGGTCTTTTATTGCAATGTACACATATCCTCAGACACCTTCTGAAAACTAACAGGCATGAGGAAGGAGCTGAAGTATTTTAGACCCACCAGGGTCTCCATGGGGAAGATGGGGAATCACCTGATAAGCCAGGCATGCATATAAGCTGTTTATTGTTCTTTGATTTGCTTTTGTTCTGAATAAATAGTACTTTGCTCTACGAAGGTTGCCCTGTTTAACCCTGTCATTCCTACTCAGAGAACAGAACTGAAGGTACTGAATTCACACCCACTGAGGTGATCAGAGTGAAATACAGGGGTTTGCAACCGAAGGCCTCAGTCTGGAGAATCACGGGATTCTGCCTCGAGAAAGTTGACAGCTGGAAGCCTGAGACCTAAGTGAGTGCCCTCAAGGAGACAACATTGGGGTAGAGGTGCATTAACTTAGGGACTGGGACAGTAGTAATTATCCCAAAAACAAGCATTACAAACCCAAGAAATTCAGCATTAAGATTACACTTAAATTCAAATATGTTATAATATGGACATGCAGTTAATACACTCAAAGGAACTGTAATTTTGTCCCCTAGCGACACGATGCAATAACCATTTTATTATGATTAAGGCATTTTAATGCTTTTGGTCTCCGATTAAACTGATTTTTAAAGAAGGGTTTTAAAAGAGGGTCTTCCCTCTCATATGTTCCCTCTAGGATGCCACTAGAGTACAGTACCATTTTTAAACTAATTTAACTCAAATTAGTTATTGAATTTACTTGTAAATACTCAGAACATTAATTCTGTATCCAAAATTAATTTGGTTGTAAAACTGGGATGGAGATTCTGTAACATTTCCACACACAAACTGAATCCCTGCTTTTGTGCAAAATGCAACTGGTCCTTAGCTAGGGTTACCATATTTTAATTTTAAAAAAGGAGGACACTCCACGGGGCCCCGCCCCCAGCCCTGCCCAAACTCCGCCCCTTCCCCAAAGTCCCCGCCCCAACTCCGCCCCCTGCTCCCCTCGAATCAAATGTTCGTGGGAAGCCTGAAACAGGGAGGCAGCAGGTAGGCTGGGGCTGGGGCTGGGCACGGCGCGGCCCAGTCCGGCCGAGCGGCTCCCTCCGGCGGCCGGCTGGCCCAGGCCAAGAGGCTCTGGCCCCGGCGTCTCCCGCCCGGCTCGGCTCGGGCCCTGGGGCGCCGGCCCCCGGCCGAGCACCGCCGGGCCCTCCCTATTTTCCCGGACATGTCCGGCTTTTTGGGATTTCCTCCCAGACGGGGATTTGAGGCCCAAAAAGCCGGACATGTCCGGGAAAATCCGGACGTATGGTAACCCTACCTTAGCTCTGGAGCTTAACTGGTGTTCCATAACTTAACATATTAAAAAAACCCACACCCACTTTTTTTTTTTAAATTAAGGGTATAATCGTGCAAAAAATTATACCTGTTTAACTTTATGCATATGCTTAACTTAGTGCATTGGAGCAGTCCCATTGAGTTCAATGGTACTAATTACATGTGTCAAGTTAAGCACGTGCCAAAGTTTTCCTCGTGTAAACCTAAAAGGTTCTAAACGCAGGTGCAGCAGCAGTGTGATCTCTTTGCCACTATCTATTACCCCACAATGGATTTGTAAAATCGCCTCAGACCAGACCTGCCTCAATGTTTAGGTGCACACAACAGCATGGAGTTGGCGATTATCATCAATATGCGTAACGAGCCTTAGAGCTGCACGTAGCCGGGGACTCGACAGCGCGGCCTGTCTTTGTGAAAGACACCGGAGAGCCAATGTAGACAAAACAAGGTTTTAAGGAACTATCAAAAAAGCTGAGCGGCGCGTTCCGGGCCGGGGAGGCTCAGCCGCACAACTGGGGCCGGGGCCGGGCCGCAACCCTGCCCGGGGCCGCGTGTCACGGAGAGGGCTGGCGCGGGGCGTGCGCTGCGGCCCTTCGCTCGGGAGACTCCAGCCGCTCTGCCCTCCGGAGCCGCACCCAGCGCAGGGCGGGCAAATGAACGTGAGCGGGGACCTCTCAGGGCGCCTCCGCCCCTCGCCACTGGGCGGGCCCAGGCTCACCAGCGGGGCCGGCCGGCCCGGGTCAAGCAGCCTACCTCCGCGGGCCGCGCCCGGCCCGTTACCAACGGCAGGCGCCCCTGAGCCGCTCTTCTCACAGCCGCGCGCCCTTGCCGCGTCCGCGCCGGCGGGTCTGACTGAGGCGGCGGCCGGAGCCAGCTGAGCGCGGTTCTTTCGGCTCTGCTGAAGCCGGGGGCGGCGCCATGGACGTGCAGCAGCTTTCACTAGTGACGCGGCAGGGGATGGGAGTCTGCCCCGCTCCCAACCGGGAGCCGGGCCCGGGCTCAGCAAGAAATGCTCGCGCCGCCAAAGCCCTCACCCCACGCGGGGCCGGGGCCGCTGGGGGAGACTCGCGCCAGACCGCGATGGGGCGGGGCTGTGGGTTACGTCACGTGAGCACTGCGCACACCCAGCCTGCGGGCCAGGGGGCAGCGGGGAGGCCCAGAGCTCGACGGCGCGGCCCTAGCCCGACTTCTTCCTGCGGCTTCAGACCCTACCGCACGGAACGTGCCGCCCCGCTGAAGGGCTCCTGTCCGCCGGTCGAGGGTGCGGAGCTGGGAAAGACAATTTGTCCATTAATAAATGTAACCTTGTGAGCTCTCCAAGCAAAGCAGCGGTTACAACAGGGGGCGTTGCAAAGAGTCCTTTTTTTGCCCCCAAAGTTTTGCATTATGATGAGTTTAACCCTTTAAAAAAACACAAACGGGGCATGCACCATAGTTGTTGGTTTGCTGAACTTAATGGGGCAAACTACATAATTGTAATCGTACTGCAAATGTGTAACCCATTTTGCGGATGGGGAAGCAGCAGCAGCATAGAGTGTGATTTTTGCACAAGTTACCACAAAGTCAGCTTCAAAGCTAGGAAGAGCACTGACCCAGTCCACTGCCCTGGACCCACAGCCTCTTCTAACTGAACACCCAAGGAAGGATTCACTGGGTATGGTTACATTTGGAAACGTTTTGGCTACTTTAAGAGCTCAGACTAGACCAGTGGTTCTCAACCAGGAGTACACCTATCCCTGGGGTACACAGCGGTCTCATCAACTAATCTAGATATTTGCCTAGTTTTACAACAGGCTACATAAAAAGCACTAGAGAGGTCAGTACAAACTAAAATTTCATACAATGAGAAAAGTAAGCAATTTTTCAGTTATAGTGTGCTTTTTTTTAATGTCTGATTTTGTAAGCAAGTAGTTTTTAAGTGAGGAGAAACCTGGGGTACGCAAGACAGATCAGACACCTGAAAGGGGTACAGTAGTTTGGAAAGGGGTTGAGAACCACTGGACTAGATGATCAAGGAGGACGTGTATGGCTTTACAAACTATTCATTGATCATTGAAGACTTTGTTGGGTGTGTATTCAACATTCTGGTGCACTCTTTTCTATGGCATTCTGTATACTCAATGCTTAATAAGGGATAAAACTTTCTAGTTGATGACCCACCCAGGAAACCCACTAGAGGACAATCTCAGGTAGCACATTGTGTATTGCAACATCTATATCTCTTCTAGGTAGTATTTTATTCTTTGGAAATAGTTTATTATATTCAAATAAAGAATGTCACACAAAACAGATACACCTCTACAGATAGTAGGAACAGCATACAAGAGGGTGAAAATGTAGAAGTCTGTGTGAGATATCAGCCCAAACCTATTTACTGTAATTAAATGAGTTATGCAGGACACAGATTCACCAGTAGATTCAGATCTCTGCTGGGAGAAGTCTCACCATTTATCTCTCCCTCTTTGAGCACATCCTTTTCCAGTTTATAACATCAGGAAATTAAATTTTCTTTTTCTTTTCTATATCTTGACAAAGCATTATGAAAAGCTAAGATACCTGATGACCCTCAAAGCTTTTGTTTCAGATTTGCTGCAAACTCATGCAAACATCACTACATCAATGTCACTAAGGTCACATTTTCCAGGTTTCTCCACAACCACGATTGCTAGAAACTTCCTTAAAATAATAATAAAATGAAAGCTGAAATTATTACTTGACTCCAAGAGCTGGGGCTTTACACCAAACATTCCAAAAATGACTATAACTTCAGGTGAGTTTGCAACAAATCTGAAATGATTTGCTCTTTGTATGGATTATAACCTTCTTTCAAAGTCTGAAATGTGATGAAGAGAATTATCCAATGCTGTGTATGTGCAGCAATGGGGAACAGAGGGCTTGGATCAGGGGTGGGCAAACTTTTTGGCCTGAGGGCCACATTGGGGTATGGAAATTGTATGGAGGGCCATGAATGCTCATGAAATTGGGGGTAGGGGTGCGGGACAGGATGAGGGCTCTGGCTGGGGGTGCAGGCTCTGGGGTGGGGTCAGAAATGAGTTCAGGGGTTGGGGGGCAGGGGTGAGGGCTCTCAGGCGGGGCTGGGATGAGGGGTTTGGGGTGCAGGAGGGTGCTCCGGGCTGGGACCAATGGGTTCAGAGGGCAGGAAGAGGATCAGGGATGGGGCAGGCTGTTGGGCACCGGGGGGGGGGGGAGGTGAGGGCTCTGGCTGGGGGTGCAGGCTCTGGGGTGGGGCTGGAGATGAGGGGTTTGGGGTACAAGAAGGGGCTCTGGGCTGGGATTGAGGGGTTTGGAGGGCGAGAGGGGGATCAGGGCTGTGGCAGGGGATTGGGGCACGGGGAGGCACTCTGGGGTGCAGGTTCTGGGCGCTTACCACAAGCAGCTCCCGGAAACATGTCCTCCCTCCGGCTCCGAGGTGCGACCAGGCAGCTCTGTGCGCTGCTTCATTCGCAGGCATCACCCATGCGGCTCCCACCTCGCCACGCTTGTGCATACTACGTAGGAGCCAGAGGCAGGTCATGCCGGCTGATTCCTAGGAGCCACATGGAGCGGGGCAAGCTCCCAACCCTGCTCCCCAGCTGAGGGCTGGATTAAATGGTCTGACGGGCCGGATGTGGCCCATGGGCCATAGTTTGCCCACCCCTGGCTTGGATCATCCCCATCTTGTCAGCTAAGCTTCTCGGTCTGGGTGTTGTGACCTGCCGCACAGAGACACAGCACCATTTAGGTTTGGTCCAGCTTCCCCGATGACAGGGGTGGCTAGGCCAAACTTGAGTGAGAGGCACTGTGATCCCATCTGCCAGATTGCAATGCTGGGAGTGAGGAAATGGGCCCAACCCCGCAGGACAGGAGTCACCATTGCAGGTTGAGGTACTCTGCAACCGCCTGCCCATGGCCTACACCACTCCCCTCCGATCCTCCCACCCAAAGGACAGAACCTGACGCACCCATTCCCAGGGCCTCCTGCCTATCTGGGGACAGAACCCAACCCCCACCCATCCCCAGGACCTCTCACCCATTGGGGGAAGGAGAGGGAGGACCTGATCTCCCCCCAGGGCCTCCCATCCCTCCAGATGAAGGACCCAATGCACCCAGGAGGAGGGGAGGGAATGGATAAAATGAAATAAGAATTTCCCCAAAAATAAAATATATTTTTTTAAATTTAAGAATGTCACAGAGCTCTGCTCATGAGCTCGTGAGCCCCTAAAAGTGCAGAAAACTAGTTTAAAATCATGAGATTTTGAAAACAATGGATTTTGAGGTCTTTACATTTGTCTATTGCATTATGGCTTTCACATTTTACCCAAAACCATGAGAAGCAGAAAGTTTATTTTTCTTTTGAAAAAAACTAAAGTCAAAATTCTCCCGTATCCTGTGACTCCAGGAGCTGAAGCTTTAGGAAAAATGCCCAATGTTGCAAGACTCACAATGAAATGAAGGAACTGGCCACTCTGCCCAAGACCTCGGCCCCATTGCCCCAACCCCATGCTCCATCCCATTCTGCTGCACCTCCCGGAAAGCAAGGCCATCCAGCGCTTACTTCAGGCTGGGACTCGCCCACAGTCTGAAACCCTGCCCCTCACTGGGCCCCTACTACAGAGATGGGCAAACTACGGCCCACGAGGCCATCCTGCCCGGCCCCTGAGCTCCCGGCCGGCCCTGGGCCTCCCCTGCTGTCCCCCCGCAGCCTCAGCTCGGCGTGCCGGCAGCACGGTTGGCTCCGGCTGGGCGGCGCGGCTCAGGGGCAGATTTACCAGTCAACACAGGGTGCCCTGGCACAGACCCCTCAACAACAGGGGGACGCAGGGCTGGGCACTCGGGCAGCTCAGCACCGGTGCACCCCCGCGGAGGGAGGGGCTGCACTGCAGGAGCAGGCGGGTGGTGCGGGTGGCGGGAGCGCGACCAGAGGACTCAGGAGGAGCACTGGGCGGCCATGCAGCTGGCCGGAGAGAAGCAGTGCTTTGAAGGGGAAACCGCCTCTTCTCTCCGGCTGCTGCCCCTGCTCCCCCTGAGTCCTCCGCCCATGTTCCCAGGGCCACATTCCGAAAGGGGCTGGTGGAGGGGGGGATGGATGGGGGGGGAGGTCCCAGGGGGGCAGTTAGGGGCAGGGAGTCCTGGGAGGGTGCGGTCAGGGGACGGGGGGGGGGTTTGGGTCCTGGGGGGCATTAGGGACAGGGGATCCCGGGATGGGGCGGTCAGGGGACAAGGAGCAGAGGGGATTGGATGGGTCAGGAGTTCTGAGGGGGGCAGTCAGGGGGCGGGAAGTGGAAGGGGGTGGATGGGGGAGGGGCACAGGCTGTTTGCAGGGGGCACAGCCTTCCCTAGCAGGACCTCCATACCGTTTCGCAACCCCGATGTGGCCCTCGGGCCAAAAAGTTTGCCCACCCTGGCTGCCCTACTACCATTAGGTGCCGCCCAACCCCGCCCCCCGCGTGGCCAGAACCACGTCCCACAGCCCCTCCCCCTCGAAACGAGCAGCTTCCCGCTTAGCCCCGCCCCACCCTGGCTAACCTCCTGGCGGAGCTCCGCCCCCCGCGACTAGAGAAGGTCCCCAGGCGGGGTATCACTGGGCGGATGGAACGCTCAGGTAAGCAACGCTCGCAGGCCTGCGGCGCTCTGATTGGCTACGCGCGGCGTCAGGGGGTGTGGCTAGCATGAAGCCAGGAAGGGGCGTGTTGGACCGTGTGGCAGCTGAGAGCCACGTCGGCGGCTGCTGGGGTGCCGCAGGTAGGCGGGTCTGTGCTGCTGCCGGTGTTCGGCGGTCTCGCTGCAGTCTAGGGGCCCGGGGACGTGGTTTGCTGGGCGGGGCCTCCGTCCTGGGCGAGCTTCGGTGGGGGCAGAGGGGGCTGGGCAGGGTCACGTGGCAGGGATGGGCACCTCGCCCTGTGCGTAGGGCTGGTCCGGGCTGGGTGTGTGCTCCGGGGGGCGACTAGCTGCTACCAGCTCTGGGGAGAGTCAGACAGGCCTCTCTGTGCTCCCCTCACTCTCTGGTAACTGTCCCGAAAAGTTTTACCTTCTGGCGTTAAAACTCTCCTGCTTGGTGTCAGCCCACAGGGGTGAGTAAGGAGGAACAAGGTCTCTCCTGCACTAATGAGCTAGGGTTACCATATTTCAAGTTCCTAAACAGAGGACCGTGCCAGGCACACAGGTGCTGACTTTCTTCTGTCCAGGGAGTGCTCCGCCCCCACTCTGCCCCTTTCCCCAAGGACCCCGCCCCTTCCTGCCACCTGTGTGCCCTGCCCTCACTCTGTCTCTTCCCACCCCCAGCACCTCCACGCCTGCTGCAGAAGGTGCTGAGCCCAATGGACTTGGTGCCTGTGCTGCCAGGGGGAGGAGAGGAAGGGGGTACAGTTTATATGGCAATACCATGTCATACCACCCTTACTTCTGTGATACTGCTGGCGGCAGCACTGCCTTCAGAGCTGGGCACCTGGCCAGCAACTGCCATTCTCTGGCGGTCCCACTCTAAAGGCAAGGAAAAAGAACAAGCAAGGAAAAATGAAGGCTGTGTGTTTGTATTTCAAAAATCCACTTGAACGGAGAACCAAAAAAGAAGTTATGTCCAGGAAAACCTGGACATATGGTAACCCTATATTGAGCAGTGGTCTCCTGTCTCCCATGTGCCAGTTATGGTAGCCTGCATTGCCCAGTAGTTAAATTTTCCAAGGAGCACCTTCTTGCTGTCTCCCATAAACATGTGCAAGGCCACCTCCCTGATTTATGATCCCTTCTTAAAATTCTCCTCTGCTGTGATGTGTACAGAAAAGTCAACAATGGAGGCAACTTCTGTGCTGTTATCCCTGTCATGCTTACCAGTACTGTTCCATTGTTACCTTGTATTCTGCTTGTCTGTCAGTTGAACCCACATGTTGTTTCTTGCCTTATTCTCAGACCAGGTCTACACTACACTTTTGTCGTCAAAACTTTTGTCACTCGGGTGTGAAAAAAACACACCCCTGAACGACAAAAGTTTTAATGACGAAAAGTGCCGGTGTGCACAGCCCTTAAGTCACCGGGAGACACTTTTCCAGCAACGAATCTACTGCCTCTCGTTGGGGGTGGTTTTATTTTGTCGCCGGGAGTACACTGCGCACCTTACAACGGTGTGACAGCAGTGGCATGGCCGCGCGGTTGTAAGGTGCACAATGTAGACATAGCCTTACTTGGTAACAGGGCTTTGGAGCTGTGCTCCAGCTCCGCTCCAACTCCATGCAAAAACCTGCAGCTCCACCGCTCCGCAGCTGCTACAAAATCCTGCTTGGTAAGGTCTTTGGAGCAGGGATACTTTTGGTTTTGTGTTTGTACAACACCTAATGTAGTGGAGTCCTGATCTATGGTTGGAGCCCCTAAGAATTGCCACAATACAGACAATAATTTTGCTTGGATATTAAAAGAAGAAAAGGAAGTAATAGACTTTACATGGTTGGAGTATGTTGGGGAAGGAAATCTGGGAGTTTGGCCTGGTGTTGCAGCTAAATACCCTCTGCCTGCTGTTGTCTGGAATAGGAGACACTGTCTCTCTCTGCCACTTGCACTAGGGCCACTGGACCAGTGCAACTGAGGATCCCCCCCTTGGCTCAGTCTCTTCCTCTCTCTGCACTGGCTTGTGGGGCTGGCACAGACTCCCTTTAAGGTATGCAGGTGATGTGGAGGCTCCTTCCCAGGCTATAATGCTGGTGTTTCCTCTGCAAACCCATCATTAGCTTGTGGGGTGTGAATGTCTTTGTGTGGACCCTCTACATGGGATTAATTTCAATTCACATATCTAATAACCCTGACTCTAACAATAGCGAAACATAAAAAAAACCCTATCTTGCATGAATATATGTAGACTTAACTTAAACTCTTGAGTGTTTTTTCCCCAAGATTAAGTTGCTGTTTAAAATATATTTTTACTACACAAATAAACATCCTTAAAAGCTAAAAGCTTTTTCATGTAAATGCTACTTGTTTCTGTCTGTCTTCTGAGACTTATTCTTATCTGGTTAATTCAATATATCTGTGGATTTACAAGGTAAGTGTAATATGAGAAGTTTATTATGGTGATTTTAGCCTTTACTAATAACATCTGTACAGTTTCCTTTTATAGAAATGGATTTTGAGGCAGTTGCAAAGTACTCAGCATTACACCTGAAACCAGCTGGACTTAGCCTTCAGTATGGAACTGCTGGATTTCGTACCAAGGCAGGACATCTTGATCATGTCATGTATCGCATGGGTTTGCTGGCAGTACTAAGGTCCAGGCAGACCAAATCTACTATTGGAGTCATGGTTACAGCATCTCACAATCCTGAAGTAAGAATGTTTCTGATTGTATTCTTTTTAAAAAAAGGAAAATAGATGATATCGGCCAAAGGAGAGTCAAAATCTCTAAGCTAGCAGAGACTGAAAGCATTTAGAGGCCAGATCATGTGAACACACTTGTGCTTAATTTAAGCATGTGAATAGTCTCATTGACCACAAATAAGACTGATTGCATGCTGGAAGCTACTTTGCCACACAAACTCATACCCCCACTTTTGCTTGTAGTTTTTTTCTTCCCTCCACTTCGGAAGGAAAACTGTTACAATGCAGGACCTTATGAGCATGAGAAGCTGGCAGTATATCTGAGGGAGAGCAAACCCTTCCAGCAAACTCTGAATTTATTTATTTTAAGTTGACATTTGCTTTCACGAAGCAACAGTTATAAGTGGAGTATTTGCTTCACTTATCTGCTGCTCTTAGGATATTTCAGGCTATGGAATCGCTAAGCCTGTCACTTTGATACCAACTGATCCTTTTTTTTACAGAACTGCCTGAAAAATAGTGACTTAATATTTTGATGATATTACTGATTTCGGCTGTGTGGGGATTTGTTTGGTAGCTTTTATTAGGAACACTTTAGGCCTAAATGAAGCCATAATGATGTATCTGTATTTATCTTCTGTCTTTAAAGAGACTCTGCTGGGTTTCTCCCTTTTAGACTTAGTACATTTATTTTCTTCTAAGGAAGACAATGGTGTAAAATTGGTCGATCCTCTGGGTGAAATGTTGACCTCTGCCTGGGAAGAATATGCTACACGCCTAGCTAATGCAGAAGAGCAAGAAATACAAAGCATACTGACTGAGATCTGCCAGAAAGAAGCAGTGAAACTGCACCAATATGCCTCAGTTTTTATTGGTAGAGACACCAGGTAATTGTAAAATGATATTGACTGTATTTAACTACCAAAGTTGCATTCACAGGCAGTTATCTCTGCTGGAATTTCTGTGCATAGAATGCAAGACACTATAAGGGCAGCACAGCACACTTCACATGTTTCATTTTAAATCTACCTATTAGGGTAACATGTTTAACTCTCCAAACACAATATGCTTCTTGGGCCTAATCCAGTGTCCACTGAAGAGGACGGAAGGACTTCTTTTGATTTCAGTGGGCATTAGATTGGGCCTTTTTAGTGTTAGTGATACCATTACTACATCAGCTGCCTAATCTTTATGTAATTATCTTAATGTCACATGGGAATCTGATTCTGCATTGAGATCCATGTTGGCGGACTTCTCCACCTGTGCAGATCTCACCAAAGGAGTGAGGCCTAGGTTTGTATTTCTGCATAGTGTTTGCTTAAAAAGTAGTGATTGTATTTATTCTTTTTCAGACCCAGCAGTGAGAAACTTTCACAATCAGTAATAGATGGTGTATCTGCTCTAGGTGGTCAATATCATGGTATGTTGACATTTAACCTTTTGCTTTATATTTGAAGTTTTTATGTAAGTGTGAAATATAACATAGACCCAAAGTTGTAGCTCAGATGCCATTTTCATGGCTGATTATAGTGAATGTGTGTTTTGTGATGATCTTAACGTAAGAGGCTACTTCTCTATACAAGTTTACTAGAAAGTGTGTTTGTTTTTGTTTTGTTTTTTTCTCCCCAGGTGGGTTTCTTGCAAAATATTTCCTATAATATATATGGTAGTAAATATTGTATGTCTCTAAATAGGAGTCAAGGTGGGTGAGGTAGTATCTTTTATTGGGCCAACTTCTTATGGCAAAAGATAAGGTTTTGAGCTACACAGAGCTCATCTTTTGAATGTGTTGTGACACCTTGAAAAGACGAACCTGGGAATTCATAACTTTGCTAGACACTAAAAATCATGGTCTTAAAACCATAATAAAGACACTAATTAATCACAACAATCTGTAACCCACTAACAGCGCCCCCCCCCCCCCCCCCACACACACACACTTAAAACACTACAGCAGAACTCCTGCAGCTGTGCCACTGTAGCAATTCAGTGTGGACGCTACCTATGCCAAGGGGAAAGATTCTCCATCTAGCACTGTTTACATGGGGACTTAGGTCCACTTAACTATGCTGCTCAGGAACGTGGATTTTTCACAACTTTGACAGATTTAGTTAAACCAATCTAATTTTTTGATGTAGAGCGGGTCTGAGTACCTTTCCCAGACCTGAAAGAGACAAGTTTTTGAGCTCTTCATCAACAGAAGTTAGTCCAATAAAAGATCTTACCTCACCCACCTTGTCTCTTCAATATTTTGGGACCAACATTGCAAACAACAATCTAAACAGGAATTACTCTTCTGTTCTTTTAATATTGTGACTTGTTTTATATTAGATTATGGTCTGGTAACAACACCACAGCTGCATTACATGGTCTGCTGTCAAAATACTCAAGAGCACTATGGGAAGGCAACAGTGGAAGGTTACTACCAGAAACTATCCAAAGCTTTTGGGGAGCTGACAAAACAAGTGAGGGCCGTTACATTCTCACTAAATAATTCATTGCTTATATTCATGTAAATGTGCAAACTGGATATCTTCTGTGTACAAGTTAAAAAATGGCTCAGCACACTTCAGACCTGCTTGTCCTCTGGTGTGGGGAATTGCGAGAGCTATTGGGATTTTTATCCAAAATATTATAGTTCACTTTAACACTTCTCCTTCCCCTCTCTTGTGTGAAGGCTTCCAGCTCTGGAGATGACCAGATGTGTCTGAAGATAGATTGTGCAAATGGTATAGGAGCCCTGAAACTAAAAGAAATGGAACGTTACCTTCCAAAGAAACTGTTAATTCACTTATATAATGATGGAACCAAAGAGAAACTCAATCATTTATGCGGTGCAGACTTTGTGAAAGTTCATCAGAAACCTCCTCTGGGTATGTAATCTGCAGTCTAAATCTTTAACCCTTTTAGAATACAAATTGTGTTAAGCAGCCTACTCAGCAATAGCTTTCAAAGCACAGGACTTAGCACGGAAATATAGTGATGCATGACTTAGCCAGAAAGAGGTGACTGATCTTCATTGAACTCCTTAATGCTGTAAATCATCAAAGTGATAACAGATTACTCTAAGCTTAAAGGCCACCAGAGTGAATTTACACACGTCCCGACAACCCAAAGTGAATGAATGTAACTGAGAGCACCAGAACTGTGGCAGAGTATTTCTGAAGGATTTTAAGTCACTATCTGACTCAGGCTTGTGAAGAGATGACTTAGCCCAAGTTCATGCAAGGTGCATAAAATAAAATCATGGATCTCAACTTCTAAAAATTGAAAGAGTGACCAGACTTGAGGAATGGGTTCCTCGGGCTATACTGTTTCTCTGCTGTAGAACCACTCTCCTTCTCTGGAGTTGCTAGCTCATGGTGAACTCCAGGTTGCTGCTTCAGTCCTCTTGTAAAATTGCTCTTGCTGACTCAGTTTCTGTTGGTTTGGTTTGTTTGGAACTATCAACTGGGGAAACAGCAGGAGGCCACCTCTGTAGGTCTGACTTCATGGGCTGTGGGTATAATAGTCCAGGGGAGGCTGTGTCTCCCCTGGTGCTGCCACTGGACACCTGGTTGCGGGGCTTTGGGGGGAAGTTTTTGTTTTGTTATGCCCCATGCAGGTTCTGGGGTGGCTGAGGAGGTGGTACATGCGATTCACCTTCCTGGGTTCATCAGTAATCTCCCTGGACTCCAGAGAGATTACTGATGAGCCCAGGAAGCTGAGTAGTACATACCACTGCCTCAGCAGCTCCGGAACCTGCATGGGGCATATCAAAAGCTTCTTCGATAGAGAGTGAAAGGCTTTTCCCCGCAGCCTCTGGGGAGGCATGGCTGGGCTCGGGGCTCTTTCGGGCAGGTGGGGAGGAGGGCTCAGAGGGGGAGGCACTCGGGCCTCTGGCTGAGGGGGAACTCATGGCTCTGGCCATGGGGGGAGAGGCAGGGGATCTCGGGGCTCTAGCTGCGGGGTCGGAGGGGAGGAGGCATGGGCTGAAGGGGTGGAGCCGGGTGGCTCCAACCATTGCCCATGTATGACTTTTATATTAGCCACTGATGGGATCGTCATAGCAGCCACTTTCAGGGAGTGGGTGGCTATTTCAGATGCAGACTCTAGCACAAGCTGGGGAAGCAAAGCTATTGCCACTTCATAGGGTAAGGTACCTCTTCATCCATAGGCTGAAATTAAGGTGATGGGTTTTCAAACCTGAGTGTCTTAAGTTAGGAGTGTAAATCCAGAATTAGGTACCTGATTTCACTGAAGTGCTGAGTGTTTACAACTCCCCATTTAAATCATTAGGAACGCAGAAGGCACAGCACCTCTGAAACTCAGGCCACTTTTGTTTAGGTGGCTAACTGGATGTACGTTCCTATGTCTTTAGTTGTTCACATTCAAACTTTGGTCTAAGGTTTTTCCAGGCCACTTGGACATGCTAATTTATCTACCAGCTGCAATTGCACTGCCTCATTCAGGTGTCAACTTACTTGAGAGAAGGGATGGCAAAGGGGGGAGGAGTTGGATGGAATGCCTCGGCAACTGAGAGGATAATAGTTGAGTGCTGCTCTTCTCTCACGCAGGAACCAGAATGTTTCCAGAGCAAGAGATTCTGGGATGGGGTGAGGCGGCTTGGCACTCCCATCCTCCCTCTTTAGAAGCGCTGCTCTTGAGATCACTAAAATCAAGCAATATGGTGTCAAGAAACCTTATTCTTTGGCATGAAAGTCCCCAGAGAATCCTTCTGTTCCTTCCCACTCCCCTCTTGAGGTCATTAAGAAGGGTTAGGAGAGTTAACAGGGGAAGGATTATAAAGTCTGGGAGAAAAAAACTAGTTTCTCTTGAAAATCTTTGTTTGAGCTCTCTAGTGCTAGGCGATAGCTGTTGGCTGTCTATCACAGGGCTATTTCTTTTAGTGAGTATTAAACAGTTTTGGCCCTGTAAAAACACAGAGCAAAACAAACACTCTGCTCAATGTTTTGTATGACCAGCAGATCCACTTATCTCAAAGTTGTGCAAAACATTAATATATAATCTTAGTAATGGATGCTATAGAAGCCCTGTAGTAGCCAAGATTCTTACACCAAAAAACATTGCTGTATAATACCAGTTTGGTAGATTAAATGGTCAAAAGGTTTCCTAGAAGTGTGGGCTCACTTGATACGCTTTGCACTTCCTCTCGTTAATACTAGCATTAACAAGGGGACACATGAGGGAGAAATGAGAACATACCTAAAGCAGGTGGTGAAAAATGTCTTGAAGAGGAAAAGAACCTTTGATGCAGAAGGGTTAATGTCCATCCAGCCTATAGATAGTGAGATATAAAGTGGGAAAACCATGGCAAGAGGCCAAGAAAGCATAGTGGATTCACCATACATAATCACTTTGTGGAAATGCTGATGAATAGTACTCTACTCAAGTAGAAGAGGGTTGAATTTGAAGCAAGACACATGGAGTTTTATGGATCTAGACCAACTAGATGCCATGTCTTCATTCTAGTCAGTTTGTAAAGGAGGCGTATGAGGGAAGGGTTTGTTATGGTGCAGCATGCACCAAGCTGACATCTTTCTGCTTCCACCCTGAGGTGAGGTCCATCTGTCTCATTTTGCAGGCATTAGCTCACATCTGTGGATTACAGTGGGAGTACAAGATGTTTCTGGTTTCTGACTTGGATGACTAGATGATGCAGCTGCTTGTACTCTGTGGTGGCGAGGGATGTGGGCATTTGGGAGGGCTGGATTCTATTTTTGGTGCCATAATTGCTGTTTGTTACTTATTTAACAAAATATACTAGGATTGGCTCTGAGACCATATTTCATATAGACTTTGTAACCTGACCTTTTTAAGGTGGTATAACAATAAATGGCTATAGAGACTGAATTTTCAGTTTTTAATTTCAAACTGAAGATGCACTTTTCTTTGCAACTTCCATTCCATGCAGCTGCCCTGATTAGAAGAGTTCAAGATGGGATTTACTTAATAAAATCAACTTCTTGCTCTCGTACTACTAAAAGTTTTTCATGTTTAGAGTGTGCATGTATATAACTAATCTTTCTTGAGATAGATAGATATAGAATAAAAAAAACTAAAGCTCTGCTTCCCTTTCCATATCTAATAGTTTGTACTTCCATGTGTATAGGACTAGAAATCAAACCTCATGAAAGATGCTGCTCGTTTGATGGAGATGCAGACAGAATTGTTTATTACTATAATGATACTGCTGGCCATTTTCATCTTGTGGATGGAGATAAAATAGCAACTTTAATTAGCACTTTCATTAAAGAACTTCTTATCAAGGTAACTCTACTTATACAGTAAAGGGTTTTGCTTTGCCCCAAACTGTAAAACATACATCTCACCCAGTGAAGGTGGGGGTTACCCTGGGCATATGTACGCACACTGGTGCTCTTTCTAAAGCCGCATACTGATGCAAAATTACATTTAAAAAACAAAAAGACCTCTTTTTGCCACAGCAACAGGTGTATAAAAGGAGTGACCTAATTTTGGGAGGGCAAGAGGGGTGGCTTTAAATTCATGCTGAAACTATGATTAAGGCTGCAGGTTTGTCATGAAGGTCAGATTCCATGACTTTTCCCATGACTTCTGCAGTGGCTAGCTGCACCGGCCGCTGCTGGGGCAGTCTCGGGCCACCTTCCCCTGCACCACCGTCCCAGCAGGAGTTTGGGTGGGGGACTCCAGGCTGGAGGTTGTGGCATAGGAGGGGGTGCTGGCTATGGGTGATGCTTACCTTGGGGCGGGCGGGTGCTCCCCAGAAGCAGCAACATCCCTCGGCTCCTAGGGGGAGGCACAGCCAGGGGACGCTGCACATTGCCACCACCTGCAGGCACTGCCCTGGCAGCTCCCATTGGCCGCAGTTCCCAGCCAATGGGAGCTGCCGAGGCAGCGCACAGAACTGCGCAGCCATGCCTCCGCCTAGGAGCTGAGGGATGTCGCCGTTTCCAGGGTGGCGCAGAGCTGGGTAGGGAGCCAGCCAGCCCCCCCGTCCCCAGTACTAGCAGGGGTCCCAGGCCATGTGCCGGTGCGCCTCCCCCCCCCCCCCCATCAGCCCCACACAGGCACCCGTGGTGTCTCCCGCCCTCCCCCAGAGCACTTGCGGCACCCCCCGGGCCGCCCCCTCACCAGTTTTTTTTTTTTTTTTTTTTTTTTTTTTTTAGTTAGGGGTATATAGTAAAAGTCATGGACAGGTCATAGGCAGTAAACAAAAATTCACAGCCCGTGACCTGTCCATGACTTTTTACTAAAAATACCCATGACTAAAACGTAGCCTTAACCATGATGCCTTGACTAGAAAATTACCCTACTTTTAAGTTTCACTTTACTGCTCACAAGCTGAAGTGTCTTCCTACCTCTTCTCCTCTTCACCCTTGTAACTCCATGTTGACCTGAGTTAAGCTTGAGGGCTCAATCCTACCCTTCCCTTCCCTTGGAAAATTCCTGTGAACCCAATTTGCATTTGATTTACCTTGGAATGCATTTATGAAGCATTCTCGTGTTCTTACTGATTGTGAAAGGTGCTGCATGGACAGACCTGGAGCATAAAATCCCACTGTCCATTGGGAGTAAAAAAAGCAGTTCCAGTCTCCATGCTCACTTGGTCCTTGGTGCCTCTGAGACTGCCCTGCTAAGGCACATTCCAGTTGGTGTCAGTTTCTGTGATGTTCATCAACTCGTTTCTCCTGGGGCCACAGACACACTATCCAATGATAACCACTTTTGACTTGAACTGGCCTTTGCCAGGTTCACAGTAATACTTAATGTCAGAAAGTTCTGTGTCCTGTGAGCCGAGCCACTACCTCCTTCAATTTCCCAAATGTGTCAGAGTTCTGGAGGTCCGGCGGGAGAGCAGTTACTATGTGTTGAAAGTCTTTCACCCATTAAATATTCTGTTCTCATCTTGAACTAAAATCTTGGTTTAGCTTTTCCTTTATACTGTGCCTTTCTGAAGATTTATGTGTGTGCCATTAAGCCATTTACTTTTCCCTCTGCTCAGATAGGACAAACTCTAAAGATGGCAGTGGTACAAACAGCATATGCTAATGGGAGCTCTACACGTTATCTTGAGGAAACCATGAAGGTATCAAGTAATCTCTCTCTCTCTCTCGCCTCCACAGTTGTTTCCTAGCTTTAAAAAAGCAGTGATGGACACCAGGCAGACCTAATTTGGAATAAACCTATTTTGCTTTAAACTTCATTAACTATTTAAATTCTTGGTGATAAATGATATTTTAAAGGTGGGAGAGTGTCAGTGCCAGTTCTGGCCAACTTAAAAGTTGGATTGAAAATGCTAAACAAAATCATCTAAATTTTCTGACCCTTAGAGTTTGAGCCCATTATACACTGAGACGGCTGAGGGAAACAGATTAGGCCTGATCGCCTTAAAACATTTAAATTTTGTTGAAGTGATATTTATGGTCCTGATACTAGATCACCTTTCCTTAGGAAGGTTTTCTAGGCACCTGCCTTCCTAGATAAAGCGCCCCCCTCTCCTGAAAAAGGCCTGGGTTTTGGCCGCTTGGGCATTGACTACCTAAGCAGCTGATGTGGCTTAGGCAGCTAACTCCAGGAGAGGGCTCGCGGCTGAGAATTTTGAGTGGGTTGAGGCACTTGAGCTCCATCCCTTTAATCTTCAGTTCAATTCTGGCTTGCACAGGCAGCTCCCTAGCTTCTGAGGCGTCCTTCCTTAGGCTGCTAACTCTCCCCATGCATAGTGTGGGGAGTCTTGGGACCTGAGAATTCCACTAGGTGGCGGGGGTGGGGGGGTCGTCGTTGCAACACCATGTATCTTTGTGTACCTACCCTTAATCTTTTATCCTCTCGTTACTGATGGATAAGTGAGAAAGCTACTTACCCAACAGGTCTGCAGTGAGAATTACCGGTAGATAACTTCTGTTACTGCTTTTTGTAGTCAAAGTGATTATGTGTACTAAATGCTCATAGTCCATCAAGGCTTGTAGCTAGTTTCCTGACGCTTATTCTTGCAACTAAGTGGTAACAATTTGATCCTGTGTTCTTACCATCTACTCAGGATGTTGACTTCATGCCACTTTGTCTATGCTTTTCCTGTATCTCTGGGTTGTAGGTGCCTGTTCATTGTACCAAAACAGGAGTAAAGCATTTGCATCACAAGGCCCAGGAATTTGACATTGGAGTTTACTTTGAGGCAAATGGGCATGGCACAGTAAGTACATGCACAAGGGGCATTATAGGGTTATTTGAGTTTTAAAGCCAGTGTGTATAAAACTTAGCAACCAAATTAGCTTGAAAATACGTAGCATCTTTCCAAATCCAAATAGCACTTCTTCCCCCCCACCTTTATCCCTGTGTTTCCTAATCACCTCTCCTTCTCTCTTGTGTCTTCCCCCTCCCACTAACTGTTCAGTATTCTAAACATGGGAGTTCATGGAAGTGAAACCCAGAGACAACTAATTGGGTTTAGTTGGCATAACAGATCAAATTTGTTGTATGTACTGTTTAGAGATGTCTGATGGCATATGTCCTATTATCTCTTTTCTCTAGGTATTATTTAGTAAAGCTGCTGAAGAGAAAATAAGACACATGGCAAAAGAAGAAAAGGAGAATCAAAAAAGAGACGCTGCAAAGATGCTTGAAAATACCATTGACCTGATTAATCAAGTAAGAGCTGAAATGTAAAAATTAGATACTTGGTTTCTGATCTGGGGGGCTAACACTGTTGGCATGTTGAGTGACTGGATGGGAGGAGTGTGTAGAAAATCTTGTGGAGGAAGGCAGCACACCATGACAAAATAGGCAAAGGGAAGGAATGGCCTATTTTAACATCCTACCAGGCTAGGCAGACAGCTATAGGCACCCGTTATTCTCTTTTAAAACCCCTCTCTCCACACTTAGTCTACTAAAGGAAGACCTGTTTGAACAGTAATTGTTTCACCTTTGAAAGATGTCAAGATTTCCACATCTACAAAGGCAAAACACTTCTGTCTGGTCTTCTGCGCTTGTAGCTTGATAAGAGGAAGGGGATTGGATGGCTTGGGAGACTGGAGAATGACACCTCAGACCCACATCCTATTACTAGTTTGTTATTTTTGGTTGAATCACACCGGAAAGGTAACTTTCATCTGAAGGTTGTTGATCTGAAGTGAGATGATGGCATGTATAGGCCCTTGTATCCATCTGGACATTATTTTTGGTGGTCTTAGCCCGGAGGCTAAGGAGTGAATAGGCATACAGTGAGAGCATCCCACTTTATTGAGGTGGTTTCTTTAAGGCACAAGTCCAAACTATCCTTTGCAGGTCACCTTTAAATGGAGTTATGATGCCAGAGCAAGTGTAGGGAGGGAACAAGTCACCTGCCCTCACTGAATCTGACCTTCCATTTATTGGAGTTCATCTTACTACTAGAATTCATCTTTGGTAAAACAGCATTCCAGTGAAATACGCTGCATGTTCTCTAGTCCTTCGCTTCCTGCCACTGCTCCTGGTAAGGAAAATCAAGCTTATGACAGTCGCCCTGTAATCTTTCTGCATTTTCAGTGACTCTTTGGTTGGTGTGGTTTTGTTGTTGTTGTTGAATTCGCTAGAACAAATGTAACAAAATACCCTGGATTTTCTAATTGTCATTGAAGACTCCTTTATTTTCTTCATATTCATAGACTGTGGGTGATGCCATCTCAGATATGCTAGTGATTGAAGCAATCTTGGCTCTAAAGGGTTTGACAGTGCAACAGTGGGATGCCATCTACACAGATCTTCCCAACCGACAGCTGAAAGTTAAGGTTGGTGATACTGTAACATTGGCCAGAGTTTAGTGGTCAGTGTCTCTCTCTTCTCCTCTCTCTGAAGAGACCCTCCCTGCATTCATCTACTCACTGGCCTTCCCCTCTGCATGCTGAAGATATGAAGGTGTCTTTGCCATATTGATATTCTTACTGTAATTCAAATCCAGCTAGGATAAATGACAAAGACAAGCAGGGAGAACTTCACTTACTGAAGCAACAAATCAGATTAAATGACAAATTTGAGGCCCAACAGGAAACTAATTTTAGAAGGGTAGCTCTTTATATGTTTGGTCCTACCACTGTAGGTTGCGGACAGACGAGTCATTGACACGACAGATGCTGAGAGACGTGCAGTTACACCCCCAGGACTACAAGAAAAAATTGATGAACTTGTAAAGAAGTACAGAGTGTCACGAGCTTTTGTCCGCCCATCAGGAACAGAAGATGTAGTGCGAGTATACGCTGAAGCAGACACACAGGTCAGAGCTGAAACAATTTGCACATTACAGCAGTTGTATTGTTTAAGCCAGGGGTCAGCAACGTTCGGCACGCGGCTCGCCAGGGTAAGCACCCTGGCGGGCCGGGCCAGTTTTATTTACCTGCTGACGCGGCAGGTTCGGCCGATTGCGGCCCCCACTGGCCGCGGTTCGCCGTCCCGGGCCAATGGGGGCGGCGAGAAGCGGCCGCGGCTTCTCGCCGCCCCCATTGGCCCGGGACGGCGAACCGCGGCCAGTGGGGGCCGCGATCGGCCGAACCTGCCGCGTCAGCAGGTAAATAAAACTGGCCCGGCCCGCCAGGGTGCTTACCCTGGCGAGCCGCGTGCCGAACGTTGCTGACCCCTGCTTTAAGCAATGAAGTCCTCTGAGACAGCACCACTAGAATTAGGGTGATGGGGGTAGGGGAGAGAGCCTATATATTAATGACACTTTTTTTTTTTTTTTTTTTCATCACATTCTGAAATTTAAGTGAGGAGCTCTAACCTGATAGGTAGATGAAGCAATTTTAGGGTTGTGTTTTTTCTTTCAAATATTTCCAAGCTCCTTGTTGAGTCTACAGAGATAAGTCTAGGCTTTACCCTGACCCGCTAACATGACTTTGTCTTTTAAAAGCCTGTCTACATTAGGTGTTTAAACATCACTGAGAGTGCATTTAAGAAAATCTCCTCCCTGTGCCCAATCTTGACAAGCGCATAGTGGCTCAAATCCAGCCCAGGCTGGCAATGACTTACTGCTTCCTATCTCATGGTTCTTGCTGGCATATATGAAATAATATTAGTGATTGTGATCTGGTCCTCCATGGAAACAAGGACATCATCACAAAAAGCCCTATTATAACTGACATTCCTTAGTTTCTTATACAAAGTGGTTGTAGAAACTGAACTTGTCCTAGAAGTAGCTTTTTCAGATGAGAGGCGGCATCTTTGGAAAGTTTGTATTGCTATAATTATACTGCTGCTTAATAACATTAACTGACATATGAGCCTCAAATGAACAGCCTCCTATGAGCACTACATGCATGTCCAAAAAAAAAAAAACCTGCCCCAAACTCATCAATGTTAAGGTTCAGATAAAATGAACAATGCTTACAATATAGTAAACTATTTTTTTTTTTTTTTTTAATCTATAGGAGAACGCAGATTCCCTTGCACATGAAGTAAGCCTGGCTGTTTATCATCTAGCTGGTGGAATAGGAGAACCACCTCAGCCTGTATGTTGAAGGACACAGCTGTGGTCATGCTACCTAAACATGATTCCTTTATTTTTATTTTTTTCCCTTTAGCATGAACCTAACATGTCAGCAATAACAAATCAAACCTTCCAGTTTAAAAAAAAAAAAGGTGGAGTATTCTTATACCTTATCCTTACTGGGACACTCCTGCTGCTCAGAGAATTGGGGTTTTTTAAGCCTTGTTGGACCTTTTTACTTCTGCTGAAGTACAATAACATAACTGGAGTTAAGTGACATGCTCCATCTAATCAACCAGGGAATAAAAACCAGCTCTCGTAATGCCCAGTTTGTGGGTACCCTGCCCACTGGCTGCATTGCTATCCTAAACTGACTGTTTAGTAAGACAGTGTGAAAAACCTCTCACTGACTGCTGCCAAGGAGACAGAACTATTACCTTGCCTACCATACTTATCAGTACTGGATAGCAGCATCACAATAAATGGTTGGTTATAGTATGTTGTCCCTTTGTGTGGTGTGCTTCAATTTTGTGAGTAGGCAGAACACTGACTTGTACAAGAATCCCGCTTTCTGCAAAGATTTATTCATCTGGGTTCTGGCTGCCTAGTGGCCAAAATAGTATACAGACATATCATACAACTGTATGGTTCTACACTTGCTGAGCTACTATGTAGTCACTTCCATTTTAACTGACTGTGAGCAGACCTTATGTTGCTGTTTTCAGCTGTTAACCAGTGCTAGTGATGGCCTCTAAAACTTTAGAGACCACTGTTTCCTAGATGTGGTACCTGTCCTCCAGTGCTCTTTCGGGCACCTCAGATGTATTATACAAATAACTTTCTGTAAAGGACTGTAACCACATAGCAGAAAACACTAACATAGTGGAATAATACAGCTGTAACATTTCAGTCCCAGTTTACCTATCTCATCCCAGCCTGATATTATTTTACTCTTTAATACTAGAAATTGAAGACATTACTCACATGGAATTCAATTTGTTGTCCCTCATTTTGAGACTTCTGTGCTCACATTTTATACCGCAGTAGGATGAGAACTGTAATCTGTCCCTATCAAAGGATTGTCTTTCCAAACCACAGCCACAGGACAGAAGCTGCTGTTCAACATTCTCTGGTGTCAATTTTATTTCCCCCTTACTCTCTAGAAAGTCTCAGCTTGAACAGATTTTCTTCAGGATGTGTATAAAGTGAAGCTTAGGGATATGTTTGTGAAGTCACAGCTCAGATGAATCAATTTCATAACAAATTTCTCATGTGATTCAAGGAAATATTGAGTGGCATATACTATTGCACAGTGGAATATAACTTAGTCCTTTAAATGTCCGGGCTTAATAGATAGAACTGAAGTATTTTAGTAATGTGTTTGATTAGATAATACTTGCTTCAGCACAGGCAAAGCACCTTTCATTGTAATGCCATATAAACTCTTTGGATAGGCACATGGTACATATGCATAACCCAAGTGAAATATAATAGCAACCATCACTCAAAGAACTAGCAAAGTGCCAGTTTAAACGATTGCTGAGAAAAAGTGTCAGCAACTTCCAATGGGTTAGAGAAACTGAACACAAAGATAAACTAGAAACAAAGTGAAAAATGTGCAACTTGTATTTTGTAGTTTGTTTTTCTTTAAAGACAGAACTCAAGACAACAAAACACAGATACTGTAAATATTAGGCACCATAATCAATATGAGCCAACAATATTTAAACTTGATTCAGGCTACATCCAGAACTGGTCTCTTATTTACAAATATTTAAATTAAATATAACCTGAAATGTTCATTACATAGAGGGTAAGAAAGAAAACTATACAACTCTGAAAGATACAGCATTTCATTTAAACAATTACATTAACTGGTACTACTCAGCTTAAATGTATAGTTCATGTTTTTATGACACCTTCCAGAAAATCCTTCTCAACCATCTCTTCAATTTTTTGCCTTGCTTTGCTGTAGAATGTTTTTTGGTTCTCCATTTTTAGGTCCTTATTGGGGAAAGAATTTGGGTAAAGAACAGGGCTCCCTGAGTGTCCAACACATCTGCTTGTGACTTTGCTATTAAAAACCTGGCTGAGTACATTGAAGAAAGGGAGAAGCTGCTCAATGCTGCGGACGGTATAGATGGTTAACAGCAAATGACCTGGTTCCCAACTTAATGTTTTCCCTGAGCTGTCCTCCTCTGGGTTTTTCTGTAAATACAGATAAATATGAAATAGTACAGAACAAAAGCAAAATGCATAGAACAAGCAGAAAATTTAAGAGATTAAAACATTTCGGTACATTGCTACCAGCAGAACAGCTTTTAAATACTGCCCTGGAGATTCACTAAGTCATCTACTAAAGCAGACTTGTTCTTTGGCATCAGTGTTCTTATCTTAGCCTGTTGCCAATATTACTGAAGATACAAATCCCAGAACAGAGACATTAAAATAAAATTAAACATTTTTATTGGAGAGCAACAGTCCTGATATTTCAGGAGATCAGCTGTGCAAAGATTTATTTCTATAATAATGTTTTATAGTCTGACATGGAGAGTCTAAACAGACATTTCTCAGAGCATGAAAGTTAAATTACTTACCTGAAATGTGTGTCTCAGAAGACATTGTCCACAAACTTAGGTTACATATATGTGCTTTGGGCATTGTTTGACAGAAGAAATTTCTGGAACCCTACCACTAAAGGCAGCAGTTATAAGCCAAAAGTTTAAAGGGTGTGTGCATATATGTATATATATATATCCCTCCTTTAGGGTTTTTTATAGCATTAATCACTGTAATACTTACTGTGCATTACATTGTAGTCTTTAACCATCAGTTCCCCTTTTGATCCAAATTACCATCATAACTATACCCTAAGCTATGAAAATGACCATGACTATGCTAACACTTAAGAGGATGTGGCTGCACACTGCTCTGCGTGGACCAGTATAGTATATTGGCAGTGTTCCTTCTACCACAAAGCAGCTGTACCCAGCTGTGTTGTAGCAGTAGTTGGTGCTTATTCCTGAGGGAAGGAGGAAGAGGAAAAGCATCACATCAATGAGTCATGTCTTGAAATGCCTCTGATCTGTGCTTCCCCTCTCACTGTGGCTGTAGCACATTCAGAATAAGGAGTGGAGACTGGAGAGTTATCAAAGGAAACACCATGGGACCTGAGCAGACAGCATGAGAGCAATGTGAGAAGCCCCTAACATCAGGGGATGTGAAAATCAGAAGAGGAGGTGTGAGAATAGATTTACTTACTGTTTACTCACATTTCAGCCCCTGGGTAACTACAGATTTATTCAAAATATTATATTCTATGAACAACATATTTTTTACCCTTTAAATAACATTAAGCATCTTTTTGAAACTAAGACCTGGGGGACATCTCCATTATATAAAACAGTCTTCAAAATGCAGGACAATATATTCTATTTAGTATTTTTCTTCAGCAGTGAAACTGTTTAGTTCTCTGATACAACTTAAAACTGTGTCACTTATTTGGTAAAATTTCCTGAGTAAAAACAGGCTGTGTAACAAATCAGAGCAAGAAGGATCCAGAATTCTAATACAGAATGAGTTGCTGACCCCATGCCTTTAAAAAAAAAAAATACTTTGGCCAAGTCATAACTTAACTTCGTCTCGTCAGTGCAGCTGGAGAAATAGGTTTAAAACTTAAAATTATTGATTAAAACAACAACACCACTTTTTCACAGTGTTCATTAGCATTGTATTCAGAGAGGAAGGGAATTTCCAATGTTGATTTTGAGAGTATTGCTTCAAGGTGGACACTTGTGGATGGGGTTATTCCAAAAATAATCACCACCATTTACTCATTACAAACATTAGTGGAGTAGTGCTGGAAGTGATCAACCAAAGTGCATCTATGCAAATTACACTAATTGGTCTGGATGTGATCAATGAAGTACAAATCCATCTATGTCATTTCTGTGGCATTTCTTCACCTTGGTATCTAAGCAAATTCCACTAATTTGTCTGATAGGTAAATGACAGGTACTTTGACACAGAGACTAGAACATAGGTATGTGCTTGGTTTCTGATGTGTGGTAGAAGCAGTTTTGTTGTTTAAATCCTATGATGGTTGTATTCCTTTTGCAAATCTATTTCTTAAAATCCCTTTTACTTAGAGAAGCTGGCTGAACAAAAATACACTTCTCCTCTGTAGTCATCTACATAAATAGACGTATTTAGGACTCTATTCTTTTGTCTTCATCCAAATATCCATAACTCTGCCTCTGAAGAGAGTTATCCCCTTTTGCATTTCTTACTGAAATCCAGATACCACACATGGCTGTGAGCATCAGGTGGTAACAAATAAGTTTTTGTTTCACAACTCAAGCATCAAAGGCCACCCTCACCTGATGCTTGGCCATCTCCACTCCCTCCAAAATCATCATTTTAAAGTCCTCCTGCTTGTCCTGTGGAAGGAAAGAGGAGAACTTTCAGACTGTGTTCCATAAATTAAAATAATACTTAGCCATGAAGGCTTTGTAGTTGGCAATTTGGGTGTTGAGTTTTACCAGAAGTTCCCTGTCCCAAAAGGGCCCACTGTCTTCAGTCATAACCTGGGGGCATCAGACTGTGGAGTTAGTGTGTGGAGAAGGAGGCTAATGACAGAAAGAAATTCCAGTATGTTTTTCTGTTTCTTGTCATAATGCTGACTCAACGCACCTCCTTCAGCCAACAGTGCTTGAGGAACATCAAACTGCATGAATCTCGCTATCAGTCAAGGTGTCCTGAAGCTAAAGTAAGCTCAAGTGACACATCCTGCCAATAAATTGTACACTCCAAGAGAAACACACTGCTATCTTCAACAGTATTCTTCCACTGCAATTAGAAAGAAACAATAGACTGGAAGCTGGTATTTATTATCTCACTCCCATTCCTCTCACCCTTGTACTCCCAGTTTGTGGTTCACAATTTGTAACTGCTGCCTTGATTAGAGGATTCTAGAAGTTTCTGGAAACTTAGTAAGTTCTTGAAACACACTGTGAAAGCTAATGAGTTTAAAAAAATGTGGATCTCAACATCAGTACGTACCAGCAGAGAATTAATATTATAAATCAGTCGGCGAGACTATTTTGGAATGCATCATATGCCTAAGCAATGTAGAATACTGTACCTTCAAACATCAAGCAAGGAATACACAGTATTTAACAATTCATATAATGATACAGACTAAATCTGATTAGCATTGCACTATGGAAAGAGGAGCTTATCGGGGTGATTTTCCTAGCTCATCAAAGACAAGGTGAAGAATCTTGACTTGCACCACATATTTTGCTTGAAATTCCTGTAGGTTTTGAGCCTTTGGTTTAATGGTACATATACACCTACAACACTAAATCACCCCACACATTTTCACATAGCAAATAACTACAGCAATCGTTTTTTTCCCCTAAAGGGACAGTTCAAGTGGGAAGTAAATTTTCCTGGAGTGGTTAAATACAGGATGTCAGCATATGCCATGACCGGGGGTGTAACAATATTCAGATGCAGCAAAGAGTCCTGTGGCACCTTATAGACTAAGAGACGTATAGGAGCATGAGCTTTCGTGGGTGAAGAAGTGGGTATTCACCCACGAAAGCTCATGCTCCTACACGTCTGTTAGTCTATAAGGTGCCACAGGACTCTTTGCTGCTTTTACAGTTCCAGACTAACACGGCTACCCCTTTGATAATATTCAGATGGGCTTCCAAGAATAAACTCAAAGTTAGCATCCCTGCAAAACTTTGAAATGTCCCTCTACTGTCACTTCTATCGTTTGTCTAAGCTTGCCAAGCCATCCTTCCTCCTTGCAGTCTTTGCCCTTGTTCTTGGTTCCATCTCCACCCTAGTAGTGGCAAATGTTTTCAAAGCTGCCATCTAGTGTTTTTCCCGCTCCGTGGGAGCAGTGGGAGCTTTCCCCACCTCAGCTGGTCCTCTGCTCAATCCCTCACTTTCCAGCCAGCAAGAGATTCAACAACATAGGTAGTTCTCTATCTCTTTCTGCTGTTTGTGCTTTATAATTTTTAGTGGAAATAATTCCAATGGAAAGGCAATGGTGCAATCGCTGGGGGATGGAGGACAAGTCTCCAAAATGTTTCTGTTCCAGTGGTGTTGGCTGCCCACCCTCACCCACTGGAATAATGGAAGATTGGCAAAACTGAAAGAGCTCCTCTCCTTTTCAGCTCCTCTCCCTCTTCACAAAGTACCCCAACTCACTTCCCCCCATTGCTCTCAGTTCTCCCTCTCAGAATTGCTGCCATTGTTCCCTGCCTCCCTCTCTCAGGCCACCAGGGGAGCAACAAGCACCAGCTGTTTACATGTTTATCCTGTTCATATCTCCAGTTCAGTAATTCTTCCACTTCTGCTGACAGATATGTTACTTTGCCTGAAGACTTAAAACTGGCTTTTCTTGGATTCAGGTGTTAAAATTGCCTTACAAAGCTAGAAACCCAGCCCTTCATGGTTCTGCCTAGTTTTAAGACAAATTACTTTATTTTTAAATAAAGTTTGGTTTCTAAATATTTGTGAGCATTTTCCAGGAGCAGAAACACTTTCCTATTTTAGTAGGTAAATTATCATACAATTGTCTATAAACAGCTATAGCTACTAGAAAGTGGTTGGTTTTTATATTAAAATATATTTAGGATTTGGAGGGTACAGTTTTATATTTTGTATTCATTATCTTTTATTAATGACAAAAGATGTAATTGGCTATGTCATAACTAATGAACAAAGTATATTTCAAATACCCAATTATATTTTTTCATTATTTGAGACTCACTTTGATTTGAAACTTTCACTCAAACATAGGCATGCTAGCACACTTGGCAGTGCCCCTTTAATTTTATATAGAAAAGTGAACAATGCTGCTATTTACTGTACGTGCAGCTTTACAAAGTAAAACAAAACAAGGAAAAAGTAAATACCTTTGCTCTTTTCCGCAGCAGTTTTGCTAATCGAACCACATATGGTTTAAATTCCCTTTGATGCGTGCCCTGTCTTCGTACCTCCAAACCTGAATCATCTGACACTTCTGGAATAAAAGCCCACCGATACCTGTCAAGAGGCAACATAGTCAGAGGTTGTTCATATCAAACAGGGGACTTTTAAGCTAGCTAGAGCCCCATGATATTATCATAAAAATGAGGGATCTATAAAACCTTGTCAGATTTTCTTATAAAGAAAGAAAAATTAGGCTCCTTCAGGAGAGGAAGAAAAGGTGGCTTGTACCATAGACACCATTTTCAGAAAAGGGAAAGAGACTACAGCAACACTGAAAATAAAACAGTGTTTCCTTTTCCCTCTTGTGTTTCTTCACTGACAATTGAAGGACTGATTCAGGATAGCAAAAGGAATAGAAGGTAGAGGAGGAGGAGAAGCAATATGGTACCCAGGTCACTATTCTGTCCAAAGAAAACCTACAGTGATTTTGAAATGTGCAACAAAACACCTGAGGTAGTTTTATATATTTGCAAATTAGTGCTGTACTTTTCTTGGTTCAGCCACAAGTCTGGAAGCTCTTTTGTAAGGTAAAACCCAAATCAAGTTGTGAGCCGACAGCCTCTGCCTCTGATCACATAACACTGTAGAATTGGTTAGGTGCATCATGCCCTGTAGTAGGAGTTGAAGAAATTGCCTTCCCTCAATAATCAAGTACAGGCTACAAGAGGCAGGACAAGACAGACTAATGTCTGATCCAATAAGACTAATATGTTTCTATGAATGTACAGTAATGAACAAAGAAAATTATCAATTAAAAATCCTTTACTGAAAGCCACTGTCATACGGTTTGGTTACTAACAGAAAGTAGGACAGTGTGAACAGTTCAGTTGGGAACCTGAGCCTACCCAGAAAATCAGGGTGGATTCAAAATTCTAGTGACACAATCATCTTAGGCTTACGAATGTTGGTAGACTTTGACTGATTTGCAGTGTGCACAGCCCACTTTCTCCTTCACCCCACATATTCTTCCTACAAACAAGGCAGTTAGAGCTGACTGAATTCTGCAGGGGTCGTTCAAATGCAATGGCAAGGAGTCAGTCCCTCTGAATCACCCAAAGGCAAGAGTTGGGATATGCAGTCAGTCATACATCCTGTTCTGTTCTGGGGTTGGATGCCCCATCACTGGGATCTTCAGTGGATGACAAGCAGGGCCGGCTCCACGCACCAGTGAAGGAAGCAGGAGCTTGGGGCGGCCAATGGAAAGGGGCGGCATGTCTGGGTCTTCGGCGGCGGGTCCCTCAGTCCCTCTCTTCCTCTTTGAGCTGCCGCCACAGTGCCGCCGAAGAGGAAGAGAGGGAGTGAAGGACCTGCCGCCGAATTGCTGCAGAAGAATGAAGCGGAGGTACCGCCGAAGTGCCGCCGATTGGCTTCATCTTCCCCCCCCCGCCCCCACTTTGCCGCTTGGGGCGACAAAAAAGCTGGAGCTGGCCTTGATGACAAGTAACTACTCCTCCATCTTTTAGCTTCTGCAGGCAAATCTCAGGTAAGACCAATATTCACCAGCCCACCTGGATCTTGGAGAGGGCAGTTTACACCCATGGACACCATAACGAAGGGGTGGCCATTAATCCCCAAAAAGCAACCTCCTGCAAGTAGATCATACAGGATTCATGTCAAGTTTAGATTTTACGGTCTTCTGAACAGATACTGTGTCTGAATTAGTCTCTGAGAGACATGTAAGCATACTTTTGGATGCTTGAAAATTATTAACAAAAGCAAGATACCCAAGTACACTTAAAATTACAAATACATAAATCATTTCTAAAATGCACTACTTGATCACTACTTATTTTGCTTATCCATAAAGATACGAGTTCAGAACTCTGGCTCTCTCCTATTAGCGCTGTGCATATTTCAGACACTTAAAGCTAAAGGAGATATGCACCTCCAAGCTCTGATCTAGACATCTGAAATGTCATCAAGTCAGGGAAAAGATGAAAACCTATATTTTTTTTTTTAAGAGCTGATAAAACAATCCCTTTTAGTTCACTTTTAAAACATATCTGTAATTTTAAAGATACATGTGTATTCTGTTAATGATTTTGGAACTTAGTTTACATTTATTTTAGAAAAACATCAGTTCCCCTTTAAAAAAAGTTAGTGTATTGCAATGTGGCTTCTTTCTGGCAAGAACAGAGACCTTCAGGTGTTCCACTAACAATCTATCTTCCCCCCTTACTCCAAAGACAGATACACCGAACTTTCTCCTAAGAATTCTAGTCCAATAAATAGACAATGTCCTGTAATAAGTACTACAATTAGTACTACCGCCCAAAGCCATTTTAAATGCTACAAATAAAATTATGAATAATATAATTCCATTCAGATAAACATTAGTAGACCAGGGATAAATGTGGTCCTTTATACACCCGTTACAATGCATGTGGAAAACAGAACCAGGTTGTTAGCCCCAGTTCCATCCCTTGTGTGTTGTCTGAGCAGTGCGAAGGCAACATAATCATGCCATAGCTGGCCAGGTGAGAATTACCCCAGCGGAGGGGATTTCTCAACTGGCATACAGGTGGCAGAGCTGACTCCTACACCCCACCTTCCAGTACGGGGTATGTTGAGAGAATAAAGTGGCCAGAGCAGAGCTCCCATCCTCTAGCAATTCTCAGCTGATGCACGGGCTGTCAATGTCTAACATGCACAGTTAAAAACAACAGGACAGATAGTCTTCAAATTTTCCTAAAAAAATCACCTTTGGTCCAAGATCAAGCATGGCAAATTTCAGCCCAAATGAAATTTCTAAATCACTGAAATACAAGGAGTTAGGATAGAATAGCCATCTATACCTTAATTACAGCATAGCTTTGCTACTGTAATATAGGGAAAATATTACACCACAGTATTCTAAGTCTGTATGTAAGGAAAATGTAATCTGTTGCTCTGGGTTAAAGACGTGAAGGGGGATTAGAAAAGAGAAAGAAAACAAAGGTTTTAAAAATTAGAATTTTACAAGACAGTAGCAAGACTTTCAAAAATGAAAACTATTTCATTTCCGTTTACTTACATCTGAAACTGAGGAAGATTTTCAGATGGTAATGCCAGGGCCAAGTCCAGAAATTTACAAGCAGACAAGTAAAGGTTTAACCACCTCTGGCTGTTGTATGATGTGGAGAAGCCATTGCCTCCTGTGTATGTTGTCTCTAGGCCAGCAACAGATGGGCCCGAAGTTCTAAAATTAAAGTATAATGAGTAGCTGTACAGGATAGTCATAATGACTTTCCACCATTATGGGATGGTTTTCTCTTAGCATTTTGTTTTACAAAGATGCAGATCTTTAATTTACCATGTGGAATCTAGTTCTTGGCAGGCAATCATCCAGATTAAGTGGGAGTCTGTTAATATGGCAATTATGTGGACTTAACTATATTTGGATAGAGATTTCCAAAGGCATAAAGGGAATGTTGCCTAATATATGCTGGTTAGCATATAAATATATATCATATTAATAATATCTATTATCTGGCACCATGTATATTAGTATGCATTAAGCACTAATAACATTAAGCACAAATATTGTAACAGTGACGTAGCCTAAACTGGTCTACACCATCATCCTGTTCACTTATGCTAAGTATCCCAAAACTCTTTGCATTTTCTGAAGTAAGCATTTGGCATAAGCAGATAAGAAACTTGTCAAAATCAAGATACATTCATTCTCTGTCTTAGTACAAGCTAGCTTCACTGACTAGTACCTAGAATGCTAGTATCCAAAACAAATATGAGGAAGGAACAGTACAAGTTAGGGAACTGGGACAAACTGATGGATTGGATTTTAGTGATGTGTAAAGAGGTGTGTCACTTGTAAAATCATATGAATAATATCAGCTAAAATGTGTAACCTGGGGAGCACACCTTCTGCCTAAGGTGAATATAACATCACTGCATGGGACTGCTCTTCGGAGACTGGTATCGTACAGAACCTATTTCCTGTGCCATATTAATAAAATGGACTGACATTGGTTATTTGGTCTCTTGAGTATATTTCATAATTACCAAAGTGTGGTCAAGCAACTGACTATACAATTTTTTAGCAGGGAGCTAAGAAAAAGCAAACAGGAGTTAAGCTCGTATCTCCCCTTTGTGCCTTTGAAAAATCTGCCTCAAAAGCAGGGGCGTAGCCACGGGTGGGCCTGGGTGAGCCACGACCCACCCACTCAGGCCCCGGCTCTGGCCCCAGCGCTTGCCCTGCTCTGCCCACCCGACGCTCCAGATGGAGAGTGGGGTCGGGAGCTTGCCCCGCTCCGTCCACCCGGCGTTCCAGCCGGAGAGTGGGATCAGGGGCTCGCCCCGCTCCGTCCGCCTGCCTGGCACTCTAGCCGGAGAGCAGGGTTGGGGCGGCTTGCCCGCCCGCAAGTCCCCACACTCTGACCCCGCTCCCCGGCTGGAGCGCCGGGTGGGCAGAGTGGGGCAAGCCCCCGCGCCCTGCTCCCGCTCTCTGGGTGTGCACCTAGGCCCAGAAGGGCCCCTGGCCAGCATGTCCATCGCCCCCAGCAAGGCCGGCTGGAGAGGGTGGGGGAGAAGTGGCCCCGATCCTTCCTGCCCCCTGTCATTGCCCACCCACCCCAAGTCGGGGTCCACCCATGTGTCCCGTCCTGGCTACGCCACTGCTATAAAGCTATGACTATACAAACTGTGTGGGAACTGTGAGGCTAGGAATGGACAACAAAACTAGAAACATACGATTTTCATGTTTTTAAATATTTCAAAACAAATTTTCATTATATTTCATAATACCGTTATAGAACCCATGTAAAATAATCCAAAGTACACATTATGGAAACATGTAAAGTTTATTCATGCAACTTGACCCACTGACTGCAATGGGACTATTTGCAGAATTTAAAAATATTCTTGAAAAAGGTTACATGATTTAACATAGTTATTTATTAGTAGTTAGTGGTGAGGTTTTTGTTTTGTTTTTTTTAAAACAGAAAGTCCAAATATAATGTCCTGGTACTGCAGTAAGATTCAAATATTCTTCATCTGAACTTGAACAATTTTTCTATGACAAACTATTTCTACATATTAATACAACTGTCCTATAGGACTTCAGAAGACTACAGGGTATCATAAAATTGAACAAACGAGCAGAAATTAATTCAATTTTACCTTGAAATATCTTCATCAGCAGTGAGTTCTTGTTCCATCAGTAAAAACACTTGTACCTGAAGGTCAAATTCTATATTTTAAAAACATTTTATTTTTAATGGATTGTCTCAGGGTAAAGGTCTGCAGCCTGAAAAGGGTTAACAGGTCCTGGCTGGTCACATGACTGCTTAGGGCAGAGTATTAAAAAAAGCAGCAGCTGGGTCAAAGGAAAGCTAAGGGGAAGAGTGTGCTTTCTCCCTTCCAGGCTGGCTAAAGCAGGAAAAGCTTCCAGGGAATTACTGCCCAGTTTTTTAGTTGATTTTTGTGAGGATTTGAAGAATAATACACAAGCCCTAAGGAAAGAGCCTTAACGGGACTGAGATTTGGAGGTTTATTTCCATTCCCTGGCTAATGAAATCACCCATCAGCCTACTTGGCCATATAGGACCAGACTCTCAATGATTGTTCCATCCCTTTTTGCTGCCTGAATAGTGCAGAGGGAAAGTAATCTGGCTGCCACTGTCCAGCAATTCCCCCAGTGGAGGGGATTCTCAACTAGTGTAAAGTCAGAACAAGCTCCTATGCCAACCTCCTGCACTTCCAGAATAGGAGATATGCCAGGGAAGCAAGAGTGGAGCCCCAGTACCATGTGCTAATTCTCAGATGAAATGTGATCTTTCAGGGACCGTAGTCAGCTGTATCAAATTAGAGCAATCCCAAAATTGGTCTAACTTATGTCAGGACTATGGCAGCTTGGGAATCAAGCAGCTGTAACCAGCCCCCAGACAGCCACATCATCTCTTCTGTTCTGAGCATACCTTGCACAGGGGAGAATGTGCTACACCTCTACCCCGATATAACTCGACCCGATATAACACGAATTCGGATATAACGCGGTAAAGCAGCGCTCCGGGGGGGGCGGGGCTGCACACTCCGGTGGATCAAAGCACGTTTGATATAACGCAGTTTCACCTATAACGCAGTAAGATTTTTTTGGCTCCTGAGGACAGCGTTATATCGGGGTAGAGGTGTACTTAATATTTAGATCGCTGCTATTCTCCCAACTTATTTTAAACATATTTATTTCATAATTATATTCTGATAATCTTTAGAACACCTTTTTCTAGCTAATTTACCAGCATTTATTGCATGGAACAAGAAGATACAGAACGTCATTATGCTATCTTTCCTCTCCCGGAGTGCAACCAGGGTTCAGATTAGCCTCCAGCAAAATTCAGAATTTAATTTAACACCTCAATGCTGCTCTAATTTAAGCCAACTGGTAATGGCACTCCAAGGGGCCACTCTGCTAACCAAGAATCAATGGACTACAGGGTGCTCTGGCTATCAACCTCTTCTACTCCTGAAACATCCCACACAGGAGGAATCCCCAGTTGGCCGTTTAAAGGCAGTGCTCTGTCCCATTTGTGATAGAGCAGAGCCAAAGCTCTGGCCGTACACATGTCTGGTTACAAAAATATAGCCATAAAGTGCCATGAATCACCACTGATTACCAATATAACAAGTCTTTCAGATCCCTCTACTTGATGTCATCAGGATCAGAAGGGGCTAAATGACTGGTAAGGCATCCGCAAGGAAGAAGCAAGTGAAAGTAGTGAGGGAGCAGGCATGTTGGGGGGGAAGCAAGCTTACTTTGGCAGGAAGTGAACTGGTAAGTAGGAGCAAAGAAGGAATGAACATTGAGGGAGGTGCAAAGTTACTTCAGGATGCAAGTGGGAGCAGGGAAGGAACAAAGACTGGAAATTTAAAAAATAAAATATTTTCTGTATGGCTTAACTGATCACATAAGCCATACAGACATTTTATTTGATTTGAGGAAACAGATGTTATCAAGACTGTACAAACAAGTCAGCATTCAGTTTAAATGGTGACCATTGTACATTTAAATGTACATAACGTAACTATAACTTATTTCCCTGGGGCAACTCAAACAGATATTCAGGTATTAAGTTACCTATGCACCATCAGTTTTCCAAATCATGAATGCTAACTACAACTCACCAGTTCAGTGATCATGGTAGGCCAAAGTGAGGTAAGGTGCTGTGGAGACATTCTTAAAAGCAATACTCTGAAAAACAGGAACACTTGAGAGTGAAGGGTGGGCACTTGAGGCAAACGGAGACTTTCTACCAGCCTTTCTGAAACAGAAAGCCAACAAGGATTCCTCAGTTTATAATAGTTCTGGTTAGCTTTTTAGTTTTCCAGTCAGTTTATTCTTGTTAGAGTTAAATATATTTTAATATTAATATACGTAACTATATTTTATTCCTTTTGTCAATGTCCAAAATAAATTGTGTGAACCAAATATTTATATGACTGCAAAACAAACAAAACACCCCTATTTGTTCCCTATGCTACATTACATTGTTTATCTATACGAGAGTTTGATTCATTCCAAAGAGAAGAACAACAGATTATAAAGGTGTGACCTCTATTTCTAGCAAAAGATATGTGGTAAGAGCTAGAGTAACTCATGTTTACCGTATTAAAATATTGTACTATTACTATGCTGTATATTACACTGAAACTATTCTGTCCTCAGATGCTTTTTACGTAAACCTGATTACTGCGAGTTCCAGCTCATCACCTACATTGCAGTATCCAACGAGTAAAGAGATAGCCTCTCAAGTAGCAAACCTCCACACCGTCCACACACAGTTCAGACAAGAAAAACAACCAGATATCATGAACAGGCCAGACCTACAGCTAGTTACTAGCTGATTGGAAAGGAGCTTCAAAATACAAATCATGGAACAAGTGGACAAGGAAGATTATGGTTCTACCCATTTGGAGGAAGAACCACAGTGTATTATGATAATCTACAAAGATATCATGCCTAGAAGGAAGCTGTCCTGACAATCTGCATCACATCAGAGGGGGGAAAAGAGCCCTCTCCCAAATTCCTATGAAAGAGTTAGCAGGAAGCAATAACAACCTCCAATGTTAATTACTGAACAAACTAACAGAAGAGCAGAACAAACAGCTACAGGAATTTGTAGAACCTGCAATATTTTCATCTAGGCCTACACACACCTACGTAGCTGAATGTACAGGTAGGGGGGCATGTGAGCCTATAAACCATGTAAGTGAACAGCTTATAGGATATCCAGGGATACCGACCAATTGATAAGATGACAGATGAGTGACATGATGCAGTGGGAAGTTAACTGGCAGTCAACAAGCCTATGTGCTCTACTGTCATTTGAAATCCAACCCTGCTCCCATTGAAAACAGCTGGAATTTTGTCAACACTTTCAATAGAGACAGGATCAGGCTCGTCGATTCCATTATGATTTCTATTATGAGGACTGTTAAAAATGAAATTCAGTGATAGTGGCTAATGCATACCAGAGCCCACAACACATCTACTTTATGACAAAGTATTCTTCAGCAACAATCACTTTTATTTAAAAAAGAAATTCTGGTAAATAATAATTTCTACTGACCTTGTATATCTGGAAGATATTTCTGGTACTGGTCCACTTCACTGCTAAAAATGGCAAAGGCCAGCCTCTTCAGAAGCATAGCTCGCTGTTCCAACTCTACATCCCGATTAGCAAACAGATTGAGTGAACTGCTCTGAGCCACGGCCACTCGTGCTAAGAGAGAAAAAGTACTATCTTGAGACATATTTTTAATGGTAAAAGAAAGGCAACATTTATTTTATCACATGAATACAACCAGAAGTATGAAGACAATCTTCAAGTCAACTGTGTAATTTGTACATATAGGTAAGATACTATTTAAACAAAATGAACATATTTAAGAAACATATATTGAAAAAAACCTGGCAAATATACATATTGCCTTTATGTTAAATACAGACGCCCCCTGGGTTACACAAACCCGACTTACGCAAATCCGCACTTATGGAAAAAGTTCCATAAGCTAGGAGGTTTTTGTTTTGTTTTTGGGTTGTTTTTTTTGCGTAATGGTCGGGTATACATTTCCGACTAACACAAAATTCGAGTTACACAAGGCGTTCTGGAACAGAACGCTTGTGTAAGTCAGGGAGTGTCTGCATAATTTGGGTCAAATTCTGCTTTGTTATACTGGGGCAACCCTACTTGTAGCAGTATAACTAAAAGGAGAATCTGGCTCTGTATCTTTAAATAAACTGTTAATCAGAAATTGTCATTCTGCAGGATTCTATAATCATCTTTTTCCTCAAGTTAGAACATTGTTAATGACATTTTGAGACTGGACAAAGTATTTGCTTGATACACTTTTTCACATAAAGAGTAAAATTCACTGCTGGCACAAGGAGGGACACCTCCATTTATTTCAAAGAAGTTGTGCCCTGGTATGGTAGAGGTGAATGCAGTGCCCTTTTCTTCAAAATGCCAGTAGTTTAAGAAGAAATGTAAATTAAAACACGGCTTAATTCAAACATTTCTTACAAATATCTTTTCAAGTGAAATTTAAAATCCTGAACAAAAATTTTCCAAGAAATACTTATTTTAGGTTTTTTAAATGTCTTTCCTGGAGAAATTGATGTAATGAATTGTACATAAGTTAACATGTATGGAGTGCTTTGAAACATAAAATAACATATAAGCAGTAAGTATTTTTATTATACAGGAGTTAGTACTCACTCATCAAATCTCTAAACGTAGTTTTGTCATGTGTCATCAAATTATCCATAATTGCTCTCCAACTAAAAGGAAAGAGGATGATTGTGTATAATTAAAAAAGCAAGACATTTGTATTTTTATTTGAAATATTTTCTGTTCTTTTAACCAAATTTAAAAATACATATAGGGCCAAATTTTCTACGGCAAATTTTAAATTTTCCTTAGAAACTGGCTGCACATGCAATTTTAGTACTCTCTTATTCATGTCTATGATAGGGTTACAAATACAAAGTCATTTGCACTCAATTTGTGCACACAAATAAGGTTTGAATATGTGACTTTCATAATCTGTGCACACCTCATAATATGTATGCACCCACAAACAGAGAAGTTTGTTGGCAATATCTGGCTTACATTGCCCAGCATTTTTAATATGTAACTGAATACACTATATGCTGAACATTTACAATAACAGATACAAACAAGAAAATCTCTTACTGGTTAACACAAGAAGCATCCATTTGGAAGAAGCTGGAATCCATGAAAAGATCAAAAGCTTCCTTTTTCCATGCTCTTCTTGTATACTGATACCCACTAAGACTGCTCAATAACTGAACACAGGCTCGATAACTGGGTGCATTGTGAGCACTGGAAAGAAAAAGCAACTCAACATGAAATCTTTTAAATCACTGCTTTAAAAAAGTTATGAATATATATCCAGTCTCCTGTGAAAACAATGGTTTTAAAACATCATATTAAAATCACTTTTCATATGTGCTGCAAGAGAGGTTGTTATCCTCTTTGTGGATCAGCCGCTAAAAGGGATCTGACTAACACTTTAGCAAATAGCTGTACAACGAATACAGAAAGCAGCAGAATATTGGAGATCAGGAATCTTGCATTCTTATCCCTGGCTCTGACATGAGAGTGTGATTATAGATAGGAAATCCAAAGCATATATATCTGGCACATTAGATCTGAAACAAAATGTGGCTGAGCAGATAAGACTTGCTTCTGCCATGTTAGAAACTTGGATACCATTCCAGACTCTGTCTGAAGTGACCTTTTGCAACCTCTCTGTTAACTTATTTATAAAGTATGGGGGCTAATACTTGATTGCTTCTGAGAGTTAGTGCATGAGGCCTTGGTCAGTAAGAAGGGCTGTGACATCTGAATTCTTGCTTCCAGCTCAATATATTTCATCCAGGCTCCAGATAATTTGGTGGGGAGTCAGACAGTCTGTCACATTCACTCTCTTATAGGCAGCTTCATTCAGTTGAAATGCAGAACATCCAACAAACTCCAGTAGACGTGAGGTCTGAGCTATATAAATTGTAATGATACCTGTGATTGCGGAGGTAGGGCACAACATAATGCATAATATTTACAAGCAAAGGAATAACTCTCTCTTTTTCATCGCTGTAGAAAACCATATCCAACAGATGAGCCAAAACCTACAAGACATAAGAAGCAAGAAATTGCAGAATTTAAGGTGGCTGTTGGGGAGGAGTGTTTGGCTTGGCTTTTTTAAACTTACTTCTTATAACCCCCAAAAGAGCATTATATTTATGCTGTTACTTTTCTGCATGATGTTCTTCAATATAATATTTCCCAAACCTTAAGTATATTGAATCTTTTAAAATTAGAAAATAAAATAAATTATAAAATCTTTCCCTTTTAAAAAATGTGCAGGTTCTCTTTTATAAAGTGAATTTAGTGCTTAAGATACAATTAAATCCATCCACAGGTGATTGTGCTGTAAACTTCCCTACACTCTCCTCCCAGTGAAGGGCCATTTCTTGGGTAAATCTCCATGCCCATTTAACCCGTGACATTTCTGCTATGACTGATAAGAGGAGTGGCAACTATGTAAGTATTATTAATTTATTCAAATTCATATAAGTATATGAATGTATTCAAATTTAATACAAAAGCTATCAAATCTGAGGTACTGTACAAAATTTAAAAAACGAAGTATAAAGATCCACTATATATTTAAAAATAAAAATACATGAACTCTCAGCTAAGACACACTATAGCATAGCCCACAAAATATAAGCATTAGCCCACAATTACCAGCACATAAATTCATCCATACTACGCCTATATAAAATAAACCCTGCCACAAAAAACCTCACCAAATACCGCAAATTCCTCACTCAACTTCTTCCAGCAAACCCTGGTACAAGTCACTGCACATGTATAACATGTCAGGATTACAAAGATTAATATCCTGGCACATGGCAGGAACCTGTGTCCATTGACTTCAATGGCTACTGTCAAATTTTCCTTTCCTGCCCCCACAAAATGCAAATAAAATATAATATCAACCACCACAAAGTAATACAGCAAATTAACAAAATCACACAAATAGAATGTCTAGGACAGAGGTCAGGGCAGATGACAGGAACCCCCTGACAGATAAGAGAATTATTTTGCCTATTAGACATCTGTCAGTAGTCACTGTTCTGAACCTCAATGACTCTCTGATCCAGAGGTGAAAGTAAGCCGGTACGCCCCAGTACGCCTTACCGGGGCATATTGGCTTCCCTGGCAGTAATTTAAATATCCCATCGATATTTAACTAGTATTCTTCTAAATTGAATCTCATGTGCATGTTTATGTGCATGTTTCTAATCTCTCCATGTCCCTCTGTATTATAAGAAACCAGCATGTAGTATAATTGAAGAAACATTTACCTCAGAAAGTAATGTTAATGCATGGACGCTATAAACTGAAGGAGTTATATTTGAGGTTTCCAGAGCTGGATACAACATATCTAAATGAAAATGTGACAATTAATTTTGGAAACTATGTACCTTAGATCACTATCTACAAAAATAAATCTTTTAAAGTAAATATATTCTAAGACATGGAAAATTATTATAAAATCTGTCATTTTTTAGTAACATGAAGGGAATCAATAAATTAATTCAATATTTTATTTTGAATAATGGGAAAATAAGCTACCTTCAACATCCGATTCCAAGTTGTTTCCATCAACCATTATCTTGGGGGAAGGTTTGACCTCTAGATTTCGTCTTAACCAAGTAGTCTGTTCCAAGGAAGAGCCAGCAATTGCACCAATGGCATCCACTATTTTGTGAGTTACATCCTGATGGAAAGCAAGATGCAAATGTGTAAAGAACCTCGTGTAAAAGAGTAAATTGGCTGTCTTGAGATATGTTGTCTACACAGATACTCATTAGTTCAGTGTCAGGGGAAGAGGAATTATAGAGTGGAACATCATAGGGTTCTGTTCTGGATTCACTTCTGTTCAACATCAGCAATGATGAATATTCCTTGGAGGATGAGCTGAACAGATCGATTAATCAAATTGGTAGATGGTATGAAGTTGAAAGGTAGCACAAACACTTCAGAGGACAGAAGTGAAATGCAAAATAATTCTGATAAATTAGAGAATTGGTCTGAAATGAGGAAAATGAAACAATTATATGCTTAGTGGCTTTATCTGTGAGTAAGAAGTAGAAGGTTGTATGGATCTGATTGCAGCAAGAGTTTTCACATCTTCATTTACAAAAGCACAGAAATAAGGTTTATTCAATAGCCATCCCAATGACTGGGAAAATTTAAGTATGTTGTGTCCATTCACAGAATCTCTTTCTGGCTGTTAAACTCTTTTTTCCCCTTTTAATCTGAAGCATTTTTGTGTATCTGTTGAAATATCAAGGTCTCAATGGATAATTTGAAAGATTATTTCATAATCCTGGATTACCCTTTCCAAAAATGTCACCTATCACAAATAGGTCAAAGAACATGTGACTTCTGCTGGACTATCTACTGTTTAATGCTTACTGTCACAAAGAGTTTACATTCAAAATTAAAGCAACGGGAGTTGCAACATTTTTTAAATGATTGCAGGTGAAGTAAAAAGGTATGTCATATGCTTTTTGTATATGGTAAACAAGTGTGATTAAAATCTTGTGTAACAGACCTCTCCCCCCAACAGCATGCCTTTTCACCTAACATCAAAGAATAACTTACTCCATCACAGACATGAATTAACTCATGATCCTGAAAGTTGCTTCAGGAAAGTGATTTCAGATGGTAAACAGCATGACTGTTGCAGTATAATAAGTCTTTGCAGCTAACGTCTTAGGCACTCTGATCAGGAGTTAAGCAGGTTTGGAATTATAGGAAAAACACAAAAAAAGTAGTCAAGTGTTCAAGCTCACAAGAGAATTCACTTAAGGTATATTTCAGATTCAGCAAGCACATGCATATCTGACTGCATGTTTTGCCCATAGAATAGGTGAATGCTGATTTGTGGCAGTACCATAGAGAAGTGTCTGGGGGTTCTAGGAGAGCATCATAAACTGAACATGAGTCTACAGTCTGCTACATAAAATACTAATCCAAGTTGTATTAACAGGAGTACCTCAAGTACAAGCAGCAAGGTAATTAATCTTCTCTGTTTAGTGCTATTGAGCTTCAATTGGAGTACTGCATTCAGTGTTGGGTTCCAACATTTTTTTAAAAAAGAAATGAAGCTTAGAAAGCTCAGAGGGCAGCTACAGAAGTGATAAATGTTGGGAAAATAAGAACTGTGATATAAAATTAAGAAAACTAGGCAAAGCTCAGTCCACAGAAAGATGACTGATGGGAGAAATGTTAATGAGGACAGAACAAATAGCAATGGGTTTAAGTTACAGCAAGGAAATTTTAAGTTAAATACAGTATTAAGAAAAGTGTAACAACTATAAGCAATAGAAAAAACTACAAAAGAAAACAAAAAAAGCCATTATAACAAGATCAGTTGCTTAAAAATATTTTTTTAAATGTACAGGAAAGATCAGATATGCTGTACTCTTAGCAGTTAAGCATTTACTGCAGAATATTTTAACAGTAAATTTATACAAAAATATTTTTTTTACCTGAAGATCTCTTTGATCTTTCTTATTCTCCAGACTTGGGTTTTTCATAATAAACTCATTTAGAACACTAAAAAGAAAATATATTAAATTAATACTGATGATAATCTTTAAATAAAATATTGCATTATTTTAGAGTAACAGGTAAAAATTCCATGACAAATTCACATGCACAGTATATATTAATTGAAACTTCAGCTACTTCCCTTTAGTTTGCTAAAATTCCAAAGGACTCATTTCCAAATATCTGAAATGTATTTTGATTGTTACGAACAATTTGTATAATTAATAGTTTTCAAGTAGATGTAACATTGGAATCCATCCAAAATATCTTCATGGAGATGGTTTTGGACAAATTAATTTGTGACTATTTGATTTAATACTTTACTACAGTATTACCACCATTTACAGAGATTGTTGCTCAGTGCTTAACACAAATGACCATATTCAGCATTTTATTTCTGAAGTTCAGCAAACTGTTTCTGGGCTGGTAATTAATCCTATTTCACATGAGAGGAAAATATAATATACACAATAAATAGTCATAAGAGTGACTTATGGAGTACATTTAGATGTTTAAAACTACTATTTAGAGGGTCCTGGTAGCTGAGGGGATTAATAATGAGATATGGAGTTTGACATATCTAGGTCTCTTATTTAAATTTGACCATGGGTGAAAGTGACAAAAAGTCATTTTCATCTAATGGCTCTCTAGTGGCATATCGAAAAAATGTGTTGGGAGACCTCACAAACTAGCATCACAAGTATTCATAATTACCCCACAGTTGGCAGTGTCACTGAGGGAAGCTGAGAACTGGATGAAGATGGAGATAGTACTACACTCATACCAGAAGTGGTTCTTCCAGAAAAAGGTCGGAGCAATACAAGAATCAACATTTGTATATGATCAACATTCTTCCAAGTAAGATACTGCATTCAAGATAAATCTTTGTCAAGAAGGTCTCTAGGAAATAGGAATTTTTCTCCATTCAAAACTCTAAGTAATTAAATCAAGATTTTAAACACTTGCTCTTTATATAATTTTACATTTATGGGATCAGAATTTTGTTAGAAATTGTAAATATAACTGCTCACCCAAGTATGAGAAACTGCCCTGGTGCTGGAAGACTGAGTTGTATAGAGTCCTTCAGAAGAAGCAATAGTGTTGCCCAGCTGTCTACTAAGCTGGACACTGGAATCCTGCAAGATAATGACAGAGTTAAAGTGATAAAATCATGTCAAGGGTCACAGATATCCCACATTTTCTATTCTCCCATCCCTCCTGTCTGACAGCGCCAACTTTAGTGCCAATCAAAAGCACTGTTCCTGCAGGAGATCAAAATTTAGGTCCTGTCTCTCCCCTTGGTTCACATATCAATAGAGAGTGGAGGTGTTATGGAGGTAACATGCCAGACTCTGGAGGTAGGGGGAAGAACATTGTACTCAAAAGATACCCTCTCTGGCTAATGACTGAAGTGGTGCTGATGAGATCTGGAGGGGATGGGTCTGAGTCCAGTCTTCCTCAGCTGCAAAGAGGTTTGCTGTGGGCCTTTCCAATTAGGGAGAGAATGAAAGATAAAGGTGGAATTGAGGAACCCAAAAGATTCCCGTTTCATCTATAATATAAAATAACACAAACCAGCTAGACCCACAAAGGAATTTAGGTGCATAATTGCCCCTTTAGGCACCTAACTCCAAAATTTGGATCCTCAAAACCCCCACTCAGCTGCCCCCTTACCTTGTAGGTGCCTAAATTCCACCTGTATTTCTGCTGGTGGGCATGCACAAAGCCACCTCACTCCTGATACCCAGATTATGCCTAAACCCCAGTGAGATACACAAACTAGGCATTCTTCTGCCTATCTCACCTGAGGGGCCCAATTTGGTAGGTGTTATCAGAGCATGGCTACCATATCAGGGCCCATTCAAAAGAGGAGTTGGTGGTAGTGTGTTTATGCCCAATAACTCAGTGTTAGAGCACTCACACAGGATCAAATCCCCATTCTGCCTGAACTCAGGTCTCCTACCTCCATGGGGAGTGCCCTAATCACTGGGATATAGGTATTCTTGGGCAGGTCTCAAGAAACTGTTGAAACTGTTCCACTTTGTATAAATAATTAGATATTCATTAGAACAGACTGGAACAGGGGTCTTTCAGGTGAGTGCCCTAACCACTGTGCTATAATCTCACGTTCTCTCTAGTCCAATGAATATTTATTTATTTACACAAAGTGGAACAGCTCCAACAGGAGAGATTGAGAGAATACCCTATAGCCCAGTGATTAGGGCATTCACTGGAGAGGTGGGAGACCTAGGTTCAAGTTCTTACTCCACAACAGGCAGAGAGGGAATTTGAGCACAGATCCCCCATGTCCTGCGTGAGTGCTCTAGCAACTAAGCTATTGAATATAAGGGGGGCATCTCCACCTCTTCCTCCCCCTCCATTTTCTGCAAGAAAGGACTGACCTGGCTTAAGTGTCTAACTCTAGGAGAGGGTTCATGGCTATAAATCCCCAGGGAGGTGCCTCCCATTATGTGCCTAATTCCCTTTGAGGAGCAGGGCTTAGGCTCCACCTCTGTCCTCAGTATTTTCTAATGGCTAGCTTAGGCAGCTCTCCATTCAGCTTTCTGGTTTTTGTGCATCCCATTCTTAGGTGCCTAATTCTCCCCAGGCATTGTCTAGGGAGCCTGGCCACCTAACTCAGGACTGTGGATTCTACTAGGTGTCAGTGTGCCTAGAAGTCAGGCATTGCAATGTTGAGTCTAAGTGGATATAGCTCAAAGATTACAAATGGAGAAAACTGTTTTCTTCTCATGTAACCTTTCGGTCTGTTGTAGTAAATCAAAGGGAGGCAGCTTTCTGTTGAGGATATAAAATGTCCAGATTCTCTTTTATAGTTATCTACTGACTGATGATACAGAAAGAAAATAATAAAGGATCTACAGCCTCATTGTCTTACCTTTGAATATAAGCATAGAAAAACTGCAACATGCAGACTTCCAATGACAGATGCTTCTAGAAAGACAAGAAATCAGTGTCACCAAGAAGAAATTGACTTTTGTCTTTTTTTTACCTCAACAAAAACAGTGGGTGTTGAACTAACTACCAGGTTTCAAAAGGTAAACAAAACAGTGGATAGCATGAGGTCAAATTAAATTGCAATGCACTCAGAGAGGTGTCTGAGTGTCACACCTGGGCAGCAAAAATCTTAGCCCTGTAAAACCTAATGTTATTCTGAAGCGCTCTCCTCTATCCCCTCCACCCTAGCTGAATCATAGAACGCCACTGACAGGCTCCAGGATGAGGGGCCAGAGATCACGTCTAGACCTCCCTCAACTGGACAGATGATACAAGGCCTTTCAAAAGCAATAGCAAAGGAGAAAGGAATGGGGATTCCGGGGCATCCCATCATTAAAAATACCTTAGCCCCCATGAAAAAAAGAGTCACGCCTGATTAATCCTTCTAACTACTAGGATCCAAAAGAGTGCATTTTAAATCAGTATATGATACTGTACAGGTGGCACAGCTACTTTGTTAATCTGAACTTGCTTATTTTTGAAATACGAAACACAATTGATTATATGGCCTTCAGCCTTCAAATACTGTCAGTCTAGCATCTGTCCCTAAATATATTTTTAAAATGAGAGAAGTGGTTTTCTACACTCAATAGGATTAAGAAGATATTACCAGAAACAGATTTTGGTAGAGGACAGCTGTTACCAACCTACAGCACATGTTCCTTCATGACAATTTGAGTACTTATACAATTTATCACTTCTAAAATAGCATCATATGAACTAACAACAACTCTGTGATTTTCCTACCTTGTCCTTGGCTATGGCTGGAGGCTGCTTTAAAACTTCTTTTACTGTTTGTATAACAGTCTCTGTTCTCATAACACTGATAGAGCGAACTAGTTCTACCAGTAGAAGCTGTTCGTCACTGGCTGTAGGAATAACCTGGAAAAGACCAACATGTGCTATAGATTACTGTTACAGTTAATAGTTAGTGTTGTCCAGTGTAGAAGGAGTTGATGAGTAAAGGACAATGCATGAGAAGCTATGGGAAAGAAAGAAAAATAAATAAAAAACAACTTGTAGGAACGAGACCTAGGTGAAATTTTTTGGACAAATAGTTTACCAAATATTCATTGACCATCACTTTCCTTTGAAGTCTCTATTTTAAATATTAGTCACTTACAATAATGGGTTTTTAAAAAATTCTATTCACACATTTTTTTTAGGTTATTTGAGCATGCAAACACATGCATAAACATAAATGCACTTATGAAAAGGATTTGCGTAATGTTTCATTTGACCCCAAAAATCTTAGACTGATTTTTTTTAAAGTAGGTTCTAAAGACAAATATTGGAAATCCAGTAAATCAGATTACAATTTATTTAAGTATCCATGTCAACTAGCAACATGCACACACCTTTGTTCTAGAAGTGTTTTTGTTTTGTCTCCTTTCATTCCATACAAATGCAACAGCAGCCATAAAGTGAACACCGTGATTCATTGATATTGGGCCCAACAATTCAAGAATCTGCTGCCTCAAATTCTGAAACACAGAAACAGAATGTGCACACATTGAAACAAAGCATCCAAACTTTATACTCTAATTGACTGACATACCACACTGGAAAATTTCTGAGAACTATCCATCTCCTATTCTGAAATATTTGGACAGCACTTCTCTCTTGCAAATACCAGAGGCAAGCATAGACTTCTCTATGGAGTTCCAGAGCTTAGCCATGCCCCTTCTGCACTCCTTCAGATAATTGCTTCCAAAGCTGTACTGAAGCATTAAACAGATCAAACCAAGTTCTTTACAGTAACTCCTTATCCAACCATATTAACTCTATGCTTGGCTTTGAAGTGGCCATCGTAGTAGCACCCAAAGGATTTATCTTGAATGGGGTGAAGTACGGGAAAAGGTCATCCTAGATATTGTCCTGAATTAATTGGGTTATAATCAAGATAAATCTTAACAGCTCTTCTCATATCCAGCATATGACAAGTGCTCTTGAATGTTGAAGCTTCGGTCAAAACAAAACAAGAACAATCTGTGATGTATGGAAGAGTTAAACTTAGCTAACCAATTATTCTGGAGTATAAAGGATGATCTTGTCTTTGTGAAATTTGTCATCCCTTCTGTAAGGAGATTGATTTCAGAGAGTCTTTTTGCCAACATGAATATGACCAGGAAGCAGGTATTTATAGAAAGACAATACAGAGAATTAGATGCAATTGGTTTCAGTGGTTATGTTGTGAAAGCCTGTAGCATGGTGTCCTTTTTTTTATACACACATCAAGAAATAATATTGTGTATATTAAGGTGAACAGCTATGTAGTACATAAAGTAACATGACGACTATGTGGAAATCACACTAAAATCCATGTATCATATCAGATAACCTGAATTTGTTTATAAAAACACAAAATTCCTTCAATAGCAGAAGAGTTTGAACTGACTCCAATAAATGGGCGAAGCAGGACATCAAGCATGTTACTTGAATACTTTGAAAAACTCCTCAAATACCATATTGTTCAATTCCTCCTGTCCGCCACCTACTCTTTCCAGTCGCCAGCCTATGATCTGATATGACCTCTCTCCATACAATGATGTTACTAACAGGAGGTGGATGGAGCATGGAACCTCATAAGGGTGTCAGATCAAGTGTTTATTGAAGTATATTGTGAGATTTTTGTAAAGATTTTAAACAAATATTCTATAACCTTAGAGATATAAAATAGTATTTTAAATGGTTTATAATGTGAACACTTTCCCATCTCTCTGCTTCAACTATTTTTCATGGGTGATGTTATGTCATCAGTACAGTACTAACTGGAGAGTCATATTTTTGTCAGAACTTATATATTTTACCAAAGTAAACTGGCTGTCCATCCCCTCTTAGCCTGGGGACAACTCAGGTATTGCAAAAGTTGAAAGACTTTTCTAAAATACCGTTCAGGTAACTTTTAATGGAATACAATTAGATTTGGTTTGACAAAGATAATCATGCACAACTCAAACCATGTTACTCCTGATGTTCTGACCTTTGTTGATCCAAGATTAATAGTGGTAACAGATGCAGCTGCTGCAGCAGTTGTTTTCTCTGAAGAATCTGCCTGGTGCAGTATGCTCCACAGCAAAGTCACAGACGACATGATCATATGAAGGATAGACAGGATTTCACTGCGTGCTTCAAGCAAGTGTTTCTGGTCAACGTTAACCAAAAGCTAGAGGCATTATAAAAAACAACAACCCAGCATTAAATATCTACATACTAGCATTAGCAAAACAATATAAATTAAGAAATAACAATGTACATCTAAACATTTTACACTATGATTTTAAGATGAACATTGTCTACATAGGCTTTTGTAAGATGGTTTACCCTGTTTGTTCTGAATAACAGCAAGAAAATGAAAATCGGTATTTTTAAAATGTCTTTTCAATTCCTCTGGAATGATGTGTCTATTAATATAAATTTGTGTTTTAAGTAGCAACAGGGATCATATTCCTTTAGCAGCGTATGCTTAAACATTCTCAAATAATAAAGTAGCACCTTTAATATCTAGTGTACAATGCATTGATCTCTTGAAATATATTAATCAAAAAGTGTGATTTTTCAGAATGTATAGGGATTTACCCGACAGTCTTATATTCTGATTACAATGCATGTAGAGATTTTAGTTTGGCCAAAACTAACCAGTGTATCTTCCATACTCAATGGTCTCTGTTTACTGCTTTATTCCCAAGCATCATATAAGAAATTCAGTGTTACGATAGGCAAATATGACACTGGCATATTGAGTGGTGCTGTATGGCTGGAAGATGTTAAAGCATAGTTTCCTCGCCTATCCCCATAGACATCTGCTGATGTAGCTAGTGCTAACACAAAAATCTTGACATCCAGTGGTATTTCTGACTATATGGATTTATCAGAAGTGTTGCGGAATGTGCTTAATCCAGGACCACAGGGCTTGTAGTGACACCTTCCAGCTGATTCTGCAAGCAGATCCAGCCCAGCATGATCCTTCACAAGGCATACAAAGCAAAGGTTGTACTTATCCATGGGGTACATAGATAACTTGGTGGGGGATATATTAAAAATGCTATCGATTAGACTGGGGCATATTCTGAAGGTCTGAGGGTTTTTCATTATCATCTCTATGTCTACAGTGATCATATTTACCGTATATACTCATTCATTAGCCCGTTCATTTATAAGCCGACCCCCCAGGATGGTTAGGTAAAAATAGCAAAAACTGTATGACCCTTTCATAAGCCGACCCTATATTTCAGGGGTTGGCAAACTTTGGCTCCTGGCCCGTCAGGGTAAGCCGCTGGCAGGTCGGGACGTTTTGTTTACCTGGAGCGTTCACAGGCACGGAGCCCCTCAGCTCCCAGTGGCCACGGTTTGCCGTTCCCAGCCAATGGGAGCTGAGGGGCTCCATGCCTGCAGATGCGCCAGGTAAACAAAACGACAATGTATTAGATATTCAATTCAACGATTTCATAGAGTTTAAAATCATCAACGTTTGGTGTAGACCCGTTTTAAGCCGACCCCCGCTCTTTGATGCATCACTTTTTTACCAAAAATATTCGGCTTATGAACGAGTATATACGGTATATCTTTGTAAACGCCTTTGCAAGTGATTAACATTACTTCAGAAGTAGTGCTATAATGAATACCACAACAACATTATCTACTTGCAAAGACAGGTAATAAGTATTTTGATGGTGACTACTGAAAAGAGTTGGGGAAAGGGATAGAAAATATATATTTAAATAAAGCTAAACAGTCAACAAGAAACAGTGGTGCCAAATGCCCAATATACAGACTATGCACCCAGCAGCAGCTACAAAATATTGTCAGAGCCAAAAGACAAGCTGCTAATATACAAAGCTTCAAGCCAGCAGGAAGAGGCACAAGAATGGACATTCGGACAGAAAGTTTTGTTTCTAAAGAGGGTAAAATCCAGGTAGCAGAGTTAGCTAGGTAGGTGAACACAGAACCCAACCATATTCAGGAACAATCAAGTGTGGCACCAATGAAAAGTTCCACAATTGAGTTTGGCTACTGGAGCTAACCCTTCAGAATCCTGAGGTGGAGGAATTCCCACCCTTGTTCTTGTGTAGGAGCATGGACTCCAAGAATAAGCCATTGTGACAACTGAATCTTTGGAGAATGCATGCGACGATTGGAAAGTTTGATGGTCTGTGTACTTAAGGAGGCATATAATATGTTATCAATGAATAATGCTTTCTCTTATAAGAATTTTCTAAATCCTAATTATTACCCCAAAATTGTTCATTATGATTTAAATATATTGAATATTTTCCCCACAAGCCCTTCAAACTTAAAATCAGAGCAAATTCAACATTACAAGCATTCTGAGTATAGACCATGCACTCTAATTTAACAAATATGACATAAGAAGCCTCTCAGATGCTTGACTAAGTTTACCTGATGATACTGTGTAGATGGATCAAGTAGACAGTAATGAATTATTGTTGTGATGCCTTCTAACAGGGTAAGAATCATATCTGGTGGAGTAATTGATGCCATCCAAAGCGGCCTAAAATTCAACATTGAGTTTGTTGTGAATTTGCTCCACACAGCTAAAGAAACGTTTAAATATATGATCAAATTTGCAAAAAGGAAAAAAGTATATACATGCCTGCTACTGGATAATCCTGTTTCATATTTATACTGCTGAATTAAATTATCCAAATTCCTGCAAAGCTGGAGGGTCACAGAAACTACCACTCTTTGTAGAACTTTTCCCATGTAAGGCAGAGTAGAAGTGATTAGGCCAATCCACTGGGGGTGCATTTTACAGGCACAGTGTTGGTGTAAAGCTCTTATTACTGCACAGAGAAACATGCCTTGAGAGGTTATTGGCTGGGAGTGTAAATACTGAAGTGAAGTCATTGGCTGCTGTGGGTTAATCTGCTCCAAGTCAGCAATGACAAATTCAAAGCCTGTTTCATTCTCCTCAGGCACAGTCATTACTCTATGCTCTAAGACAATTAGTCGCTGAAGCACTTTTAAGAGCTGTGACTGTAGAGTACTGCCACTGTCAAATTCATCCTCAGAAAAGTTGATAAGGCTGTCTTCAGAGAAACCTTCTTCAATAACAACGATGTTTTTACCAGCTATCTTTTCACTGTGCCACTTCTGTGCACTAAAGATAGAAGATAGCAAACAGTGCAGGATCACTTTCTGAACCTTGCATTTGGATAACATGTCTGAAATAAAGCTAGGAAAGCCCTTTGCAGAACTTTCTATTACTTTTGCCAATTCAGAAAAGAGAAGTGTCAAAATTTCAATGCTCATCATCTGCATGTTGCGGTTTCCTATTAGATCTTGCGGGGTTACCTTGACATGAGTTGGATAGTGGCTCCTCATATAGTATAAACATAGAGAGATAAGAATTTCTATGTACATAGAACTCCTAAAGTTATGGTTAGAGTCCACTGGAATGTGACTATAGAAGTCTTTGCCCATAACAGATATTCGATGCCTGGCTAAAAGATTCTGAAGCAAGGACAGCTGAGGAGTGTATACATTGTTGACACTGGTAGTAGAGATGGCATTTACAAAAGCAGAAGGATTTGTTTTCAAGATTGCTTTGATTGCAGAAAAAGCATATAATGTTCTTGAGGAGTCATATAACTGGAGATAAAGCAACACATGTTGATATAATGGATGAATGTTAAAGCTGGGAGATTTTCGTATTCCTGGAGATCCCACATCACTCTCTATTTCTGAAATTTCTCCCTCTCCACAGCTGTACCAATTCTCTAAATCAAGACCATCACTAAAGAAAATACTAGTTTGTTTAAGCTTTTCTGTTTGTGCTTTTTTCTTGTCTTCATCTTTCCTTCTGGCTATTTTCACTTTGGGCTTTGCTCCTGGTTGCTTACCAGCCTCTTTAACAATAGTTTCTTTTTCTGACATTTTTTCTGGTAGTTTTCCTTTGAAGCTGAACTGAATACTACTGTGACTTCTTTGTCCAGATTTTGCATCTGTTGAACTGAAAGTAAGGTCAGAGGGGGCCTGAGGGCTTACTCCAATACAAGGTGATGAATCCATTAGTCTTTCAAGTCCAATCTCAGTCGAAGCAGATAATAACTGAGAACTGTCATCACCAAACAAACTGTTCTGGCTGCTTTGAATATTTTGATCTTCACTTTTAGAAACCTCCTCAGAATGATCTAAAGTATTGAATTTAGATGAAGCATCATCGGGATGCAGATCATGTTTAACTGATTCGGTCTCCTCTCCAAGACCACTTACTACCTTACATATCAAGTCAATAACCACCTGTTGCACAATTTCATCAGGTGAGTCTTCTCGCAATGTCTGAGAACTATTCTGAGCACTGAAGCTTTCTGCCTCCACCTCATAGCTCAGGTTGTCTCCAGCAGATGACTGTGAACAGCCAGAGTCAGAACTCTGGAGTATTTCTATCTGATGATCGGGAAGGTCAAAATCGGACACCACCATTGGAATAGTCTCACTGCTAGTACTTAACAAGGAAAGTCTGTCACTCAAAGGGTTGACTGTGAGACTGAAGTTCTCCATTTCATCCATGATAAGTTGTTTTTCATTGTTTTCTTTAGGTGTAATGAGTTGTCCTTGGCTTACAGGCATGTGAGAAAATGCTTTAAAAAGAAATCACAAAAAATAGTTATGGCCTATGAATAGTTTTTCTTTAGATTTATTTTGAACTTGAGATATAAGCAGAAATAATAAAAACTTACATTTAAATACAATTATTATACTTTGCACCTTTCATCCTGAAAGATTGTAAAGCAACTTAAATGTCCATTTATTAACTGTATAAAGCAGAGCTTCACCCATCAATTAAAGGATGAATAGGATAGCTTCAACCACTTCTAAAGTGAATAGGGATGACTGTTGAACAGCACAAAGCAAGTCTAAACCCCTGGTCTTTAGAGAGAAAGACAGAGGTCTCCGACTGAGAGAGGTTACTCCTCAGAAGCCTGAAACCTCAAGTGGATGCCCTCAAGGAAGTGTAGAGGTGGAGGTGAAAGGTGCAGTTAACCCTGAAACTGTGACCTGTACAAGGGAAAAGTTGTTTTAAATGTACTCCAAATATTTGGCATGCTGCAGAGTTGAACCCACAGAGAAGTTTTCACTGAGACTAAAAAAACTTTTGGAAAGAGAATATAATTACTACCAGGGTCCTAAATGCTGGCAGTTCTGAAAACTATTTAATATGCAAATCACACAGTGTGTTTCTTCTGCCATCTGTTTCATGTTATATGGATAAAAATACATAAAATATTATATATACTTAAATTAATAAAATGTTAGTTAATAAGAATTTTTTGAGGGGGATCAATTGTACTTACCATCACCACAGCTAAATTTTTGCATGAAGTGCTTTTCAGTTTCTTCTTCAGGGCAGTGAGGAGACTTATTCCAGTAGCACTCAGCCTGAACTCGTTGCACAGAAACTCGCTGTGTTTTTGGATGGAGTAGCAGTAGAAGCAAAGGTTCAAGTACTCTTGCAATGTCATGTCTTTGTAGTACTTGGTTTAACCATGCTTGCCCCACTGACCAAGTAGACCCATCTAAGCTGTTAAGACTGTCCAGCATGATGAACAAAGACCTGGGGGGAAAACCCAGGAATAAATCTAACATGTTGCTACAACACAATATAATCTATTTTAATCTAATCTACATTAAACTTCAATATTTGTCCACTGTCAATGAGCTTTCTTTGCTTTTTTTATCTCCATATGCAAGTGTACCTCAAAATAATTAGCAAGCAACAACTTTCTTTAATATACTAACCTTTCATATATGCATGAGGAATGTTGAGATGTGTAAATCAAACTCTACTCAGATTTTCAAAAAATATATTGCTCTCTAAATTTGCACGGATTTGATTGGAATGATTCTTTATAACCTATGTATTGAGCAATAGTAACATATTAGTTTTGTTCAGATGAGTATCCCAGGACATACTTCCTACAGCTTGTTTCACATAAGTAGCATTTTGTTTGGAATCAATGAGAAGCTCTCTTTCAAATTTTGCATCCAAAAGTGAAATTTACATATTCTAGCACAATAGAAAAGGAGACGGAAAGAGCTAACAGTAAAGACAGTTCAAAATAATAGAGGAATTCTCATTTACTGTGTTTGTACAGCATGTAGCACAATGAAGCCCTAACTTGGTTGCCCTTTAGGTGACACTGCAATATAAATAAGAGCAACAATTTAAAAAATCTGTAAATGAGGTTGCAGAGAAAATAAAATTATTATTCATTATCTACAAGTGTTATCCTCAAGGACTGAGAACAGAAATACAGCATACTTGACAATAACACTCTTCCTATTTTCATCATTTTCTCCCTTTCATATCTTAGGTCTTGAGAGCCCTTTCCAGGGGAGAAAATTAACAGCTGCCTTACCTCTTAGTTAATACATCGAGTAGCCCCTAATCATCTTTAACATTTTTATGCCATTCTGTGGTACATATTCATCAGCTTTTCTACTGTGTGCACAGAATTTACCATCTTCTCTTCAGCAATGAGTAACAGAGGTAGCTCCAAAAGAAATGCAAGTTGAAATCCAACACTTCACTGTGCTGTCCCAAAGTTGTAGGTAAAGGGTACAACATTCAAATTAATTTTCTTTCATCACATTCACACAAAGACACTGTGTGTATGAGCACAATCCTAGCTGAGAAAGGTGAGGCTAGTGATGGGGGTCTGGTGAGAAGATTTAAACATCTGAAACTCTGAAATTTACCAAAATTGATCGTGAATTTGGTAGGGCCCTAATGATAACCAACCTGTCAAAGGAACGGCCAAAGGAAGACGACTTGTTAATATGAAGGTCCCTCGTGAGATGCCAAAGCACTGCAAATTTTGCATGAGCTTCCATCCTTATTTTCTGTAAAACAAAACATAGGTTAGATCGAATTGACTATCATTCCCCCAGTGAAAGGAAAGCTAGAAAAGAATGTAAATGATTATATTAAAATATCATTACAAACACATTGAAAGAATCACTAATTTCAGTTCACTGTGCAGTCAATTCTATTTATTTGAATGCTTAAAAAGACACTACCATGTTTTTAGACCCATAAGTGTAATTATCTTGAAAGGTGTTTATTTGCCCCCTTACTGAGCTTGGTTTTTTAATTCCCCAAGTTTAAGATGAAAAGGAATTCATGTTACCAACATCTTTTTATTGATTTTAGAAAATAAGGAGTAAATATGACAGGTTCCCAATGTTTCAGAATATTCCAATCCCAATAAAATATAAGTAAATAAGTACACAATAAAAAAATAAGAACATCCTATTAATATTTGGTCAGCAGATGAACACTATGAAGAAATGGAAACATGGTTTTAGTCAGATTCTACATTTTCTCACTTTTACCTAAAGATGGTTCTTTATTACCAATCCCGAGAGGCAAGAATAGATTCTCATTGCAAAAACAAAACAAAAAAACACCTATGTACAATTTTAAAAAATAAGAACATTTAATATCCAGGACAAATGCATGTCTGAGAGGTGATAGAGAAGGTGACAGAAATAGAGAGAGATTAGGAGGAAAGATGTGATGCTCAGCTTGTGAAAAAGACAGTAATCATCCTCATGGAAGAGGTACTTAAAAATCATGGCATTAAAGACAGCTAACACAGTTAAGAGGGAAAAGAGCAGGGGTTGAAAACAGAACCATGAGGGACACACAGAGGTCAGCATGAGAGGAATATAAAGAGTGTTATAAGAGGGCTTTATCTGAATATAAGTAAAGTGTTAATAGTTAATTGATTAGATGCCAGCAGACGGTGCTCAAGAATATATAGCATAGTTCATGGGTTTTGTAGGACCAATAAAACTTGTGCACAGTAGATGATTTCCACTGGCTGCTCTTTATATCAGTTCTTAACATGGTGTCAGAATAAAAGTTTTTACTGCTTTAACTTTTTGTTGTGGCTGACCAGAGGCACTCAGTGACATCAGTAATGACTCAAATATCCCATTACCTGCTATGGAACAAATACATGGAGATGTCTATGAAAAATGGAGCTGCTTCCAAGCCTCATGGACAAACTGTGAAGCGGCTGCAGGACTGAACAAAGAAAGCATGGCAGGCGGAATGGCTACTCTGAATAAAGCAACGGGTAAGGACTGCTTTCGTATATGTCAGCACTTAAAGCTGGCAGATGAAGAAAGGCAAGATGTAAATAAAATCTTAGATGCTTTAGAAAAATACTTGTGCCTAAAAAAAATTATAATATATGAGAAGTATATTTTCCATACATCTGATCAAAATGAAACTCAAAACTACAAACCAATACACAACCAAGTCGCACCAGTTAACCTTGTCATGTAACTCTGGCACACTTACAGACAAATTTATTAGAGATCATATAGTTGTAGGCATGAAAAATAATGGAATCAGAACACATATGTTGCAACAACAAAGACTGGAACTTAATGTTGCTGATATCTACTGCAGCAGTGAATAAAATAAAGTTACAAATTTGAAAACATTAGAAACAGTGTAAGATATACAGCATCACACAAAATAATGGCAAACTCAGACTAAAAGAATAAAAAGAAGAGTGGCCTGCAAAGAAAGGCAAGAAATACATGTATTTTTCAGTCACCTGGGTGGTAGGAGGTGTGGATTCAAGTCTGACCTTTGAATCGGACAGAGACAAGATCTGAATTAATATTTTCTTTCTCCCAACAGAGTGCCTTAATCACCAGGCAACAGAGTTATTTTCATTCTCGCTCTCTCTTTGATCCAATGAATGGTGGGGATTCATACCTGGGTCTTCCACATCCCAGGTAAGAGGCCTAACCAGTGGACTGACAGTTATAGCAGACCATACACACACACACACACACACAAACACATACGGCTTTCTGAAGCTAGCTCTGAAAAATGAACCTATGGGGTCAAATTTGTGGATGGTTTGGGTCGGCCAAAGCTGCATTTTTCAACAAATAAACTATTCATCTGAATAAAATTGTCCACCTCTTCTTATGATACTACAGAAAGCCAGGGCATCAGTCCAGCACACAATCTCATGTCACACCACACACTGATTACTGCCTGCAGCAAATAAACTTTTGAAGCCAGCAGTAGCAGAAAAGGTAACAGAAAAATTAAAAAGTGTCAATAGCAAGACAAATACTACTATGACAGAGGTAGAAAAGAGATCCCTGAACTTCTAATAGGACAGCCAGTATAAAGTTCAACCAGCACCTAAAGACAGAGACAAAGGATGGAAGGTAGTGACAAAGAGTAGCACCAAGGTTTGAAAGGATTAGATTTTTTATCACTACATGTCAATTTCTCCATACACACACACAAACAGAAAAAACGTATTTCCACTGATAAAGGAAGAAAAATGCTGCCTGAGAATTTAAGAGTTCGATTTAAGGATATTTACTTTGTACATTTTGACGTGATGTTGACATATTGTGTTTTAACAGTTATAAAGTTTTGAATCTCAAGGTTTATTTTATTAAACAATTATTGTCTGACCGTCCCCTCATAATTTCCCGCAACTCTGAAAGTTTAAACAGAGAAAAATGTAAGAGAGTATTTATTTTTAAACATCTATATTAGCCATAGAAATTTTTTTTTTAAATCTAATTCTGCCATGTCTAATCATACTTGGTAGAATGCAGACAACTCTATAGCCCCAACTGTTATTTCCTACAAGCAACCAGGGACCAGTTGCTCTCAAGAGTTGACCCAGGTGAGTTCCAAACAAGGATGTAGATGCAGGGGAAACTGGCAACGATTGTGAGGTTAGTTCACCTACTAGCAATGCACAGGAATTGGCAAAGGTAATGCCACAAAATCTAACAGCACAGAAATCTCCTGAGGGCAAGTGGCAGGAGAAGAAAGGGACTCAGGGTGGAACCACACAAAGTGGAAGGGATGTAAAGTTGCTCAATCATTTGAGAGACTATATAGTTAATTGAAATCGCTCACTTTCTATTCTAGGAAGAGAGATGTTACAAGAATGCTCTCTCTATATATAAATAGTTAAATGACAAAAGTGCCAATACATAGTGATCAAGAACATGCAGAAAAGTTCTTGTGTTTTGTAGGAGTAATAAAACTTCGTTATGCACTGCAAATGGCACTGATTCATCTTTACATCAGTTCTTAAAGATCATCAAAGGCGATGCTGAAGGAGTTAGAAAGGCAGAATGAGAACCAGGAAGTCAGAGTCACAGGAGCCTAGAAAGAAAAGGTACCCAAAGTAGACAATGAGCCAATAATGTTAAAAGAAGCAGATATATCAGACGTCTTATTAGAAATCACCCAAGGCAAGAGGGTTGAGGACAGAAGAGACAGACCTCAAAACCACCAAAAAAAGATGATGGATAGCAAGGATAGAAAAGACCAAAATCGAGTGGGCCCCAAAGGAAAATAAGTGAGGGGGTCTGTAAATAACTAAATGAAGAGAGGAGGGACCCAAGGCCACTGCTACCACTTTCAGGAGGAGTGACAAAAGATCTTCATGGAGGGCATGGCAATGAGAAAAGCTAAGTTGGAGAAAGAGTAACAAGTTTTGAGAAGATAAATGAAGTGGAGACAGCAGAACATGCCAACAAATAGATCGCTTATCAAGGCAAATTTATTGGAGAAGGAGCAGAAGTTATAGGGTTTGCTATAATGTTGGTCAGAATACAACAAGAGAAGAGAGCAGGAGGAAGAGTGGGCCTAGACTGAGAGAGAGAGCGCTGCGAAGGGGAGGAGGAGGGGGCAGAGAATGAGGTGGGAAGGAGGATGATTTATGCCTGGGACTCAGGTACTCGGATCTCAGTTCAATTCCAAGCTTTACCACAGACTTCTGTACGACTTTGGTTATGCCATTAAATCTTTCTGCACCTTAACTCTCCATCTGAAAAATGGAGACAATAACACTTCCTCTGCCTTACAGAGGCATTGTGAGGATAAATTAATTAGTGGTTATGAAGCACTCAGACACTACCATGATGGGATCATAAATTAATTAGATAAAGGGGCAGAAAGGAAAGGTGAGATGAAGATTTGTGACAGTTCACAATTTTATAAACATGTCATAATTCTTTATATATCAGTGTGTGTATATATGTGCACATATACATAAAATAGCTCAAACTGTCTTATGAGCTACCAAGTCCCTTACTCACACATCACTCTATTACTACATTTCCTGATGGTTCCTTTGACTCACCTTTTAATAATCACACAAACAGGAGGGAAGATTTACCTTGTCTCTGTGGGTCAGCTGCTGACTTATAACATCCTCACAAATGCTAGAAGAGGGAACCAGGTTGTGTAACTGGTAAAAGAGCTCCACACTCTTCTGATGATGTTGAGGAGTTCCATCACCCAACTGGTCCCACAGAGTTAAAGCTACATGCTTTGTAAATGAAAATATGTTTTAAGTCAATTAATATCTTGTATTTTTCTGAAGAATTACTAGCTTTACACAATGAAAGGGACATATGCAGTCAGTGAAAAATATGAACAATTGGGGGAAATTATGTGATTATGCATTGCTTATATCTCTACAAAAAAGCCAAAAAACACTGCAATACCCTACTGTATAAAGTTCCATAAAATTTCACTCTGAGGATGCAGTACTTAATAGTTTATTTGTGTAAAAATAGAATATTTCAATACTATGATAATTAACTACCTACTACAGAATATTCTTTTGCTGAGGATTTCTGATGACCTCCTAAATCATAAGAGTGGAGCTAGTGTAATTTGTCTCCAGAATTCTATATCTAATATTGCAATTATAATGTAAAATTAAAATGTTTCTTTTGTAAATAATTTAAAAAAACAGTTCACATTCTATATGTCATTAGTAAGGCTGTCAAGTGATTAAAAAAATTAATCGCAATTATTGCCCGATTAAAAACATTAATCGTGATTAATCGCACTATTAATCAATAATAGAATACCATTTATTTAAATATTTGTGGATGTTTTCTACATTTTCAAATACAACACAGAATACAAAGTGTACAGTGCTCACTTTATATTTATTTTTTATTAAAAATATTTGCACTGTAAAAAAGAAACTTAAATTCACCTCATTGAAGTAGTGTAGTGCAATCTCTTTATTATGAAAGTTGAACTTACAAATGTAGAATTATGTAAAAAAGAATAACTGCACTTAACAATAAAACAATGTAAAACTTTAGAGCCTACAAGTCCACTCAGTCTTACTTCTCGTTCAGCCAATCGCTCAGACAAACAAGCATTCAGTGTTGGGGGAGGACACGGGAGGGGGGAAGTAAGCAATGACTTGTGCAGGAGGAGGACCTGGGAGGACAGGGGGTGACAATGGGGAGGAGCAAGTAATAACTTGTGCAGGAGGAGGGTGAGGAAGGTGTCTTGCTGCTGCATCTGGAAGAGTGGTTTCTGGTACTGGGCTCACCGGGCTCGCCTCCTTTTACTGAGCTAGGTGGGCTCCCTTCAGCTGAGTGAGCCCTTGTTTGCAAGGGAGGGTGGATTTTACTTCAGGGACTCATCACACTGCAGGGGAGGAGAGGCTGGTGCAGGGAGGCGGAGCTTGCCAGGCCCATGTTCTCTGTGGGGTACCCCCGGAGCGAGCAGCCGGCTAGCAGCAATAGGGTACGATGCAGGGGAGCTGGTCCTGGGAGTGAGGGGCTGGCCGTGAACAATAAGGCTTGGGCTGGCTAGGGTGACGATACGTCCCGTTTTAGCCAGGACAGTCCCCTTTTTCAGCTCTGTCCCGCCCGTCCCTACTTTTTCGCCAAAACGGGGCATTTGTCCCAGCTGCAAGGGAGAGCAGACAGTGGCGGCTGCTGCCTGGGGATCAGCTGAAGGCAGCACTGCCCGCCAGCAGGAAAGTGGAGAAATTTGCTGCTGGCGGGCAGTGCTGGCTTCAGAGCTGACCCCTGGCTGGCACAGAGCTGGGGGGAGGAGGATCAGCCTCAGCTGGGGGAGGCACAGAGTTGGGGGAAGGGAGATCAGTCTCAGCCGGGGGAGGCACGGAGCTCGGCGCGGGGGCAGCCCCCGCTGCGGGCAGCACGGGACTCAGCCCCAGATATGGGCGGCACGGAGTGGGGGGGGGGGTCAGCCCCAGTCCCGGGAGGCATGGGGAGGGCAGCTTGGGCGAGCCCTGCAGGGGGCAGGCGGCTCCAGTAAGCCCCTGGCCGTCCTGTTTTTACTTTAAGAAATATGGTCACCCTGCGGGGAGGTGGGGGTGTGTGTTAAGATCTCTACTCCTCCACTGGAGCTGGGATGAGAACCATGTCTTTCTCTAGCCTCTTCTCTTCCCACCCTCTGGTGGCAACCTGCGTTACCGAGCCTGACCAGACATAGGTTCTCTGGAGCAGTTCATGCTGCCCTCCTGCCCAGAGGATCTGCGATTAAAGCGTGTTAATAAAATTAACGCATTAATTGTGCTGTGCTTAATTGGACACGTTAACATCAGCTAATTGACAGCCCTAGTCATTAGTATTACTTGTTTTTGTTAAACCCCTATCTACCCGGAACACTTTCCCTCAGTTTCATGTCTTGGCTACCTCTCACATCATCTTAGTCTAGTAACTCACTACTTTCATTTATATTTCCAAGAGACCAATTCAAATCAGCTGTTTATACCTACACTGTGTGGAACACCTTTAGTAGTAGTAGCTAAATATTTTAATTTAAACTGTAAAACAGAAAATAGCAATTGTCATATCACCAAGTAAGGAAGTTTTATTCCATAACCAAAGAAAGTACAAGAAGGGCAAGGCTGTTGATACAGACTTGGAAAAAAAGTGTGTCTTCTTGTTGCTGGAAATACAGTCTAAAGAAACTAACGCACATGAAATAAATTCATGGGCTGTAAGATGATTACTGTACCTTGAAAAAATCTGTCTTTTCAACCATATATCTCAGGTTGCCTTGAGTAAGAGGAGGCCTGATAACTACAGCAACTCTTCCTTGGTTTGGACTTAGGGGCTGTGCAGTTTCCACACTATTTAGGTTTTCTCCAGTGACAACAGCAACAGATTGAGTCAATCCAACCAAGTCCATTACCAGCGAAATAGCAATACCTTGAATGCTAAAATCACTTGCTTGTCTACAAGCATTCATAAGAGTCTGAAGCCACAATGGAGGCTGTACTTGTTCACAGTCTGAAATGAAAACAAAAGAAATATTTTCCATTACAAGTGAAATTGTTGTATTGCAATTAATTTTTCTTCCGTTCTGCATACCTACTATACCTCACAACCTATAGCAAATCAACTCTGCAGTATTCTTTTAACTTCTGTATTTGTAACCCTATCTTGTAATACTTATGAGAGAAAATAATTTGTACAGTCAATAATTCTCTTTATTTTTAATAAAGCTGGTATCTAAAAAGAATTCAAGCACCATAATACCATACTTCCTTTTTAAATTATGTAAAAGTTAAACAAAAATGCATACTAACAAATGATAAATGTGATATTACTATACTAATTTATATAGCACCAGAAGATGTACATGGCATTTTACATTTAGCCAATGTGCCAAACATACATAATCCCCAAAACAGACAATAGAAGATATAACTCACAGAACAAGGTCATTTTCTTATAAGAAGAATAAACAAACACAATAAGCTCTTATGTACTATATTTTTTCTTCTATTCCACAAATTGTCCTGCTTTCAACACGACACTGTATTACATCACTATATTTTACAAATGTGTAAAAGTCCACAAGTCAGTCCTAGCACCGCTAAGTCAGTTTCAGTATCTCTGTTCTTAAGAGAAAAGTGTATTATGACCTTTGACATAAAAACTGAATAAGAAGGGAAGAAGAGAAAACATATTCTTTGCAATTTTAGCTCAAAAATAGGTGGGTTGAATGTATTTCACACCTTTTAGAGAGGACTATATTTCTATATTATGATAGAGTACACATTGCTTTTATTTGTTCTCCTGACATAAATACTATCTTCAGGAAATTATCACGAAAGAAACAATGAAATATAAAATCTTGCAACTTAATATTTTGTTCCAGAAATAACTCCATGGTTTATTTTGTCAATTTCCACTAAATTTACACAAAAAACTTACTGCAATACAATGCAAAGTTCATAATGTGAAGTGGTCTCAAGTAAAAACCTCTTCAGAAACTGAGCATTAAGCCAGATTTCTCTCTCTCTCTCTCTCTCTCTCTCTCTCACACACACACACACACACACCCTTCATTATCATGAAGTGCTTATGAGCTAATTCAATTTAAACTAAATGGAAGGATAAACAAAAATAGGTCTGCAAATAAGTTTGTAACTAGGATCCTTGATTTCAAAAGGGCAAACTTTAAAAAAATTAAGAGAATTAGTTAGGTAAGTGGACTAGCCTGAAGAACTCAAGGATCTGAATGTGGAGGAGGATTGGAATTACTTTAAGCTAAAGTTGCAGAAGCTATTTGAAGCCTGTATCCCAAGCAAGGCAACAAATTTGTTGGGAAGGACTGAAACCAAACCAAGCATCTCAAGAACAAATGGATATACACTGGCCATCAACAAGGTTAGGCTGGAAATTAAACAAAGATTTCTAACCATCAGCAGAGTGAAGTTCTGGAACAGCCTTTGGTGGGGAGCAAAAAGCCTAACTGGCTTCAAGGATGAGCTTGATAAGTTTATAGAGGGGATGAGATAATGAGATTGCCTACAATGGCCTGTGGGCCATCTGTGACTGCTAGTAGCAAATATCTCCAGTGGCCAGAGATGAAACATTAATGGGGAGGGCTCTGAGTTACTACAGTGAATTCTTTCACAGGTGTCTGGCTGGTGGGTCTTGCCGACATGCTCAGGGTCCAATTGATTGCTATATTTGGTATTGGGAAGGAATTTTTCCTCAGGCCAGATTGGCAGAGACCCTGGGAGTTTTTTGCCTTCTTCCGTAGCATGGGGCACGGGTCACTTGAAGGTTTAAGATAGAGTAAATGGTGAATTCTCTGTAACTTCAAGTCTTTAAATCATGATTTGAGGACTTCAGTAACCGAAGAAGTGGGTTGTAGCCCACGAAAGCTTATGCTCTAATGAATTTGTTAGTCTCTAAGGTGCCATAAGTACTCCTGTTCTTTTTGCGGATACAGACTAACACGGCTGCTACTCTGAAACCTTTCAGTAACTCAGTATATTATAGGATCGGGTGGGTGAGGTTCTGTGGCCTGCAATGTGCAGGAGGTCAGACTAGATGATGATGATGGTTCTTTCTGGCCTTAAAGTCTATGAGTCTAACATAGAAATGTAGGGCTGGAAGAGAACTCGAGAAGTCATCAAGTCCAGCCCCCTGCGCTAAGGCAGGAGTCAGTAAACCTAGACTACCCCAGACAGGTGTTTGTATAACCTACTCTTAAAAACCTCCAGTGATGGTGTGATAAATAAAGTGGGGAGGTAGCTCCCTTTGATGGACACCCAGCCAGCCAGTTAGCTGTAAAATCCCTCTTGGTAGCTGTTGTTTACTTGCTTTACCTGTAAAGAGTTTAAAAAGTCCCCAGAGTAAAGAAAAAAAATGGGCACCTAATCAAAAGAGCCAATGGGAAGGCTAGAACTGTGTTTGTGGTTGTTCTCTAGGCTGCAGGTACACTGAGCAGCAATGCTATAAGCAGAAATGCTGTGTAAGGTTTGAACCAGGAATGAAAACTTATTTTCTGTATGTAGCAGGACTCATTGGGATAGGATTTGTTTTCTTTCTCAGCTCTTCCCGGGGGAGGGGTGTGTGAAAGGGCTTGAGGGTACCCCACAGGGAGGAAATCCCAAGTTCTCCTTCCTGGGTCCACGGGGGTTTTTTTGCATTTGGGTGGTGACAGCATTTACCAAGCCAAGGTCAGAGAAAAGCTATAACCTTGGGAGTTTAATACAAGCCTGGAGTGGCAAGTATTAATTTTTAGGATCCTTGTGGGCCCCCACTTTCTGCACTCGGAGTGACAGAGTGTGGATTCAGCCTTGACAGATGGGGATTCTACAACCTCCATTAGAAGCCTGTTCCAGAGCTTAAGTACCCTTAGAAAGTTTTTCTGAATATCTAATTACAGGACACTGTTTCTTTCCCATAAAATGCCCTCTCACTTAACACCGTGCAATGCTCTCTATCACAAGTCAAAAACAAAAAGCTACATTTAAACAATCTTGAAGTTTCAAAGACGAATAAACAAAATCCCAGATGTCAGAGAGAAGGCCTCACTTTAACTATAATGTAAATTTACGCCTAATTTTTCAGTTCAGTAACTCTACGTGTGAATTTTGTGAATGTTGTCAGCTGCCACTGACAACCTTAATGTTAAACACTACATTACAACAGCAAAATAAATTTAGAAATAAACTCTTGGGTAGTGTAAATTTTACTGAACTGAAATTTATAACTTATGGTTATTCATTTGTTTCACAAGGGCATAAATATGGATAACAGTCTAAACTATTAAAAAAGAGTTAAAGGCATGTTTGATGTAATCTTGTCGCTATTCCACAAATCTATTCAATGTGCAAAGACATTCCCAGGCACAAGAAAAGCACTAGTAACAAAGAACCCTGATGGATCCATGTATTATGTATTTCACACTTGCACAGCAGAATCTGGAAACAGGGTTCCACCCTAAGGTTCTTCCACGTAGTACATATTCATTACTCAAAACAGACATGTATTAAAAATCACATGAAACCATCAATTTTCTTATAACTGTATTAAAAATATTTTAGTTTCTAAAACGTAATCAAAGTCATAAAAGAAAAAAAAAATCTATGTCCCTACAAGGAACAACAAGCAACAATGTAAATATTCATATTTTCTAAAGAACAGTTTAAACTAAGAACTGAATATACTAGAAAAAAAGGAGAAAGTAAGAAAATGTTACTTACCAAAATCAGATTTCTCAGGAAGTAATTCTGATGTATGGTTCCCCTCTGCAATGTAAACCGGAAAACTTGAACATTCAAGATATAGCTGACATGCAGCAATAAAGGCAGAAAGGTATTCTTTTGGCGTTTTATTTGTTTTTTTCCCCTTAGCATCTCCTTGTGATTCTCTATCCCATTTTGTAAGTTGTCCTTGCTCTCTAGTGAGGTCCACTTGAAGCTCTGTTGCCAAGGGCTGAGACAAGGAATTACTCTGAATTATATACAGGTTGATAAATCTAGTTAAAAATTGTTGGACATACTCCAAGCAGCACTGCATTGCAGTCTTTTGGATCATCTTCCCACTTCGAGTTGCTGACCCCTGTGTAATTATGGAAGGAGGCTGTACAATGGTTTCCTCAGATCCCACAGTTGATGCTGTCTCAGTCTCTGAGGATGTGCTACCTATAATAGGGATACCAGGTGCTCCGTGGCCTTCGCTCAATGCACTGTCAATGTCATCAGCTGTATCTGCCTGGTACTGTACAAACTCAGTAAATCCACTTTCTGATGATCGACTACTTGGAGGATTTTCACCATCTTCGAATACATCATGAGGATTTTCAAGTGAAACTGATGGCACCTAGTTGAGATAAAAGTACAGATAACTACAGATTAAACAGTAAAAATGAATGTCACTAATAGTGATAAAAGATCATCAACTTCTTTCCTATTTTGAAAAGGATGGCAGTTTTGAGTTCCGGTTAGGGTTGCCAATTTTCATTGGACACATTCCTGGAGGTTTCATCACATGACATAATCTTTAATTAAAGATTAATCTTTAATTCCTGGAGACCCCAGGACAATCCTGGAAGATCGGCAACCCTAGTTCTGCAAAAAGAACAGGACTACTTGTGGCACCTTAGAGACTAACAAATTTATTAGAGCATAAGCTTTCGTGGGCTACAGCCCACTTCTTCGGATGCATACAGAGTGAAACATATATTGAGGAGATATATATACACACATACAGAGAGCATGTATATATATCTCCTCTATATACGTTTCACTCTATATGCATCCGAAGAAGTGGGCTGTAGCCCACGAAAGCTTATGCTCTAATAAATTTGTTAGTCTCTAAGGGTATGTCTACACTACGAGGGTATTTCGATTTCACTTAAATCGAATATGTGGAATCGATATTGCAAAGTCGAACTTGTGTGTCCACACTAAGGACAGTAATTCGACTTTGTGAGTCCACACTAACGGGGAAAGCGTCGACATTGGAAGCGGTGCACTGTGGGCAGCTATCCCACAGTTCCCGCAGTCCCCGCTGCCCATTGGAATTCTGGGTCGAGCCGCCAATGCCTTCTGGGTAAAAAAAAAGGGCCGAGGGTGCTTTTGGGTAATTGTCGTCATCCGTTATCTGTCACTACCGCCCTCCCTCCCTCCCTGAAAGCGCCGGCGGGAAATCAGTTCGCGCACTTTTCGGGTCAGTGACAGCGCGGACGCCACAGCACTGCGAGCATGGATCCCGCTGCGACCATCGCTGCAGTTGTGGCACTTGTCAACGCCTCGCAGGTTATCATCCACCTTTCCCAGAGGCAGATGCAGATGAACCAGGCGAGGAGGCTACGGCACCGCGGTGAGGGCCTGAACTCTGAGAGGGGCACAGACCTCTCACAAAGCACGGGACCCAGCTCCGAGGACATCACGGTGACAATGGGTCATCTGGATGTTGTGGAACGGCGATTCTGGGCACGGGAAACAAGCACTGACTGGTGGGACCGTATAGTGCTGCAGGTCTGGGACGAATCCCAGTGGCTGCGAAACTTTTGCATGCGGAAGGGGA